>NW_024870903.1:1382346-2042193 GCF_019054845.1 Dipodomys spectabilis | reverse complement strand
TGATCACGTGCCTGGCACCGGTGACTCATGCCTATAATCCTAGCTACTCAGGAAGCTGTGATCTGAGGTTGGTGGTTCAAAGTCAGTCCGAGTGACTCTTATCTCCAATAAACCACTAGAAAACCGAGGTGGCGCTGTGAATGAAGTAGTAGATCACTCACCTTGAGCTGAAGAGCAAAGGGATAACCCCTGAGTTCTAGCCCAAGGACCAAAAAATAAGTAAAAAAAGAAGTTTGTTCATGCAGATCATAAAATTCTAACATTCTGAGCTTTAGGAAACTTTTCTGCCAGGGTCTTATGCTCTTTAGGCAAGTACTCCACTACTGAGATACATCACAGTCCCATTGTTTTCGTTTTTGATTTTACAATCCAGTTTATTCCCAAAATGCTTAGAAGTACCTACTGTCCTCACAGAAGTGAGGTTTTATTCAGAAACCAAACCTTTTGTGCTATGAGGACTCCCCTAGTGTATGTCGTGGTAGGCACTGAGGAAAACTCATACGACACAAATGCAGAGAGTTTATAATTGTAGAAATAACTCTAAATAGAAATAAATTCAACTGTCCCGACATTCTAGAGAGAAATGATATCCTTATTTTCGTTCTCACTCTTCAGGGCAGATGGTCAAAATAGAAACACCAATGTGCTATGCTGAAATGTAAACGTTTAAACCCCTTTTTTGAAAAACTCTCATGGTATAAAATCAATATGTATCAAATAAATGCGAAGTGAACTTAAAAAATATTAAAAATGCTAATGAAGTTCCCTGGCTTGGAATGTGTGCCATTTTCTTGTCTGCAAGTCCTGGAATTTGAACCCGGGGTCTGGGTAACTCTGTTCCACTGTGGGGAAAGGGGAAGCTCGCCGTGCTTGAAGACCAGTAAGTCAGGCCTGTTCCCTAGGCCTGAATTCAAGCCCCTGACCTGGCAAACATACTCCTTATATACATTTTAAAGATAGGATTGAACTTCCATACAGATGTTCAGTCTATATTATGTGTGGTGTGGTTATTCATTGTAATTTTTTATATTTTTCATTAATTTACCGTTTATTATTTTTTTAAATATTATTTTATTTTATTTGTGAACATACTGTACACAGGGGTTAAAATTACATGGGCAGGACAATGTGTACATTTCTTACCAAGCATTGCAGCCTCCTCCTTTGTTTACCCTTCACATCACTTCCCAGCCTCCCCCCTCTACCCCCCCCCCCCCCCCCCCCCCGCACCGACGCTCCTTTTGGACATGACAACTTGTACTTCTCATTGTTGCAACAGGTCCACCTGTATCCTTAAACGACTTGTTTTTCCCCATCTCTTCCACAAGTTATACTGACATCAAATATAGTGAAAGCAGGGGTTATACTGTGGGGGGAGAGACATACAAAACAACAAAGAAATAATCTTTTAAATGCTTTAGAAACACATGCATGAAAGAAAAAAAACATTAAAATACATATCTAAGGGTTCATTTTCCTAAGATCACATTATCTGACCTTTTCTGCTTGACTCATACATATACTAGATACTGCAAATAAGGGAAACCATGGGACCTATGTTTCTTTGGGCCTGGCTTACTTCACTTAATATAATTTTTTCAATGTCTTTCCATTTCCTAACAAATGGGGCAATGTCATTCTTTCTGATGGAGGCATAGAATTCCATTGTGTATATATACCACATTTTCTTCATCCATTCATCTACTGAGGGGCATCTGGGTTGGTTCCATATCTTAGCTTTGGTAAATAATGCTGCAATAAACATAGTTGTGCTGGTAGCTTTAGTGTAGTCTTGTTTGTAAACATTTGGGTAGATGCCCAAAAGTGGGATTGCTGGGTCATAGGGGAGTTCTATGTGAAGTCATTTGAGGAACCTCCATACTGCTTTCCAAAGTGGTTGAACATGTTTACATTCCCACCAAAAATGAAGTAAGGTTCCCTTCTGTCCACATCCCCTCCAGCATCGGTTGTTGTTAGAGTTCTTGATTTTTGCCATTCTAACTGGGGTGAGGTGGTATCTCAATGTTGTTTTGATTTGCATTTCTTTAATGGCTAGGGATGTTGAGCATTTCTTCATGTGTCTATTGGCCATACTTCTTTCTTCTTCAGAGAAGTTTCTGTTTAAGACTTTAGCCCACTTATTTATTGGGCAGTTATTTCTTTGAGGATTTGTTGTTGGGGGATTTAATTTTTTGAGTTCCAAGTATATTTTAGATATGAGACCCTTGTCTGTTGTATGGCTAGTAAAGTTCTTCTCCCAATCCGTGGGCTTTCTATTGATCTTGCTAACTACGTCCTTTGCCAGGCAGAAGCTCTGCAACCTTATGCAATCCCATTTGTCCAACCTTTCTTTGATTTGTTGTGTTTCCGGGTCTCTATTCAGAAAATTTCGGCCTGAGCCAAGGAGACCTAAGGTTTCTCCTATTCCATCCTGTAATGTTTTCAGAGTGTCTGCTTTGACTTCTAGGTCTTTGATCCATTTGGAGTTGATTCTGGTGCAGGGTGATATATAAGGATCTAGCTTTAGTTTTCTACAAGTAGTTTACCAATTTTGCCAGCACCATTTACTGAAGAGTCTGTCTTTCTTCCATTCTATTGTTTTAGCTCCCTTATCGAAGATTAGATGGCTATAGGTCTGTAGGTTCATTTCTGGGTTTTCAATTCTATTCCATTGTTCCTGAGGTCTGTTCTTATGCCAATACCAAGCTGTTTTGATTACTAATGCTTTATAGTAGAGTTTGAAATTTGTGATTTACCATTTATTTTATTGACTGTGATGAATCCTAACTATGTATTACATTGTTTACATACGATCACATACCATCTAGATTTGTAGATGTGTTCTCCATTATGCCTGACACCCAGGACTCTCCCAGAAAAGAAAAACAGGTGTCACACTTGGCTTCATACTCCAAGATTAAATTTTTAGCAGTGCTAGGATCTGAACTCAGGGCCTACCAGGTAAAATTCTTGAATGGGTGAGTGTGTGCACAACAGCCTCTAGCCAATGAAGCTGTGAGGTGGTTCCCAGGTGCTGAGATCGTGACCCAGGATTGGCCAAAACAGCGATACAAAGATAGGCAGAGAGTATTATACAAATAAATATATGTTGTTAAAAAGCACCATAGACACCTATCTATGATTGAATGACATATACTATATTCCTACCAACTCTTAGGTATTTATTATACCATAATTAAAGGAATACTATTTTTTTCATCCTTAATAAAACATGAAATTAAGATCAATCATTGTCCTAGGATTATTGCATCCAATTTTAGACTCGACCAATGCACAAACTTCTCTTTCAATTGGTATTCCTATGCATGGGAATGAGTGTCTTGTGATCTCCTGCCACTGGTAGTTGTCAGGACCTGATTTGAATACAGGACCTATGTTGACAGGTTGGCCTATGGCTTCCCTGCTAGCCCGCCAGTCTTCAGCAATGGCAGGTCAGGTCCATTTTGCAACCGTGGCATTCAAACCCAGGATGGGCACCATGCAAAGTAAAAAAAAATATTAAACCCCGTCCTTCCGCAGCTTGCCAATTTTTATGCTAGCTCACTTTTTTTTCTTTCTGCAAGCCCTCTGGGCCTAGGATTCCAGGATTGGGTATGGGTCCCGAGGCAGCACCCAGCCTAGGGTGATCAAAGCTGAGGCAGAGTTGCCACGGCATGAGTTCAAGCCCCATGATTGGCCAAAAACACAAAAAAAAGAAAAAAGACAAAAATTAATTGATTATTTAACTAAATTTAAAAATAATAGAGTTCTCTGGTTTTGAATTTCTGCCAGTTTTCTTTCTAGACTGGGATTTGAACTCAGGGACTTGTAGCAATGTGAGGGAAAGTGCAGATTTGCTACTACTTGAGTTCAAACCTCGTGCCAAGACAAAACTAAAAAATTAAGTCACTGAGCTTGGCAGGGGGAGTAGTTGTGGAGATGGGAGGTAAGGGATGATAGGGGGAAAACAAAGGAGGAGGTAACAATGCTCAATACGAAATATACTCATGACCTTGCTCATGTAACTGTGACCACTCTGTACAACATTTTTACAATAAAAAACATACAAAAACAGAAACAATATAGTATTCCGAGAAGCACTTTTGGGTTAAGGGAATGATGTCTGAATAGATGTACAAAATTCTATACTGCTTTTTATTTAATGTTCAGTATGGAACTGAATAAACTGAATAAACTGCTTCCATTAAAAAATTAAGTTACTGTCTTGGAACTGGGGTCAGTATTTATACCATTGGTGGGATTTGATCTCACCGTCCAGGTAACTCTTTTATACCATGAGTGAAGGAAAAATTTACTGTCATTGAGGAAAAGAAATTCAGGCTAGAGTTCCCATGACCTGAATGAAGGCTTTGCAATGGAAAAGATATTTCTATACATGTGTAATATACGATATATACTTACATATGTATCTTTATTACATGTTATGATTCTCATTATTGATTTTGTATTTATTTTTTTATTTGATTCAATCTTTTAATGTTTATTTTATTTATATTATCATTCCCATTTACATTTTGCACATCTATTATAAAATTATACACAATAATTTAGGACATTGATTCACTTATCATTAAAAATTTTGCATTGAAACATGATACATAATTAAATAGAGGCATTTGTCACAGTCTTCTCACGTTTAGAGTCTCTCCCAAGAATGAGCTTTGTCTTATTTATCTTTGGACACCTTCCTATAGGGATGTCTTTAGATGATTTATACAGGGAAGTCTTTATTTTAATTTTATTTATATTTTATTGTGAAAATACTGTACAGAAGGGTTACAATTACATGGGCAAGATAATGAGTACATTTCTTATCAAGCATTGTAGCCTCCACCTTTGTTTCCCCTTCCCGTCCATTCCCAGCCTCCCCCCTCCCGCCAACCTAATCCCACGCCCACCAGAGTTATAAAGTTCATTTTCGACATGACAACTTGTACTTCTCATTGCTGCAACGGGTCCACCTGTATCCTGATTTAAACGACTTGTTTTTCCCCTTCCCCTCCACAAATTATACCGACATCAAATACAGTGAAAGCAGGGGTTATACTATGGGGGAGGGACATACAAAGCAACGAAGAAATAATCTTATAAATGTGTTAGAAACAAATACATGAAAGAAGAAAATTAAATACATATCTTAGGGTTCATTTTCCTAACATCACCTTATCTGACCTTTTCTGCTTGACTCCTCCATTCACTAGATATTGCAAATACGGGAAACCATGGGACCTATGTTTCTTTGGGCTTGGCTTCCTTCACTTAATATAATTTTTTCCAAGTCTTTCCATTTCCTAACAAATGGGGCAATGTCATTCCTTCTGATGGAGGCATAGAATTCCATAGTGTATATATACCACATTTTCTTGATCCATTCACCTACTGAGGGGCATCTGAGTTGGTTCCATATCATAGCTATAGTAAATAGTGCTGCAATAAACATAGTTGTGCTGGTAGCTTCAGTGTGGTCTTGTTTGTAAGTTTGTAAGTTTACACTCCCATCAACAATGAAGTAAGGTTCCCTTCTGTCCACATCCCCTCCAGCATCTGTTGTTGTTAAGAGTTCTTGATTTTGCCATTTTAACTGTGGTGAGGTGGTATCTTAATGTTGTTTTGATTTGCATTTCTTTATTGCTAGGGACGTTGAGCATTTCTTCATGTGTCTATTGGCCATACTTCTTCCTTCTTAAAGTTTCTCTTTAAGTCATTAGCCCACTTATTTATTGGGCAGTTGTTTCTTTGAGGATTTGTTGTTGGGGGACTTAATTTTTTGAGTTCCAAGTATATTTTAGATATGAGACCCTTGTCTGTTGTATGGCTAGTGAAGATCTTCTCCCAATTTGTGGGCTTTCTATTGATCTTGCTAGCTATGTCCTTTGCCCTGCAGAAGCTCTGCAACTTCATGCAATCCCATTCGTCCAACCTTTCTTTGATTTGTTGTGTTTCAGGGTCTCTATTCAGAAAATTTTGGCCTGTGCCAAGGAGACCTAGGCTTTCTCCTATTCCATCCTGTAATGTTTTCAGAGTGTCTGCTTTGACTCCGAGGTCTTTGATCCATTTGGAGTTGATTCTGGTGCAGGGTGATATATTAGGATCTAGCTTTCGTTTTCTACAAGTAGTTAACCAATTTTGCCAGCACCATTTACTGAAGAGGCTGTCTTTCTTCCATTCTATTTTTTTAGCTACCTTATTGTAGATTAGATGGCTATAGGTCTGTAGGTTCATTTCTGGGTTTTCAATTCTATTCTACTGGTCCTGAGGTCTGTTCTTGTGCCAGTTTTGATTACTGTTTTGATTACTATGGCTTTATAGTAGAGTTTGAAATTTGGTATTGATATTACTACAGCAGTGTTTTTTTCTGTTGAGGATCGTTTTTGCTATACGGGGTCTTATATTGTTCCATATGAATTTTTTGATTGCCTCTTCTTTTTCCTTGAAGAATGACATTGGAATTTTGATAGGTATCGCATTGAATTTGTAGATAGCCTTGGGAAATATTGCCATTTTCACGATGTTAATCTTTCCAATCCAGGAGCATGGGCGTTTTTGCCATTTTCTAAGTTCTGTGTTGATTTCCTTTTTCAAGTTTTTAAAGTGTTCATCATAGAGGTCCTTCACTTCTTTGATTAAGTTAATTCCTAGGTATTTTATTTTTTGTGGGGCTATTACAAATGGAGTTGCTTTCCTAATTTCAGCCACACTATTCTCATTGTTGGCATACAGAAAAGCCATTGATTTTGGGGGGTTAAAAATATACCCTGCTACTTTGCCAAAGTTTTGAATCAGCTTGAGTAATTTGGGAGTGGAGTCTATGGGATTCTTTAAATATAAGATCATGTCATCTGTAAAGATGGAGAGTTTTATTTCTTCTTTCCCTATTTGGATCCCCTTTATGTCTGCATCTTGTCTTATTGCTGTAGCTAGGCATTCTAATACTAGATTGAAGAACAGTGCAGAGAGTGGACATCCTTGTCTTGTTCCTGAATTAAGAGGAAATGGCTGTAGTTTTTCACCATTAATTATAATGCTGCCTGTAGGTTTGTCATATATGGCTTTTATTGTATTGAGCAATGTTCCATGGTTTCCTATTTTTTCCACAACCTTCATCATAAAAAGGTGTTGGATCTTGTCGAATGCTTTTTCTGCATCCATGGAGAAAACCATGTGGTTCTTATCCTTGCTCCTCTTGATATGATGAATAATATTAATTGATTTGCATATATTGAACCAGCTTTGCATCCCTGAAATGATTCCTGTTTGATCATGGTGTATGAATTTTTAGATGAATTGTTGAAGTCGATTGGCTAAAATTTTGTTGAGAAGTTTTGCATCAATGTTCATCAAAGAAATGTGTCTATAGTTCTCTTTGTTTGATGAGTCCCTGCCTGGTTTTTGGATGAGGGTTATGATGGCTTCATAAAATGTGTTCAATAGTGAACTTTCTCTTTCAATTTCATCGAAGAGTTGGAGGAGTATTGGTATGAACTCTGCTTTGAAGGCCTTGTAGAATTCTGCTGTAAAACCATCTGGTCCTAAACTTTTGTTAGCTTGGAGGTCTCTTATTGCGGTTTCTATTTCAATGCTTGATATGTGCATGTAAAGATGGTTTAACTCATCTTGGTTTAGTTTTGGCATATCAATATTTGCTAGGAAAAGGTCCATTTCTGCCAAGCTCTCAAGCTTGTTAGCATAAAGTTTTGAGAAGTATTCCCTTATATTGTTTTGAATCATGGTTGTTTCTGAGGTGATGTTTCCATTCTCATCTCTGAGTTTATTTATTTGGGTGTGTACTCTTCTTTTTCTGATAAGATTTGCTAAGTGTCTGTCAATTTTGTTAATTTTTTCGAAGAACCAACTCTTTGTTTTGTTGATTCTTTCTATAGTTTTTTTGGATTCTAATTCATTTAATTCTGATTAATTTTAATTATTTATTTTTGTCTACTTGATTGGGGTTTTTCTTGCTGCTCATTTTCAAGGAGGTTCAGATGTCTCATTAAATTGGTGGTTTCAGATCTCTCCAATTTGTTGATGTAGGAACTCAGAGCAATAAACATGCCTCTGAGTAATGCCTTTGCTGTGTCCCAGAGGAGAGATAATCTCTGTTCTAATTTTTGTTGAATAGCATGAACATTTGAATTTCATTTCTAAACTCTTCCATGACCCACTTGTGATTCAGCAGTGTGTTGTTCAGCCTCCATGTGTTACCGGACTTTCTTTGGTGGCTTTTGGTGTTGAGTTCTAATTCTATTCCCTTGTGGTCATGGAGAATGCAAGATATAACTTCAGTTTCTGAATTTGGACAGGTTTGCTTTGTGGCCTAAAATATGGTCTATTTTAGAAAATGTTCCATGTGCTGTTGAGAAAACGTGTATTCTGATGCTGCTGGGTGAAATATTCGGTAGATGTCTGTTAAATCTAGGTGATCTATGCAGTTGTTTAGATCTGCAGTTTCTCTGTTGAATTTTTGCCAAGTTAATCTATCTACTGGGGAGAGTGGTGTGTTAAAATCCCCAACAATTAATGTCTTTGGATCTATGTGGGATTTGAGGGAAAGTAGTGTTTCTTGAATAAATTTGGGTGCTCTGTTGTTTGGTGAATAGACATTTAGAATTGTGATATCTTCTTGAAGGAGAGATCCCTTAATTAGTAGTAGTGACCTTCTTTATCTCTTCTCACAAATTTTAATTGGAAGTCTATTTTATCTGATATTTGAATTGCAATTCCCGACTGTTTATGGGGGCTGTTTGCTTGTTAGATTTTGTTCGAGCCTTTAACATTGAAAATGTGTTTGTTTTTATGGGCAAGGTGTGACTCTTGAAGGCAGCAGATAGATGGATCTTGCTTTTTAATCCAACTAGAAAGTCTATATCACTTAATTGGAGAATTAAGTCCATTAATATTGAGAGATAGGACTGAGAGGTGTTCGGGAGTTCTTGACATGTTATCCACCTTTTTGGGGGCTGCGAAAACTGAGTTCTTCCCATGGTTCTTGGATTCTCAGTTTGGGTGCAGTTTCTTGGCCTTTATTGTGCTCCTATTGGTTTTCTATGTGTAGGACATCTTTAAGAAACTTTGTAGGGCTGGTTTGGTGGAGATTTATTATGTCTATTTTTCTTTGCTATGGAAGGTTTTTATTTGGCCTTCAGTTATGAAGGAGAGTTTAGCTGGGTACAGTATTCTTGGTTGATAGTTGTTTGTTTTTAGGGCATGGCATACATCAGTCCAGGCTCTGATTGCTTTGATTGTCTCTGCTGAGAAATCTGAGGTGATTCTAACTGGTTTCCCTTTAGAGGAGATTAATCGTTTCTCCTTCACAGCTTTAAGGATCTTTTCCTTGGTCTGAATTGATCTTTTGTGGATTATAATGTGACCGTGGAATATCCTATTCTGGTCTGGTCCATTTGGAGTTCTAAAAGCTTCCTGTATCCGAATAGGCCTATCTTTTTGCATGTTTGGGCAGTTCTCTGCTAGGATCCTGTTAAACAAATTTCCTAGACCATTAACTTCTGTTTCTATATGCTCCTCTACACCCATTATCCTTAGATTAGGCCTTCTGATGGTGTTTTCCAAGTGTTGGATAGATCTATCATATTTCTTGGACTGGTCTTGGATGGTTGTACATTCTTTCTCTATAATATCTTGGCTGTCTTCAATCCCCGAGATTCGATCTTCTGCATGTTCTAACCTGCTGTCAAGACTTTCTACTTTGTTTTTTATTTCTTTTCCTTCTAATTTGTCAGCTGTGATGTCTTCAAATTTTTTGTTGAAGCTTTGTTTTAGATCTTGTATGAACTTCTTTACTTCCTTAATTTGGTGTTCAGTGTTTATTCTCAAATCACTTACTTTATTGGGTATGGTTTCCTTGGACTCCCATTCAATCTGTTCAATTCCATTCAGCATTCCCTTTGTGATCTCTGACTTCCTTCAGCTCTTTGTTAATGGATTCCATGAATGCCTTTAGTGATCTTTGTGTATTCTCATCCTGCTCTCTCAATTCCTGTATTACTCTTTGATTAGCTTCTCCCATTCGTGAGATTCCTGTAGTTCTCTTTGAATGTTCTCAGCCTGCTCACGCCATTCCTGCCTTTCTCTTTGAGTATTTTCAAGCTGCTCATGCAAGTCCTGTATCAGTTTCTTAGTATCTTCCTCACGCTCATGATATTCCTGTATAAACTTTTGGATTGCCTCCTCTCTCTCCCTATCACGCTCATACAGAGTCCTTTTTAGGTTTTCAATCTTTTTCTGCATTGACCTTTTGTTTGCATCCATTGACCTTTTATTTGCCTCCACTCTCTCCTTATCACGCTCATACAGAGTCCTTTGTATGTTTGACAGCAGTGTTTGTAGAGCTATTTGGGAACTCTCCTCTGGATTATTCATTATCTGTTCTGTCCCCTGATTATCATGAGTGGGAGTTGAGATACTCGGATTTGCAATTTTTCTTGTGTTTTACCGGCTTACTCTGCCCATTTGGGATGAAAATAACACCAGTTTTGTTCTAGAACACTAACTTAAGGCCAGCATCAACCAAAGTCTGTATTTGCACAATCAATAGTCTGCAGATACAATCTAGTTCAACAGATACATCTATTCAACATCAAACAACTATATATTAATGGGCTACGAACCACAAAGAAGAATTTGGTAAATCAGAAATTATTAGGTTTAGGGAGAGATGTGGGTAAAAAATAGGAATAGAGTGATGTGGGAAGGCACAGGGAGAGTTAACTAAATCTTAATCTCAAAGCAGAAAATAGGTTGGATAGCATGAAAGTAGAGAGAGAATAAAAAGAAGAAAGAGTAAGGGAAAAAAAGAGACCAGAAAAAATAGAAAAGTAAAAATTAAAAATATTATGCAGAAACAAAAACAAAATATTCGGAGAAGAACGTGGAAATATAGAGAGAAGGGGATGAATATAAAGGAGATGTGAAAAACAAAATAAAAATATTTAAAATATTTTATAGGTATAAAGAGGTAGTACTGCTATTAAGGAATTTACGTCTAAGAGGTTTTGAATTAAGTAATAAATTTGCGGATTAAGTGTGTACACAGTGGGGGATAAGGTCTAATAATCAACTACGGGTTTATCTGAGGATGTGCAGAACAACAATTAAGTCACATAAAGAAGAACGAAAGAGAAGAAAAGGTGAAAAGGATAAGAAAGAAAGAAAAAAAGACCAGATGTTCAGTAGAGCTAAACAAAAAAACAAAAACAGTTTAAAAAAAAAAAAGAAAAAAGAAAGAAAAATGCACACACACATATACCCCTAAAATAAAAATTACAAGAGGAAAAAATTTACTAGAAAACAATTTTTTGCAAAAAAGGTAAAAATTAAAAATTAAAAAAAAAGTTTTAGAAAATTTTTTTTATAAAAGTTACCAAAAAAAAGTTCTTTGATTTTTTTTAGGAGGGGTGGGAAAAATCCTGTATCTCCCTGTGTCCATAACCAGCCTCTTGTTGGAGTCTCTGGTCTGCTTGTGGTGTTTGATTTTCCTGTGGCTTGGTTGGTTTCTTAAGTCAGTTTTTTGAACAGGCGGAAAAATGCTCTGCTTTATCCAGGATTTTGTGATCCTCTTCCCAGCTCAGTTCAATGGGAGGGAGATCTGCTTTGAATATCACAAAAGAGGGAGATGGCTTTTTCCTCAAGTTTGGAGATGCTGTGATGAGGCTAGGTTCTGGGTAGAGTTGAGGCCTTTCAGCAAACAGTAGCTTTTCCCGGGGGCTAGTTTGTTAGAAACTCACAGAGCCTAGCCTGGAGCCACTCTCAGGGTTTATGTTTACTGAATTTCAATTGATTGTCAAGGCTGCCAAAGGGAGGAGCAGCCTCTGGCTCTGATTACCCAGTGAAGAAAGACATTCCTGGGGCTGGCGCCAGAGCTAGGTGACTTTTCCCTGGGTGGAGCTGAGTCTGGCAGGTCAGTTTAGGTTCTTGTGACCTGCTAAATGACTCTAGTTTTCTTCCAAGGCCTGAGTTGGAGCTAGCATTTCCGCTGAGCTTTGTCAGTATCAAAAATGGAGATCTCTGGTACTGGAGGGCGGGGGGGAGGAGTGGCCTTCCCTCCTCTTCTCCCTCATGAGAAGCCTTTTCTTGAGGACAGGCAAGTTATGGGTTAAAATTGTAAGGGGAAGGCTAGAAATGTGTCTTAGTGTTAAAGAGCTCTCTCAACATGCATGAATACCAGGGTTTGAGTCCTCAGCGCCACATACTAAGAAAAAGCCAGACACAATGGTGGGGCTCAAATGGTAGAGTTCTAGCCTTGAGAAAAACATTCCCCAGGACTGTCAAAAGCAATAGGCCAGATGCTGGTGGCTCACACCTGGAAAACTACCTTCTCATGAGGCTGAGATTTGAAAACCACAGTTCAAAGACAGCTTAGGCAAGAAAAGCCTGTTAGACTCTTATCTCCAATGAACCACTAAACAATCCCATGTGGAGCTGTGGCTCAAGTGGTAGAGAGTTAGACTTGACTGAATTGCTCAGGGACAGTGCCTAGGGTTGATACAAGACACACAACTGGAAAAAAATTGAGGGTTAATAATCAAAGTACTTTTCCTATTTGCTAATTACGAGAACATTCTCTGGAAAATCAACACTGAAATACACTATCTATCTATGTACAAACGTACCTACTTGCCTACCTACCTACCTACCTAACTAACTACATACATAGTTATCTCTTTGACATTTCTTATACTGAACTCAAGGCCTGTGCACTGTCTCTAGCATTCTGCTACTTGAGCTACAGCACCAATTCTAGATTTTTCTGTGTATGTGTTACTGAGGAATGGAACCCAGGGCCTCTTGCATGCTAGGCAAGCACTCTCCCACTAATCCACATTCCCAGCCCCCCTCATCTTTTTTCTTAATGGTATTTTTTACATATATATGCTACCATTTTGCATCCCCAAGTATAATTTTCTGAATACCGCTTATTTCTATGAACTCTGATCTTCTCCTCCTCTGCCAGATTTCTGACTGCTTCTGCATTGGCCTCATAATAAAATGCAAATAAAGGCTGCTAATACCTTCAGTGTGCATCATATAAGGAAACAGGCCTAGAACCTTGGAAGAGAAAAGCAATGGGGCTGAAATGAAGAGAATGATGCAGTATGTACAATGAGCATATCTAAAACATAAATTAGTAAATAAAAGCAGAAGTTTTGCATACAGCCTCTTTGCACTTAGGGAAGTAATATGCAGACATAAGTAAGTAGGACACTGATACATAAACTTGGCCTTCTCTTTTTCAATTTTCTTTTGTGGCCATCCCATGGCTTAAACTGAGGATGTGATGCATTCCTCAGCTATTTTTCACAAGGCTGAGTTTCTACCACTGACACAGCTCCACTTCCAGCCATCTGGTTGTTCAATGGACATAAGCACCTCCTAGGCTTTCCTGCCTGGTCTGGCCTGTGTCTCCTGCTTGGCTTTCTCTCTCAAAGCTGGAGCTCTACCCTCTAGGACACTGCTCCACTTCTGGTTTTCTGGTGGTTTATTGGAGACAATAAAACTTACCTGCTAGAGCTGGCTTTGAAAGGAGATCTCCTGAGGAGGCTTCAAGTGGATTTCCTCAGCGATTCACCTAGAAGCCACTCCACCCAAATCTTTAGTCTAAATCTCAAGAGGTACTAGAGAAAAACGGAAACAGGAACATGCTTCTAGTGTGTCCCAGATACTTAAGGTTGGAGATACAAAACACTCATAATTATTAGATCATTTTATAGGCAATTGGAGCAATGCAGACTGTATGAGGATCACTCCAGCTTTCGGTCCTCATATCCTGAGACAGTAAATTCACTGCAGCTCAATGCTAAGTGACAGAACTGACAGGTCCTGTTGACATTTGCTCCTAAATCCTGAAACACTCATTTCTCACTTTTGGCTTCAACCCTGTGACCAGAGGGTAAGATGAAGAGAGAAAATACTCTCAGAGAAACCAGCTATAAAGAACATTGTGTAGTTTACTTAAAAGTCCCAACCATAGGAATGACCCTACTAAGAAGTCAGTCCAGAATATAAAACAAAGAAGAAAAGAACAAAGGTGAAAATGCCTGCTGACTGTAATCCCTGCTCTCAGGAGGCTGAGATGTAGAGAATTGGAGTTTGAAACCAGCCAGTGAAAGAAAGTCTTTGACAATGTTATTTGTAAGAGATCACAGAAAAACCCAAAAGTGGGGCTATGACTCAAGCTTAATGCAGTACCCTTGAGCAAAAGGAGCAGTTGGACCAGGCCTAGGCTCATAGTTCAACCCCAGGACCTGCCCACTCAAAAGAAAAACCTGTATCTCAATTTCTTTGAGTATGTATGGATGTATTCCTCTAGGTGAAATTCCTGAGTAGCTATGATGAATGGCACCAAGCAAGAAAAATTGTATTCAATACAATGAGTTCATAACACAGAGACTGCTCTTATCCTGCCTTTATGAGACTATATTCCAGTGTTCAAATACAGTGCTCAATATAATTCACGAGTCCTTCAGGCAGACAACTAGGGCACTGAGCATAATGAAACGTTTCAGTGCTGGCAATGATGGGCCTATAATGCCACTCCTAGGTTTCCAGGAGCTTGGGAAATCCAAGCAAATGTTAAACATCACAAAGCTTCCTGTCATCTAGTACTGGTGAAGCTCATCAGGTTTTGAAACCTTTTACCTCTCCTAGTTGGGCCCTGGGTGACTAGGTTTTGGGGTCGAACATAGGGCCTGGGTGCTGACTATGAGCTCAGAGCCAAAGTCTAGTGCTTTACCACTTTGTAAAGCTTCACTTCTGCTTGCCCTCTGTGTGTGAGTGTGTGTATGTGCATGTGCGTGTGCATACACTAGTCCTGGAGCTTGAACTCAAGACATGAGCACTGTACCTAGTTTCTCTTGTACAAGGTTTGCCCTCTTCCACTTGAACCACAGAGCCCCTTCAGGCTTTTTCCTAGTGATGTGGTTCTGAGAAATCAAGCCCAGGGTTTCATATATGCAAAGCACTCTACCCCTAAGGCACATTCCCAGTCCTCTACTTCAAGTTTGTTAGTTTGTTTCTGTCTTTTTTGTTGTTGTTGTCATGGTAGGAGTGGAAATCTGGGCCTGGGTGATGTCCCTGAGCTCTTCAGCTCAAATCTTGTGTTCTACCACTTGAGCCATAGAGCAACTTCCGGTTTTCTGGTGGTTCATTGGAGCTGTCTCAAGGACTTCCCTGCCGAGGCTAGCTTTGAACCATAATCCTCAGATCTCATCTTCCTGAGTAGCTAGAGTGACTGGCATGAGCCACAAGCACCCAGCTTCCACTTCAGGTTTCTTAGTGGTGATTTGGAGATAATAGTCTCATGGTACCTTTTGTGTCAGGGATAGTTTGGAACCCAGATCTCAGCTACTTGAGAAGATAGGATGACAGACCTCAGTTATAGAACCCTAAGCCGTGGCACTCTGCTGCAAGGGGGTCTTTGGCTCCGTGTGGAGGAGTGCTAGCCATGAGCCCAAGAGGTATGGGTCAGTGCCTAGGCCCCGAGTTCAACGTTCATGACTTAAAAAAACAAGACAAATCATTTATCTCCTGTAGACAACTCATTAGTCTTCAGTAATACATAATTTTGTCCCTGCCATCGGGACAGATCTAAGCCTCAATATTCTTTTCTGCATATTCATGTCAGTTGTGGAGTTCTTACTAGGACAAGATGAAATAATGCACCCTTTGAAGGACAAAATACATAAAACTTTTTTTTTGTCGGTCATGGGGTTTGAAATCTGGGCCTGCACTCTGTCCTTCAGCTCTTCAGCTCAATGCTAATGCTCTACCACTTGAGCTACAGTGACACTTCCAGTTGTCTGGTGGTTAATTGGAGATCAGAGTTTCAGCGATTTTCCTGCCTGGGCTGGCTTTGAACCACTATCCTCAAATCTCAGCCTCCAGAGTAGTTAGGATTACAGGCGTGAACCACTGGTGCCCAGCTCCAAATAACCCTCTTTACAGGACTCAGCACACAGCATCTTGTGAAAGACTCAGCACCCAGCATCAAATGCAGGACTCAGCCTACTGCACCTGTGAAGAACTCAGCACATAGCATCCTGTTCAGGACTCAGCACACAGCACCCCATGAGGGCCCCAGCACCCCAGGAAGGACTCATCATGTAGATATACCCCACAAGCTGTCATTAGTATTAGGGTGCTTTCATCAGTATCACCATTCTTTCAGAAACACATTACAAACTGCACAAAGTTCACATCTAATGATTCAGAGGGGTATTTTTTTTGGGTGTGGGAGTCAGCTACAGCGATTGCAGGAAAATGTTTCACAAACATCCTGCCAGGGCTGGATTTAAACCCACCAGTGTCAGATCTCAGCCCCTGAGTATCTTGGATGACAGGGGTGAGCAAGCCAGCAGCATCTGGTTCTGTGGGGCTGAGTTGCAGTTGTATACCTCTGACTAAGTCAGGTTAGATGGCAGCTGTCAGCACCAGATTCCTGGTTTGCTCTGTGATGAGGTATTTGAAGTCCTATCCTTATAGAGTTGCAGTCACAACATTCAATCTTTTTTCATGCCCATTCTGGACCTTGAGTAAGAGTCTAGACACAGTCCCTTAGCTTTTATGCTCAAAGCTAATGCTCAACTACTTGAGCGAGAGCACAACTTCTAGATTTTTATGTGCATGTGGTAGTGAGGAATCGACTCCAGGGCTTTGTATGTACTAGCCATCATTATACCACTGAGCCCCAGGAGTGACAATTGTATGAACAGATAAATGTGTAGATTCGCATATATGTATATGTATATACATATATATATATACCTATATATATGCAAAAAACAAGAGAAAGGTGTCTGTATATTATGAAATTACATATATTATATTACAACTCATTATTGACATTCAAATTATTCCTTCCACTTTTAAGTATCATGGTTGAATACATAATAAAGTATTAATTGAAAATTTGTCAATGCAATAAAATTGATGTGTATAATTTTATAGTATACTCATACACTAACTACTAATTTGTTGCTTTTATAAAATTCCATTCGTATGGATGTACATGAAAATGGGTTTCTTAGAATCTCCCGCCAACACTTAGTGATTTGACCTGCAGTCATAAGTTTTGGTTTTGGTTATGGCTTCCCTAATTGCCAGCCAAACATCAGCATGCAATGTCATGAACACTTTCTGGGCTTTGTCATTTACACGCAGGATGGTCATAATGCAAAGGGAAAAATGTAAAACCACCTTCTTGAATTTCTCCATTTTATCCTTTTCCTTTTTATTTTATTTCTTGCCAACCCTGAGATTTGAACTTGGGTCCTAGAATCCCAGGGCCAGCTGTGGCAGAGATACCAAGACCTGAGTCAAGCCTCGTGCTTGGCAAAAAATATAATAATAAAATAAAATAAGGCCCTGGGTTGGAATTTGCACCATTTTTCTGGCAGACCTGGGATTTGAACTCAGCATTTGCGGATCTCTGTGGCACTGTGTGTGAAGGAGAAGCTCACCATCCTGGAAGACAAGAAATTCAGACCAGTTCCCAGGGCCTGAATTGAAGCCCCAGCACTGGAAAAATACACACAGGAGTTTAGTGAGTATGACGTTTATTACCCTTATTCAATTTCATTTATTACATCCTATCATTCAAAATATATTTGCATATGAATTATACATTATACTGAGACCCAGTACATTTTGTCAGGGATAAAAATGTGTCAAAAGTGGCTTCTTATTACATGAATAAATTTTTGGCAATGCTGGGATTTCAACTCATGGCCTACAATGTCCAATCCATAAATGGGGTCAAAGCCTTAGCACACCAACCTCTGGCAAACTGAGCTGCCAGAAAATTCTGATGACCTATTATCAAGCCACACTAGTGCTCAATCTATATCTATATCTATCTATCTATCTATCTATCTATCTATCTATCTATCTATCTATCTATCTATCTATCTATCTATCTATCTATCTATCTATCTATAGTGTGGCTATTATCAAGCCACACTAGTGCTCAATCTATATCTATATCTATATCTATCTATCTGTATATATATATATGTGTGTGTGTGTGTGTGTAGATTGCTGTATATATATATATATATATATATATGTAGAAAGAGAGAAGTGATGATATTATTAAATTTTATATATATAGTTACCAATATTTAGTTATTAAGTTATATCTGCATTTAATGAAGTATCATGGTTGAATACTTATAAAATCATTAATTAAAATTAATCAATATCCTTCCATTAGGGGAATCACAACGTGTTGTTAGAATGGAAGATATAAATCCAATGATTGTTGTGTGGCTTTCTAAAATAGAATCATGAATTAACTGCAAATTTAATTACTTTTATAACATTCCATTAGCATTCACGTAAATAGGAATGAGTTTGTCAGGATCTCCCTCCATTTGTGTGTGGCAGTCCTGGGATTTGAACTCCAGGCCTGGGAAGTTTACTTTGAACAAAGTATCCTTCTCTGCCATTTAATAACTGAAGCCCAGAAGGCTTGCCTTGGCTGGTGTATGCAATGGGTTCATTATGTTCTGGCTGAGGTGTCCCATTGGGATATTTAGCAGCCAGCCTCTGCCTCCACGGAGATCACTGTTCCTAGGCTGTACGAGTTGTGGAAGATTCTGGCTCCATATTCCCTATCCCTCTTTAGGACGTGAGCCTAGATCTCTGGGGCCTGGTGGCTATCACTCATTCATCATTCCTCATTGCCGAGTCTTACACTGGTCCCAAATCCTGGCAAAGACATGAAATGGCCAGCGATTTCTGTGCTGAAATGAGTATTCCAGTAAATTCCACCCTCATAGTTCCTGTTAGAAATAATCCTTGGGCTGTGAATGTGGCTAAGTGATAGAGTGCTTACCAAGCAAGCATGAAGCCCTGGGTTGGATTCCTCAGCACCACATAAACAGAAAAATCCAAAAGTGTCACTGTGGCTTAAGTGATAGAATGTAGCCTTGAGCAAAAGCAGCTCAGGAACATGCCTAGACCCTGAGTCAAGCCATAACACAGGCAAAAAAATGTGAGCTTGGTGAGACATACTCTTCTGGGATTCAGAAGAGGGCCGAGGTTATAGGTAAGAGGTAGAGGGCAGGTGCTGGTGGCTCACTCCTGTAATAATAGCACTCAGGAAGTTGAGATCTGAAGATTATACCTGCAAGCCTGTGCAGGCAGGAAAGTCTATATGAGACTCTTTTCTCCAATTAAGCACCAAAAAAAACAGAGCTGTGGTACAAGTAGTAGAATGCTAGCCTTGAGCATAAAAACTCAGGGATAACATCCAGGCCATGAATTCAAACCCCAGGACTGGCACACACACACACACACACACACACACACACACACACACACACACACACACACACAAAGATAGAGCATTTGACAGTCAGCCTGCACAAGTTCGATCTCTAGCAACTCAGTATTAAAAAAAAAGTGAGAGAAGGGAAAGAAAGGCTTGGTCCAGGAGGTGATATGACCAGTGCCAAAATTCCACAGGAGTTCTAAGATGTGGAACAGGACAGAGGGCCTCAGGCAGAAGGTACAGAGCATGCACAAAGGTCCTGAGGGGTGGTGTCGAGAAGGTGGTGTGGGTGGAATGAATGTTCTGTGAACTCAGACAAGCCTGGCAGAACACTGAAGGCTGGGTCAAGGTTTGTACTTGAGTCCCAGGTAGGGTAGACGGTGGGGTCCCAGAATGGGGCTCAGGGTAAGATTAGCTTGACTTTTTACCAAAGACCCCAGCCAATTTTGTGCCTGGAAGCCTATTTTTCACAGATCCTGACTCTCAGGCCCCCTTTGCATGGAGGAGTCAGAGCAAATGCAGGGAAGAATTCTTGCTTAAGAAAAACTTCTACCCAATGCCTGCAGTGGCTCAAACCCTGTAAATCCTAGTTATTAAGAAGTCTGTGATCAGAGATTTTTGGTCAAAGCCAGCTCAGCGGAGGAAAGTTAGTGACAGTCTTCTGGTCAATGAACTACCAAAATCCAGAAATCAAGCTGTGGCTCAAGTGGCAGAGTAAGAGACTTGAGGGAAAAAGTTAAGAGATCAGAGCCCAGACCCTGAGTTCAAGCCCCAGTACTGGCACAGAAAAAAAATAGTTTTCAGGAGATCCCAGTACACTGTGGTGAAAGGCCATTATCAGCTGGGCGCTGGTGGCTCATGCCTGTCATCCTAGGTACTCAAGCCTGAGACCTGAGCATCAATCAAAATTAAAAGCTAGCCTGGGCATACTCTTATGTCCAATAAATCACCAAAAAGCTGGGAAGCAGAGCTACTGTAGTTCAAGTGGTACAGCACCAACCTTGTGAAAACAAGCTAAAGGATAGCACCTATGGTATGAGTTCAAGTCCCGGTAAACACACACACACACACACACACACACACACACACACACACAAACAACATCCTTAACAGGGGCCCGTGGCTTATACAAGCAATCCTAGCTACTCAAAAGACTGAGATCTTAGGATGGCAGCTTGAAACCAGAACAGGCAGGAGAGTCCATGAGATTCTTATCTCCACTAAACTACTAAAAAAAGATGAAAGTTGAGCTCTGGTTCAAGTGGTAGAATGTTAGCTTTGAGCAAAGGAAGCTCAGAGACATTGCCTAGGCCCTGAGTTCCAGCTCTAAGATTTTTTTAAAAGACATCCTTTGCCACCCCCAAAGGCCATAAATCCTGATTTTGGTCATCCTAGACTCCACTTCTACTCCTGCCACTTCCACAGTACTGCCACTAGTGGCCGGTGTGTGGCCAACACTGGGTTAAGAAGTGAAAGTACACAAGGGGGTGCATATCCAGGTCAACACTAATACCCCAAAACAATGAGGTATTGGCCATACCAGTCTCTCATTCCCCCAGTTCCCTGGCCCTGGAATCTAAAGTCTGTGCCTCTGTATTCTGAGCATCTGGAATTGTCTAGAAGGACCTGAGAGGCCCAGTTGGGGCCAGAAGATAGACTGTCCTGTGATAAAATACATTTACATTTCCTAGAAACTGACGTATACTTCCAAGCCACCCTGGCCTCACATCCCATGTAGCCCTAGATCCTCCTTGCTTGGGCAGTCTTCAGTCAGCTGTCAAGCTCGAGTTGGCCAGAACCACCAGCAATCCCTGATTCCCCACTCCACTGCCAGCCTGATGAGAGGGATATGAAGTCAGAGGCCCAGTTGAGGAAAAGGATAGGACATCACATGACTGAGGCCCTCCCTTTCAGGCAGAGGAGACCCTATGCCAGCTGGCATCACTGACCCAGAATCCCCTGGAGGTGACCAAATATTGGGACAGCCAGACTTGTGCGCCAGAGAAAAGTTGGAACACAGGCCTGTGGCAATTTAGGACTCATTGTAGACCCTAATAGGGGGCAAAAGCAAGGTCGGTGTGAAGGAGGGACACCATCTGAGATCAGAAGAGGCAGATCAGCCACCAGGAAAGGGACAGAAAAAGACGAGGGAAAATTACACACACACACACACGCACACAGATATTCCAAGCCCTTAGCAGTTCCTGAGAACAAAACCATGAACTCCCTCTATTAGGATCACATCCAACCCCTGAGAAGATGGCACTATCATACTCAGACTAACTGTAGACCCATCATTGAGCCTCTCATATCTGGAATGTCTCAGAACCCAGCATGGAATTTCCTACCATACACACTGCAATGTCGAAAACTCATCCAACCCCTTTGTTTATTGTTGGTCATGGGGTTTGAACTCTGGGTCAGGGCGCTGTCCTTCAGCTCTTCAGCAGAAGATGAGCATTCTATAATTTGAGCCACAGTGACGTTTCCTGTTTTCTGGTGGCTCATTGGATATCAAGACCCACAGACTTTCTTGCCCCAGCTGCTTTGAACCGTGGTCTTTACATTTCAGCTTTATGAGTAGCTAGGATAACAGTTGTGAGCCACCAGAGGTACCAGACATCATCCATCTTCATATACCCAGAGAAAACTTATTTCATCAGGCCACAAACTTTCTTGCAACCCTTTACTTCAGACTTTGACACCCAGCATCCAAATCCATCCTTCATTAGGGAGAATACAGACACAACAATCCCACCCCTGCACCCATTTGCCCACTCCCTGCCTGCCATAGGCCTCGACCACTTGAGTTCTTGGTAAGACACCATCCATTCTACTGTGGCTTCAAACTGGTGCAAACTTGCTGAGTTCTTAGAAATGTCTGTAAAGTGAGGCCAGCACCTGGTCTCTCAATCACAGCACCCTCCCACACAAACCTCCACATCTTTGCAGCGAAGATGTTTTACTTTCTTTCATTTTTTCGATTGTGAGCTTGAATGCTGGGCCTGGGTGCTGTCCCTGAGCTCTTCAGCTCAAGGCAAGCACTCTACTACTTGAGCCACAGCACCCCTTCAAGTTTTCTGGTGGTTTGTTGGAGATAAGAGTCTCAGGGTCTTTCCTGCCCAGTCTGGCTTTGAACCGTGATCCTCTTATCTCACCTCCTGAGTACCTGGGATGACAGCCATGAGCTACTGGCACCCAGCAAAACATATTTTTCAATGCTTGTCATCCTATCCTTTCAGGAGACTGAGATGTGAGGACTGCAGTTGGATGCCACCCTTGGCAGCAAAGTGCATGAGAACTCTTTATCTCCAATTAAACACCCAAAAACCTGGAAGTGGAGCTGTGGCTCAAGCAGTAGAGGGCTCGCCTTGAGCTGAAGAGCTGAGGGATAGCGCCCAAGCCCAGAGTTCAAGCCCCATGACTGACCAAAAAAATAAATACAGTTTTCACTAACAAGTAGGGGCAAAAATGTGAGATTGAATAGTAACTAGAGCATTATCATTATATTTATTTCTCAGTGATCATTCTTGTAATGATTAATGAGAGTTTTCCAGCCAGGTTTAGCTTGAGAGTTAGTGTTCAGTAATGCATTAGATGGCAAGTAAATTTGAAATTGTTTTAAGGTACAGGGATTCAGGGAAAGGTAGGATCATTGGAAACTATATTTTTCCTGATAAGTGAATTTGAGGACAAATAATATAATACTTCATGTTAGGGAACAAGATAACTTCAGAGGTTGAGTCAGAAAATTTGTGGGAATTAAGGCAAATTGAAATGCATTACCAGAGTGCAAACTGGAGCATCCATTAGAATGATTAAAAACTAGAGTTTTTTTCTTAAACATTAGAATTGGACTATCATTAGAGTGAAAGTTAGGTTTCAGTTCCAGCTGGAGTTAGAGTTAGCCTTAGGGAAATGGAAAGTTTAGGGCCAAACTGAAAGTAAATCTTCAAATAACAAGTCTAGTTAGAATTAGGATGAATGTGAAATAAGAAAGTGCTAATAATATTAAGTTTAGGGTATGATCAGTGTGAGGGTTAGTCTCAATATTCCAGTTAGGGTTCGGATTACAAAAATGGCAAGATACTGAGTAAAACTACAAACTATTTTTAGAAAGATGAGTTGAATCAAAGTTAGGATGAATAAAAACTAATGTATTTGTATGGCTTTTAGAATCCAAAGGCTATTAGTTCTAGGGTTAGGGTTACTGTTCTAGTTCAGGTTAGACTTAGGCTTAGGGAAGGGTAAGCTTTACAGTAAAACTGAGTTTTCTGCTAACGTTTTGAAGTATAATAAGTTTGAAATTTAACAAAAACTACAGAGTTTTCCTAAGTTTCCTATTCAAGGTTGAATAGGGTTAAATTTAGAGTTAGGTTTCTAGTAAGGTTTATATATAGTTAGGGTTAGGTACTAAAGTAGATTTTAAATAAACCTGCAACTTCTTTTTGGAGATATAGGAGTTCAGTAAATGTTAAGATCAGTGGAAACTGAGATAGTTTTCATGATATGAAGATTTGAGGTTAATGAATCATAATAGGGAATGATTTCAGAGTCCAAGTCAGGGAATCTAGGATTTGGAGCAAACTGCAAATCATTTCAAAGGCAATGAGTATCTGTTAGAATGTGTCTAAACACGAGTATTTTCCATTAATTTTAGGATTGGGTTACTATTATCTTCAAGGTTACTCTTAGGGTTCTGTCCAAAATTAGAGTTAGGATTAGGGAAATGGAAAGTTGAGAAATTGAGTGACTTACTTTGTTTGTGATGTATATGCACTATTCTAAGGCTTGAACTCAAGGATTGGGTTCTGCCCCTGAGCTATTTGCCGTAGGCTAGCATTCTACCACTTGAGCCATGAGTCCACTTCCAGCTTTCTTTGACAGTGAATTGGAGATGAGAGTCTCACAGACGTTCCTATCTAAGCTGACATCGAACTGAGATCCCCAGATCTCTGCTTTCAGATTTAAAGTAGGATTAATGCATGAGCTACTAGTGCCCTGGAAAGTGCCTGAATTATACTGATTGTTTTTAATTTTGTTCGAGATTGAGACTTGAATTCATTATCTGACAGCTTTGTTCACTAAGTAGCACTCTGCCACTTGAGCCATGTCTTCACAAATGATTATTTTAAATAGCTGGAAATCATAACATTTTCTTCAAATGATATGTATCATTAGTGTTGTTCTAAAACTTATCCTAACCAAAAAAGATTTATTGACCCTAGAGATTATCTGAGCAGATTCTCATGCTTTGCTTCTAATTGCATAACATTTTAGGGACATGATTTTTTAATTATTATTTTAAGTAGTAAAGCAGTTATCATGAAACAAAGCAGTTTATGCGTACAGTATACCTTGATCAATGTCAACCCTTTCAACATTCTCATCCATCCCTCCCCTATACAGCTCTTCCTTCATGCTTCTTAATTTTATAGGATATTTACTGGATTCCTCTCTGCATTTTCCCCCTTTTCTCCCATTCAATCTTCTGCCTTTTCCCACTTCACTCCTCTTTTGACTACCCACTTCCATATGATCCAGCAACTCTACTCCTGGGCATTTACCCGAAAGAATACAAACGAGGATATAGTAACATTTTCAGCACAACCATGCTTACTGAATCAGCCCAGATACTTCTCAAAAGAGAAATGAATCAAGTTAATGTAACACACACACACACTCACACAAACACACACACACTGGAAATTCTTCTTACTCATCAGAAAGAATATTGTACCATTTGTATCTCTCATTTCTCATTTCATCTGCCTGGTATCTCATTGCCATCGTATTGTCCCTGTACTGCAGTAACTGACACATGCAAACTGATGTAAAAGATTTTCAGGTTATGGGCTAACCATAGATTCCTGAGTATGAGTTCTCTGCTCATTCTCTTTGTCTATTCATGCCTTTGAGTAGTGTTTGTACAGATTCATTTGTACCATTTGCTACACAGAAAAGAGATGAACCATACATATATATGTATGTATGTATATATATATATATACATATATATATATATATATGATTATACACACACACACATATATATATATATACATACATGGATATATGCACACATATGGATATATATTAAATACTTGAGTACATTTTATGTTTTCAAGAATTATGGAGCTAACAAAAATCACATGCATTTTCCTACCTTTTCAGTTTTTCCAAAACCTAAAGAATTTTGTCTCTTTTGCAAACTTAATTATTAAGATAATTTCACCATCTCTGATCTGTCAGTGGCCTTGAAATTAGATTTTCAAATAGGACAAAGTTATTTAGGCTTTTTGGTGGAAGAAAGGAATATTACTAGGGTTCTATTCAGAGGTTCTCTGCTTGCTAGACAGGACTTTGTATAGCACCAAATATCTCAATTACTTTTGCCATACTTCTAGTCCATTTAATTTACTTGAGGTCTTGAACTTTTGCCCTGGTCAGATCTTAGATTGACTGAGACTTTGCTACCTATGCCTCCCACATAATTAGCTAGGATTACAGATGTGAACCACTATGGCCAGCTCATTTGTTGAGATGGCTGTCTTGGCAGTTATTTCTTTGGCCTGCCTCAGACCAAGATCCTTGTCATTTGTGCTTCCCAATCAGCTGGGATTACAGATGGAGCTACTATACTTGGTGTACATGACACCTGTTTTTTTTTTTTTTGTCGGTCGTGGGGCTTGAACTCTGTTCTTGGGCGATGTTCCTGCATTCTTCAGCTCAAGGGGAGTGCTCTACCGCGTGAGCCACAGCACCAGTATCTGTTTTCTAGTGGTTTTATTGGAGATAAGAGTCTCACAGACTTTCTTTCTAGGGCTGTCTTTGAACCGTGATCCTCAGATCTCAGCATCCTGCGTAGCTAGGATTACAGGGGTCAGCCACAGGTGTCCGGCACACCTTCTGTTTATTAAAAGAGGTTTTAATTGTAAAAAATTGTGTGTAGAGGGGTTATAGTTACATGAGCAAGTTAATGAGTACATTTTCTATCAAGCATTGTTACCTCCTCCTTTGTTTTTCCCCTACCCTCCCCTCCCACCTCCACAACTATACTCCCCTGTACTCCCTTCCCTTCTTCCCCGCCTATATTGTAAAGATCTTTTTTTTTTAACATAGTGTCTTGTGCATCTCATTGTTACAATGGGTCAGCCTGTATCACTATTTATCTATTTTGTTTTTTCCTTTCCCCTCCCCAAGCTAGAGAAGGGTGTATAGAAGATACAGGGCACCAATACTAAATATAGTGAAAACAAGGGTTAAACCATGGGGCAGGAACATAAAAAGAAAAAAAAAACACATGGTAGATTATAAATCCTATCTTGGGGTTCATTTCACTTAACATCATCTTATCTGGTCGTATGTACATAGCTTTTGAACTTTTATGCTTGTCCCAGACATGTAATAGATATTGCAAATAAGGGAAAACATAGAACCAATGTTTCTTTGGTTTTGGCTTACTTCACTTGATATAATGTTTTCTAATTCCTCACTTAGAGCTCCCCTATGATCCAGCAGTCCACATTTTTGGGTATTTACCCAAATGATCACAAACAAGACCATACTAAGCTACTGGTACAACTATGTTTATTGCAGCATTATTTACCATAGCTAAGATATGGAACCAACCCATATGCCCCTGAGTAGATAAATGGATCAAGAAAATGTGATACACACACACACATACACACACACACACACACACACACACACACACACACACACACACACACACACACTGGAATTCTATGCCTCCATCAGAGAGAATGTCATCGCCCCATTTGCTAGGAAATGGAAAGATGCAGAAACAATTATATTAAGTGAAATAAGCCAGGCTCAAATAACCATAGGTCTCATGGTTAATCTTACTTGGAGTAACTAGTACATGGTACCATATAACCATATAAGAGGATGTTATGTGAAATGAACCCCAAGATAGGGACACAAATAATTTGTATTCCATGAGATTCTTTTCTCTCTATGATCCCCCAAATAAAACTGGAAGGGGAGCTGTTGTTCAAATTCAGAGCACCACTATTAAGGGAAAAAGCCTAAGTGACAAGGTTAGGTCCTAATTTTAAACCATAATATCAGCCCTCAAAAAAGTTGATTTCTTTTCCTTGAGGTTTTTATTAAATTGATCCAGAAAATAATCAATGTTGTATTTATGTTTAGCATTACTATTAAAATCATGTTATGTTTATTTATGGTATTCTTTATTTTCTTAAATTTTACTTACACTTTAATATCCAGTAATGATAAGAAATGATTACTGTTTCACAAGTTTTTATGTCAGTTGAATATATGGATGAGAGGTGCATACAAGTCGTTTGGACTGAAAATAGATATTAGCAAGTTCTTCACATAAGAATTGATAGTTGAAGGTGCAAGGAAAGATAAGGTATGATTCTGGAAAGCAAACAATTTTGGAAGAAAAAAAAGGAAAATATGTAGCTTTTGGTAAGAACTTTGTAATCCATCTGCACATTTAATTCCTTATTTCTAGTGGAAGACATTTCAGTTAACTTTATTTTACAAAGTTAAACATGATAGACGTTTAATAATAACTGGCCTCTGTCTCAGGTAAGCAATTATTCTAGCCAGGTGCAAGGGGCTCATGCCTATAATCCTAGCTACTCAGAGAGCTGAGATCCTAGTTCAAAGCCAGTCTGGAGAGGAAAATTGGTGAGACTTTTCTGTGGCACTGTGGCTCAAAGTGGCAGCACTAGTCTTGAGAAATAAATCTCAAAGACAGAACCCAGGCCCTGAGTTCAAGCTCTCTGAAATTATTCTTAAAATACTTGTTCTCATTATTTCTTTAACTTGTCTAGAAGGATGTTTTAAACTTAGGGTTTTTTTTTCTTTTTTTAATTTTAATTTTAATTTTTTTGTGAACATACTGTACAGAGGGGTTACAATTACATAAGCAATATAATGAGTACATTTCTTATCAAGCATTGCAGCCTCCTCCTTTGTTTACCCTTCACATCCCTTCCCAGCCTCCCTCCTTTCCCCCACCCAATCTCCCCCTTCCCCGCACCAAAGTTGTAAAGTTCGTTTTCGACATGACAACTCGTACTTCTCATAGTTGCAACTGGTCCACCTGTATCCTTAAATGACTTGTTTTTCTCATCTCCTCCACAAATTATACCAAAATCAAATATAGTGAAATCAGGGGTTATACTGTGGGGGAGGGACATACAAAGCAACAAAGAAATAATCTTATAAATGAGTTAGAAACAAATGTATGAAAGAAAAAAAACATTTAAATACATATCTAAGGGTTCATTTTCCTAACATCACATTATCTGACCTTTTCTGCTTGACTCATACATATACGAGATATTGCAAATAAGGGAAACCATGGGACCTATGTTTATTTGGGCCTGGCTTACTTCACTTAATATAATTTTTTCCAAGCCTTTCCATTTCCTAACAAATGGGGCAATGACATTCTTTTTGATGGAGGCATAGAATTCCATTGTGTATATATACCACATTTTCTTGATCCATTCATCTACTGAGGGGCATCTGGGTTGGTTCCATATCTTAGCTATGGTAAACAATGTTGCAATAAACATAGTTGTGCTGGTAGCTTTAGTGTGGTCTTGTTTGTAAACATTTGGGTAAATGCCCAAAAGTGGGATTGCTGGGTCATAGGGGAGTTCTATGTGAAGTCTTTTGAGGAACCTCCATACTGCTTTCCAAAGTGGTTGAACAAGTTTACATTCCCACCAACAATGAAGTAAGGTTCCTTTCTGTCCACATCCTCTCCAGCATCTGTTATTGTTACAGTTATTGATTATATCCATTCTAACTGGGGTGAGGTGGTATCTCAATGTTGTTTTGATTTGCATTTCTTTTATGGCTAGGGAGGTTGAGCATTTCTTCATGTGTCTATTGGCCATACTTCTTTCTTCTTCAGAGAAGTTTCTCTTCAAGTCTTTAGCCCACTTATTTATTGGGCAGTTGTTTCTTTGAGGATTTGTTGTTGGGGATTTAATTTTTTGAGTTCCAAGTATATTTTAGATATGAGACCTTTGTCCATTGTATGGCTAGTGAAGATCTTCTCCCAATCTGTGGGCTTTCTATTGGTCTTGCAATCTATGTCCTTTGCCATGCAGAAGCTCTGCAACTTCATGCAATCCCATTTGTCCAACCTTTCTTTGATTTCTTGTGTTTCCGGGTCTCTATTCAGAAAATTTCGGCCTGTGCCAAGGAGACCTAGGCTTTCTCCTATTCCATCTGTAATATTTTCAGAGTGTCTGCTTTGACTCCAAGGTCTTTGATCCATTTGGGGTTGATTCTGGTGCAGGGTGATATATAAGGATCTAGCTTTAGTTTTCTACATGTAGTTAACCAATTTTGCCAGCACCATTACTGAAGAGGCTGTCTTTGTTCCATTCTATTATTTTAGCTCCCTTATCGAAGATTAGTTGGCTATAGGTCTGTAGGTTCATTTCTGGGTTTTCAATTCTATTCCATTGGTCCTGAGGTCTGTTCTTATGCCAGTACCAAGCTGTTTTGATTACTATGGCTTTCTAGTAGTGTTAGAAATTTGGTATTGATATTCCATCAGCTCTATTCTTTCCATTGAGGAGCGTTTTTGTTATTCGGGGTTTTTTACTGTTCCATATGAATTTTTGGATTGCCTCTTCTATTTCCTTGAAGAATGAGGTTGGAATTTTGATAGGTATCAAGGGATTTTTTATTTCATGTTGTCTTAATTTATTTTTAAGATGTTCAGAGAGAAATGTTTTATAGTAAGAACTGTTTTGTATTTCTTTGTATTACGTTTTGCTTCTACACCTATAATTCAACTGGAAAGTAGATGGCCAAAACCCTCTTCCCCCCACCAAAGTTGTAAAGTTAATTTTTCAACACAATGACTTGTATATCTCATTGTTGCAATGCGTCCACCTGTATCCCTAGTTAAACGATTTGTTTTTGCCCTTCCCCTTCACAAATTGTACCAACATCAAATACAGTGAAAGCAGGGGGAGAGACATTAAAAGCAGTATAGAAATCATCTTATAAATATGTTAGAAACAACTGCATGAAAGAAAAAAATTGAATACTTATCTTGGGGTTCATTCCCCTAGCATCAATTTATCTGACATTTTCTGCCTGACTCAGCATATACTAGTTATTTCAAATAAGGGAAGCCATGGGACCTATGTTGCTTTGGGTCTGGCTTACTTCACTTAATATAATTTTTTCCAAGTCTTTCCATTTCCTAACAAATGGAGCAATGTTATTCTTCCTGATGGATGCATAGAATTGCATTGTGTATATATACCACACTTTCTTGATCCATTCATCTACTGAGGGGCATCTCGGTTGGTTCCATATCATGGCTATGGTAAATAATTCTACAATAAAAAATAGGTGTGCCGGTAGCTTTAGTATGTTCTTGTTTGTGATCATGTGGTTAAATGCTCAAAAATTTGGATTGCTGGGTCATAGGAGAGCTCTATGTGGAGTCTTTTGAGGAACCTCCGTACTGCTTTCCACAGTGGTTTGACAAGTTTACACTCCCACCAACAATGTAGTAAGGTTCTCATCTGTCCAAATCCCCTCCAGCATCTGTTGTTATCAGAGTTCTTGATTTTACCAGTCTAACTGTGGTGAGGTGGTACCTTAATGTTGCTTTTATTTGCAATTCTTTTATGGCTAGAGAGGTTGAGCATTTCTTCATGTGTTTATTGCCCATCCTTCTTTCCTCTTCAGGGAAGTTTCTCTTTAAGTCTTTAGCCCACTTATTTCTTGGGCAGTTGTTCCTTTGAAGATTTGTTGTTGAGGGATTTAATTTTTTGAGTTCCAAGTATATTTTAGATATGAGACCCTTGCATGTTGTATGGCTAGTGCAGATCTTCTCCCAGTCCATGGGCTTTCTAATGATCTGGCTAGCTATGTCCTTTGCCATGCAGAAGATCTGCAATTGCATGCAATACCATTTGTCCCATTTGTCTTGAATTTTTTTTTTTGTATTTCTGAGTCTCTATTAAGAAAATTTCGGCCTGTGCCAAGGAGACCTAGGGTTTCTCCTATTCCATCCTGTAATGTTTTCAGAGTAAGACTTCAAACTTTTAAAGTTTGAAGATCTTTGATTCATGTTGAATGGATGTAGTAGATTGAGCTGTTGCATACATTTGTGTGTGTGTGTGTGTGTGTGTGTGTGTGTGTGTGTGTGTGTGTATGCCCGTGTGTGTATCATTGAAATCAAGGATAAAGAACTTGGTTCCTTTTTCTGAGATATACATTATGGTGTTTCTTTGTTGGTGCTAGGCTGATTGCTTGCCTTTGCCTGATGTGAACATTCTAGCTCAATTTTTCAATTAAAGTTTCAATATGAATTTTACCTCCTGACTAATTTTCCCTTTAATTTGCATTTTGAAATAAGAATTATAATACCTTTGATCTCTGTATTCTTGAAGAAAAACCACTTTGAATTCTCTGTTTAAAGTAATAATACTTGGACAGATTTGTTAGCACCAAGACCTTAAATTATCTTTTGTAGTTTTAGTTTAAAATAACCCTCCTCCATGATTTTAGCATGGGTAGAAAAGAATTCCCACAATGCCTCACAACTTTTATCTTTCACTTTGTCTATGCTTCCTTGTCAATGCTAAATTGTTCTGGATGCCTGTATTAGCTACCCAAATCCCTGCAAAGCTGTTGCTGCTACCCAATTTCCTGCCAATGCAACTCATCAATTACAGTCACAATTACCCTTTCCGTGTTATCCTATTCTGTGCTACTCATTTTGCTACCCATAATTCTTAACACCATGGTTCCAGCCACCTGATCCCTGATACCCCTGTCTATGGTACCACATTCCCAAACAAAGCAAGGCCAGAGTAGGCACAGACAGTCGAATTGGGTACTCCTCTTGCAGGCACAATGGGATGTTATTCCTCAGGTATTTAACATGAGGAACTAACTAGTGGTGGAAAGAAAAGAGGTTACTCAGAGGGAACTAAAATCCAAGGATATCAACTTGTAACTTGTTGCTAGGAAAAGCAGGCCCTAAGGTGAAAGTTAATGGGAAAAGAAAATTTGACAAAAATATTGGGAATGATATAAACAAAAGTTTTAGCTTAATCTCTTCTATCAGTGATCTGAATTATTTTATGACATAGATAAGTAACTACTTTGCAGTTTTAAAAGTTTATGAAGTTGCACATTTATGTGGTACTTATATTAATTTATGGAATATTTGCAGATGATCAAGTTAATGATACTCAATAGTTTATGCTTTATGAACTGCTCAGCAGTCTGCCTTTGGCAATATGAATTGAGCTCTCTAACAATAAATGGAATTTCATTGTCAAATACTACAAGGGTATTACTGAGGCTAATACCAAAATGAAAGCTGAAACAAGAAAACTGAACAAAGCTACAAGTTTGAAGGGAAGGGGTCAGTGGTAAGGGCTATGATAAAACAGAAATTCTTCACATAGAAATCTTGGAAGAATAGAATGAGTCTTGTTGAATCACTAGCTTTTTAAACATTCTTAGAAAGCAGAACATGATTTTTCATTCTTGCTTTTTGGGACCTCTTTAATGAGTGGTTAAACAAAAAATTATTGAAATGACTGAAAATCCACTGACATGAATTATTAGATTAACATTATACTCAAAGTTGCCTTGAGATGCAGGCAGGCTGGATTCCTTTTCTATTAAATTAATGGAATAATCTTCCTTTTGAATGGTTGGACAGTCCATGACACTTGTTCCAAAACAAGAAAAGATACTGGAGAGAAAAAAAAAGAGGAAGGAGAGTCAAGGCTGCTGAAATTAGCATAGTTCCCATTTGGAGTTTAATGGGTTGTTACTACAAAGAATTAGAATTTCATCTTAAGATAATAATTTTAAAATGGATGTGCTAAAGGATAGCTTCGAAATGTAATATTTAATGCTGTTGCATTACTTGAAGACAAAGGTTTACAGAAAACTTTAAATTCCAGAAAAACTGTAATGCACCAATAAACACCTAGAAGAAATATAATTTAAAAATTTACCTGTTCAAAGCAAATCCTGGCATGAAAGTCTGTGAGTCAGTTATCTCCAAACAGGAAGTGGCACTGTGGATCAATTGGGAGAGGGCTCCCCTTGAGCTGAAGCACTCTGGGATATGTTAATACCCAAGCCCTGAATTCAAGGCCCATGACTGACAAAAAGAAATTTTAAAGAATTAAATCATTAGGGTTGGAAGAAGACTTGTGGTAGAGTGCTTGTCTTGCATGCATGAGGTCCTTTCAATTCCTCAGCACCACATAAGCAGAAAAAACTGGAAGTGGCACTGTGGCTAAAGTGGTAGTGCACTAGCCTTGAGCTGATCAGCTCAGGGACAGCACCCAGACCCAGAGTTCAGGCACCCCTACCAACAACATCAACAACAGCAACAAAAAATTAAAGCATCAAACAACCTGAAGATGTTGTCCAGAATAATGAATGCAGCATTATCCGTTGACATGACTTAGTGACTTGAAACCAAGTTTACCAGGGGAGATGGTGGGCATTTTGTGTGTGTGTCAAAACCTGCAAACTTATTTTATACTTTCCCAGGGAGGGAGAAAGGAGGAAATGGTGTGGGGAGGGGGGAGGTGTTTGGTGGACTTGCCTCTTGTTTCACTGATTGCTTTCTGTAGTCAAATTCAGAGAAATTCTGCTTGCAATCCTAGTTGCCTGGGCAATGAGGAAGCCATGTCCTGGAAGTGGTTTTGTCCTGTCCTTGGCCTGGTTCCAACCACCACTGGATAATCCAAGTCCCACTGGAAGACCAAGATGCCTTGAAGACTACTGATCCATTGGGCAGCTGGACCTAACCAGAGCCAGAATAAGCAGAAAATGCAATTCTTAGGGCAGCACTGGAAATTTACATCGGGTAGAGATTTTTTAATATATCTTTATTGGAAAAATATTGTACAGAGGGCTCAGAGTTACAGAACTAGGTAATGAGTACATTTCCTATACAGCATTGTTACCTCCTCCTTTGTTTTTCCCCTGCCATCTTTTCCCTCCTCACATCTCCAACTCCTCCCTCCTCAACCCCTGCCTGACATTGTAAACTCATTTTTGACACAGTGTCCTGTACATCTCATTGTCACAATGGTCAACCTGCATTCCCATTTAAGCGTTCTGCTATATTCCTTCCACTCCCCAAATTACAAATATATATATATATATATATATATATATATATGGTGCAGAACAGTGGAATCAAATAAAGTGAAAACGGGTTTACCGTGGGGGAATAACGTACAAAAGAAAGAAAGGAAAAACCAGTTGTGTCTCTGACTTGGAATACATTTTGCTTAACATCATCTTGTATGGTCATATGTACCTAGCTTTGATCTTCTCTACTTGTCCTAGACATGTACTAATCCTTGCAAACAAAGGTAAAACAAGGTAAACCATGGGTCCTATGTTTCTTTGGGTCTGGCTTACTTCACTTAATATAATTTTTACCAAGTCTTTCCATTTCCTAACAAATGGGGCAATCCCATTCTTTCTGATGGAAGCATACAATTCCAGTGTGTGTGTGTGAGTGTGTGTGTGTGTGTGTGTGTGTGTGTACCACATTTTCTTGAACCATTAGTCTACTGAGCGGCGTTGGGGTTGGTTCCATATCATAGCTATTGTGACTAATACTCCAATAAACATGGTTGTACTGGTAGTTTTGTGATCATTTGGGTAAGTGCGCAAAAGTGGGGTTGCTGGGTCATTGGGGAGCTCTAAGTGGAGTCTTTTGAAGAAATTTCATACTGTTTTCCAAAGTGGTTAAACAAGTTTAAAGAGCTACAAGTAATGCAGTAGTGTTTCCTTTTAGATACATCCCCACCAGCATCTGTCATTATTACATTTCATGATTACAGGAGTGAGGTGTAATCTCACTGTTTTGATTTGCATTTCATTTATGACTAGAAAAATTGAGTATTTCTTCATGAGTCTAATGGACATTTTTTTATTTCCTCATCAAAGAAGTCTCTCTTTAAGTCTTCAGCCCACTTAGTTATTGGGCAGTTGTTCCCTTGAGGATTTGTTGTTGTGGGATTTATAATTTTGATTCCTAAGTGTATTTTAGATATAAGACATTGTCTGTTTTATGACTCATGAAGAACTTCTCCCATTAAGTGGGCTTTTTATTGATCTTGGTATCTATGAACTTTACCATGCAGAAGCTCTGCTGTTTCATGCAATCCCATTTCTCCAACCTTTCTTTGATTTGTTTTGTTTCTGGTTCTCTATTAAGAAATTTTTGGCCTGTGCTAAAGAGCCCTATAGTTTCTCTTATCCTTCATGTAATGTTTTCACAGTGTCTGCTTTTATTTTGAGGTCTTTGATCCATTTTGATTTGATTATCATGCAGAGTGTTATATATATATATATATATATATATGGATATATCTTTAGTTTTCTACAGGTGTTCAACCAATTTTGCCAGCACCACTTACTGAAAAGGCTGTCTTTCTTCTGTTCAATTTTTTTAGCTCCCCTGTCAAAGATTAGGTGGCTATAGGTCAGTGGATTAAATGTTGTCTTAATTACAGAACATTTCTAGATGGAAGAGAGCTCATGATTCCCAACCAAAAATTTAAAAAAGTAAGTATCATTCTGTTAGAGTCCCAAGAAATGATGAAAGATTACAAAAGTTTAAGCCTGATGAAATAGGAAAGTTCATTTAATGTAGGACTTTGTAGACCTGGCTAAATTAGAATTTAGAGTTAAAATAGATATTTTTTGTTTGTGATTTAATATTCTATAGGATACTACAAAATTCTTTTCAAGTAAAAGATTTAATTTACAAATTCACTAATTAGTCTGGCATTCTAATTGACTAGAATATTCTTTCAGCTGGGAAGGTGGCTCAGTGGTTGAGCGCTTGCCTTGCTTGCCTGAGGCCCTGGGTTTGATTCCTCAGCACCACATAAGCAAAAAGAAAAAAGCCGGAAGTGGCGCTGTGGCTCAAGGGGTGGAGCACTAGCCATGAGCTGAAGAGCTGAGGGACAGTGCCCAGGCCCAGACTTCAGGCCCCACAACCGGACCCTCACAAAAAAAACATAATATTCTTTCAAGGGAGGTATAATAAGAACTTAGTTAATAGATAATTCCAACAGTTCATGTGTAAGAAGATAATGTGAATAATCTAGACAAACTGTCAACAAATTGATTATATTAATTTATATAGAAAAGGAGCAATCTTTTGAGACTTTGGTGTAACGTGGTATGAAGAGAGTAATTGTGTGACATCTTTTTTTTCTACCTATACATAACACAGGAAGAAATTTTCTTAATTATGTACCTCTGTATACAATGAGAAAAATGGTAGGTTTGAGGTTTGTTTTTATTTTGTTTTTGTTGCTTTGTTTGTCCTAGGGCTTAACCTCAGGCCTTGGGCACTGTCCCTGAGCCTGTTTTTGCTCCCAGGCTACTGCTCTACCACTTGAACCTCAGTGCCTCCTGGGTCTGGATTTTCCTTATGAGTTTATTGGAGGTAAGAATCTAAAGAACCTTCCTGCCTGGGTGGGTTTTCAACCATAATCTTCAAATCTTATATTAATATATACAGATCTCCTGAATATCTATGATAGATAATATATATATATATATATATATAATAAGATAAATATAAAATAAAATAAAAAAATAATATTTGCAAGTGTTCTGATCTCAGGAATATCACTGCGGTGAAAATGATGTAGCAAAGTTTAGTGTAGTATTCTTGCCACAATAGGAAGGGCATCCCATTAGGATAAGTGTAGTATTTTTTCACAATAGTGATAAAGTAGTCATGATGTGAATTTAGGGAATTTTAAGGTGCACCTTACAAGTTGGAAATTGTTGGGCTAGAACGACTTTATGGCATAAAAACTTGGGATTGATTGTCATAGAAATAATAGCTTACTCTGATGAAGAAATGTTTACTCTTAAGGAATTAATTGTTATAGATACTTCATAGTGTTATCCTCTACCAGAATGTGTCTATTTTTCCTGTTGACTTTTAAATATGTAATGCCTCATTGGAAACTGCATCTATTGCTGAATTAATTAAAATGCAAACAGTTACTGTTTTGAATGTCTCTGGTATGGCATGTTCAGAATTTGAGAATGAGTAGTTAGTAGTCATAAGAATGTTGAGGAACAGATATATTCTGTCCTCTTAACAATTAGTGAGTTTTCAAAGTTAGGAGTTTCCATAAAATTGAACTATTTTCTGTTTTAATATGAGACAATACTAAAATAATGTTTTTTAAAAAATAATGGCAAGTGTATTCTGACAATATTGTATAGTTTGATAACATTCATGTTGATATCCCTCTGATAAATAAAGAGGTAATTCAAATTAGCAGGCAAAATATTCATTTTTATAAAAGATAATACACATAGAATAATATTTACTATACCAATACAGTGAAATTATATATTATGCAGCTCATTTTTAAGTTAATTTTATTGTCAATGTGATATATAGAAGGGGTTGCAGTAATTGTAAGGTAGTGGATATATAACATCTCAAAATTTTTTCCCCATCCCTTATTTTTCTCACACTTTTCCTTCACCCCAATACTCCTCACAAGTTGTAAAGTAAATTTCTAACATGTTGTCTTGTGAGTGTTGCTATTGCATTGGTTTTCCTTTTGTCCTTTGTTGGGCCATTTTATTATTCCATTTCCCTTGCCAAATGAAGATAAATGTATATACAATACACAGGATACTGAAATCAAATATAATAGTGGACAAACCATAGAGGAAAACACAAAAGAAATCACATAGTACATTAAAAACAACAACCACAAAGTAAAACCTCTCTTTCCATATCTAGGAGTTTATTTTGCTCAGCATCATTTTATGTGGTCATTTATACATAGCTATTGAGTCATTCTACTCATCTGCTAGGACTGTCCTAGATATTTCCTGGTTATTACAAATGAGGGAAACCATGGAATCTGTTTCTTTGTGTCTTGCTTATTTTTCTTAGTAGGATTTTTCCAGCTCTTTCCATTTCCTTATGAATTGGAAGCACAGAATTCCTCCATACATATATAAAACACATTTTTTCAATTCCCTCATCTACTGAGTGGTATATCGGTTTTAAACATGATTGCATGTAAGTATCACTTAAGGCCATTCAAAATGACAGATGGCAACTCAGCAGATATACTAATGTCATGATTTCCAAATAAGATAGTATTTTATGGTGGTACAAGTGTTGAGATATCTGAAGAGTCTAATGTATATCTTGCACTGAATTAGGCAGGAAGATATCCAATATCATATAGGATAAAAATGGTAGTGACAAAATATTTCCCTTGAGAAAGATATAGGAGGCTGCCAGAAGTATGAATTAGTTCAGATAATTTGAAGAATTTAGAAATGCAAGCTCAATTATGTCTCTTTACATAATAATCATGTAAGTGGAAGGGCAAAATAAGGGTAAGAGAAGAAAATAACTGACAGCAGACAATTTTCCCAAGTTACAGTACAAAAAAATATAATCTATAAATACCAAATTAAAGAGATCCCAATATAATATGTCCCACTTAATTTAGGTACATGCAGAATTTTTACTTGGCTTTTTCCTACTCTAATGCTCCAAAATAAATGAATACTTATAAGAAAAGTTATGTGATTGCCATTGCTTCAACTTGAACACTAACTGTGATAAGCCCTCTTTTTCTCATTTTTGCACTTGGAAAATAGTCCCTAAGTTGATGATGTTGTGGCTGATTAGAGTCAGAGTTAGGGGCTTCTATTTGTACAATTATCCCAGAATAGTTTAAAGCCGTTTTTCCCCAGGACATCCAACTACATTGTCTGAAACTGTACATTGAACACACCCTCACACCTGAGCACATTATTTGAAATTATACTTCAGTTTTTCTTGGCACATTCTACTTTGTGCCTTTGTCTTTTTGCACATTCCTTTTGAGTTCATAGTTGCTCTATTTCCATTTCATCTGTACAAACTGCTAAGAACATTGTTAAACTACCACTTCTTGTTTGCACACACCCAGTCTATGTATGAAAGTACTTTGTCCATGTTAAGCAATAGAGTAATGCTTACTCTCTGAGGAGAAAAGTTGCACAATATAATCCTATGCCCACATTAGAGGATGTAGAATTTAAAGCATTTTGAGACAGTGATATTAGAATTGAAAGGCTCCTTAGAGAAATTTTCCTGGAGCTCATTAGTTTACCCTAAAGAAATAAAAATATCCACAAAATTTGGAGCTAATTACTAAGTATCCGAATTAACATTAAATCCTAGATGTTGTGTTGATACAAGTCATGATTGTATTATTGTTACAACAGAAACCTTTACAACTTGGCAATGTGTATGAGAAAATGAAAGAAAGGCATTAAAGCAAAATGTCTTATCTTTTTAGGCATTTAATCCTAGTGGTGAGGGTAATGTCTGAACTCTTCCATTCAATAAAAGCTTGAAATTTATAAGAACACTTTCCTACATATATGAATTTGTGTCAGGTTGATAGACAGGGATATTTCAGCATGGAGATATACTTAACAAGAATTACATTTCAATAGAGTATTTGGCAGTTATGATGTGTCAATAGCTATTGAAGCATTTTCTATTTTAAAGAAGAATCAATTTGAGGAGTCTTCAGTCACATCAGTAAAGCTGTATGTTCAACTTAATACTTGGTGTTACTTGTCCTACATTTATAATGAGTAGGCTGATAAGATATCCAAGCATATCTAAATATATTTCAATAAAATCCCAAACTGATATGGATAGATGAGTCACTAATTGGAACTGTAGGACAAATTAGGCTTGTCTGTGCTTTAGTTCAATCTATAATCTCCTGGCTAAAGTTTTCAAAACTGTTCACAGAATACCTCTAAGAAAAGTTCATGACAGTTATATCTGTATAATATTTCTAAGGTCAGGATTAAAGCATTTGTTCCCAACATTTAGAATCAACAGGACCTGTTGAATTTATTGGTCCAGAATTTTATGTCTCCACATTCATAGCTCAACATTTTATCAATATGACTTTCACCAAAACACTGTTCTTATTGATCTTGTCTATGTCCTTTTACTTTTCAAATCCAAATAGTAGATTTCCTTACTGAAATTTCTTTCCTTCCTTTTCTTCTGTAAATCTGTGTTTATTACCTTTTTGTTTCCTTGTTTATCTCTTTCCTCCAATCTTGTCCACACTGGTACTCACATTGTTCACACTTTCGTCAGAACTTTCCTTTTCCTCTTCCCTTTAATAATGTCCCTGATTTTATCATTACATTTCATATTCATGTTCGTGGATATTTTGATGTTGTTCAAAATTGGCATCTGTTTAATATAAACCTTAGAACTATCAGAGAGTTTATTTTCCTCTAAATCCATCTTTTTCTCCTGTAGTCCTTATCACCAAGAATGTAACTAACACAGTTAGGAGACAGAGATGTGAAAACACTTTATATTTCTTCTTACCCTACCTCCATCCATAGATAAGATGAATGATCAAGATTTTTTCAGTTTCTGTCATAATGTAATTTCTATGTACTCCTTTTTATGCCCCTGACACAAGCCTATTGCAAATACTCATCACCAGTCACTCAGTCCTAAAACAACTGTTTATAAAGTATGCATTTTTCCCCATAGTCTTTTCATATTGGTCCTCTCCTTCACCAAATGACTCTCCTTGTCAGCACACAGAGTAAAAAACTCAGAGAAAAATTCTAGTACCATTATTTACTCACAACATTGATTGTTGGTCTTATATTTCTCATCTGTAAATGGATGTAATCTACTAGAAATATTGAAGACTATATTTGTTGAATTCTAGAGCAAGGAAAAAGAAAGTAAACAGTCCTTACATTTTCTACCTTAGCTTACAAATAAGGAAAGAGTCAAATTCAGTTTGTTGGTATAAAGTCAGAAATAGTTTCATGCAGAAATAAAAATAAATTTTAACTCCTGGCTCTGTAGCTTGTGTCCTTTTATGGTAACTGCAGTTATGTAAGTGGTATTATGTAAATTGTATCATGAATTTACAGCTGTAATGAAGAACATGTTCTTAATATATCATTGGTAAACATTGGTTATTGAATAGTATCTATATGAGCATGTTATTTGAACTAATCACACTAAGTTGAAACCTACATCTTAGTCCATCAAAATATGGAAATAAATGATTTTATTCATAAGAAAATAATACCACCAAGAACAGTGAGTATACATTAGAAAGACCGCTGGAATAACATTACGGTTTTTACTGTCTCTACCTCTTTATGTGATTGTATTTCTTGATATTCAAACTCTCCTCTTGTTATTCTGGTTCTTTTTTTTTTCTTTTTGGTTCGTCATGGGGCCTGAACTCTGGACCTGGCACTGTGCCTCAGCTCTTCAGCTCAATGCATGTTACCACTTGAGCCACAGTGCCACTTCCCGCTTTTTCTGCTTATGTGGTGCTGAGGAATCAAACCCAGAGCCTCATGTAGGCAAGGCCAGCACTCTGCCTCTGAGCCACCTTCCCAGGCTTCCTCTTGTTATTGTTATTATATGTAATCCAACTCTGTTTATAACTATGCATTCAATGTGGGAAATTTAGCTTCAAAGATATCTAAAGATTTTTTTTTTCCTTTTCAATCACAACATCGTCATTATTAGGCTACACTGTGGTCATCATCCTCTCCATCAAAATTATTATTAGTATCATAAGTGCTAATTATTGAACGTTGGATATGTGTCTATGATTTTATTATTATTTGTCTTTTGATTAATAATTTTAATGTTACCACTCTGCATGCATCCATATTGAAATTTTGAACAAATAAACAAAAAAAAATAAACCATATCAGGTTGCTTCACTATGTGCTTATAACAAATTATGGAATAGATTTTTTTTAAGCATTGAAAATTCCTAATCAGTATGAATTAACTTCCTCCCTCTCCTTAACTACAAACAAATATTTAAGAGTTTGGGCAGAACCTTTTCAAGTAATATACTGTAAATGTTACTACAATATCATATGTATATCTAAAATTCCCTTGAAAGTAATAAACTCTACTTTCTATTGAAATATTAGTTATTTTATTCTAGGAAACTTTTAGAAAAATAGAGTGTATATCTTTGAAATGAAAAAGGTCAAGAATAGTAACATGAAAATTTTAGAGGGTGTCTGTCATATATATATATATATATATATATATATATATATATATATATAAATGTTATGTGTAAAATAGTACATTTTTAGAGATTATTTGTCATCAGAAATATATACATATATCTAAATTTATTTGCAGAATGATATACATCATAGTGAAACAAACATCTTAAAACATAATTAAAATAAAAAAAAAATACTTCATGAAACCAAGTGCCAGTAACTCACCCTTATAATATGAGCTATTCTGGGTGCTGAGATCTTAGAATTGTTTCCAAAACCAGCCCAGACAGAAAAGTACTTATTAAATTCTTATCTCCAATTAACCACTGAAAACAGGAATTAGCTCTTTTCCTCAATTTCTGGAGTGCTGTCTTTGAGCATAAAAATGCTTAGGGACAATGCCCAGGCCTTGCAAACAACACCACCAACAACAAATTGTATCACATTAATTTCACAAAGGCATCTTTTAACTGCTGTGAACATTTCTTAGAAATATGAATACATACCCCTGGAAAATGTTAAGTAAAAAAGTATAGAACATTTACGTCTGTGTTAAAGACATGACTATTTATACTGTTTAAGATATTTAGGTAATGATTAGAAGTTAAGAATAATGATAGGTAGGTCATATACTGGGAGTCATTTTTTTATTCTATTTTACAATAGTAATAAAATGATATTTATAATGATTATATAAAATTACTCTTGCTTGGTATTTGAATTATCATAAGTGATAAATATTTTTAAATGATTTCCAAAGCAAAGGAGTATCAGTTCTTTTGTGATTTCAAAACAATTAAGAAAATGATTTCAAGGTTGGTTCACTCTAAGTCTATATTTGTTTTCTTGTTCTAGTTTTCATATGTTTGTAGAAATTAAAATTCCAAAAATTTAATGGATATTGGCATTCAGGAACATCTTCACATACACTAATATTGGATTCCCTTAAGTGGAATTGCTTTATTTCATTTGTTACTTTCACCAATAAATCAAGATGATTGTGTATTTTGTTCTTTTCATTGCTTTTGGCTCTTATCTTGAGAATACGTTTTTCCTAGCAAAGTAGAGATAAGCAATTGGATTGAACAAGTAACATATGACTTTCATAAAATGCAGATGCATAGATTTGTGTCTTCTGTCATTTGCTAAAAGATTCTTCCAGAAAATTTTCTCAATTACTTAGAAATTTTTTCCCTTCCCCTCCACAAATTATACCGACATCAAATACAGTGAAAGCACGGGTTATAATGTGGTGGAGGGACATACAAAGCAACAAAGAAATAATCTTATAAATGTGTTAGAAACAATCTCATGAAAGAAAAAAAAACATTTGAATACATATCTTAGGGTTCATTTCCCTAACATCACCTTATCTGACCTTTTCTGCTTGACTCAGACATATACTAGATATTGCAAGTAAGGGAAACCATGGGGGAAAAATAGAGATAGAGGTGAACCCTTTGCAACAGTGAGATGTACAAGTCGAAAAATGAACTTTACAACAGTGGGGGGGGGGGGGTAGCGGGGAGGATTGGGTAGGGCGGCGGGGGAGGATGGGAAGGGATGGGAAGGGCAAACAAAGGAGGAGGCAACAATGCTTGATAAAAAATGTACTCATTATCTTGCCCATGTAATTGTAACCCCTATGTACAGTTTTTTCACAATAAAAAAATAAAAATAATAAAAATTACTTATCACATATACTTTTGGATTGAGTTATCTCTGTATAAACTCAAACGGACAAAATACCTTCAAAATAAACAGAAATCACATCTTTGTTTTAAATGCAGCAGTTTACAAAGAGTATTTAGCCAGCACCAAAAATATCTTTTTAGCAATTCTGCAGTTTGTGTGAAGAAGTTTTAACAATAGTTTTTTTTCCTGACATGCAATTCACTTACAATATAATATCTCATTTTATTGTATACATTTTAGTGCTTTGGAAGTGAATTGTACCTTCATAGGTTTTCAAAGCCTAATTTTCACAAACTTGCATTTCTTCAAATAGAAATGCTGTAAATTTTAGAACAGACATTAAAATAGATATAAAATTCAGTTCCAGGAATTTGCCCAGCATACATCCTCTATAGTGTGTCTTTTCAAAATTTGTTTTTGGGGATCATTTCCAGGGTCTCACACGTACTATTCAAGTTCACAGTCAATTAACTACATTCTCTGTCCAAAAAAGTTTTTTACTTCTGTTTAAAACATTCATAGAAGTATAATACCTGGATCCTGTACAATTCTTTCACCTTTTGAAGACTTGAAAACTTGTTTGCTAAAATGATTGCAGTATTATACAAATCGATCACTATGAGAAGAATATCAAATTTATCCACAAATGCATTACTATATTTTGGGTCCTCTTTTTATATTATGGTCATACTAGTGAGTTTTCTTTTTATTATTTCTTAGACACTAAAGAGGAGCTTATTTCATATGTTCCTCCTATTGACTATTAAATTACATATGTTATTTAAAGAAATATCTTATTCAGGAAAAAATTTATATAGAATTAGAAGATAGAAAAATACTTAAGTTTCAGAATCACTGTAGCATTAACATTGTAGCATTAACAAATCTGTGCCCTCTGTTGGATATGTTTTCATTTCTGTTATACTGTCCCTTGAGTTATGAAACATTATCACTTGATATAATCCACTTCTTGCTTTTCTTTAGCCACTAATGTTTTCCATGTCAAATTTTTAGAAACCTTTACTGATTAATGTCATGAATTTTTACATTTAATTTTTATAGGTTTTTACAATTCACATTTAGGTTGATAATCATTCTTTATAAGGTTTGAGGTAGGCCATGTGCCGGTGGCTCATGCCTGTAATCCTAGTTACTCAGGAGGCTGAGATCTGAGGATCGTGGTTTAAAGCCAGCCTGGGCAAGAAAGTCCATGAGACTGTTATCTCCAATAAACCACTAGAAAACTGGAAGTTTTTGCTGTTGCTCAAGCGGTAAAGTGCTCACCTTGAGCTGAAGAGCACATGGACAGCGCCCAAGCCCAGAGTTCAAACCCCATGACCGGCAGAAAAACAAACAAACAAAGGATTGAGGTAGTAGTCTAAGATCATTCTTTAAATCTAGAGAGGCAATAGTGCCAATACAACCATTTAAGTTTCTGTTTTTATTTCATAAAGTCATAGCATCCTTTTCAAAATCTGTGGATCATAAAATTAAGAATTTATTTTTGACAAATCTGTTACCTTCTTCTATGTGTCTGTTCTTATAGTAGAACTATATTGTCTTCACTACTAAACATGGTAATACTATTCAAAGCTAGTATGAAGGCTCAAGCTACACCATTTTACAAGATTTCTCTGACTGACCTGTATTCCTTGAATTTACATATGAGATTATTGAGCAGGTGGACCAATATTCTACAGAGATATCTAAATATTTGATAGTCACTCATATTTCACTCCTTGTGAAAATACAAACCCCTGATATTATATATAGAAAATGTCTTAGAGACTGCTCAATGCACCTAAAATTAATTTAGGAATGAGTTAAGATTTAGATAGCAGTACAGCATAATAAAGCTGAATGATAACAACTTGAGCTGCACTGCAGAAGAGAGTGAGAGGGAGAAGAATGGTGGACCACAGAGAAGCTGTATGTCATTGGTATTGTTTCAAAAAACAGAAAGACTTCAGAGAAGAGAAGGAGAAAAATAAAGTCTCCTGAATCTAGTTTCTTTTTAATCCACCTGATAGATTGGACTGAAAGTCAGATAACATGGGAAAAATAAAATAGAAAATAAAGCATTGTATAGAGCTGTTACAATGTAAAGAAGCTGTACTAGGAATATAATTAATTTCCAAGTAAATAAGAGATAGAATAACAATAACAATTGTTAACGTGGATAGAAGATGGATCACATTTTATCATACATAATTTTGAGAAAACATACTAGGAATGAAAATTTCAAAGTCATAATTTAAAATACAATTTGTATTATAACTAGATAGTATAGCTCAGAGGTAAAACATTGGCCTAACATATGTGAAGCAATTGTGTGATCTCCCAAGCATTACAAAGTACACACAAAGCACACACACATAAAAACACATAAACATACACAAACACCACATACACACATTTGTTATTATCATATTAAACAGAGGAAATTACCACAAATAGTAAAAGTATTTTAAAATATGAAATCATAATATTGCTCACACTATTTAAAAGTTTAGTAGAAATAAAATAGTCACAAGATTCTTGGATTCTTTTTTTAAAATTTTTACTTTTTATTGTGAACATATTGTAAAGAGGGGTTACAATTTCATGGGCAAGATAATGAGTACATTTCTTATCAAGCATTGTAGCTTCCTCCTTTGTTTACCTTCACATCCCTTCCCAGCCTCCCCCAGCCCTGCTGCACCAAAGTTGTAAAGTTCGTTTTCGACATGACAACTTGTACTTCTCATTGTTGCAATGGGTCCACCTGTATCCTTATTTAAACCAATTTTTCCCCTCCCCCCCCACGAATTATACCGACATCAAATACAATGAAAGCAGGGGTTACACTGAGGGGGAGGGACATACAAAGAAACAAAGAAATAATCTTATAAATGCGTTAGAAAGCAATGCATGAGAGCAAAAGCAATTAAATACCTATCTAAGGGTTCATTTTCCAAACATCACCTTACCTGACCTTTTCTGATTGACTCATACATATATGAGATATTGCAAATAAGGGAAACAATGGAACCTATGTTTCTTTGGGCTTGGCTTACTTCACGTAATATAATTTTTTCCAAGTCTTTCCATTTCCTAACAAATGGGGCAATGTCATTCTTTCTGATGGAGGCATAGAATTCCGTTGTGTATATATACCACATTTTCTTGATCCATTCATCTACTGAGGGGCATCTGGGTTGGTTCCATATCTTAGCAATGGTAAATAATGCTGCAGTAAAATAGTTGTGCTGGTAGCTTTAGTGTGGTCTTGTTTGTAAACATTTGGGTAAATGCCCAAAAGTGGGATTGCTGGGTCATAGGGGAGCTCTATGTGAAGTCTTTTGAGGAACCCCCATATTACTTTCCAAAGTGGTTGAACAAGTTTACACTCCCACCACCAATGAAGTAAGGTTCCCTTCTGTCCACATCCCCTCCAGCATCTGTTGTTATTAGAGTTCTTGATGTTTGCCATTCTAACTGGGGTGAGGTGGTATCTCAGTGTTGTTTTGATTTGCATTTCTTTTATGGCTAGGGAGGTTGAGCATTTCTTCATGTGTCTATTGGCCATCATTCTTTCTTCTTCAGAGAAGTTTCTCTTTAAGTCTTTAGAACACTTCTTTATTGGGCAGTTATTTCTTTGAGGATTTGTTGTTGGGGGATTTAATTTTTTGAGTTCCAAGTATATTTTAGATATGAGACCCTTGTCCGTTGTATGGCTATTGAAGACCTTCTCCCAATCCGTGGGCTTTCTATTGATCTTGCTAGCTATATCCTTTGCCATGCAGAAGCTCTGCAACTTCATGCAATCCCGTTTGTCCAACCTTCCTTTGATTTGTTGTGTTTCCGGGTCTCTATTAAGAAAATTTTGGCCTGCGCCAAAGAGACCTAGAGTTTCTCCTATTCCATCCTGTAATGTTTTCAGAGTGTCTGCTTTGACTCCAAGGTCTTTGATCCATTTGGAGTTGATTCTGCTGCAAGGTGATATATATGGATCTAGCTTTAGTTTTCTACAAGTAGTTAACCTATTTTTCCAGCACCATTTACTGAACAGGCTGTCTTTCTTCCATTCTATTTTTTAGCTCCCTTATTTAAGATTAGATGGCTATAGGTCTGTAGGTTCATTACTGGGTTTTCAATTCTATTCCATTGGTCCTGAGGTCTGTTCTTGTGCCAGTAAAGAGCTGTTTTTATTTCTATGGCTTTATAGTAGAGTTTGAAATTTGGTATTGATATTCCTCCAGCGGTGTTCTTTCCGTTGCGGAGTGTTTTTGATATTTGGGGTCTTTTACTGTTCCATATGAATTTTTGGATTGCCTCTTCTATTTCCTTGAAGAATGAGGTTGGAATTTTGGTAGGTATCGCATTGAATTTGTAGATAGCCTTGGGAAGTATTGCCATTTTCACTATGTTAATCTTTCCAATCCAGGAGCTTGGGAGTTTTTGCCAAATTCTAAGTTCTGTTTTGATTTCCTTTTTCAAGTTTTTAAAGTTTTCATCATAGAGGTCCTTCACTTCTTTGGTTAAGCTAATTCCTAGGCATTTTAGTTTTTGTGGGGCTATCACAAATGGAGTTGATTTCCTAATTTCAGCCACACTTTTCTCATTGTTGGGATACAGAAAAGCCATTGATTTTGGGGGGTTAATTTTATACCCTGGTAATTTGCCAAAGTTTTGAATCAGCTTGAGTAATTTGGGAGTGGATTCTTATATATTAAGTAAATTGAAAATTAAGAAATAAAGGACATGAGAAATTTGTAAAAAAAGTTTTAAGTAATAAACATTTTGAAATATGTGTCCTTTTATTTTGACAAAGATTGATGTTACTAGTGTTTTAACTCAAGATTTAGAATATGATAACCAGGTGCTCTATATCTTGCTAGGGATGGCTATGTCTCTAATCATTTCACTCTGGAAATTTTATGATAAGGTCTCATGGTTTCTCAGTCTCTCCAAATTACAAACCCTATTTACACTTCCCACAATAGTTAGAAAATGGAAACCACAAATCACTATGCCTAGCTCAAACATTTTTTTAATTCAAGTACAAATATTTCCAAAAAGTGACCAGGTAATAAAGCCTTTTTAAATAAAGTATGTGCTTCTTGAAAATACAGTATTTGTTACATAACAAATATGTTTAGAACTATAAGTAAATAAATTTATTTAAATTCACAAACCATATAAAATTTAAGAAAATAATTTTTACATATTCACGTTAACTATTTTGAAAGCAAAATATATATCTGAATAATTTACATGTGTTAAAATTATGCAAAACTAAATTAATAAATCCTACAACTCTGAAAAAAGAATTACCCTACAGAAACCAAACAAAATAAGTTCAAAATTTGAAATTTAGAAAATAAAATGAAGTGTTCTCTTTAGTTGACTTAAGTAACTGTAAACCCTCTATATATCAATTTTATAATAAAAATGCATAAACAAAGAAAGAAATGTACCCATTGGTCAATAGTGACAGGAAAAACATCAGTAGTTTTTTTTGAGTGTGCAAAAATTCAGTGGAAGAGATAACAATGTTCCTTCCATAATAAATATACTCATTATCTTACTTATGTAACTGTACCCCCTATGTACATTACCTTTACAGTAGAATTAAATTGAAATTAAAAATAAACTAATTAATATACCAATTAAGAATTCGTAGGGAGCTAGGAAGTTGGCTCAGTGGTAGTGTGCTTGCCTTGCATGCTTGAGGCCCTGGGTTCGATTCCTCAGCATCACATAAACAGAAAAAAAAAGCTGGAAGTGCCACTGTGGTTCAAGTGGTAGAGTGCTACACTTGAGCTAGCCTTGAGGGACAGTGCCAAGTCCAGAGTTCAGGTTCCACGACTGGACCCCCCAAAAAAAAACCAAAACAAAAAACAAAAAAAAAAAACACCAGAATTACTAGAAGCCATTGGTTAAAAACTTTTTAGAAAACTGCCCTAATTATTCAAGTAATATAATTTGATGATATTATTTAAATACTTCAACTTCAGCAGAGAAGCCAAAAGTTTAAAAATGTTACAAAGTAAAGTAATAAATCAGAATATATTACTATTAATAATAATCAAAAGATGAATTTATAGTGGTAGTCAAATATGTAAGAAATGAGGCAATTTGCCATTCGTTTGCACTTAATAAGTGAGAAGGAATTTTCTAGGTCTTTTTAAATATATGGTAAGTTTAATGAAGAAACTATTCTGTCACATCATATGATACTGAGATGAAGCTGATATTAGAACAAAGAGCAGATTGTACTAAGTTTTGGATGTTAATGTTTATACTTATTTTGGTTGTGGGAAATTGTGTTCAACTTGGGATATTATTTTTGTTAAACTGGTGTCATATCAGTGGTTAATTTTAGGATAGAGGTTCCCTTTCCACAAGAACATGCACCTGATCTTTCTTTCTAGCCTTCCCATTATCAATGGCATAAGAGTTGCACACCAACTTGTCTAGATTCCTACCTTGGTTGGCCTGGATTCTGTAGTCCTTCCAATTTTATCCTGTAGATAGTGCAGGATGGTGGAAATAATCCAATGCACCCAGCAATAAATAGAGAAGGAAGTCCACTAAACTTTTGGCCTGGGTTCTGTTCTCAAGCCTCCTCAATAATTAAGAGTTCACATGGGAGCCCCTGGTGCCACGCAGTAAGACTATTTTTTTAAAGCAACTACACATATATATATATATGACTTAGTCATGTGAAAACCTCAGGACAAGAAAAAAAGATCAGTGAAGCATAAAGGACAGGCCCAATTTTAACTAGCTACTTAGAGGCTGAATAAGCTTAACTAGCTACTCAGGAGGCTGAGATATGAAGACCACTATTCAAAGCCAGTCCAATCATGAAAATAAATGTGATTATCTCCAAAAAAAAACAGAAGTGGAACAATGGCTCAAGTGGTAAACCACTATCCTTGGTCATAGAAGATTAGGGAGAGTGCCCAGGCACTGTCAAGCCTCAGGAATGATGAATGAATAAATGAGCACTTGCACATGCACGTGCGTGTATACGCGTGCATGTGTACACACACACACTCTCTCTAACACACACACACACTCACACACACACAAATGAGCATTTCAATGCGAAGTTCTTTTTTTACGGTGTTGTAATCTATTTCCCTGTATTAGTTTACAAATTAACAAAATCAGCTAAGCACCTACTTGCATACAACTCATCATGTTTCTCTAAAGTCAACTCTCTTTTTGGAAGCATGCTTTTATTTGAACCAAATGTAAATTATTCAGAAGTTCGATTTATCTCCCTCAATTCTGTAGAATTAGATGATTGTTTAGCTTCCTCCAAGCAATATAATTTTGTGAAATCCTGCATCAAGCAACGTATTTCTTTCACTAGACGGGAAGCCTCTGTCAAACAATTAATAATAGGTTTTCTTCTCCTTGCTAGCATCTGTAGTTTTATTATCTTCTTATATTTCATGATCTGTCTGTGTATGACAAAGACTGCTGTGAAAATAAAAAGACCCTTCGCAGCACTTATCATTTATATACCATTCATAGATATGAAGGTGTTTAAATATTACTGAAATTGCTTTGGAATGAATCATGTTCACCTTGACTATCGTGAAAAGGAAGAATTGGTTTCTCAGAACTTTAGGTAAGAACTTGATTGACAGAAACAAAAGGAAAAGTGAGGAACAACTCAACACATACATTCTAATGAAACAAAACAACCCAAGAAAACAAATTAATTAAGTACTGAAGAACCTGCAGGAAATGCAAAGACTTAAAAAAAATCAGCTATGACAAGCTTATGAAAATCCTGACTACATGGGAGTCTACTCTTGTGAGGATAGAGGTTAAAGCCCAGACTGGACAAAGATGTGTACACAATGCCATGCACCTGATATTCTAAATTCCAGGAAGAATAACATAATGTGGACTGAGCCCAAGATCATATACAAGTATCTGAAAAATAATCAAGATAATTTAGGGCTGGAGACATGACAAAGTGGTAAGAACACCCAGTTATGAGGCACAAGACACTCAATTCAGACTCTAATATTATGGGTATTAAAGTAAAAAGCTATGATTTTAAATAATTGGAATAATTTTAAGATTTGAATATTTGAGTGGAAAATGCATGAGAGAGATAGAATGAGCTCATGGTGCAATGCTTTCAACTTAAGTGAAAATATTTTCTGGTACTTCAGACAAAACAGAGTTGCCTTGCAAATGAGCATGGTTGTATATTTGGGTGATGGACATACTTTACTTACACAGGTGTAAATTAAATAGATTTTATTTGGGTAGCTTGTACTTCTTGAACTAAGAGCCTTGATGTTGTCCCTGAAATTTTTCTCTCAAAGCTACCACTCTACTACTTTGAGCCACAGTTCCAATTCTGATTTTCTGTTGATTGGACATTCCTGCCCAGGATGACTTCAAACCATGATCGTCAGATCTCAGCCTCCCGAGTAACCAGGATGCCAGGCATGAGCCGTCGATAGTTTTAATAATTTAGTAAATTGTACAGTTACTGAAGTTATTCATTATCATTATAACCTGTGTAATATATGTGTGTATGTATATAACAATGCATACAGATAGAAATATTTTAACATATTTTTGTATCTACAGTAGGTTTATGAAATCATCCATTATAAAATAAAATGGAGACAAAAGTTAATAAGGAGCAAAACAAAGGAAATTATCACATTTCTTGTTGTTGAATGGAATACGAATTGCAAAAATCAGTTTGGGAAAATCATCTGTACGTTAACAAAATTGATAAGAGCTATTAATTCCAATCCATCTATTTGCCCATGTTGTGCAACCTCACACATGAGTGTCAAAATCAAACCACAATTTTTGCCTTTGCTTTTAACTCACCTGTTATAATTTACAGGTTAGATGAAGTAATCAAATAAAGATTAAAATAATATTATGTGAGGCTATGAATTGAAGCTGAAAATTATATTAAATGTGATAATAGCTAATTCAATTGCATACTTCTTACTTTTACTCTGTGATGTCCCTCATTCCCACATTAGGAAAGTACATAGAGGGTTCTCACTAAATTATATGTACAATTATGAAATAATATATTGAAAAAATATGGGAACAATGTGGTTTTAGCTTATTTAGACCTGTAGGGGAAAGTGTGTTTTTGAGGACTTGCAATACATTGTGATGAAGATGAAGGGAGTGATGTTCTTATTCTGGAAAACTGGCTAGAGGATTGCTCCCATAAAGGTAGTGATGAATTCTACCAAAAGATTACAATAAAATCACTTTCACAACCATGTTCACTGCTGCACTATTCACCGTAGCCAAGTTACGGAAACAACCCAGATACCCTTTGGCGGAGTGATGGTTGGAGAAAGTGTGGCACATATACACAATTTGATTGCACCCATCCATTCTGAAGACTGTTACATTATTTGCAACGAAATGGATAGATCTAAAAATATATTAAGTGAACTAAGTCACTAAGTGAACTAAGCCAGACACACAAAGGACCCATGTTTTGTCTCATATTTGGAAGCTAGAACTTTATACAGGTTTACACAAATATATTAACCAAAGCATGCTATTTGCAGAGGAGTATTTCAAAGGTGTAATTTCTTATAAAATTGAAGTTTTAATCCAACAAAATATATATCAGGAAACTATCACTTGGAAGATGTGAGGGGAAGTCAAAAGGAAGAAATAAAGAGAGTTATGGAGGAAGAGAGTGAAGGTATAATATTCAATGCAGATAGTTTGAAACTAGAAAAAATTAAAGTGGGGTGAGGTTTGGAAGGGTGTGGAAAAGTTATATAAAGATCCATTATACTTAAAAAAAATACTGATTTGTTGAATGGAAATTCCATTGTCCAAGTATTTAAGATAATAAAAATATAATTAAAAACAATGGAGACATCTGATCTTAAATTCTATTTCCATCTCTTTTAAAAAATTAAATTATTTGCTCTATAAATTGATCAGAGGGATGGATTTTGTGGCTAGCTAGATCATTTCACATCTGTCTTTCTCTTCCTCTCTCCCTTTCATGGTTCTCATAGGTAATATGATTGCTCCATAATTATCCTAATTTATTTTGCTTTTATATTTTTGGTTGCATCATTTCACTTTCTGCTCTGCCATTTCCCAATTCATTTACATAGAAGGCATTATTTCCTATTTTCCCATTCCTAGAATAAGCTGCACATGAAGACACCACTGGTCCTCATTTTCAGTCTGTACCTTTGAATACGGAGGAAAATCTTTCCTCTGCTCTCTACCAATTCCCTAATCTCCAGTTAGAATAATTTAGAATAGTAAAAATTAAAAAGGAGAAAATAAATAGTAGTGAAAAAAAAACAGATGCAGAAAATTTACTGGATTTTTCTGACCAGTTCATCCGATGTGAACTATTGGAGAAATACATGGACACCTCATTCTCACTGGCACTCAAAATCTCTGGCTAGGCAATTCTGATGAATATGAGGAACAAGATGAAAAAGTAAGAAATGGTATCAATTGCAAAAGAAAAATGGAGAAGGATTCAAGTAAATTTCTTCTTTGGTCTGCCGAAAATAATCACCTTACTACAGTGTAGAGACTACTTTCCAAAAAGGCCACTCATGTGAATGCTAGGGATAACGATGAATATACCCCTCTTCATCGAGAAGCCTACAGTGGACACTTAGATATTGTCCATGAGTTGGTGGCTCAAGGTAGATATTCATGCAATAATCGTGAATGTCTGGACAACCCAGAACAGTACTTATACATGGAATAACCAGAGTGGCTTCTTTATTTCATCATGATGCAGATACAAATGGCCAAACTAAAGGCTTCTTGAGCCCCTTGCAATTTTCTGCTGAGAATAGAAATAGCAAAGTTATGCTAGATCTCCTTCTGTTGAACCATTATATCAAACCAGGTCTGAAGCACAACTTGGAAGAAACTGCATTTGATATTGCCAAAAGAATAATTATGTATCACTACCTCTTTGAAGTAGTGGAAGGCTGTACAAATTGTTCTCCTAAATCCTAATGGTTTGGGTAAGTTTCTTAAATTTCAAAATTGCCAGTCCATCCTATGTGTCCATACAAAATATTTTTACAATACAACAGCAATATCTTACTTTAAAAATTCATGGATTCCATGGTTTTCTTCCAAGTGAACTGCCTGACTTTGATATCAAAATATATTTGAGTTGTTTTTATACACCTATAATGATTTTTGTGATTTTTGAATCAGAAATAATTTTAAGTTATCTGCTGAAATGAGTAGTACAGAAACTAAAGATAATTCTGGTGCTTGTCTGAAACAGTATATTTTAAAATATTTAGTATTCTGTTTGTATAATGTCCATAATCTATTTCATTCTCTCCTAGATATAATACTTTGAATTCGACATTGTTTTACAATATATAGGTTCATTAATAAATGTGGCCTTTCAGATTGCATTCCATATAGAAACAGTTTAAGATTCCTTTAATTCCTAGGTCCTTATAGAATTTTATTTCTTTGGGATAAAATGACAATGTTATCCTATTTCAAAAGTTTTATAAAAGTTATGCTATGTAAAGGCCTTTCTAAAAAGGTGAAGATTGAATACACTGATGTCAAACTAACTTTTATTTCTATTAATTACATGTATTATTACACTTGTATATTTGTAATCAATTTTTTAATTACTGTTTAATTTCTTGAATCTGAAGAATGAAAAATATGGAATACTTCACAAATTTTCATATCATCCTTGTATACGAACCATGTAAAACTCTGTATTGTAATTCGGGTAGACGTGCTGCTGAAGCATGTAGTATCCTGTAAATTTAAGTAGTTAATGATGCAATCTTAAGACAGGCATATATCCTTGGTTGCCTATTTGTAACAAGGAAATCTTACTGTTCTCAAAATTTCTATTCATCTTATTTCTGTAAAATTCTGTGTTTGGTGGAAAAAACATATTGTTTGTTCGATTGCTCACAGTTGCAATTTTTGTCAATGATTATTTTAAGTCTTTTTCATTTGAAATTTGATCATACTTTGAAGCCTTTATAGGTAGGTCCAAAGGTGATGGCTTTTCAAATACTTATTTATCAACTGATTTAGCTTTGTGGAGCTAATGGATTCAAAGTAAGCCTTACTTAAGAGCTACTTCTAAACTTCAGCAGCATAAAATTTCCCAAATGAGGGCTTACTGGCACAAATGTCTCCCTGACCCTATACCCTTGCTCCATGTAGGAACAGACCAACCAGAATATCTTACCCTGATAGCATAGATTGTCTTACTGGAGCAAAACTAATCTTAGTTACAAGGGATCATAGAGAGACGAACAGTTCAGACAGTAATGTTCAGACTAGAAGATATTTTTTCAAAATATAATTGTTTATTACACCCTACTATTTCAAAAGTAGCTAAAGCCAAGAAGGTGAAAAAATTGTTCTTATGCCTGATTCCCTAATGTCCTGGCCTGCCTACCATCCAACCAGGCAGGAACTTACACCACTGATTTTCTATCACCAAATATATTCCATAGCTCCAGGAGAAGTCCATATGTTTCTCCTCGTTATTAGGCCTTAATTTGGTAATGTTTTAATCACAGTGTTTCCTCTTGTCTCTAGGCTGTACATCTCCGAATGGTAATGCTTTAGTTCTAATTCTACCAAACACTGAGGTAGAGGTAATGGAATAATACTTTCAAACAGTTGCCTTTGATACCATAACCACAACAGAACAATGCAAATCATTTTCATATATTATATATAATTATATATTTTATATTTACATGTGCTGATTTTATATTTCACACAGTGAATTTTACTAGAATTAATTGATAATTTGACAAATTAATTGATATTTATTCCAATAAATAGATTGCAATATAAATAATCAGGATTAGAATATATATTAGAATATAAAAAGTATCAATGCAATGTTTTCGGTATAAACTTGTGATACCTTCTAAGTGTTCTTGGTTTCTGAATTCACATGGTAAAAAAAAAACCAATGTTGTTTTCCTCTAATCTATAAGGGATTTTACTCTGCTGATGTTTATTGTTTTAACTCGCTTGTCCCAAACTGTTTTTCTCCATATTTCTGAAGCATTCCTACTGATTATACTCAAATTTTATTGATATGATGTATAAAAGCTATTATTCTTCTACAGGATCCACGGGTCCTAGGATCCCAGGTCCCAGTTATCCGCATCATCAGATAACTAGGGCAAGAGTTCTCACCTAGGCCCATGCAACATGCCAGCAGAAAGTAATTGAAGACCCATCTCAATTTCTCATTTCCTATATTTCAGGGCCCCAATTCCTTGAAATGCAGCAATTAGCAGTAAGCAATTGGGAAATGCAAGGCAACCTAAAATGCAAGATGAAATCACAAAATGTGAAAGTACAGTAATTCAAACTTTCAATTTTCAGATGACCATCCCATATGAGTGAACAAGACCACAAATGTCACAAGATTATTTGTAATACCCCTCTCCTAATGATTAATAAATGATTTCAGTCCAACATCATCAGGCCAAAAAATAGTTCCTGGAACGATAGATTCATAGTTGTCTACCAATGCTAGGAATACTTGACATAGAGGTCAAATATAATTCAGAAAAACATTAATTGAGAAGATCCTTAGTGCTTCAAAACACTGGTACTTCAGTTAAACTTGGTTCTGTAGTATAAAAATGTTGTCATTCTCAAACAAATGATAACCTACATTGAATGTTCTGAAAGTATATTCCTTTTCAAATAAACTTTTTAAAATCACATTTGCCAAAATAACACTTTACAAGTAGATGATATTTAGTGATGTTACATGTTTTTCAAGTGTAGGGAGCAAGTTACAATAGAGTTGATTTATTTACTCTGCACTAATGCCAAACAGGTTCAACCATTCACTAAAGTGTAGAAATAGTACACCCCTCCATTTGTGCTTTTCAGTAGGTGCCTTCGAAAATTTGTTAACTAGATCAGCCTCCCATATTTCAAACCAAAACATTAGCTAATAAAGTAAATTTCATCACATAATAAGTACATTTTAAAAAGTCATGAATAGTTGCCTTATCATATGGTGTTTTATGTTTTCCCTATCTGTCTAACATAGTAAGAAATAGGACTTTAAGTCTTGAATATGGGTACTCATCAGAGATTTGACAAACATAAAACTGTCTTCTATTTCTATCATATTCCTCTACAGTGGTAAATTTTTAGTTTTCTTCTTTTGCCAAAACTTATAGTAGTAGAAAATATTATCCCATGTAAAATAAAGTAATCACAAACCACTGTACAAAGCCATTTATAAAACTGGTGGTTAGGAACACATTCTAAGCCATTTTTAAATTTTCTTGTTGACTACAGATTAGTCAAAAAAAATCAATACTGTTTGGCGTCTAATTTGAATTAATTATCCATTTTTAATTAGAGGACCATCAACTTGAATGCTATCTGACTAAACAATATTTTCACAATATACTTACCAATATTTTGAAAAAAGAATAAATATAGTCCATTCTCATACTAAAAGGGAAAAGAGTTTAATTCTATTGAAATTTATAACTTTTAAAAGTAAATAAGTTGTTAAGAAGACAGAATGTATGTGTTCTTCAACATTCCAATGACTAGTAACTACTCATTTTCAAATTCGGAAGATTGCATACCTGAGAGATTCAAAAAAGTACCGGCTTGCATGTTATGTAATTCTGCAATAGATGCATTTTCCAAAGGGATGTTACAGATTGAGGGTCCACAGAAAAAAAACCACATTCTGGTAGAGGATAAAACTATGTAGCATTGGTAATAATTAATTCTTCAAGAGTAAGCAATTGTTTATCACAGTAAGCTAGTTTTTTTATGACCATCAATACCAATATTTATGATATAGAGTCATCCTAGCCCAACAGTTTCCAACTTTTAGGGTGCACCTCAAACTTCCCTTCATTCACATCATGAATAGCTTATCTCTATTGTGAAAAAAATAGAACTCTACTAATGTGATGCCATACATGTTCTGGAAAGAATACCATAATAAACTGGGTTGCATCATTCCCCCCCCCCCCCGCCACTGGTATTCTTGAGATCAGAACACTTGCAAATATTATTTATATTTATACTTTTTAAACTATCTTTTAAATTCTGGATGTTAAGATCGGAAGATTACAGTTCAAAACCCACCCAGGCAGAAAGAATCCCTAGCTTCTTATCTCCAATAAACTTCTCAGCAAAAGCCAGACACAAGTGGCACTGAGGTTGAAGTGGTAGGGCACGAGCCTTGAGCATAAACAAGCTCAGAGACAGTGTCCAGGCCCAGAGTTCAAGCCCTAGGACAAATCAATAAAACAAATACAAAAATGAAAACAAATCCAAACCTAACATTTTTCTCAGTGTATACAGTAGCAAATAATTAAGGAAATTGCTTCCTGTGTTACATACAGGTAGAAGAAAGAAGATGTCACACGATTATTCTCTTCATACCATGTTATACCAAAGACTCCAAAAATTGCTCTTATTCTAACTTTATAAATTAATATCATCAATTTTTTGGCAACTCTGTCTACAACATTCACATTATCATTTTATACATGAACTGTTGGAATTATCTATTAACTAAGTTCTAATTATAACTCTCTTGAAAGAATATTCTAGGGAAATAGAATGCAAAATCATTTGTGAATTTGTCAATTAACTCTCTACTTAAAAAGTATTTCGTAGAATCCTATAGAATATAAAATTTCAAGCAAAAACAAATTATTTTAAATCTAAATTCTAATTTAGCAAGATCTTCAAAATCCTATATTAGACGAACATTGCTATTTTTCCAGGCTAAATCTTTTGTAATCCTTCATCATTTCTTTGGGATACAACAGAATGATGATAACTTATTTTTCATATTTTGGATGGGAATCATAAGTCATTTTACATCTAGCAATGTTCTGTAATGAAGAGAGAATTTAAAACACAAGTGAGGATTAAGTATGAGTTGCATTTCAACAGTAAATTTGACTTCTCAAAACATAATGACAAAATTAGCCCAAACGTCCAACTATGTATTCCTTTCTTGTTTGTTTTGTTTTATTAAGACAAAATTACCTGGTCCAGGGAACATATCACTACGTAATTCCATTCTCTAATCTCCTGTCTTAATCTCAGTGCTAGAATTCTAAGCTTGTATCACATTGCCCTGCCATAGTTTCTTGGTTTATTTAATCTAGATACATACTACCAATTCTGAACTTCTCCAGTGATATTATACACCAGAGTGACTGCTTAGACTGTTTTCTATTTTCAAGGATGTTCTAATATTTGACACAGGATATGAATATTTTCAGATGCACCTGCGGGATCTCTGATTCATTCCGCCATGGATCTGATCCCTTTAATAATGATTATTGACTCTCTTACTATCTCTGATCCCTACCAATGAAATATTCTCAAACTTATTTGAAGGAAGTTCATTTGAGGACTTCTAATATTAAAAATTATCACTTGATTCTAGTCTTGTTCAGGACATATATTTATTGTTTTCTAAGTTTTCTACACATTCTGAGAGTTGTTTCATTTGTGTATTTGTGTGTGCATATATAAGTGCTTCTTTGTGTATGTGTATGCTTGCATGTATGTAGGCAAAAGCCTCAAGCTCTTATTCAACTCATGACTGGTATTCCATCACCTGAGCCATTCTTCCAATCCAGCTTTTGACTGCTTAATTTTATATACAGTTGCAAAGAGTGTTCTGCCCAGGCTGGATGCAAACTGAACTTCCAAGACTCCTTTACATTCTTAGGTTTTATTTCTCCAGGACTTTCAAATTTTAAACTACAAACATTTTTTGAGGGTAATGTCTAAGCTGTAGTCCAGATTTTTAACTCAAGAATTATTTTTTGTTTGTTTGTTTTGGTGGGGGGTCCGGTCGTGGGGGGTCCGGTCATGTGGCCTGAACTCTGGGCCTGGGCTCTGTTCCTCAGCTCTTCAGCTCACGGCTAGCCCTCTACCACTTGAGTCACAGCGCCAATTTCGGCTTTTTTCTTTTTTGCTTAAGTGGTGCTGAGGAATTGAACCCAGGGCCTCATGCATGCAAGGCAAGAGCTCTCCCACTGAGCCCCCTTCCCAGCCCCTAACTCAAGAATTCTTATAAAGATAGATGAACACACACATTACATATCCTGAGTGTACACTGTTAGGAATGTGATCATAAGCTGGGTCATGTTGAGATATGAGGATTGAGGTTCAAAGCCAGCCCAGGTAGGAAAGTTCCAGAGACTCTTTTCTCAAATTGACTGAAAGAAAAGTGGAAATGGCACTGTGGATCAAGTTGTAGAGCATTAGCCTTGAGCTGAATAGAAGAGAGACAGCTCACAGACCCGCAGTTCAAGTGCCAAGACCACCGCCAAGAAATATGTGTGTGTGTGTGTGTGTATGTGTGTAAAGAAAAAAAGAAATGTGATCTTAGCCACCAGTTCATTGCTAGCATGATCCCTGTTCTCACAAGATGGACATTTTTTCCAGTTAATTCCATGTTGTTATGTTTGACTTGCATTGAAAACATAATTATTCTTCCATTCTACTTTCTACAAAGTTGCATGATTACCAAGCATGATTTACAATGGGATTGGCCTCATACTTCATGTTCCATGAAGGAGTCTTGCTTTCTGTATATCACTCCCATAAATCTACATACTGGACTTGGCTTTATTGTTTCAATGTTGCCTTATTTGTAGTCTTCTATATTGTATGGAACCCTTATACTTAAACACAGAACTTCTCTTTCTCCTATTATTGCTATTGTTTCCTTACTGTTAGCTCATGTACACTTGGGAAATAATGAACAGCACATACACTCACAAAAAGAATGTTCTGAAAACCTTCTTCCCATTTAAAATTCACCTTAATTTACAGAGAACTTACAAAGTTTGAACTCAATGTACTCATGTATAATGTATTTATAAGCAATATAAATTTCATATTTTCCTTTTACTAAGTTGTCTCTGAAACACGTGTTAATTCTCAGGTCCATAGGTGTTCTAGTGTTATTTCAGTGAAGCCAAAAACATTCATTATACCTCAAGCAGCATCATCGATTGTTACTGGAAGTAACTGTTACTGGATGTGGAAACTGACCCCAGGAGAGGAATGGAACACAGAGGAATAACAAAGTTCAAGTTACCTTGTGCTTTCCTTTTTACTGTACAAGAAAAGCATCCCAAGGCTTGAAGGAAACTCTGCCCCTGGCTTTTTCGAGTGTGTTCTTCACTCATATAAAATTTTTCTGTAAACTTCTAGTTCAGAGTGTTACAAAAAGAAATAATGTACCATTTGAAGGCCAGCATAGAACAAAAGGAAAAAAAAAAACGTTGTTTTAGAAGTGTTCTCCAGCAAAGCAACAAGGACATGGAGGTTTTAAAGTGTCTTATGGATGGATATTTCAATCCTGAGATGATTCTCTTGATGCAAGAGTCAGTTATCAGTTCCTTTGGTCTGGTCCTGAGATCTCCAGAGCAATAAGGATTCCAAAAAAGCAGGATCCAGTGAGTTTGATCAGCAAAAGGAGTATCTTCTCTGACCAGTACTCCTTTAAGGAGGGTCCCAAAGAAATATCTGGGATTTTTGTTTGCTTATTTGTTAGTTTGTGCTGGTTCTGGGTCTTGAACCCAGAGGCTGGATCCTGTCCCTGAACAGTTGTCTTTCCTGCCCACCTGCCCCCAAAGCTAATACACTACTGCTTGAGCCAAAACCCCACTTCTGGTTTTTTGGTGTTCAATTTGCGGTAAGAGTTTGACAGACTCTCCTGCCTGGTTTGGCTTTGAATTAAGATAGTAAGAAAGCTGAGTGACATCAACTGTATAGACTTTTCTTTTGAAACAAGAAATATTAGATGAAGTTTATTGTAAAGCTAATATTTGACAATTTTTAAAGGAAGAGAATATGTCTAGCAAAGAAGCCATAACTTAAATAATTCAGCAAAAGTAGGTGCACTGAATCATTTTGAAATTACTTTTTTCTGCTTGAGAAGATTATTGATCTTGTTCTTCCTTTTGGGGAAACTTAAGGTAATATTTGCACTTTTTGTTGGTTGTGGGGCTTGAACTCTGATCCTGGGCGCACTCCCTCACCTCTTCAGCTCAAGTTGAGCACTCTACCGCTTAAGCTACAGCACCACTTCTGGGTTTCTGGTGGTTAATTGAAGATAAGTGTCTCATGGACATTCCTGACCAGACTGTCTTTGAACCACAATCCTCTGGTTTCCTGAATAGCTAGGATTACAGGCCTGAACCACCAACGACCATCTCATATTTGCGTTTATGTGCACTGAATGACACTATGTAAACAAGTAATGGAAATTTGAATCAAATGATGGCACTGCAGCTTTTCAGAAAATTTGAGGTAACAATAAATATGTCCTTGTCCATGTGGTTTCATTAATAACTCATCAGTTATGGGACCCTAAATGATCATTCTCTGCCATCTGTGTAGGTATTTAGTATCAGGAAATGTTCATAGAGAAATATAGAAAGACTGAGATTTTTAGAAAGCAAAGAAGATAAAGTAAGTAAAAATAGCACACAAGGAGATACGTTTCTTAAGAGGTAGCGTAAGAGATTTAGAATGTTAAAGGTAATGAGGAATAAGACTAGTTGATAACTATTTGTTCAATATCCAAAAATGGTTCTCTAAAACAGTTTCTGGTATACCTTAGTTATTACCATTCATTACTTAACTCTGGAAATATTCCTTCTCTTCTGTCACAACTGTTAATTTGCCTCTGCTGCTTGGTGCCATGAATGACCAAAAAGATTTCCAAATCTCACTTAGACTCCCCTTCTCATTGTGATTAGCAGTGACCATTCAAAAACCTGGAATCTTTGAATTTCCAGAATTAATCTTCACCTGACATCTAAGCACATTCAAGACATTAATTGCTGTGACCTAATGAACAAAACTTTTTTTTCAACATCAATATCCTAATATAAGTAAAGTTCATGAATTAGGGACTATTGTCAGGTGTCAGTAGGCAGGAGCAATTATATATTCCAAGTATGGGTTCTTTATTTTGCATTTACTAATTAAATGTTTTTTGGTTTGGTTTTGGTTTGGGATTTTTTTTGTTTTTTTGCTCAAGGCTATCACTGTACCACTTGAGGCACAGCAACAATTCCAATGTTTTTCTGTTTATGTGGTACTGAGGAATTGAACTCAGGGTTTCATGCATGCTAGGCAATCACTGTATCATGAAGCCACATTCCCAGAGCCCTAAATGACTTTCTTAAGTTGACATTGGATTTTCATTCAGTAACTATGTACCATAGTATTGTCCAGGTGCTAGAAAATAATGTAGAAAAGAATACAATAAATTAAATCCAGTAAGGCTAGATGGACAATGGATAACCCTCACAGTCTCTCAGAGGGTTTACCTCATGGAGATCTATCAACACGCTGAATGAGACAGCTTCTGACCCACAGCCCACCTCCAGAATGAGTGGGCCATCTTGGGTTCCAGCCACCTGGGGATGTTGTGCCACCTCCTACAGCACCCATTCAACCAGTTCCTGAGAGAAAGAGAGAGAGAGAAATCAGAATTACACTTAAATCGGGTGCCAGTGGCATAAAACTCTAATCCTAACTACACAGGAGGCTGAGCTATGAGGATCATGGTTCATAGATAGCCCAGGCAGGAACGTCTGTGAGAATCTTATCTCCAAAGAACCACCAGAAAACTGGAAGTGGCACTGTGATCTCAAGTGATAGAGCGCTAGTGTTGAGCTGAGGAGCTCGGGAACAGTGCCCAATCCTAGAGTTCAAACGACTGAAAACAAGTGTACTTCCCACCACAACAAGTGTTCTGAATAGCACCCATTGTCCTAGGGAACATGGTAGAGAAGTCAGGCCGAGCTTCTTGTGAACTTGAGGTCATAAGTAGACCACCTGGCTTCTCTGTGCCTCGGTTTCCCAGCTGCAAAATTGAACAAAGTGAAGGATCCCCTTCCTCATGGGGATAGGGTAATAATGAAAGAGCCATGTTTCGGCTCATAATCCCACAACTGTTGCACTATTAATAACAAGCCCCACCTGAGCCTTTTCTGGTATCTTCCTGTCATATGCTCACAGAATTGCCAAAACCTTATCTGAAGGTCGCTCCCTCTCTGCCTAGCCATTCTCCAGAGATCTCTCTGTATAAATCCCTTGTTTCCTCACAACTGTCCTGTGACGAGACTGAGGTCCAATGATTGAGGCCCTACAAAGAGCTTCACGTGTGGTCAAGAATCTGTTGCTGTGGACTGAGTTTGGGATAATCCATCTACACCTATGACTGAGCATGACACCACATGTCTACCATCCCAATTACAGAGGACCAGGCCTGGTGGAGCATATCTTTCACAGGAGGACTGTGATCCAGCCCAGCCTGATCATATATTTAGTTTCTATCTCAGAAATGCTCAAGACAGAAAGGTGGCTCATCAGAGCCAGGGAGAGGAAACATGCAAGGGGGTCATGGTGCCTCCAGAGGGGTGTTTGACCCAGGGTAGGTTGGTGTTGGGGCGGCCACTAACCTGTGCTGCTGGGAGAAGCTGTTGGCAGCTGCTCCAATTGGGGCAGCAGCGATGGTGTCAGCATCACGGACACTTGGGACCAGAGCAGAAGACTAGGGGCAGGGACCAGGTCGGGGATTTAGGCCTGCTGGCAGCACGGCCTTCCCTGAGGTTTGAAACCTGGCACCGTGTGAAGGGAGGGAAAGGGCCAGGTGGGGGTGGGAGCATCAATTTTCTACTATTCTCCAAAGTCACCTCGAGTCTCTTCCTCACCACTCAGCCACCACTACTTTCCTCAACTGCTGGTAATGGTGTAAACTAACAGAGGGAATCTCAGTGCTACCTGGCAACATGGAATGTGGGCGTGGACACCATTCTTGTATCCCATTGGTCAGAAAGAAGCATGAAAGAATGGGGGTGTGGCCAGAATCCTGTGAAGCATGCACCATGGGTGGAGTCAAGAACACAGCGGTTCTCCCAGCCCTTTTCCCAGGGAATTCTGACCAATTCAGTTGGGGACAAGAGGGTGACCTGCTTTAGCTGGATGGCTACACAGATTGTTGTGTAGTTCTGTTTGTTGCCAGTCCCAGACCTTGAACTCAGGGTCTGGGCACAGTCCATGAGCTGCTTTTGCTCAAGGCTGGTCCTCTACACTAGAGCCACAAAGCTTCTGGCTTTGTTGGCACTGAATTTGGACAGCGGTCTCAAGAATTTTCATGCTTAGGGTGACTTTGACCATGATCCTACTATCACAGCCTTATAAGTATCAAGGAGGTCTGCTGAGAGCCACTGGTGCCTGCCTAATCACTGGTCTTGTTTATGTTCTTGGACAGACTGGTGAGTTCCCTATCCTCAGGTTGAAGTGGAGGGAGCTGGAGCCCACTATTCGAATCCTGGTAGGAGATCCTAAGAAACTTGTTCCTATCCATATGATTACCAATGGAATGTGATGTAAGTCATGATTGAACAGTTCTTGAATAATTCTAGGATAAAATTATACACAATTATATTACACGACATTGATCGATTTTAGTTAATATTTTATTAAGTATTTAAACAATCACATTCATTAAATGGAGGCATAATGAAATACCTAAGAATTGGGCCTCACATACTGTAAAGGTGACATTTTTTCTACCAGGACTGGGATTGGAACTCATAGTCTGGGTAACCCTGTTGCACTGTGTGGGAAGGGGAAACTTGCTTCCTTAAAGTCAAGAAATTCAAGTCTGTTCCTTAGGCCTGAAATCAATCCCCAGCAATAGAAAACACCCTATTCATGTACAATTTACATATATGTTTTATAGTTATATACATATGTTGACTCCATATTGTGTTCAGTGTAGTTATTTTATTTTTTGTTTTATTCGTGTATTGACCATTTATTATATTGACTATTATAGCAAATAGAACATTGACTACATAGGATATAGGTCTACATATGTGTTCCACCTCATACCTGACACACAGAAGATTCACAGTAAAAGAAAGCATGTGTTACCATCAGCTTCTTAATCCACGATTCATTGTTTGGAAGTGCTGGCATCTGAACTCATGGCCTACAAGGCCAAATTCATGAATGGGTGAGTGTAAATACGCCATCTTGGGGCAAATTGAGCTGACAGGTTGTTCCCAGGACCTGAGAACGGGCCCCAGGGGTTAACCCAATAAGAACAGATTGACATGCAAATGGCAGTATGCTAATAAATATATATCTTTATAGAGTGCCAGAGATGTCTATACATTATTCGGTTACATAGAATATATTCCTACCAATTCCTGGGTATTTATTATGCGTCCATGTTATTAATGTTATTGTTTTCATCCTTAAAATATTAATGAAAGCACTCAGTGTCCTGAAATTATTGTGTTCCTGTAAGAAATAATATTCTTTTAATGCTTCATAAATATTAAATAAAATCAACCAGCCTTCTGAAATGATGCTGTTTAATTTTATAGGATCATGATTCACAATCAACTCGTTGAACTGTGACATTGACAAAATTCTAGTGTTATTCCTTTGGATGGGAACCAGTTTCTTAGTACCTCCTGCCATTGGTTGGTGTCAGGACGGGGATTCGAAATGAGGGCCTATGTTGCCACGAGGGCTTATGGCTTCCCTGATAGTCTGCCAGCCTTCAGTAATGCAACATGAAGTAACCTTTGCAACAGTGTCATTCAGACCCAGAAGGGTCACTGTGCAAAGGAAGAAAACATAAAAGGCCACATTTTTCTGTGCATTGTTTTCCCTACAACACCTGGGGCTCTAGACCCCAGCAGCACCTGGGTGTCCATTAGCTGCACCCCATCCTAGGGTTATCGAAGCTAAGGCGGACTTGCTACGACCTTAGTTCAGGCCCCATGCTGAGAAAAAAATTAGCTCCCTGGCTTGCAATTCACATAGTTTATACTTACAGGCTTTGAATTTGAACTCAGGATCTGGGTAAATCTGCAGCAATGTGGATAAAGGGGAAGATCACCTTACATGAAGATAAAAAAGTCAGGCCTGTTCACTAGTCCTGAATTCAAGACCCAGCCCTGGAAAACATACTATTTATATGTATTGTAAAGATAGGATTTATACTTACCTATAGCTGTTCAGTCCATACATGTTTGCTGTAGTTGTTCCTTGTATCTTTTGTTTTATTCATTTATTTACCATTGATTTTACTATGATGAAACACATTCTGTTTAATACATTGATGAAAAACTATCATAGAACATCTAGATTTGGAGAAATGTTCTCCATTATGCCTGACCCTCAGAATTCTCAGAGAAAAGGAAAACAAGTTTCACACTCTCCTTCTTACTCCACAATCCACTTGTTGGTAGTGCTGCGATCTGAATTCAGGGCAGAGCAAAACAAATTGGCCAATCAGTCAAGGTGATCATACGAACCTGTGAGCAACTAAGGAGTATGGCCATTCCCAGAATTTGACATTGATCCCCAGGGTGGTCCACTATAGTCATAAATTCATAATTTAAACATAGGATCTATATTGACATACATGTTTGGACAGCATCTTGTGTTCAGTGCAATTATTCTCCTTATTTTGTCTCTAATTCATGGAGGTATTGTGTATTATAATAAATATGGTGACAGGTATAACTGTGCTGACATGGATGACAACCTGTTCTGATAGTTACAGGGTTGTCTATCGTATTCTCCATAGTATTTGAGATGCAGGACTTTCAAAGGAGAGGATAAAAGGCACAACGACTGGCTTCTGACATCAGGATGAATCTTTTGTCAGTGCTGGGATTTTAGCTCAGGTCTGGGTAACTCTGTTGCACTGTGGGAGAAGGGGAAGCTCACCATCTTTGAAGAGTAGAATGTCAGGTCTGGTGCAAGGCCTGATTTGAATCCCCAGCACTGGACAAAATAGCAAGCCCACCTTTTTAAAACATAGGATTTCTCTTTAACTGCAGGTGTGGTATGCATCTTGCATTCAGTGTAGTTATTCTTTTTATTTTGTGTCTTTTTCAAGGATGTATTGTGTATTTTATTGCGTATGGGGTGACAGATATAACTGTGCTGACATGGGTGACTACCTATTCCCATGGCTAAGAGTTGCCTATATAGCATTCTCCATCCTCAATGAGACCCAGGACATTCACAGGACAGGAAAACCTGTGCCACCGTAGGCTTCTCACATCAGAATGAATCTTTTGGTAGTGCAGGAACTTGAACTCAAAGCCTAGCAGGCCCAATTGGTGAATGTGTCATGGTGAGCACACCAGGCTTTGAGCCACTAAGGAACTAGGCCATTCCTGGGACCTGAGATGGAGCCCTGGTGAGGACCAATATAGTCATAAATTCATAATTAAATAGAGGATCTATATTTCCAAACATGGGTGGGCGGCATCTTGCGTTTGGTGTAGTCATTCTCTTTGTTTTGTGTCTTATTCATTGATGTATTGTGTATTTCCTTGAGTATAGGATGACAAATATAACTGTGGTGAACTGGATGACAACCTATTCCCATGAGTATAGAGTTGCATATACATTCTCCTTCCTAGCTGAGCCCCAGAACTTGCACAGAACAGGAAAACAGGTGCAACGACTGGATTCTCACATCAGGTGAATTTTTGGCAGTGCTGGGATTCGAACTTTGGGCCTAGGACGCCCAACTGCCCAATGGGTCCATGTGATCACACCAGACTCTGAGCCACTAAGGAGCTGGGCCATTCCCAGGAACTGAGATCGAGCCCCAGGGAGGCCAAAATAGTCCTCAATGATCATTGAAACATGGGATGTATATTCACATCCGTGTGTGGACTGCATTGAGTGTAGTTATTCTCTTTATTTTGTATGTTATTCATGGGTGTATTGTGTATTTTCCTGAGTATATGATGACAGGAATAACTGGGCTGACATGGATAACAACTTATTCCTATGGCCACAGGGTGGCCCATGCATTCTCCGACCTAGCTGAGATCCAGGACTTGCACAGGACAGAAAACAGGTGCAACGATTGACTTCTGACATCAAGATGAATTTTTTGGCAAGGTGGGGAATCTGAACTCTGGACCTAGCAGGAGCAAGTGGTGAATGGGGTCATATGAGCACACCAGCCTTTGAGCCACGAAGGAGCTAGGCCGTTCCAAGGACCTGCGATTGAGCCTCCGCCCCCGAGGGGACAGCGGGGAGCACAACAGTCATCCATTCATAAGGTGAAGGTAATATGGAAATAAGTACACATTAATATAGAATAGGAGAGATGGTAACCTGTGGTGGAATCCAATCTGTGTGACTACCGATTCTTGGATCTTTCCTGATGCCTCCATTTCATACTGTGATGATTATTGTCATGCTTCATCAACTGTTCTTTACAAACAATCGATACCCCATGAGTAGTGCCTATCATTTCCTACTTGCATCATGCACAAACTACTCATTCAAGGATGAGATCAATCACATTCCATAACACATCCCAGGTCCAGAAATGAGTATCTCAGGATCTGCTGCCATTTCTTCTGTATAGAGGGGCTGAATTCAAGCCTCAGGCCTGGAAAAGATACTCCATATATATATATATATATATATATATATATATATATATTTTTTTTTTTTTTTTTTTTTTTGGTCCACTCGTGGGCCTGAACTCTGGGCCTGGGTGCTGTCCCTCAGCTCTTCACCTCAAGGCTAGCACTGTACCACTTGAGCCACGGTGCCACTGCCGGCTTTTTTTTCTGCTTATGTGGTGCTGAGGAATCGAGTCCAGGGCCTCATGCATGCAAGGCAAGCGCTTTACCATTGAGCCACCTTCCGAGCCCTCTTTATATATATTTTAAAGATAGGATTTATACTTCCATACAGATGTTCAGTCTATATTGTATTTAGTGTGGTTATTTATTTTATTTCTTGTTTCATTCATTTATTTAGAATTTATTTTATTGACTCTGATGACACCTATACCATTTATTACATTGTTTACATCCTGTCACATAACATCCCAGATGTAAGATGTGTTCTTCATCATGCCTAGCAGTGCCAGGATCTGAACTTAGTGCCTAGCAGGCCCAATTCATGATTGGGTGAGTTTGAGCATGGCATCCTCTAGCCAGTGAAGATGTCAGGTGGTCCCCAGACTCTGAGATAGACCCCCAGGTTTGGCCAAAACAGTGATACATGGATAGGCAGACAGAGGTATACAAATATATATATAAGTAAAGAGTTCCATAGTCATATACGATAGAATGACACCTACTATGTTCCTACCAACTCTTAGGCATTTATTATACCCCAATTGAAGAAATATTATTCTTTTCATGCTTAATGAACTATTAATTATGCTGAATCAGCATTCTAGGATTATTGCATCCAATTTTAGCATAGACGGATGTATAAAATACTCTTTCAATCAGTATTCCTATGCTTAGGAATGAGTCTCTTGTATTCTCCTGCGATTGATGTCAGGAATGCGATTTGAACCCAGGGTCTATGTTGACAGGTTGGACTATGGCCTCACTGATAGCCCACCAGCCACCAGCAATGGCAGCTCAAGTCCATATTGCAGCTTTGTCATTCAGACACAGGATGGTCACTGTCCAAAGAAAAAAATCGTAAAACCCCAGCTCTCTGCAGGTCACCACTTTTTGTGCTTTCCAATGATTTTTTCTTCCTGAAAGCCTTCTTGGCCCAGGATCCGAGGATGGGCTATGGGACCAGAGACTGCACACCAGCAAAGGGAGATCCAAGCTGAAGTAGAATTTCCATGACCTGTGTTCAAACCCCATGCTTGGTCAAAAAAAAAAAAAAAAAAAAACCAATATATATAGAAAATAATTACTTAACTAAATTAGAAAAATAAAGCTCTCTGTTTTGGAATTTCTGCCAGTTTTCTTTTCTAGCCTGGGATTTGAACTCAGGGTCTTGGTAAATCTGTAGCAATGTGAGTGAAGAGTTGCCATTACTTGAGTTCAAACCCCGTGCCAACCAAAAATGAAAAACTAAGTCACTGACCTCGGCAGCGGGAGGTAGTTGTGGAGATGGGAGGGAAGGGATGGTAGGGGAAAAACACAGGAGAAGTAAACAATGCTCAATAAGAAATGTACTCATTACCTTGCTCCTGGAACTGTAACCCCTCTGTAGAACATTTTTACAATAAAAAATATACAAAAAAAAGAGAAACAATGTAGTTCTCAGAGAAGCACTTTGGAGGTAAGGGAAGGACGTTTGAATAGCTGTACAAAACTCTAAACTGCTTTTTTTAATGTCCAGTATGGAACTGAATAAACATAACTGCTTCCATCAAAAAAATTAAGTTACTCTCTTGGAACTGGGGCCAGTATTTCTGCCATTGCTAGTTTTTGAACTTACTGTCCAGGTAACTCTTTTGTACCATGGGTGAATGCGAAGGTCATTGTCCTTGAGGAAAAGAAATTCAGGATAGTGTTCCCAGGGCCTGAATGAAGGCCCTGCAATGGAAGAAATATTTCTATACATGTGTAATATATGATATATACATATAAATGCATGTTAATTTCATATTATGAATTTTATGATTGATTTTGTATTGTATTTTTCTTTGATTCATTTATTCATTATGGTATTTAGTATTATTATACACATAATATTATATTTTGCACATCTATTATAAAATTATACAGAATAAGTTAGGGCATTGACCCATTTTAATTAACATTTTATTAAGTGTTGAAACATGATACATAATTGAATGGAAGCATTTGTCCCAGTCTTCACATATTTAGAGTCCCTCCTAAGTATGAGCTTTGAGTTCAAGCCCAAGTCTGGCAAAAAAAAAATTGAGCCTGGTGAGATATATTATTCTGGAACTCAGAGGAGGGCCGAGGTTATAGTAAGAGGTAGGATAGAGAGCAGGTGCTGGAGGCTCACCCCTGTAATCTACTCAGGAGGATGAGATCTGAAGATTCCAACTGCAAGCAGGAAAGTCAATATGAGACACTTTTCTCCAGTTAAACACCCCATAAGCCAGAAGTAGAGCCGTGGTTCAAGTAGAAGAGTGCTAGCATGGAGCACAAAACCTCAGGGATAGGATAGCATCCAGGCCCTGAATTCAAACCCCAGGACTGGCACACACGCACACACACACACACACACACACAAACACAAACACACACAAACACACACACACACAAACACACACACACACACACACACACACACACACACACCAATATAGAACATTTGCCAGTCAGCCTGCACAAGTTCCATCTCTAGCAACTCAATATTTAAAAAAAAGATGGAGAAGGGAAGGAAAGATTTGCTCCAGAAAGTGATATAGCCAGTGCCAAAATTCCACAGTAGTTCTAATATGTGGGTACAAGACAGAGAGCCTCAGGCAGAAGGTATAGCATGGGCAAAGGTCCTGAGATGTGCTGTATATCAGGTGGTGTGAGTGGTATGAAGGTTTTATGGCTTCAGAAAAGTCTGGCAGAAAATTCAAGTCTGGGTTAACGTTGACTTGAGTCATAGGGCAGAGGGTGAGGTCCTAGAATGGTGCCCAGGGGGAAGCTTAGCTTGGCTTTTCGCCAGGGACCCAAAGCCATTTCCTGTGGTTGGAAACCTGTTTTCCCAGCTCCTGACCCTCAGGCCTCCTTTGTATGGAGGAGTCAGGGCAAACGCAGGGAAGAACTCTTGCTTTAGAAAAGCTTCTAGCCCAATGCCACCAGTGGCTCAACCCCTGTAAATCCTATCTACTCAGGAGACTGAGATAGAGATCGAGGGTCATGCCATCTCTGGAGAGGAAAGTTAATGAGAGTCTTCTTGCTGATTAACTACCAAAATCCAGAAATGGAGCTGTGGCACAAATGGTAAAGTGGTCACCTTGAAGGAAAAAAGAGACCAGAGCCAAGACCCTGAGTTCAAACCCCAATACTAGCACAGGAAAATTAAAGAAAAGCTTTCAGGAGCTCCTAGTCCACTGTGGTGTAAGGCCAGATCACCAGGCACAGGTGGCTCAGCCTGTCCTCCTAGCTCCTCAGGAGGCTGAGATGTGAGGATCACGTTTCAAAGCCAGCCCAGGCAGGAAAGTCTGGGAGACTCAGATCTCCAAGGAACCTACAGAAAACAGGAAGTTGCTCTGTGGCTCAAGTGGTAAGGTGAAGAGCTGGGGGACAGCACCCAGGCCCAAAGTTCAAGCCCCATGACCAACACCTGGCTTGCTTAGACCTTACTCTGTAGCTCTAGACAGAGTTCTTTCCAGTGGGTCCCTGAGGGTCTCCTAATGTCTAGGTGTCCTACAAGTCTTGATAACAGCCTGTTTGGAGGCCATTGCCTACAGAGCAGGACACAGTAGCAGAGAAGTATCCAGCCGTGGGGCATGAAGATCATCAGAATGGCATCTGTCATGGGTGCAATGTGGATCAGAGCAGTAAATCACTATCTCAGACCACAGTTCTGGGCCAGGAGGGGCAGGAGCATCTAAGATGTCACACCAGATAATGAGAGACTGGAATAGCCAGTACCTCAATGTTCTGGGGCATTAGTTTTGTCCTGGATGAGCTGAGCCCATCACATGAGTATCACAAGAGTGCAAATTTGTCAGTCAGACCTTGGGCAGGTGTTGAGTTGGGCTCATGAAAGTTTCGTAGGCTCAGGAGTCCACAGCCAACTGGCTGCTGCTTGTAGCAGTCACTATCCCAGGAGTCTGAGGTCTCAGTGCCCTGCTTTCCTCATCAGTGCTTGGGGAAGGGGGACAGATGAAGGTCTGGAATCATGGGCCGACTACCAAAGAGCAACCCTAGTGTCCTTCACTTGATCCTGTAGCCCCATGTTGAGATTGAGGGGCAGGTTCCATAGAACTTACTGCCATGGCCCAAACCCCTCAGCCCAAGAAGTACTTAGGGAGAAACCACTTGATCTGGCTTGAGAGTTTACTGTGACTATGACTCAGGATTGCCCCCCAATTGTAGCTCAGCTCATCCCGGGCAAAACTAATGCCCCAGAACATTGAGGTACTGGCTATCCCAGTCTCTCATCCCCCAGTTCCCTGGGCCTGGAATCTAAAGTATATGCCTCTGTATTCTGGGAATCTAGAATTGTCTAGAAGGACCTGAGAGGGCCAGCTGTTGCCAGAAGATAGATTTGCCTACAATAAGGTATGTTGACATTTCCTAGACATCGAACAATACATCCAAGCCACCTTGGCCTCACCTCTCATGTAGCCCCAGATTATCCTTGTTTGGGGAGCCTTCAGTCAACTATCAAGGTCGAGTTGGCCAGAGCCACTGGCAACCACCCTTCCCCCACACCACTGCCAGCCTTCTGGGAGTGGGAAATGCAGCCAGGGTCCCAGCTGAGAAAAAGACAGGACACAGCATGAGTCACCCTGGCTCCCAGAGGCAGGAGAGAACATATGCCAGCCGGCCCTGAGGACCCAGAATCCCCTGGATGAGGACAAAGATATGGACAGCCAGACTTGTGTCCCAAGGAAAAGTTGGAATATGCAGGTCTCTGGCAATTTGGGACTCATTGTAGACCATGATAGGGGACTAAAGACAAGGTTGCTATTAAGGAAGGGCTCCATCCAAGGTCAGGAAGAGGCAGACAAGCACCCAGGAAGTGGGTAGAGAATGATCAGGGAAAAATACACACACATAGAAACACACACACACACACACTCACACACACACACACACACACACACACACACACACACACATACACACACACACACGGGTAGCCCAAGGACTCAGCAGTCCCTGAGTAACTGAACATCCCAAACTCCAAGAAGATGGCACTACCATCCTCAGACCAAATGTTGACAAAACTCAGAGCCTCTCACACATCTGGAATGGCTCATAAAACAGCATGGCATTTCCTACTGTACACCCCACTATGAAGAAAACTCATCCACAGCATTTTGGTTGTCAGTCATGGGGTTTGAACTGTGTGCGTGCGTGCTATCCCTCAGCTCTTCAGTTGAAGGTGTGCGCTCTACCACTAGAGCCACAGCACCAATTCCAGTTTTCTGGTGCTTCCCTTGAGTTAACGTCTCACAGACTTTCCTACCCAAGCTGGCTTTGAACTGTGATCCTCATATCTCAGCCTCCTGAGTAGCTAGGATGACAGTTGTGAGATACTGGCAGTGCCCGGTTTCAGCCACCTTCTTACAACCAGAGGAAATCCAAATTGTCAGGCCATAAAGCACATGCAACCCTTCACTTTCAGACTTTGAAACTAGTATCCAAAGCCATTCTTCCTTGGTTGGAGAGAATATAATCGACACTACCCTCCGACCCTACTCCCATTCTCCCACTCCCTGCCTAAGATAGGCCACAACCTCTGGAGTTCTTGGTAAGACAATGCCCAGCCTGCTGCAACTTTACACTTGGGCAAACGTGGGGAGTTCTTAGAAATGGCTGTACACTGAGGCTAGAACCTGGTGTCCCAACAACAGCAACCCCACTCCTTCACCATCTCTGGCAAGCAAGGGGTGTCTTTCTTTCTTGCAGTCCACACATGGATGTGAATATACATCCCATGTTTCAATGATCATTGAGGACTATTTTGGCCTCCCTGGGGCTCGATCTCAGTTCCTGGGAACAGCCCAGCTCCTTAGTGGCTCACAGTCTGTGTGATCACGTGGACAACAAATGGGGCCATTTCTTGTGTGGGTTTGAACTGAGGATCTGGGAGCTGTCTCTCTGAGTTTTCATGCTCAAGGCTGCTACTCTACCACTTGAACCACAGCTCCACGTGTGGATTTTTGGTGGTTCCATGCATAGAAGTGTCTTATCACCTTGCCAGCTTATGGCTGGCTTCGATCTTTGATCCTCAGATCTCTGCCTACTGAGGAGCCAGGATGTCAAGTGTGAGCCTGAGCCAGACAGGCTCCAGAACCTTTCCTTTGAGCTTCTGTTTATCTCGTGTCAACTAGCAAGCCCTAGTTAAAATAGTCATTTATAGAGGATCATGTTCCTCTCCTAGGTCAGTTAACCCAAGGAGATAAAGTATCTTTGGAAAAGGCTAGTCAGAGTTGGCCTAGGTGAGTGTGTGTGTGTGTGTGTGTGTGTGTGTGTGTGTGTGTGTGTGTGTATGAGTTTCAGGGATACCTACCCCCATCTCTCTGGTGCTTCTTTCACCCAGAGGTGAGTACATCCAGGATCCCCACCCCAAGAAAGGCGGGTAGTGGAGGGTACTTAAGGTCATATCAAGTGGGATGATCTGAATTCTATCCTGCAACTGAAGCCAGGAGAGATAATAGAGAGAAGGAGAGATTTAGAGGAACATCAAGGGAAACCCCTTACCTTTGGCTACAAGTACCAGAGAAAAGAATATATCCATCCTTTTTGGTAGTAAGATAACAAGTGTCCACTATTCATTTTTTTTTTTTTTTTGTGAGTCCCAGGTCTTGGATTCAGGGACTCAGTTTCATCCCTGAGCTTCTTTTACTCAAGGCTGAGGCTCTATAACTTGATCCACAGCACCAAAACTGGGTTTTTCAGGGTGGGGTGAAGGAGGTCGTTTATGGGAGATAAGAATCTCGCAGACCTTCCTGCCTGGGCTGGCTCTGAGTCACGACCATCAGAACTCAGCCTCCCGAATAGGCCGGATGACAGGCGACAGCCACTGGCACCTTGTTGGGTCTTTGTGCGCACAAAAGATGGACTGGGTCCGAGGAAAGGAAAGGTAAGTGCGGCGCTCGCCTATTCCCCAGCCTCCCTCAGCCCAGGAGACAATCAGACACAGCGGGGAGCCAAATCCAGCAGGTAAAAAACTGGTTTATTAACAGAGAGCAGCCCCTTTTAAAGACAAAAAGGGCGGGTGGCATGGTAAGGGAGGAAGAGGAACCAATCACTGTCAAGGTCACACCCTATCATTCACCTGAGCCTTCACGGGCTGGTTAGGCACTGATCGGCAGGTCAATTGGGCTCTGCCCACTCTACTCTTTCCCAGCGCCATCTTGGCTGACCATGTGCTCTACAGTAAATTAGGCTCTGCCCACTCAACCCCCTCTCAGAGCCATCTTTGCTGCCCATGTACTCCACAGTACCTGACTGCCACCATCCATTCATAGTCCCCTAGATCTAGTGCTGGACTACCTACACTGCAGCCTCCTTTTTGTGAGTTGGAAGCAGACCTGTGTGGGTTTGATTCTTCAACCGCCTACCTACCTTTGAGCATTGTTCTGGCTCAACCTGATGCCGGCTTCCTCCTTATCCACAGCAATGACTTCGCGCTGTCACAGAACAAATGTCCCCCAGGAGGTGTCGGACCTGGGGTCTTTCCTCTGCACACTGACTCTACTCCCCGAAATGACACACTGCAGCAATGTGAAGTAGACATAGAGTGAATTCAGTTTCTTATAATCAGGGTCTGGCCAGATAGGTGGCAGTGAGGATCAGAGGCTCAGGATAGTGCTGTGCATCTGGACAATGCGATGCCTCCTCATCCACTTTCCTTTAACTGTCTTAGTAGAGGGTAGTGGGGAAAGACTCACCAGACAGACTGACAATGAGTAACCATCACGGTCTACCCCGGGCACAGAGGGGCTTACCTATGGGAGCTAGTTCCACAGTCCAAGTGGGAATGATCCTGACACACAGCCTACCTCCAGAATGAGAGGGTCACCTTGGGTCCCAGCCATATGGGAACGCTGAGCCAACTCCTCCAAGACAAATTCAACAAGTTACTGAGAGAGAGACAGAGACAGAGAGAGAAAGAGAGAGAGAGAGAGAAAGGGAGAGAATTGCACTTAAGCAGGCTGCCGGTGGCACAGGCCTACAATGGTAACTACACATTGAGATATGAGGATCATGGGTCATAGCCAGCCGAGGCAGGAATGTCTGTAAGACGCTTATCTCCAAAGAACCACCAGAAAACCAGAAATGGTGTTATGGCTCAAGTGGTAGAGCCTTAAACTTGATCTGAGCAGCTTGTGGACAGTGCCCAGGCCCAGAGTTCAAGCCCCACGACTGACAATAAGTGGACTTCCCACCACAAGAAATGGACTGAATAGCACCCATTGTCCTAGGGAGCATGGCTGAGAAGTCAGGCCAAGCTTCCTGTCTCCTGGGGGTCATGAGTAGGTCACCCAGCTTTTCCGTGCCTCATTTGCCCCAGCTGCAAAGCTGAACAGTGAAGGATCCCCTTCCTCATGAGGATAGGGTAAGGATGAAAGAGAGCCATGTTTTGTTTCATAATCCCATACCTGTAGCATGATAAATAACAGGCCACTTCTGAGTCCTTTCCAGGTATCTTCTTGTTATATGCTCACAGAATTGCCAAGAAACTTATCTAATGACCGTTGCCTCTATGCCTGGCCATGCCCCAGATTTCCCCTTGTATTGATCCCTTGTTTCCTCACAACTGTCCTGTGAGGAGACTGAGGACCAATGGTTCCAGGCTGAACCCAGAGCTTCAACTGTGGTCAAAAATCGGCTGCTGTGGACTAAGAGTTTGGGACAGTAATCTAAACCCATGACTGAGCATGGTGCTATATATCTACCATCCCAACTACAGAGGACCAGGCATGGTGACACCTGCCTGTCACAGGAGTACCATGATCCAGCCAAGCCTGAACATATATGGAGTCTCTATCTCAGAAATGCCCAAGACAGAAAGGCTTGGCTCCCATGGAACAAGACCTGATTGGAAAGCTTAAGCTCTTGAGTTCAAACCTTAATATACCAAAAAGAATCTGAGGCCTGGTGCCCGAGGCTCATGCCTATACTGCTACCTACTCAGGATGCTGAGATCTGAAGATCACAGGTCAAGATTTAAAGTAGGGTTGGCCTTGCCCATCAGACATCATGATGAGATGACCCAGAGTCTGACCCATTCCAATAAGGTCCATACTAACAGGGCTCACAGCCTTAATAAGTGCTAACCATGCTCTCTGTCCCCCTGGGGAGCCAACCCCTAAGGGCCCCACCCCCAGGTCCTCCCGTGCTTCCTCTGCCACCAACCAGGCCCAAGAGAGTAGACAGTTCCAGATCACAAAGATCCCTTGTTCTTATAATTTAAAGGTGCTGAGTCCCCTTCAAACATCTCACCGTTCCAAGCCCCCAGACCTCAGCCACAAAGTCCATGCACCCCCCCAAAGACAGCGGTTAGAAGTTACCAAAGGGTCCAGCACTCCTTGTAACAACCAACTTCTACACACACACACACACACACACACACACACACACACAGAACCATCACGGGTGGCTCCTGTCTGTCATCCTAGTTATTCAGGAGGCTGAGATCTGAGGATCACTGTTCAAAGCCAGCCACTCAGGAAAGTTTGTGAAGCTCCTATCTACACTGAACCACCAAATAGCCACAGGTGGAGCTGTGGCTCAAGTGTCAGAACTCTAGCTTTGAGCAAGATATCTCAGGGACAGCACCTAGGCCTTGAGTTCAAGGCCCAGTTCTTCTACCTGCAAACACACACAATCACAGACACAGACAGTCAGACAGACAGACAGACAGACAGACAGACAGACACACACACACACACACACACACACATACACACACACACACACACACACACACACACACACACATGATAGCCCAAGGATTCCGCAGTCCCTGAGAACAGAAACATGAACTCCCTCAATTAGGATCAGATCCCACCCACTAGAAGGTGGCAGTACCAACATCAGACCCACTGTAGACAAAACATTGAGCCGCACATATATCTGGAATGTCTCATAGACCAGTATGGCACTTCCTATCATGCACATTGCTATGTGGAAAACTTAGTCACCTCTTTTTTTGTTGTTGGTCAAGGTGTTTGAACTCTGGGCCAAGGTGCTGTCCCTCAGCAATTCAGCTGAAGGTGAGCACTCTCCCACTTGAGCCAAAGCAACACTTCCTGTTCTCTAGTGGTCTATCATCAAGTCTCACAGAGTATTCTGCCCAAGTTGACTTGTAACCACGGTCCTCACATCTCAGCCTTCTGAGTAGCTAGGATTAGAGTTGTGAGCCACGGGTGGCTTCTGGTTTCAGCCACCTTCATATACACAGAGGAAATCCATCTCGTCAGTCCGCAAACTTTTTGCAACCCTTCACTTCAGATTTTGATACCCAGCATCCAAATCTATCCTTCAATGGAGAAAATAAAGACAAAACAATCACACCTGCACCCCTTCTCCCACTCCCTGCCTGTCACAGGACACGTCCTCTTGAAGCTGTGGCTTCAAACTGGGGCAAACTTGGGGAGTTCTTACAAATATCTTTACAGTGAGGCCAGCACTTGGTCTCCCAAACACAGCATCCTCCCCACACCCCCACACCTCCACCATCATTTGCAGGCAAAGATGTCTTACTTTCTTTCTTTTTTATGTTGTGGGGCTTGAACTCTGTGCCTGAGTGCTGTCCCTGAGCATTTCAGCTTAAGGCAAGCACTCAATTGCTTGAGCCACAGCACAACTTCTGGTTTTCTGGCAATTCCTTTTAGGTAAGAGTCTCAGGGTCTTTCCTGATCAGGCTAGCTTTGACCCGTGATCCTCAGATCTCACGTCCTGAGTACCTAGGATAACAGCCATGAGCTACTGGCACCCAGCCAAACAAACTTCCATTCCTGTCATCCTCTCCCCCCAGGAGACTGAAATCTGAGGACTGCAGTTGGATGCCACTTAGCAGCAAGGCCCATGAGAACTCTTTATCTCCAATTAAACATCCCAAAAAGCTGGAAGTGGAGCTGTGATTCAAATGGTAGAGTGCTATCTTGGAGCAAAGAAGATAAGATCCATGCCCTAGTTTCAAGCTTTTTCTAGCATAGACCCACCCAAGAAAGGGAAGCAAGTGGGCACATGGGAGCTCAAAGCTAACACATAATACTCAGGACTCCCAGAACAGACCCCATCCAGCTCTGATTCTCTAGATTCTATGTCTTACACCATGGCAGTCTTAGATGGGACTGACCATGCACCAAGTTGGGACATTCAAGTACAATCTCATACTGAAGATCCCCTGACCTTATCACTCAGGATCTCTCGCTGTCCTGCCTGAAAACTAGGCAGTGAGGTAAGATCTAGTTATCCATCATATGATATGGGAACCAAAGGGCTTCCTGGTCAAGGGACAGAGACTGGGGGGATCTAGTTCCCTCTTTGGGAGGTGAAAAGGGCTGCTGTATCCCAGAAATTTTCCTATGTTGTGAGTATTATCAAAGAAACAACCCTGCTCAGACCACAGTGCCTCTGATTTTTCCACCAGCCTCTACCCAGCTCTGCCCCACCTTCAGCCTGCCCTCTCTGAATCCTAGATCTGCCATCTATACTAAAGAGTGAGCCAGCCAAGAGACGCACTTCCTGCCCTCATTCCCAGGCTGTCCTGTGTCAGTGGCATGCTTACCTCAGTCTTTGGTGAAGGAATGAACACCGGGAGTGATATCGTCAGATTGAGCCCTGGAAAGTCCTAGTCCCTAAGGGTGTACTGCACAGGCATCCTGCAGTGAACGGCAGCCAGGTTGTCAATGATGAACCCAAGGTGCCAGGGCTTTTAAAAGCAGTGTGGCTAGATCAAAGGCTGGTAGTCTATGTTGTCAGGTGAGGTCATGGCTCCAAAGGCCTGACACACGTGACCCAGGATCATTCTCCCTCTTCAAATTCCTACTTATACTTTGATCCCCCCTTGAAACTCTCTCACTCCAATACCTCCCTAGCCCTTGGAAACTTTCGTTTTATCTGACCAGAAAATAAACTCAATGAGGCTGGGCATAATTGAAGCCTGGTGACCCATTCTGAGCCCTAGGTTCTACCCGAGGCTGGTTCCCTATATTGTCAGTGACCACACAGCTCTTGGATGGCATGAAGTTTCTGAGGGGTCAGTGGCTTGGTCCTCCATACTGGCTTTAGGCTCTGAAACTGTCCCCACATAGATTGTGAATAATTGGCTCCCTTGATCCAGAGACTCCAAACCATGGCTTGCATGTTCTCCCTTCTTCCTTCCTTTCCTTTTTTCTCCCTCTGTCCTTCCCTCCTTTCTCTCTTTACTTTCTTTGTGTCAGTTCTGGGTCTTGTACTCGGAGCCTAGGTCCTAGGTGCTGTCCCTAAGCCTTTTTACTCAAGGCTAGCAGTCTATGGCTTGAGCCACACATCCATTTCTGGTGTTTTGTTTTTGGTAGTTAATTGAAGACAAGAGTCTTACATGCTTTCCTGCCCAGGCCAAAAGCTTCAATCCTCTGATCTCAGCCTCCTAAGTAACTAGGATGACAGGCTTGAATCACTGGCATCCAGATCAATCCAAGGTTTCTTCATGGGCTGTGGAACCAGTCCTGGAACTTTTCATTGTCTGTGACCCCCCAGAGCCTCGTGCACACTGTAATGGTTTGTTGGTTAAATAAATGAGCATCTGTCTATGACAATACTACAGAAAATCCCATCTGATTCAGGTAAGAATCCTCTGTGGGGGAGTGGGGAGAAAGCCTGATGTAGCTCTCCCACAGTTCTCCCTCCTCCCTCTTACCCACTCCTGGTGCCACAACACTTAACTGTTTTGGCTCTGAGGGTGTGAGCCACTATGTACTTGCTACATTTCAGGGCCTCTGGGATGCCTGTCTTCTCAACGATCTCTGTCCAGCAGCTGACCAGCTCTGTGGCACTCAATTCACCATGGAGGTGTGAATGAGTTTGCTGTGAGCTGAATGGGACTCCTGTCCTCCCCCTGGGGCCAGCCAGGATTGTCCACCACGTGTGGCCTCTAAATTTCATGTTGCAGATGAAGGATTCTTGAGGTAGCCTGGGTTCTCTGAATCTCCCAGCGTCCAGTACAGGTGCTGGGAATCATCTCTGCTCATTGCTGGCAGGCTGGGGATGGTGAGGTCACAATGTCTGTTCCCCATAATGTCCTCGATTGGGGTCATCACCCTAGAGAGATGCAACAGCTGCCAGAGAAAGGCAGTCAAGGCACAACGTTCAAAGAAGATGACAATCTGGCTTGGGAACTCTGCCTGTGCCACTTTGAACATCATTGTTTGATGGCTGAAATCATCCATCTAATTTGATCCATAATCCCAGGTATTAGTGGAAATTGCCAGCTTAAATAAAAAGAAAAACCTGGAAAATGTGATATTTAATTTGTCCCAATCAAACTTAAAGGGTTCCAAAATCAGTGGTCCCCTTTTCCTTCCAGACTGCCTATAACAGGTTACAGAAACTGGCATTCAGCCAGCCCTAGCTAACTGCCACCTCCTGATACCGAGCAGGCTCCAACAGGGGAAGTGACTTGCCTACCACTGCCCAGCTGGAAACAGCCCAGGCGGGACACAGACTGGATTCTGCAGGACTCCAGGGAGGATTGACACTGAGCACTGCCCCAGGAGGGTGTCCTCACCACCAGTGGGGGCCCGCAACCCTGTGCCAGAATGCCCACAGAGACCGTTAATGCCCTAGATATGGTTCCCCTCTCATCCACTGTCATGGTGAACCATCTGTCATGTCACACCATACGCCAGTCCCAAAACCTCATAGCTTCACAGCCCCTACCTTATCATTTCCCTCATCTCATTCCCTAATTATGTTGGGCAAACACATTCCAAACCCTTGAATTACCTCCAACTAAATACACAAGAGCAGTGTCTGGCTTGAAGAATGTGGCTGTGATCTCATTCGCCTCATGAAACTTCTGGCTGGGGATAGAAGGACAGACGTCCACTCCAGTCCAGGGTTCACACAGTTCTTCTAGAGGAGGCCCACTCTGGCCCAGCAGCTACTGTGGGCTATAGGAAAGGGGGAAGAGAGAGGTGGAAAGGGGAGGAAAGTAATGTCTACTGAAATCTTCCATAAAGGAGCCTTGAAACTGTGAAGGAGAAAACAAAAATTGTGGTTGGGCTTGTACTTGGTATTGATGAACAACAACAACAACAAATACACACACACACAGAGAAATAAAATGTTTTTGCTGTTTTTAGACATGGTGACTTAAATATATTTTCATTGTTCTCATCTCCCTGCTCTCCCAACACACACACACCTCCAGAATGGTGACAGATGACACTTCCATGCAGCACCTGCAATTTGCCAACTGATCACTCACCTGAGGACAGTCAGGCTGTACAAGGAGAAAGATTCTCTCTCTCTCTCTCTCTCTCTCTCTCACACACACACACACACACACACACACACACATACACACAGACTCAGAGTAGTACCTCTCCTAAGTTTGTTGATTCCTCATCGGAGCTCGCGGGTTCCCATTCTCCATTCCCTTGTCAGAACCAAGGACTCCCACACAAGGGGAGCACCACTCTAATGACACAGCACGACCCCGCCTCTCCCCTTCTCCAGGGCCAGACCCTTCCCCTTGGGAACAATCAGCCTTAACTCCCCATTCACCAAAACCCTATGCCAGGATGCTGGGTGAAGGAATCCCCAGACAGGTGGGTCCTCAGAGTAGGACTGAAACAAGCAGTGGGTCATGGGGTTCCAAGGGGGGTGTCTGACCCAGGGTGGGGGCAGTATTGAGGAAATGGATGGGGTCCTAAAGGCTACATACATGCACAGACTCCTACTTCCAGCCTAGATACTTCTGGGCAACTGGGCAGATTCTTGGGGAGGACAAGGAGACCAGATGGACAGGGAACACCGGCAGACGCTGGCAGAGCTGGGAAATGTGATCACCCTGTGAGTACTGTTGACAGCTGGGGTGGAGAGATAGGCCGGGTATATGTGTGTCTGAGGGTGTGTGTTCCTCCCATATATTCACCTACTATCTGACCCCCAGTGCCCTCACCTCCCTAGTGGGCTTTTCTGGGACCCTTCTCAGATGAAAGGGTGACTGAGCACAGAGGACAAGGGCTCACATAGCAAGGGAGGCCTATCTTCTGCATCCAACATCCCCCACTCCCAGAAAAAAAGGAAAAGACCCAATAAGGCAGGTACAGAGGTGATGTTCCCAACCTCTGACTAAAGCCACCAGGTCCCCACCAGGGAGAGGAAGGGTGCAGATGTGGGACTGTGTGGCTCCCACTGCTCCAGCCAGGGGCTCAGTGGTGACCCCTTCTCACCCATTCTTGCATCTCCCCATTTCCAGGGATACTGGCCACTAGGGATGGGGGTGAGTTCCCAGAGTCAACACCCACTCCCCAACCCCCCACTCCTGGGGCGCATTTGTGGCAGAGTCAGGGCTGGCCTGCCTGGTGCTGGGGAGGGGTGGTTGGGACACAAGAGGGAAGGCGGGATTTGCAGGGGGGGGAGTGGGAGTGGTAGGGGGAGGTCGCAAGGTGCTGACCTGCGATCGGCCACTCACTTGTGCTGCTGGGAGAATCTGTAAGGCTGTGGTTCTGTGTGCAGCGTGCAGCAATGGTGTGAGGGATGTGCCTGATGTGCTGGCTTTCTGTGCTCTGTACTCCTGGCCCAGACCAATGCTCCCACAGCAGCAGAGGTTTTGAGGCCGCCATCCCTGGTGCATGTGCCTGCTCTTCTCTCTGCTCTCTCTCTGCCCCCACTTCTCTCCAGGGCTGCCCAGCCCCTGTTGCACAAGTGCTGCAGTCCATGTGTGCCCCTGGCTGCAGCAGATATGTGCCCCCTCAGCCACGCCCTGTCCTCCCCTGGGTCAAGCCTCCTCCCTCCCTCAGCCACACCCCCATCCCTGGCTTTGTGCTGTCCTGACTCTGCCCTAAGTCTACCAGGCCATGGCAGAAGCAGCCTCACCTCAGGTCAGGGCTTGCCCCCAACCCCAGCAGCTGCCCGGGGGGGGGGGGGATCAATCTCCACTCAGCCCAACGGAGGACTCTTCTCCATCCACCCCACACACCAAGCTGGTGCACGGTGTCTTTGTATGTTTGTGTGTGTGTGTGTGTGTGTGTGTGTGTGATTTTTGGGGATACCAACCTTGCAAGGACTCAGAACGATTTTAAAAAATAGCACAAAGAATACTGTGTAATGGACTCAGCACAATAGCAACCTTTGGGATCCTCATGGTAATCTAATGACTAGTAAGATAAGACATGCCATTTTAACATCACTAAACTTACATATCATAGTATTATGACATCATATGTCATAGTGACATTATAGACATATTGTGAATGCCTATTCTGTGATTTCATTCTATTTCAAGTGAGCAATATTGGTGGATTTCAGAAATCCATTGTGACCTCAAAGCCATTGTGATGTGAAAATCCCTTTGTGACATCACAGTGCCATTGTGATAGTAACCTGTTGTGACATCACAAACTGGTCCTGTCCATTGTGACCTCATCACCAAGGTGACATTCCAAAGCCATTATGATATCACATTGCTGTTGTGACATTACAATCACCTTGAGACCTCCCAAACCCATTATGACATCTTTAGCACCTTTGAAAAAACACATGGCCTTTGTGACATGACAGTCCCTTTGTGTACCCATATCCTCATTGTGAAATGTCAATTGAGATCAGATATGCCAAAGAAATATCACAAAGTATTTACAATATAATCATAGGTGTGACATCACATTGTCATTGTGAAAAAATCAGCTCATTGTGACATCACAAATCTGTAATGACATCATACCACTATGACATCACATTGTCATTGTGACATCATATATACATTATGAATGCCTATTATGTGATTTCATTACATTTCAAATGTGGCATGTGGATTCATATCAAAAACACATTTTGACTTCATAACCATTGTGACATGACAATCCCTTTGTGCTGTAACATTGAAATTGTGATATCTCTAAACAACCGTGACAACTTAAACATGTCCTGTCCTCAAAAGTTTTGTGACATGTTGCCACTGTGTTATGTTAGGCCCATTGATAGCTCAATCTATTTTCGACCTCAAATTATTTCAGGAATGACATGAAATATTAGAAATATACTTTGACATCATGAGCATAGTGACATCACACTGCTAGATGTAATGATCATTGTGTCATATTGTCACATCACAAATCTGTTTTGACTTCATTACATTTGTGTCAACAAATGCTTTGGAATCCTCACAAGCCCATTCTAAATTTATATACTCATTGTGAGTTAATGACAATTGAGGTCTGGAATGCCATTGTCACATCATCAATCTACTGCGACATCACAAAACAATTTTGAACTCATCACTATTATAGCATCACCAATTAATTAGAATTTGACATCATATTGCAATTGTGATATTACTGTACCATCATGCTTTCAAAAACCTATTATGACCTAATCACATCTTAGAAAATGCGTGGCCTTTGGGACATCAAGCTCCTTCTGTGAACTTGTATCATTGGGAACTTGTAGCAATTGAAATTTGAAATAATATGTGATATTACAAACTAGTTTTGACATCATTAACACATTTTTATATCATTAACATTTTGACAACCAAAACCTGTTAGGAACTTTAGCACTTTTGACAAAAAACATGGCGTTTGTGTCATCACAGTTCATTTGTATATGTCATGGTGACTTCATTCTCATGTCCTCACTGTAAACTAATAGCAATTAAGATCTGACATACCATTGTGACATCACAAACCATTTGTGCCATCATCACCAGTGTGATATCAATCATTATGACACCATCAGCACATTGTGACATCAACAAGCTACAGTGACCTCATAGCATTATGACATCACATTGCCATTTTGCTGTCTTAGACACATTGTGAATGTATATCCTGTGATTTCATTCTATTTAAAATGTGGCATGTCAGTTGATATCAGTAACACATTGTGACCTCATAACCATTGTAACATTATAAACCCTGTGTGATGTCATAAATGGTGTAACATCACATTATTGTTATGACATCTTAGCTTATGGTGACATCACAAAATGGCAATGACATTATAATATTTGCCATTATGTCATTGTGATATCATAGTCACATTATGAATGCCTAATCTGTGATTTCATTTTATTTGAAATGTGGCACGTGAGTTGATATCAGAAACTCATTCTGATTTCACAACCATTGTCACATCAAAATCCCTTTGTGACATTAATTTGGCAACGTGACATCACAATGGCAATGTGATGGAACTAAGATATCATGATATCAAAATGGTCATGAACACACAATGGGTTTCTGAAACCGACATGCCACATTAAAAATAGAATCAATAACATAATAGGCAAACACAATGTGTCTATGACATCAGAATAACAATGTGATGTGGCAATGCTATGATGTCATTGTAGTTTTACATGTCAAAATGAACTGATGGTGTCATAATGGCAACATGATGTCACAATTATGATGTCAGAAAGGATTTGTTATGTTTCCTTGGTATGTCTGATGTCAGTTGTCATTAGTTCCCCATGATGTTATGGATACAAAAAAGGTTCTGTGATGTCACAGAGGCCATGTGTGTTTTCAAAGGTGGTTATAAGTCATAATAGTTTTGGAATGGCACAATGTGATCCATAAAGTCACAATGGAATGAGATGTCCCTTTGGGTATTGATGTCACCGTGGTGATGAGGTCAGAATGGCTTTGTGATGTCACAGTTTGTTTGTAATATCAGAATGATCCAATTTCAATTACTCATAATTCAATATGAGGATACCATTTGATAGAAGAAGCTTCATAGTGTGAGGTCATACTATGTGAAAACCCAACGGGACAGTGATTTCACAATGACAATGTGTTGTCTCAATATCATGTTATAATAATGTTCTGATGTCACAATTCGTGATGCCATACTGATGAGGAGGTCATAACTTGTGTGAAATGCTGCCATTAGGATATTTTGGCTTTTAGTAAGCTTATAATCTGTTTTGAAACATAATAATTCAGGTATGACATATGATATCAGAAATTGACTCTGACATCATGAACATTGTGACATCATGAACATTGTGACATCACATTGATAGACATCAAGATCATAGTGGCACATTATGAACTCACAAATCTGTTAGGACTTCATCATATTTGTGAAACACATGACTTTAGGGACAACACAGTCCCTTTGTGAACTCATATCTTCATTGTGAATTAATGACATTTGAGATCTGGCATGCCATTGTGACATTTCCAACCAATTGTGACAGCACAAACCTATTATACTAGAAACACATTGTGATCTAATAGCCATTGTGACAGCACAATCCCTTTGTGACCCCACATTTCCATAGTGATAATACTAACCCACTGTGAAATTCCAATCCTCTCAAGCCCAATCCTGGTATGAAATGTGATACTCGAATCCAGTGTGACATCTAGATCATGGTGACATCACACTGATAGATGTTATGAGCATTTTGTCACAGACAACACACACCTGTTAGGACTTCATCACTTTTGTGAAAATACATGCCTTAGGAGACATCAGAGTTCCTTTGTGAGCTCATGTACTTATTGTGAGTTAATGAAAATTGAAATCACATGTGTCATTTTGATATCACCAACCCATTGTGACATCACACACTTCTTGTGAACTCATCAGTGTGGCATAACAAATTATGATATCAAAACATTATTAAGTCATCATATTGCAACATCACATTGCCATCTTGATATCACTATCCCATTGTGTTTTCAAAAACCTAGTATGTCTTCATAGCATTTTAGAAAATTCATGGCCATTTATACGTGTCTTCTTCTGTGAACTCATATCCTCATTGGACATGTGAAGCTGGACATGTGATTATGAGATGTGACTTCACAAAACTATTTGATATCATCACCAATGTGTCATCACAAAACCATTGTGAGCTTTCATTGCCACTTGACATCACTATCACATTGTGACATCGCAAACCTATTAGGACCTCTTATCACCTTTGAAAAAACACATGCCCTTTGTGACAACACAGTCCCTTTGTGGAACTATACCCTCATTATGAACTGACAATTGATATCAGACATGCCAATTTAACATCATGAACCCTTTGTGACATCACCAGAGTGACATAACATTTTCATTATGACAGCATCAACTACTTTTGACATGACAAAACTACAATGACAAGATAGCATTATGAGATCACATTGTCATTGTGATGTTATAAAAAGATTGTGAATGCCTGTTTTTAATAATTTTTTGTCAGTCGTGGGGCTTGAACTCTGGGCTTGGGTGCTGTCCCTACTCTTCAGCTCAAGGCGAGTGCTCTATCACTTGAGTCTCAGAGCCACTTCCGGTTTTCTAATGGTTTTTATTGGGAATAAGATTCTCATAGACTTTCCAGCCTAAGCTGGCTTTGAACCTCAAACCTCAGATCTCAGCCTCTGGAGTAGCAAGGATTACAGGCACGAGGCACCGGTGCCCAGCTTTTTCATTTTATTTCAAATTTGACATGCGTGTTAATATCAGAAACATAATGTGAACTCATAACCATTGTAACATCATAAATCAGCAATGACATCAAATTGTCATTATGACACCATCAGCTCATTGTGACATAACCAAACGACAATGGCATCACAGCAATATAAATCACAGTGACATTGTTACATCATAGACTTAACAGTGTGAAGGCCTATTCTGTGAATTCATTCTATATCAGAAACCCATTTTGACCATATAACCATTGTGATATCACAATCCTTTGTAACATCACATTGCCATTGTGATATCATTAATCTGCTGTGCCATCACAAACCAGTCCTGTCCTTATAAGTTTTGTGACATAGTGCCATTGCCATATATTAGGCCCTTTCTGAGCTCATAATCTGTTTTCAATCTGATATTTCTGGTATGACAGGTGATATCAGAAATCCCCGGTGACATCAAACTGCCAGATGTCATGACCATTTTGTCATATTGTGACCTCACATTTCTAACAAAACATGCCTTTGGAGACATTACAGTCCCTTTTTGAACTCATATATTCATTGCCAATTAATGACAGTTGAGATCTCCCATGCCACTCTGACATCGTGAACCCATTGTGACATCACAAACTTATTGTGACCTCATCACGAGAATAGCATCAACAACTAATTGTTGTATCAAATCATTATTTTGACATGATATTGTGCTATTGCTGTTGTGATATCACTCTCCCATTGTGTTTTTACAAACTTGTTATGGCCTCATCAGATCTAAGAAAATTCATGGACTTTGAGACTTCAAGCTCTTTCTGTGTACTCATGTACATATGACCTCTAAGGCAAGGAGAAAATCCATCGAGTCACATTTAATATAATAAACCATTTTTCACTAGAAAGGGGACTGTGATTAACTTATACAGGACTGGATACCCAGGTTCAAGAGCAGCGTTGACCACCAAACCTCAGACCTCCAATGGGCAGCTCCACCCTTTCTTAATTGTTCTGCAAACCACCAACCACAAAATTATGATCTCCAAAGCTCCAAAGCTCAATGGGCAAGGCTTTTTTCTTTTCCATTTCCATTTTCTTTTCCATTTTCCATTTCCCTCCTTCTCTACAAACCTGTCATTCCTTCCTAGTCTTTCCCTTTTTCCCTTCCACCACTTCCTTCTTCTCTTCAGGCCTCTCCACTCTCCACAGGCCTGCCCTACTCTGCCCCAGTGACCAATTGCCAACCTTTTGCTCTCCCTCAGCTTCCCCCCTTCTCAGGTTTATCCTTTCCTGCTGTCTCACAACTTTCTTCCATCCAGGTAACTCCCATTTTTATCTCCCCTTACAATGCCCTGAAAATGCAACTTATATATAGGTTGTACCCCTCCTCCCTCCAATGGATCTCAAGACTAACAGCTTTCAGCCATCACTTCCAAAACTGCCCAATGCTCAATCACTTCTTGACAGCTCACCGTGTGAGGCTTGACACCTCCACCTTTGGCTGCATTCCCCACACTCTCCGGTGGGCCAAGCCAAGAATTTACAATGAATATCGGCTCCCACAGATAGTTCTGGCCCCACTGGTTATTATAGTATCCTCATAGTGAATTAGAAGAAATTGAAATTGTCTATGTCACTGTTATATTACAAACTTGATGAGACATCTTTAACTCTTTGTGACCTCATCACCTCGGAGACATCACAAACTCTTTGTGTTATCACATTGCCATTGTACCAACATGATCACATTGTGAAATCCCAAAACTATTATGACTTCAGAAGCTCTGAAAGAAAGCATGGCCTTTATGACATGACAGGCCTTTTGTATACTCTTATCCTCATGTTGAGCTAATGACAATTGAGATCAGGCATGCCATTTAACATCGCAAAACCTTTGTGACATAATCACCAGTGTAACATCACATTGTCATTATGATAACATCAGCCCATCATGACATCATAAAACAACAATGACATCAAATCACATGTAATTGTGATGTCACAGATACATTGGAATGCCTATTCTGTGATCTCATTCTATTTCAAATATTGCTGGTGGGTTGATATCAGAAATACATTGTGACCACATAAGCATTATAATATCACAATACCTTGATGACACCACATTGCCATTATTATATCACTAATGCACTATGACATCACAAAACAGTCTTATCCTCATAAATTTTTTGACATGCTGCCAGTGTGATCTCTTTGGCCTCCCTGAGTTCATAAATTGTTTAACTCATAATACTTCAGGCATTACATGTGATATCAAAAATCCACTGTGATATCATGACCACTGTGACATCACACTGCCAGATTTCTTGACACTGAGTCACATGAGGACAACACAAATGTGTTAAGACTCATTACACTTGTGCCAACATATGCCTTTGGATACATGATTATCCATTGTGAACTTATATAGTCATTGTCAATTAGAGATCTGGCATGAGATTGTGACATCACCAACCCATTGTCAAATCACAAACCTATGTGACCTCATCACCTGTATGGCATCACCATTTGTAACTTCAAAACCATACTATCTCATGTAATGGTAGCATCACATTGCCAATGGGATATCTCTGTCTCATTGCATTTTCACCAGCCTATTATGTCCTCATAATATTTTACAAAATTCATGGCCTTTCTGACTTCTAGCTCCTTATGTGAACTCGTATCTTCATTGTGATCTAGTAGAATGAAATTGGACATGTAATGGTGACATTACACATTCATTGTGACATCACTATCCAAGTGTGACCTTATCATCACTTGACATCACAAACCCATTGTGACATCATATTGCCACAGTGATATCATGATCACCGTGTGACATACCAAAACTGTTGTGAGCGCTTAGCACCTTTGAAAAAGCACATGGTGTTTGTGATATCATGGTCCCTTTGGGTAACCATGTTGTCATTATGAACAAAGACAACTGACATCAGACTTGCCAAATTACCATTACAAACACATTGTGACATCACCTCCAGAGTGAGATCACATTGTTGTTATAATACCATCAGCCCATTGTTACATCCCAAAATGACAATGACATCACATTTTCATTGTGAGGTCCTAGAGACAATGCAATTGCCTGTTCTGTGATTTCATTCTATCACAAATGTGGCATATAGGTTTATTTCAGAAACCCATTGTGACCACACCATCATTGTGACATTACAATCCCTTTTTGACCTCATATTGACATTGTGATATCATTAATGAAATGCAACATCACAAACCTGTCTTGTCCTCATAAATTTTATAACAAGCGACTACCTTGGCCGGGCTGGATGCGGAGAGCTAAATTCAGTCTCAACCATGAATCCTCAGGCCTCCAAAGAGCAGTTCAGCCATTTGTTAACAGGTCTGCAAACAACCAACTGCCAAAATAATGATCTCCAAAGCTCCACACTTCAAAGGACAAGGCTGTTTTCCTATCTCTTCATTCTCCTTCTCTACAGATCTGTCCTACCTTTCAGCTCTTTTCATTTTTTCCTTCCAGCATTCCATTCTTCGCTTCAGGCTGCTCTGCTCTTGACAGACCTGCCCTGCCTTGTCCAGGTGGCCAGTTGCCATCCTTCACCTCCTTCTCTCTCTCAATTTCCTCTCCTCCCAGGTCTTTGCCCTCCAGCAGTCTCATCACTTCTTTCCATCCAGGCCTTTAACCTTTTTCTCTCCCCTTCTCTTGCTCTGAAAATGCAGCTTATATATATGCTGTACCCTTCCCCAACTGCAATAATTTCTTGTCTTCCAGTTTTCAATTATCACTTACCAAATGTCCATGCCCAATCACTTCTTGGCAGCTCACCATGTGGGGCTTGACATCCTATCTCCTTCAGCAGCATGTCCTGCCCCCTCCAGTGTCATGCATCCCCCCTTTCAATTGGTCCAGATTAGGAGGCCATGATGACTATCTGTTCCAGTGGATTATAGGGGCACTGCTGGTTATTACAGTGTCCTCATGGTCAACTAGTAGCAATTGAAATTGGACAAATAATTGTGATATTACAAACTCGTGACATAACTAACCCATTGTGACCTCATCACCACTGTGACATCACAAACCCATTGTGACTTCACATTGTTGTTTTTGATACCAAGATCACATTGTGACATTTCAAATCTATTATAATCTCTTATAACATTTGAAAAATACATAGCTTTGTGATATCAGAGTCCCTTTGTGTACACAAAGCCCCACTGTGAAATACTGACAATTGAGAATCAGACATGACATTTTGACATCCAAAACAGTTTGTGAGATCATCATAATTGTGACATCACATTATCATTTTTATACCATCTACTCATTGTGAAATCACAAAACTATAATGATAGAATTATAACTTCACATTGTCATGGTGATATCATAGACACATTATGAATGCCTTTTCTGTGATTTCATTCTATTTCAAATGTGGCATGTAGGTAGATATCATAAAAAATCAGGAACTCATAATCATTGTGAGATCACAATCCCTTTGTATATCATGTTGCCATTGTGATATTACTAAACCACCATGATATCATAAACCTATCCTCTCATGATAACTTTTGTGACATGCTGCAATTCTGATACCTTAGGCCTTATTGTCCTCATAATCTGTTGTTGACCTCATTAGATTTCATAAATGACATTTGATATCACAAATTCCCAGCGACATCATGATCATGTTGGCATCATACTGCCAGATGTCATATCCATTGTGTCAAATTCTGACATCACAAAACTTTTAGGATTTCAATATATGTGTGACAACACATACTTTTAGAGAAACCACAGTCCCTTTGGGAACTCATATACTCATTGTAAGTTAGGACAATTGAGAATCATAATGTCATTGTTACATGCCCAACACATCACCAATATTTTGTGACCTCACAACCAATGTGGAATCATCAACTAATAGTGACACCAAAACAATATTTTGACATGATGTAATGAGTTGACATTGTCATGGTGATATCACTCTCCCATTGTTCATTCACAAACCTAAAATGACCTCCTAACATTTTTAAAAATTCATGTCCATTAGTACTTCCAACTCATTCTGTGAACTTCTATGCACATTGTGAAATAGTAACAATTGAAAATGGATTTGTGTTTAGATATTACAAATCATTATGACGTCAAAAGCCCATTGTGACCTCATCACAACTGTGTATCATAAAGCTATCATGACCCCTATGTACCTTTGAAAACACACATGGCATATGTGACATCATAGTCCCTTTGTGTACCCATATCCTCATTGTGAATTCATGACAATTGAATTCATATATGCCATTGTAACATCACAAACCTTTGTGACCCCATCACCAGTGGGACAACACATATTCATTATTACACAATTACCTCCTTGCAACATCACCAATTTACAATGACCTCATAGCATTATGACATTTATTGTCATTGTGATGTCATAGTCACATTGTAAATGCCTATTCTCTTATTTCATTCTATTTCAAATGTGGCATGTGGGTTGATGTCAGAAATATATTGTGATCTTATAAATATATGCCATCACAATCATTTTGTGACATCACAGTGCCATGGTGATATCACTAACACACTGTGATATCACAAACCTGCCCTGTCCTCATAAGTCTTGTGATGTGCAGCAATTGTGATGTCTTAGGCCCTTTATGAGCTCGTAACCTGTTTTCAACCTTATAATACTGCAGTTATGATATATGATATCAGAAATCCACTGTGACATCATGACCATTGTGACATCACACTGACAGACATCGTAAACATTGTGTCACACTGTGACATCACAATACTCCTCTGACTTCATAACGTTTGTGAAAACACATGACATTGGAGATACCACAGTCTGTTTTGAACTCATATTCTCTGTGATTTCATGACAAATGAGATCCGTTATGCCATTTGGATATCACTAATCAATTGTGACAACATAGACCCCTTACCGTATGGCATCACCAATTAATTGTGACATCAAAACCTTTTGTAATGTCACAATGTGACACGATGATCATGACATCTGTCAGTCACAATGGTCATAATGTCACAGTTGATTTCTGTTATCTCAAGTCATACATGAAATATGAGGTTGATAACAAATTATGAGGGCAAAAAGGTCTAAGATATCACAATGTCAGCATGTCACAAGTTATGAGGACAGGAGAGCTTTGTGATGTCACATTGTGTTAGTGATATCACAATGGTACTGTGATGTCACAAAGTGATTATGATGTCAAAATGGTTTGTAGGCACAAAATTGCGTTTCTGATATCAACTCTCATGCCACATTTGAAATACAATAAAATCACAGAATAGGCATTCACAATGTGTCTATGATGTCACAATGAGAATTGTTGTCATAATGTGATTCTGTCATTGAGTTTGGTGATGTCACAATGAGCTGATGCTCTCATAATGAAAATGTGATGTCACACTGTTGAGGATGTCACAAACAATTTTTGATGTTATAATGGCATTTCTGATCTCAATTGTCATTACTTAACAAGGATATGGATACACAAAGGGACTGTGATGTTGAAAAGGGCATGTGATTTTCAAAGGAGCTAAGAGGTCATAATAGATTTGAGATGTAACAATGGAATCATCATGTAACAATGACAATGTTGTCACAATGGCTTTCTGATGTCGTGGCGGTGATGATGTCAAAATGGGTTTGTGATGTCACAACGAGTTTGTAATACCACAATCAAATTTCCAATTTCAATTGCTACTAGTTCACAAGGAGGATACTGTAATAATTAGCAGTGCCCGATAATCTATAGGCCCATCTCCTGGCCAGCTGGGGAGGACAAAGAATGCCACCAAAGAAGGTGAGGCATCCTGTGGGAGGGACTGGTGCATTAATCACCATGTGTTGAGCTGTTAAGAAGTGATTGGGTTGTGGGCAGTTTGGGATGCGATAGTCGAAAACAGGCAGTTGGAATGGAGAAGGGGTACAGACTTTATATAGGCTGCTTGTTCAGAGCAATAGGTGAGAGAAAAAGGAAAAAGTCCTGGAAGGAAAGAACTGGTGTGATAGCATAAGGGGAAAGACCTGGGTGGAGAGGAAGTTGAGAGAGGGCAGAAGGTGAAGGATGGCAACTGACGAGCCCTGCAGAGCAGTTCAGGTCTGTGGAGAGTGGAGAGCCCTAAAGAGAAGAAGGAACTGGTAGAAGGGAAAAAGGGAAAGACCTTGAAAGAAGTATAGGTCTGTAGCGAAGGAGAGATAAAGAGAAGAGGAAAAGAGGCTGTCCCTTTGATGTTTAGAACTTTGGATATCATAATTTTGGGGGTTGCTGGTTTGGAGAGCATTTATTATATAAAACGTATCTCGATGGATTTTCTTGAACTATAGAGGTCTTAATTTTTGAAGACTCCATCGAGATAATCCATTTGGATTGCATGAGGCTTTGGCCCCAGGGAAAAATCCCCATAGGTGTGTGTCAGCCTTCAGGGTTGAGATTCTACCTCGAGTGTTTGTCTCCGGAGGTCCAACATGGACAAAAGTCATTTACGTACCTCTAGAGGTGCATCTTGGCAAGCTTGCCAGCTTGTTTAGGACCCCTCTGGAAGCAATTTGTGGCTTCCTTGGGATGCCATTTGGAACCTACTTGAGAGATAATGTAGGGCTTCCATGGGAAGCCATCTGGAACCTCATCAAGAGTACATCTGCAACTTCCTTGAGAAGCCATCTGAGACCTATGCTGGAGGTCATCTGGGGCCTTCTCCAGGGGCCATCTTGGACTTTCTCCAGAAGTCATCTGGGGCTTCCTCAGGAGGCCACCTGAGACCTCTTCAAAAGTAGTCATTGGGGCTTTCTTAAGAGGCAATCTAAGACCACCTCCTGAAGTCATCTGGAGCTTCTTTGGGAAGTCATCTCAGGCTACCATGATGAGAAATCTATGACCGTCTTTGGACATCATCTGGGACTTCCTTGAGAAGCTATATAGGACCTTCTCTGGAGGTCATCTGTTGCTTTCTCAAGAGGGTTATTTGGAACTTCCTCTGGAGTTCATATGTGGCCTCCTTGAGTGGCCATCTGGGAGCTACTTGAGAGGTAATGTCAGTCTCATTGAAAAGACATCTGGAAACTCCTTTGGAGATTATCTGACACTTCCTTGGGAATCAATTTGGAACCTCCATGAAAGGTCATCTAGGGCCTCCTAGGGAGGACATATGTGACATCATCTAGAGGCCATCTGTGGCCTCCTCAAGACACAATCTGGGACATTCTCTCTGTCATCTGGAACCTCTTGTAGAGGTCAACATTGAGAGGTATGACACATGTGGGTTAAGTGTCTGTGGCTCTTGGTCTTTGTATGTATGCTGATAGTTCTATCTGTGTCCTGCATACACCTGTTTACTCCTTTTCTCAGAATGGGAGAACAAGGTCTTAGGTTGTCATATCCAAAAAATATTCTCCCCCAGGTTTACAGAATTCCTCAGAGGAAGATGCACTGATGTACTCTCTCTCCTATTCTTTGCCATCAGCACCTCTAATGTTAAGTCTTCCCATACCAAAAGTGGTTACTTGTACTAGTCTGAGGTGGTATAATGTGGTATGTTACCCTTATTACCTTTGAGACAGGAACATGGAGGAGATGGTGGGCAAGCCCTATTTCTAGTATATGTTCCCTTTACAACTAGTGACTTGTATAACTGGAAACAGCAAAATCCATCCTTTTCAGAAAAAAAGGAGCTCATTACTTCATTAGAGACAGTAATTTTCACACACAAGCACATCTGGGATGAGTGTCAACAAATTTTACAGGCACATTTCACCTGGTAGAAAAGGGAGTGAATCCTGCTTGGTGACTTGAAGGTGGTCCTTCGACCAGAGAGTAGCCCCACTATTGATCAAGAAAGTCTTTCCATAGACTTACCCAAGCTGAGACTAACAGCAATTGAGGTATGGAGGTGCTTACCTATTATTACCAGGTTCTGTTAGCAGGGATACCGCAGTGTCTAAAAATCCAAATCATCAATCTAAGGTGGGTGAGATGGTACAGTTCCCCAGTGAGTACCCTAATGCTTTTCTGAAACTTCTCCCAGAAGCCTATAGGACATATAGGCCTATAGATCTTGAAGCCCTGGAGAATGAAAGAGCCTTAATATGGCCTTTGTTACCCAGGCAGCCCCAAATATTAGAAGAAAGCTTCAAAAGTCAGAAGGTTTTGAGGGAAAAAGTTTATTCTAAGTATTGGAAGTATTCTAAGTATTGGAAGTAGTTGCCCAGAGGGTGTTTGTTAACAGAGATACACGGGAAAAAGAGTCTAAGAAGGGGGTTTGAGTTTTGGTAGGAGCACCAGAATAGGGATCAAGAAACTCTTGGCAAAGACAGTACAATTCATTTCCAAATGGCAATAGGGAACCTCTAAGAATACATCAGTGTGCTTATTGCAAACAAAATGGACATTGGGAAAAGAAATGTCCAAGGAGAGGAGAAAGATAGAAAATGACAGGTTAATTAATCACATTAACCACCTGGAAAATGTGTTCATATCTCTGGAGAAACATGCAAAGGAGCTTGGGCCTCTGAATTCCAACTATGTTCAATTTAAAAAGCAGCCCTCTGAACTTCAGAAATGTGGCAAAGAAAAAATTCCACCCTTCTATCTCAAAACATAGTCTTATAAAAGACTGTGTCTCCAATATATGCCAGTCAAAACCCACCAAGAGATTAAAAGCACATAGAAAAGCACATTGGAGAAAACAGAGAGAATTATTTGACGTGAAGAAAAGATTTGAAGATATAAATTAGGAACTTGTGAGAGTCAAAAATGAGAAGAAAATCCTCAAAAGGAACCTAGAAAACACTCAAAATCAAATGAAATTCAAGTACATTAGCCTGGGTGAGCATGAGGCAAATTAGGGGACCACAGGTCAGAGGCAAACAGAAGCACAGGACAGCAATTTCGCCATCCTTGCTAACCACAAGTGAGGCCAAGAAGAGATCCTGATGCTGCATTAAGAAATCATTGCCATGAAAAAGGAGCTGGGCCTCATATAAGAATGTATTAGGCTGAAGTACATGTCAATTATAAGCTTTGAAGTGTGTCACCAGAAATTCAAAGCAAAAGAGAAAGAAGGAAAGGGTAGTTAGCAGAGAAGATGGGGAAGTGCTGTGTCATAGAAGATGAGGCCAAGAAAAGTGAAAAGGAAAATATCAGGCTCAAGTTCTCAATTATTAACTAATGCCCTAGGAATAAATTGGAAGTTACAATCCATTTATAAGCCTCAGAGTTCAACCACTAGAAAGAATGAATATGACCTTAAAGGAAACTTTAACTAAATTAAATACAGAAACTGGCAATGGCTAGGAAAGCCTCCTCCACTTCACTCTCCTTTGAGCAAGATGTAGCCCTTATGTTAATGTATTCAATCCCTTGAAATACTTTAGTGTAGAACACCCCCTTGGGTTCCTAAAATTAGGAAGGCTATATTAACAGAAATGTCTAACTACAATCTGCAGGTTTTACAACATATTCTTTTATGTACCTATCCTTTGGTAACCAAGGCCCAACGGCCGGATAAGGAAAAGTCCAACTGAAGGGGAGGGACCAAGAAGGTGATGGAACAGCAGGGAAACCCCACAGCTCTCTCCAACCAAATGCTGAGTTTGGATTTCAATGCTCTGTTTCTCCAAGTGACCCACAAAAAAAGGCAATTACTCAGAGAGATAAAGGAAGTGCAAAAAGAAAAGGGAAAAACCTACAGAGATAGTAAAGTGGGAAGACCCTTCCCCCACCCTTTGTTGGTGATGGTGCTCCACGTTGCGCAGCTTAAGTGACCGGGTTTTGTGCCAAGCTGCTTAAGTGCCCCGGGTCTGGACCCTCTGAGGACCACACACCCACAAGCATCCCAAGTCTCCCAGGAGACTCCCAAGAGCTGGGCCAACCCAGAATATACAAACAGAAATCTCAGAAGGCAGAGCTGGAACAAAGACTCCCCTCACCCTCTCTGGTACAACGCCTCTGCCTGCCTGGTACAAGTAGCTCAGCCCAGTCAGGAGCAGTAGCAGCTGTCAACAGTGGCAAACGACCCTAGTCTCTCAGGGTGGCACCTCTGTCCTGCTGGTGTAAATAGCCTAGCCTAACCTGGAACAGCAGCAGCAGCTGTCAGTGCTGGCAAACCACCCAGAATTGGAGCACAATGCCTCTTGGCACTTGCCCAGACCAGCCTGGGGCGGCAGCGATGGCTGAGGTGGGGACAGCTACAGTGAACAAGTCCAGACCCGTGGTGGTTTGTGCCTCTCCATACTGGCCTGCATAAGTGGCCCAGCCTAACCTGAGACAGCAGCAGTGGTTAACACCTGACTTGTGATGGGGTGCCTGGCTTGCATAAGTGGCCCAACTGATCCTGGGGCAGTGGCAGCAGCTGGGGTAGTGGCAACAGCTGTGGCAGCAGCAGTGGCATCAACAGTGGCAGCAAACAACTCTAGACCCGTAGTGGGTGTGGCACCTCTCCATACTGGTTTTCATAAGCAGCCCATGGTGGCAAAGGTGGTGAACAACCCTAGACCTGAAGCAGGGTGTGGTGCTGAGCAACCCCAGAAAAGACTGCCTGGGCTGGCTTTGAACCTGAATACACAGATCTGAGCCTCCTGAGTAGCTAGAATTAAAGGTATTCACACCAGTAGAGTCTTCCTCTTGCAACCCCCTTAACTTTTTCTAAAATAGATAATTTCTTAGTTCATACATGGAATTTAAGCAAATACAAGAGGATTGACATAATACTCTGTATTCTATCTGAGCATAGTGGAATCTCCCAGACTTTCCTGCCTGGGCTGGCTTTGAAACGTGATCCTCACTTCTAAGCCTCCTGAGGAGCTAGGAGGACAGGTGTGAGCCACCTGTGCCTGGATGATCTGGCCTTACACCACAGTGGACTAGGAGCCCCTGAAATCTTTTCTTTAATTTTCCTGTGCTAGTTTTGGGGCTTGAACTCAGGGTCTGGGCTCTGGTCTCTAAACTTTTTCCTTCAAGGTTACCACTTTACCATTTGTGCCACAGCTCCATTTCTGGATTTTGGTAGTTAATTGGCAAGAAGAGTCTCATTGACTTCCTCTCCTGAGCTCGCTTGACCCTCGATCTATATCTCAGTCTCCTGAGTAGCTAGGATTTACAGGGGTTGAGAACTGGTGGCATTGGGCTAGAAGCTTTTCTAAAGCAGGAGTTTTTCCCTGTGTTTGCCCTGACTCCTCCATTCAAAGGAGGCCTGAGGGTCAGGAGTTGTGAAAACAGGTTTCCAGCCACAGGAAATGGCTTTGGGTCCCTGATGAAAAGAAAAGCTAATCTTCACCCTGAGCGCTATTCTGGGACCCCACCCTCTGCCCTGTGACTCAAGTCAACGTTGACCCAGACTTGAATATCCTGCCAGACTTTTCTGAAGCCATAAAACCTTCATACCATTCATACCACCTGCGCTACAACACACCTCAGCACCTTTGCCCATGCTATACTTTCTGCCTGAGGCTCTCTGTCCTGTACCCACATATTAGAACTACTGTGAAATTTTGGCACTGGGTGTATCACATCATGGAGAAAGTCTGTCCTTCCCATCTCCATCTTTTTTTTTTTTTTAATATTGAGTTGCTAGAGATGGGATTTGTGCAGGCTGACTGGCAAATGCTCTATATTGGTGTATGTGTGTGTGTGTGTGCGTGTGTGCGTGTGTGTGTGTGCACGTGTGTGTGTGTGTGTGTGTGTGTGTGTGTGTGTGTGTGCCAATCCTGGGGTTTGAATTCAGGGCCTGGATGCTATCCTATCCCTGAGGTTTTGTGCTCCAGGCTAGCACTGTACTACTTGAACAACAGCTCTTCTTCTGGCTTTTTGGGTGTTTAATTGGAGAAAAGTTTCTTAAATTGACTTTTCTGCTTGCAATTAGGATCCTTCCTCCTGAGTAGCTTACAGGGGTGAGCCACCAGCACTGCCCTCTACCCTACCTCTTACCTATAACCTCGGCCCTCCTCTGAGTCCGAGAAAATATGTCTCACCAGGCTCAATTTTTTTTGCCCAGTCTTGGTGCGTGAACTCCACGCTCATATTTGGGAGAGACTCTAAAAATGTGAAGACTGTGACAAATGTTTCCATTTAATTATGTATCATGTTTCAACACTTAATATAATGTTAATGAAAAATGAGTCAATGTCCTAAATTTTTGTGTATAATTTTATAATAGATGTGCAAAATATAATATTATGTGTATAATAATACTAAATACAATAATCAATAAATGAATCAAAGAAAAATACAATACAAAATCAATAATAAAATTATAATATGAAATTAACATACATATATAAGTATATATCATGTATTACACATGTATAGAAATATTTCTTCCATTGCAGGGCCATCATTCAGGCCCTGGGAACTCTATCCTGAATTTCTTTTCCTCAAGGACAATGAGCTTCACATTCACCCATGGTACAAAAGAGTTACCTGGATGGTGAGCTCAAAAACTAGCAATGGCAGAAATACTGGCCCCAGTTCCAAGACAGTGACTTAATTTTTTTAATGGAAGCAGTTATGATTATTCAGTTCCATACTGAGCATTAAAAAAATAGTGTAGAGTTTTGTACAGCTATTCAAACATCCTGCCCTTACTTCCAAAGTGCTTCTCTGAGAACTACATTGTTTCTCTTTTTTTGTATGTTTTTTATTGTAAAAATGTTCTACAGAGGGGTTACAGTTCCAGGAGCAAGGTAATGAGTACATTTCCTATTGATCATTGTTTATTCCTCCTGTGTTTTTCCCCTATCATCCCTTCCCTCCCATCTCCACAACTACATCCCCCTGCTGAGGTCAGTGACTTAGTTTTTTATTTTTGGTTGGCACAAGGTTTGAACTCAAGTAATGGCAACTCTTCGCTCACATTGCTACAGATTTACCAAGACCCTGAGTTCAAATCCCAGGCTAGAAACGAAAACTTGCAGAAATTCCAAACTAGGGAGCTTTATTTTTTTAATTTAGTTAAATAATTATACATATATACATATATATATATACATATATATATACATATGTATATATATCAATAATTATACATATATACATATATATATGTATATATATATACATATATATATATATATGTATATATATATATATATATATATATATATTGATTTTGGCCAAGCATGGGGCTTGAACACAGGTCGTGGAAATTCTACTTCAGCTTAGATATGCCTTAGCTGGGGTACAGTCTCTGGACCCATAGACGATCATGGGTTCCTGGGCCCAGAGGGCTTTCAGGAAGAAAAAATTATTGGAAAGCACAAAAAGTGGTGACCTGCAGAGAGCTGGGGTTTTACGATTTTTTTCTTTGGACAGTGACCATCCTGTGTCTGAATGACAAAGCTGCAATATGGACTTGAGCTGCCATTGCTGGTGGCTGGTGGGCTATCAGTGAAGCCATAGGCCAACCTGTCAACATAGTCCCTGGGTGAAATCGTAGTTCTGACATCAATCACAGGAGATCACAAGAGACTCATTCTTATGCATAGGAATACTGATTGAAAGAGTAGTTTATTCATCGGTCTTCTCTAAAGTTGGATGCAGTAATGCTAGAATGCTGATTGAGCTTAATTAATAGTTTATTAAGCATGAAAATAGCAATATTCCTTCAATGGCGGTTTAATAAATATCTAAGAGTTGGTAGGAACATAGTGGGTGTCATTCTATCATACATAGACGGCTATGGAACTCTTTACAATTATATATATTTATTTGTATACCTCCCTCTGCCTATCCATGTATCCCTGTTTTGGCCAAACCTGGGGGTCGATCTCAGATCCTGGGAACCACTTGACATCTTCATTGGCTAGAGGCTGCCGTGCTCAAACTCACCCAATCTTGAATTGGGCCTGCTAGGCACTAAGTTCAGATCCTGGCACTGCCAGGCATAATGGAGAACACATCTAACATCTAGATGTTATGTGACAGGATGTAAACAATGTAATAAATGGTATAGGTGTCATCAGAGTCAATAAAATAAATTCTAAATAAATGAATGACACAAGAAATAAAATAAATAACCACACCAAACACAATATGGACTGAACATCTGTAAGGAAGTATAAATACTATCTTTAAAATATATATAAGGAGGGCTGGGAAGGTGGCTCAGTGGTAGAGCTCCTGCCTTGCATGCATGAGGCCCTGGGAACAATTCCTCAGCACCACATAAGCAGAAAAAAAAGCCGGCAGTGGCGCTGTGGCTCAAGTGGTAGAGCACTAACCTTGAGATGATGAGCTGAGGGACAGCGCCCAGGCCCAGAGTTTAGGCCCACAAGTGGCCCCCAAAAAAATTATATAAGGAGAATCTTTTTTATGCCTGAGGCTTGAATTCAGTCCCCCTATGCGGAGGGAATGGCAGGAGATCTTGAGGTACTAGTTTCTGGCCTGGGAAGCGTCATGGAATGTGATTGATCTCATCCTTGAATGAGTAGTTTGTGCATGATGCGAGTAGGAAATGATAGGCAAGACTCATGGAGTATCGATTATTTGTAAAGAAGTTGATGAAGCATGACAATAATCATCACAGTCATGAAATGGAGGCATCAGTAAAGATCCAAGAATCTGTATTCATGAAGACTGGATTCCACCACAGGTTACCATCTCTCCTACTCTATACAAATGTGTACTTATTTGCATACTACCTTCAGCTTATGAATGGATGACTGTTGTGCTACCCGCTCTCCCCTGGGAGGGGGGCTCAATCGCAGGTTCCAAAGGCTGGTGTGCTCATGTGGACAAATTCACCACTTGGTCCTGCTAGACACCGAGTTCAGATTACCCGACCTGCCAAAATATTTATCTTGATGTCAGAAGTCAATCATTGCACCTGTTTTCTTTCTGTGAAGGTCCTGGATCTCAGCTAGGATGGACAATGCTTGAGCCACCCTGTGGCCATGGGAATAAATTATTATCCATTTCAGCCCAGTTATTCCTGTCATCATACACTCAAGAAAATACACAATGCACCCATGAATAGCATACAAAGTAAAGAGAATAACTACACTCAATGCACGATGCAGTCCACACACAGATGTGAATATACACCCCATGCTTCAATAATCATTGAGGACTATTTTGGCCTCCCTGGGGCTCGATCTCAGTTCCTGGGAATGGCCCAGCTCCTTAGTGGCTCACAGTCTGGTGTGATCACGTGGACCAATTGGGCAGTTGAGCCTCCTAGGTCCAAAATTTGAATCCCAGCACTGCCAAAAATTCACCCTGATGTAAGAAGCCAGTCGTTGCACCTGTTTTCCTGTACTGTGCAAGTTCTGGGGCTCAGCTAGGAAGGAGAATGTATATGCAACTCTATAGTCATGGGAATAGGTTGTCATCCAGTTCACCACAGTTATGTTTGTCATCCTATACTCAAGGAAATACACAATACATCAATGAATAAGACACAAAATAGAAAGAATAACTGCACTGAATGCAAGATGCATACCACACCTGTAAATAAAGAAAAATCCTATGTTTTAAAAAGGTGGGCTTGTTATTTTGTCCAGTGCTGGGCTTCAAATCAGGCCCTGCACCAGGCCTGACATTCTACTCTTCAAAGATGGTGAGCTTCCCCTTCTCCCACAGTGCAACAGAGTTACCCAGACCTGAGCTAAAAATCCCACCACTGACAAAAGATTCATACTGATGTCAGAAACTAAAAATCCCAGCACTCACAAAAGATTCATACTGATGTCAGAAGCCAGTCGTTGTGCCTTTTATCCTCTCCTGTGAAAGTCCTGGGTCACAAATATGATGGAGAATGCATGGACAACACTGTAACCTTGGTAACAGGTTCTCATCCATGTCAGCACTGTCATAGCAGTCACCATACTTATTAAAATACACAATACCTCCATGAATTAGAGACAAAATAATGAGAATAAATGCACTGAACCCAAGATGCTAACCAAACATATATGTCAATATAGATCCTTTGTTTAAATTATGAATTTCTGACTATAGTGGACCACCCTGGGGATCAATGTCAGATTCTGGGATTGGCCACACTCCTTAGTTGCTCACAGGTTCATATGATCACCTTGACTGATTGGCCAATTTGTTTTGCTCTGCCCTGAGTTCAGATACCAGCACTATCAACAAGTGGATCATGGAGTAAGAAGGAGACTGTGAAACTTTTTTTCCTTTTCTCTGGGAATCCTGGGGGTAAGGCATGAGAGAGAACATTTCTACAAATCTAGATGTTCTGTGATAGGTTGTCATCAATGTAATAAACACATTGAGTGCATAAATGAATAAAACAGAAGATACAGGGAACAACCCCACCAAACATGTATGGACTGAACATCTATAGGTAAGTATAAATTCTATCTTTACAATATATAGAAATACTATGTTTTCCAAGTCTGGGTCTTGAATTCAGGACTAGTGAACAGACCTGACTTTTTTATCTTCATGAAAGGTGATATTCCCCTTTATGCATATTTCTGCAGATTTACCCAGAGCCTGAGTTAAAATCCAAAGCCTGTAAGAATAAACTGTGTGAATTGCAAGCTAGGAAATTAATTTTTTTCTCAGCATGGGGCTTGAACTCAGGTCGTGGCAACTCTGCCTCAGCTTTGATCACACTAGGATGGGGTGCAGCCACTGGACACACAGGTGCTTCTGGGATTCTACACCCCCACGTGTTGCAGGGAAAACAATGCACAGAAAAAATGTGCCCTTTTATGTTTTCTTCCTTTGCACAGTGACCCTTCTGTGTCTGAATGACACTGTTGCAAAGGGTACTTCACCTTGCATTTCTGAAGGCTGGCAGACAATCGAGAAAGACATAGGCCCACGTGGCAACATAGGCCCTCATTTCGAATCCCCATACTGACACCAACCAATGGCAGGAGGTACTAAGAAACTGGTTCCCATCCAAAGGAATAACACTGGAATTTTGTCAATGTCACAATTGAATGAGTTGATCGTGAATGATGATCCTATAAAATTAAACAGCATCATTTCAGAAGGCTGATTGATTTTATTTAATATTTATGAAGCATTAAAAGAATATTATTATTTACAGGAACACAATAATTTCAGGACACTGAGTCCTTTCATTAATATTTTAAGGATGAAAACAATATTATTAATAACATGGACGCATAATAAATACCCAGGAATTGGTAGGAATATAGTCTATATAACTGAATAATGTATAAACATCTCTGGCACTCTATAACACACACACACACACACACACACACACACACACACACACACACACACACACACATATATATTAGCATACTGCCATCTACATGTCAATCTGTTCTTCTTTGGTTAACCCCTGGGGTTCTAAGGTCCTGGGAACAACCCGCACCTCAATTTCCCCCAGGATGGCATGTTTGCACTCACCCATTCATGAATTTGGCCTTGTAGGCCATGAATTCAGATGTCAGTGCTCCCAAACAATGAATCGTGGAGTAAGAAGATGATGGTGACACATGGTTTCCTTTACTGTGAATCTTCTGTGTGTCAGGTATGAAGTGGAATACATATGTAGACCTATATCCTATGTAGTCAATGTTTTATGTGCTATAATAGTCAATACAATAAATGGTCAATACATGAATAAAACAAAAAATAAAATAACTACACTGAATGCAATACGGAGTCAACGTATGTATAAAAATATAAAACATATATGTAAATTGTGCATGAATAGGGTGTTTTCTAGTGCTGGTGATCGATTTCAAGCCTAAGGAACAGACTTGAATTTCTTGACTTTAAGGAAGCAAGCTTCCTCTTCCCACACAGTGCAACAGAGTTACCCAGACTATGAGTTCCAATCCCAGTCCTGGTAGAAAAATGTCACCTTTATAGTATTTGAGGCCCAATTCTTAGGTATTTCATTATGCCTCCATTTAATGAATGTGATTGCTTAAATGCTTAATAAAATATTAACTAAAATCAATCAGTGTCGTGTAATATAATTGTGTATAATTTTATCCTAGAATCATTCAAGAACTGTTCATTCAATCATGACTTACATCACATTCCATTGGTAATCATATGGATAGGAACAAGTTTCTTAGGATCTCCCACCATTTGGAGGTTGCACGACCAGGATTTGAATTGTGGGCTCCAGCTCCCACCACTTCAACCCGAGGATCGGGAACTCACCAGTCTGTCCAAGAACATCAACAAGAACAATGATTAGGCAGGCACCAGTGGCTCTCAGCAGTCCTCCTTGATACTTACAAGGCTGTGATAGGAGGATCATGGTCACAGTCACCCTAAGCAGGAAAATCCTTGAGACCCCTGTCCAACTTCAGTGCCAACAAAGCCAGAAACCTTGTGGCTCTAGTGTAGAGGACCAGCCTTGATCAAAAGCAGCTCATGAACTGTGCCCAGATCCTAAGTTCAAAGTCTGGGACTGGCAACAAACAGAACTACACAACAATCTGTGTAGCCATCCAATTAAAGCAGGTCACCCTCTTCTCTCTAACTGAATTGGACAGAATTTCCTGGGAAAAAGGCTGGGAGAACCACTGTCATCTTGACTCTGCCCATGCTGCTTGCTTCACAGGATTCTGGCCACACCCCCATTCTTTCTGACCAATGGGATACAAGAATGGTGGCCATGCCCACATTCCATGCTGCCAGGTAGCACTGGGATTCCCTCTGTTAGTTTACACCACTACCAGCAGTTCAGGAAGGTAGAAGGGGTTGAGTCCTGAGGAAGAGACTAGAGGTGACTTTGGAGTATAGTAGAAAATTGATGCTCCCACCCCCACCTGACCCCTCCCCTCCCTTCACGCAGTGCCAGGTTTCAAACCTCAATCAATGTCTAGCTGCCAGCCGGTCTAAATCCCCGACCTGGTCCCTGCCCCTAGTCTTCTGCTCTGAGCCCATATGTCCACAATGCTGGTGCCATCGCTGCTGCCCCAATTGAAGCAGCTGCCAACAGCTTCTCCCAGCAGCACAGGTGAGTTTCTGTCCCAACAACAACCTACCCTGGGTCAAACACCCCTCTTAGGGCACCATGACCCCCCTGCTTGTTTCCTCTCCACGGCGCTGATGAGCCACCTTTCTGTCTTGAGGATTTCTGAGATAGAAACTAAAAATATGCTCAGGTTGGGCTGGATCACGGTCCTGCTATGAAAGGTATGCTCCACCAGGCCTGGTCCTCTGTAATTGGGATGGTAGACATGTGGTGTCATGCTCAGTCATCGGTGTAGATGGATTATCCTAAACTCAGTCCATAGCAGCGGATTTTTGACCACACGTGAAGCTCTTGGTAGGGCCTCAACCATTGGACCTCAGTCTCGTCACAGGACAGTTGTGAGGAAACAAGGGATTTATACAGAGCGATCTCTGGAAAAGAGAGGGAACGGCCTTCAGATAAGGTTTTGGCAATTCTGTGAGCATATGACAGGAAGATACCAGAAAGGGCTCAGGTGGGACCTGTTATTAATCATGCAACAGGTGTGGGATTATGAACCGAAATATGGCTCTCTTTCATTATTACCCTATCCCAATGAGGAAGGGGATCCTTCACTTTGTTCAGTTTTGCAGCTGGGGAAACCAAGGCACACAGAAGCCAGGTGACCTACTTATGACCTCAAGTTCACAGGAAGCTCGGCCTGACTTCTCTACCATGCTCCCTAGGACAATGGGTGCTATTCAGTCCACTTCTTGTGGTGGGAAGTCCACTTCTTTCAGTCGTGGTTCTTGAACTCTAGGATTGGGCACTGTTCCCGAGCTCCTCAGCTCAAGGTTAGCGCTTTATCACTTGATCCCACCGTGCCACTTCCAGTTTTCTGGTGGTTCTATATAAGATTCTCAAACACGTTCCTCCCAGGGCTGTCTATTAACCATGATCCTCATATCTCAGCCTCCAGTGTAGTTAGGATTAGAGTTTTATGCCACTGGCACCCGATTTAAGTGTAATTCTGATTTTCTCTCTCTCTCCCTCTCTCTCTCTCTCTCTCTCACTGTCGCTCTCAGGAACGGGTAGAATGGGTGCTGTAGGAGGTGGGCTGGTCCCCAGGTAGCTGGAACCCAAGATGGCCCACTCATTCTGGAGCTGGGCTGTTGGTCGGGAGCTGTCTCTTTCTGTGTGTTGATACATCTCCATGAGATAAGCCCTCTGAGACCTTGCAAGTCTGTCAGGGTTATTCATTTTCCATCTAGCCTTACTGGATTTATTATATTGTATTCTTTTCTACATTACTTTCTAACACCTGGCCAATATTATGGTACATAGTTACTGAATGAAAATGTAATGTCAACTTAAGAAAGTCATTTAGTTCTCTGGGAATGTGGCTTCATGATATGATGATTGCCTAGCATGCATGAAACCCTGAATTCAATTCCTCAGTACCACATAAACAGAAAAACACTGGAAATGGTGTTGTGCCTCAAGTGGTACAGTGATTGCCTTGAGCAAAAAAGCAAAAAAAAAAAAACCCAAACCAAAAAACATTTAATTAGTAAATGCAAAACAAAGAACCCATACTTGGAATATATAATTGCTCCTGCCATACTGACACCTGACAATAGTCCATAATTCATGTACTTTTCCTAATATTAGGATATTGTGTTGAAAAAAAGTTTTGTTCATTAGGTTACAGCAATTAATGTCTTGAATGTGCTTAGATGTCAGGTGAAGATTAATTCTGGAAATTCAAAGATTCCAGGTTTTTGAATGGTCTCTGCTAATCACAATGTGAAGGGTAGTCTAAGTGAGATTTGGAAATCTTTTTGGTTATTCATGGCACCACAATGGCAGAGGCAAATTAACAGTTGTGACAGAAGAGAAGGAATAACTCCAGAGTTAATGAATAAATGATAGTTACTAATGTATGCCAGAAACGTTTATAGAGAACGATTTTTGGTTATTGAACAAATAGTTATCAAATAGTCTTATTCCTCATTACCTTTAGCATTCTAAATCTCTTAGGCTACTTTTTAATCTCTGTGTAATACATGTATCTCCTTCTGTGCTGTTTTTTCTTACCTTAACTTCTTTGCTTTCTAAAAATCTCAGTCTTTCTATATTTCTCTATGAACACTTCCTGATACTAAATACACCTACTCAGACAGCAGAGAATGCTAATTAAGGGTCCCATAGCTCATGAGTCATTAATGAAACAACATAGAAAAGGAGGACATATTTATTGTTACCTCAAATTTTCTGAAAAACTGCAATGCCATCATTTGATTCAAATTTCCATTATTTGTCTACATAGTGTCATTCATTGCACATAAATGCAAATGTGAACTGGGTGCTGGTGGATCACGCCTGTAATCCTAGCTATTCAGGAAACCAGAGGATTGTGGTTCAAAGACAGACTGGTCAGGAATGTCCATGAGACACTTATCTTCAATTAATCACCAGAAACCAGGAAGTGGTGCTGTAGCTTAAGCGGTAGAGCACTCAATTTGAGCAGAAGAGGTGAGGGAGTGCGCCCAGGATCAGAGTTCAAGCCCCACAACCAACAAAAAGTGCAAATATTACCTTAAGTTTCCCCAAAAGGAAGGACAAGATCAATAATCTTCCCAAGCAGAAAAAAATAATTTCAAAATGATTCAGTGCACCTACTTTTGCTGAGTTATTTAAGTTATGGCTTCTTTGCTAGACATATTCTCTTCCTTTATAAATTGTCAAATACTAACTTTACAATAAACTTCATCTAATATTTTTTGTTTCAAAAGAGAAGTCTATACAGTTGATGTCATTCAGCTTTCTTACTATCTTAATTCAAAGCCAAACCAGGCAGGAGAGTCTGTCAAACTCTTACCGCAAATTGAACACCAAAATACCAGAAGTGGAGTTTTGGCTCAAACAGTAGATTACTAGCTTTGGGGGCAGGTGGGCAGGAAAGACAACTGTTGAGGGACAGGATCCAGCCTCTGGGTTCAAGCCCCAGAACCAGCACAAACTAAACAAACAAGCAAACAAAAATCCCAGATTTTTCTTTGGGGCCCTCCTTAAAGGTGTACTGGTCAGAGAAGAGGCTTCTTTTGCTGATCATATTGACTGGATCCTGCTTTTTTGGAATCCTTATTACTCTGGAGAACTCAGGACCAGACCAAAGGAATTGATAACTGACTCCTGCATCGAGAATCATCTCAGGGGTGAAATATCCATCTATAAGACACTTTGAAACCTCTATGTCTTTGTTCCTTTGCAGGAGAACACTTTTAAAACAACATTATTTCCTTTTGTTCTATACTGGCCTTCAAATGGTACATTATTTCTTTTTGTAACACTATGAACTAGAAGTTTACAGAAAAAATTTATATGAGTAAAGAACACACTCAAAAAGCCAGGGACAGAGTTTCCTTCAAGCCTTGGGATACTTTTCTAGTACAGTAAAAAGGAAAGCACAAGGTAACTTGAACTTTGTTTTTCCTCTATGTTCCATTCCTCTCCTGGGGTCAGTTTCCATATCCAGTAACAGTTACTTCCAGTAACAATCGATGGTGCTGCTTGAGGTATAATGAATGTTTTCTGGCTTCACTGCAATAAGACTAGAACACCTATGGACCTGAGGTAAAACGTGTTTCAGAGACAATTTAGTAAAGAGAAAATATGAAATTTATATTGCTTTAAATATATTATACATGAGTACATTGAGTTCAAACTTTGTAAGTTCTCTGTAAGTTAAGGCGAATTTTAAATGGGAAGACGGTTTTCAGAACATTCTTTTTGTGAGTGTATGTACTGTTCATTATTTCCCAAGTGTACATGAGCTAACAGTAAGGAAACAATAGCAATAATAGGAGAAAGAGAAGTTCTGTTTTTAAGTATAAGGGTTCCATACAATATAGAAGACTACAAATAAGCAACATTGAAACAATAAAGCCAAATCCAGTATGTAGATTTATGAGAGTGATATACAGAAAGCAAGACTTCTATGTGGAACCTGAAGTATGAGGCCACTCCCATTCTAAATCATGCTTGCTAATCATGCAACTTTGTGGAAAGTAGAATGGAAGAATAATTCTGTTTTCAATGCAAGTCAGATATAAAACCATGGATTTAACTGGAAAAATGTCCATCTTGTGAGAGCAGTGATTATGCGAGCAATAAACTGTTGGTTAAGATCTCATTTCTTTTTTTTTTCTTTACACACACACACAGACACACACACACACACACAGACACACAGACACAGACACACACACACACACACACACACACACACACACACACACACACACACACACACACATATATATATTTGTTGGCGGTGGTCTTAGCACTTGAACTCTGGGCCTGCGAGCTGTCTCTCTGCTATTCAGCTCAAGCTAATGCTCTACCACTTGATCCACATTGCCAATTCTAATTTTCTTTTAGTTAATTTGAGAAAAGAGTCTCTGGGACTTTCCTACTGGGGCTGGCTTTAAACCTCAATCCTCATATCTCACCATGACCCAGCTTACGATCACATTCCTAACAGTGTACACTCAAGATATGTAATGTGTCTGTTCATCTATCTTTATAAGAATTCTTTAGTTAAGGCTGAGGAGGTGTCTCAGAGGTACAGCGCTTGCCTCGCATGCTTGAGGCCCTTGGTTCGATTCCTCAGCACCACTTAAGCAAAAAAGAAAAAAGCCGAAATTGGTGCTGTGACTCAAGTGGTAGAGTGCTAGCATTGAGCTGAACAGCTGAGGGACAGAGCTCGGGCCCAGAGTTCAGGCGCCATGACCAGACACCCCACCAAAACAAAAAAAAAGAATTCTTGAGTTAAAAATCTGGGCTACAGCTTAGACATTACCCTCACAAAAATGTTTGTCGTTTAAAAGTTGATACTCCTGGAGAAATAAAACCTAAGAATGTAAAGGAGTCTGGGAAGTTCAATTGGCATCCAGCCTGGGCAGAACACTCTTTGCAACAGTATATAAAATTAAGCAGTCAAAATCTGGATTGGAAGAATGGCTCAATTGATGGAATACCAGTCATGAGCAAGATTGCTGAATAAGAGCTTGAGGCTTTTGCATATATACATACAAACATACACATACACCCAGAGGCACTTATATGTGCACACACAAATACACAAATGAAACAACTCTCAGAATGTGTAGAAAAGTTAGAAAACAATAAATATATGTCCTGAACAAGACTAGAATCAAGTGATAATTTTTAATATTTGAAAGTCCTCAAATGAACTTCCTTCAAATAAGTTTGAGAATATTACTTTGGTAGGGATCAGAGATAGTAAGAATCAATAATCATTATTAAAGGGATCAGATCCATGGAGGAATGAATCAGAGATCTGGCAGGTGCATCTGAAAATGTTCATACCCTGTATCAAATTTTAGAACATCTTTGAAAATAGTAGATAAAGTCTAAGCAGTCACTCTGGTGTATAATATCACTGAAGAAGTTCAGAATTGGTAGTCTGTATCTAGATTAAGTAAACCAAGAAACTATGGCAGGGCAATGTGATACAAGCTTAGAATTCTAGTACTAAGATTAAGACAGGAGATTAGAGAATGGAATTACGTAGTGATATGTTCCTTGGACTAGGTAATTTTGTCTTAATAAAACAAAAAGAAACAAGAAAGGAATACATAGTTGGACATTAGGGCTAATTTTGTCATTATGTTTTGAGAAGTCAAATTTCCTGTTGAAATGCAACTCATACTTAATCCTCACTTGTGTTTTAAATTCTCTCTTCATTACAGAACATTCTTAGATGCAAAATGACTCATGATTCCCATCCAAAATTTGAAAAAATAAGTTATCATCATTCTGTTCTAACCCAAAGAAATGATGAAGAATTACACAAGCTTAAGCTTGGAAAAATAGCAAAGTTCGTCTAATGAAGGATTTTGAAGATCTTGCTAAATTAGAATTTAGATTTAAAATATTTTGGTTTTGTTTGTAATTTTATATTCTATAGGATTCTACAAAATTGTTTTTAAGTAGAGGGTTTAATTGACATTCACAAATGATTTTGCATTCTATGTGCCTAGAATATTCTTCCAAGAACTTGGTTAATAGATAATTCCAACAGTTCATGTATGAAATGATAATGTGAATGTTGTAGACAGAGTTGCCAACAAATTGATGATATTAATTTATAAATTTAGAATAAGAGCAATTTTTGGAGTCTTTGGTATAACATGGGATGAAGAGAATAATCGTGTGACATCTTCTTTCTTCTACCTGTATGTAACACAGGAAGCAATTTCCTTAATTATTTGCTACTGTATACACTGAGAAAATTGTTACGTTTGGGGTTTGATTTTATTTTTGTTTTTGTTTTATTGGTTTGTCCTAGCGCTTTTACTCTGGGCCTGGACACTGTCTCTGAGCCTGTTTATGCTCAAGGCTCGTGCCCTACCACTTCAACCTCAGTGCCACTTGCGTCTGGTTTTTGCTGAGAAGTTTATTGGAGATAAGAATCTAGGGAATATTCTTGCCTGGGTGGGCTTTCAACTGTAATCTTCCGATCTTAGCATCCAGTATTTAAAAGATAGCTAAAAATTATAAATATAAATAATATTTGCAAGTGTTCTGATCTCAAATATACCAGTGGGGGGAAAATGATGCAACCCAGTTTATTTTGGTGTTCTTACCAGAACATGAATGGCATCACATTAGCAGCGTTGTATTTTTTCACAATAGAGATAAGCTATTCATCATATGAATTAAGTGAAGTTTGAGATGCACCCTAAAAGTTGGAGAATTTTGGGCTAGGATGACTCTATATCATAAATATTGGTATTGGTGGTCATAAAAATAATAGCTTATTGTGATAAACCATTGCTTACTCTTGAAGAATTAATTATTACCGATGCTACATAGTTTTATCCTCTACCAGAACATGGTTATTTTTCTGTTGTCTCTCAATCTGTAACACCCCATTGGAAAATGTATCTATTGCAGAATTACATAACATGCAAGCCGGTATTGTTTTGAATCTCTCAGGTACGGAATCTTCAGAATTTGAAAATGAGTAATTACTAGTCATTCGAATGTTGACAAACACATATATTCTGTCTTCTTAACAACTTATTTACTTTTACAAGTTATTTGTTTCCATAGAATTAAACTGTTTTCGCTTTTAGTATGAGAAAGTACTATATTTATTCTTTTTTCAAAATATTGGTAAGTATATTGTGAAAATATTGTCTAGTCGGATAGCATTCAAGTTGATGGTCCTCTGATTAAAAAGGGGTAATTAATTCAAATTAGACACCAAACAGTATGGATTTTTAAAAAGTTACTACATAAAGAATAATATGTACTTTACCAATACAGTGAAATTTTATTTCATGCAGCTTATTTTTAAAATTTAATTTTATTGTCAAAGTGATGTACAGTGGGGTTACAGTAATTTTAAGGTAGTGAATACATAACTCTTCAAACTTGTTACCCCCTCCCTCATTTTCTTCACAGTTTTCCTTCACCCCAGTACCCCTCACAAGTTGTAATGTACATTTCCAACATATTGTCTTGTGAGTATTGCTATTGCATTGGTTTGCCTTTGTCCTTTGTCTCACCATTTTGTTGTTCCTCTTCCCTTCCCTAATTAAGGTAAATATATACACAATACACAGGCTACCAAAATCAAATACAGCAGGGAAAACAGCATAGGGGAAAACCCCAAAAGAAAATGGAAATCACATAGTACATTAAAAACAACAATCGCAAATAATACTCTCTGTTTCCATATCTTGGAGTTCATTTTGCTTAGCATCAGATTATAAGGTTATATATATGCATAACAAAGCCACTGGAAAATAGTAGTTTCATGGACACTATATCATGAAAACAACATGTTAACTGTTTTTGATATTAAAGGTGGAGTTAGGATTGATGAACTTGTGTTTCTAATAAAGGAATTTCAAAAGAGTTTTAAAATTATGACAGGTTTTTCTGGGAAGGTGGCTCAGTGGTAAGAGCGCTTGCCTTGCATGCCTGAGGCCCTGGGTTCGATTCCTCAGCACCACATAAGCAAAAAGAAAAATAAGCCGGAAGTGGTGCTGTGGCTCAGGTGGTAGAGCACTAGCCTTGAGCTGAAGAGCTGAGGGACAGCGCCCAGGCCCAGAGTTCAGGCCCCACGACTGGACACCCCCAAAAAATTATGACAGGTAAATTTTAATTTGTTCAAACTTTTTAACAACTTAGCCTATTATGAAAATTTAAAATTTCTTGGGAAAATAGGCTTTCATGCAAAGTAATCAATGTAGACTTAGCTGAGAGGGAGCAAAGTGGGTGAAGATGGCTCATTTTCATACTAAACAAACAAACCTCAGAACCCTTGTTATAAGTCCTGTAGGTTCCCTTGAGAATTGTCCTTACCCAGGAAATCTACTCACTGTGTGAAACAAGGTTGTAGTGGAATTTAAATTCAATGTTCTTAAAAAAAAATCAAAATTTGTGTATTGACTTTAATTACCAAACAGTAATTCTCTGAAAAAGATAATTTGGGTCAAAATATTTAGGGAAAAAGTGCACTCAAAAATGTTTGTAATACGTTCTACAATGTCTTTGCATGTGAAGCACTGAACTACAGAAAAATACCTGATTGGATACTTGAAACCAATGATTTCACATTTCTTAGTAGCTCAAAAATATAATATCCTTATTAACATGAGATAGTGAAGACTTCTCTTATTACATAAGCCAAAATGTTTTGGGAACAGAAAAGAATTGAGCAAAGTGAAAAGACCAGAAAACGCGTTCTTAGAAGCCCTAGCTAAGCATATTGGCTTCAGCAGTGGAAGGAGGCCAAAATTTTTGATATATTGTATTAATATTTTTGCTACCTAAAGTGATTTTACAGAGCCTATTTAGCTCACTACAATTTAGAATGGATTGAATGAAGACATGAAAATAAATTCCACATCCAAATAAAAGAGTTTTAAAAGAGAAACCGTGAAGATGTAGCAGTGGGGAAGGACTTATAGTCCTTCACCTTCACTAGACTTGAAGCCAAGAATCTGTGATTAGTTGGAAATCATGCAAGGGCTAAGAGAAGGACAGAGACATAAGACATAGGAGCATTGTCCTTTTGTAACAGACACTATCATCCAAGGTATGGATCATTTAACTCTATTCTTTTCCATACATCCTTCTGAGCAAACGCAAGACCAAGAGAAAGATAATCTATTGAAATAATTTCTGAAAGAATAACTTCACTGATCCTGATATGGTATCTAAAGAGAGTCTTAAGAGAGAAGATAAAAGTGAAGTATTCTTCGGTTTCCTCTAAGCATCTTGTTAGCAAAGTATATCTTTGAGGTTAGAAGTGATTGAACCAAAAAGTGGTGGAGTACCCATTTTTTTTCTAAATTTTATTTTATTTGTGAACATACTGTACAGAGGGGTTACAATTACATGGGCAAGATAATGCATACATTTCTTACCAAGCATTGCAGCCTCCTCCGCTGTTTACCCTTCACCTCCCTTCCCAGCCTCCCCCCTACCCCCCACCCAATCCTTCCCCTCCTTCCCCCCACCCAATCCTTCCCCCCCTCCCCCCGCCACCGACATTGTAAAGCTCGTTTTTAACATGACAATTTGTACTTCTCATTGTTGCAACAGGTCCACCTGAATCCTTAAACTACTTGTTTTTCCCCATCTCCTCCACAAGTTATACTGACATCAAATATAGTGAAAGCGGGGGTTATACTGTGGGGGAGGGACATACAAAGCAACAAAGAAATAATCTTATAAATGCGTTAGAAACACATGCATGAAAGGAAAAAAAACATTAAAATACCTATCTAAGGATTCATTTTCCTAACATCACATTATCTGACATTTTCTGCTTGACTCTACATATATTAGATATTGCAAATAAGGGAAACCATGGGACCTATGTTTCTTTTTGCCTGGCTTACTTCACTTAATATAATTTTTTCCAAGTTTTTCCATTTCCTAACAAATGGGACAATGTCATTCTTTCTGATGGAGGCATAGAATTCCATTGTGTATATATACCACATTTTCTTGATCCATTCATCTACTGAAGGGCATCTGGGTTGGTTCCATATCTTAGCTATGGTAAATAATGCTGCAATAAACATAGTTGTGCTGGTAGCTTTAGTGTGGTCTTGTTTGTAAACATTTGGGTAAATGCCCAAAAGTGGGATTGCTGGGTCATAGGGGAGCTCTATGTGAAGTCTTTGAGGAACCTCCATACCATACTACTTTCCAAAGTGGTTGAACAAGTTTACATTCCCACCAACAGTAAAGTAAGGTTCCCTTCTGTCCACATCCCCTCCAGCATCTGTTGTTGTTAGAGTTCTTGATTTTTGCCATTCTAACTGGAGTGAGGTGGTATCTCAATGTTGCTTTGATTTGCATTTCTTTTATGGGTAGGGAGGTTGAGCATTTCTTCATGTGTCTATTGGCCATCCTTCTTTCTTCTTCAGAGAAGTTTCTCTTTAAGTCTTTAGCCCACTTATTTATTGGGCAGTTGTTTCTTTGAGGATTTGTTGTTGGGGGATTTAATTTTTTGAGTTCCAAGTATATTTTAGATATGAGACCATTATAAATTGTATGGCTAGTGAATATCTTCTCCCAATCCGTGGGCTTTCTAGTGATCTGGCTAGCTATGTCCTTGGCCAGGCAGAAGCTCTGCAATTGCATGCAATCCCATTCGTCCAACCTTTTTTTGATTTTTTTTTTTTGTGTTTCTAGGTCTCTATTAAGAAAATTTCAGCCTGTGCCAAGGACACCTAGGGTTTCTCCTATTCCATCCTGTAATATTTTCAGAGTGTCTGCTTTGACTCCGTGGTCTTTAATCCATTTGGAGTTGATTCTGTTGCAGGGTGATAAATAAGGATCTAGCTTTAGTTTTCTACAAGTAGTTAATGAATTTTGCCATTACCATTTACTGAAGAGTCTGCCTTTCTTCCATTCTATTTTTTAGCTCCCTTATCGAAAATTAGATGGCTATGGGACTGTAGGTTCATTTCTGTGTTTTCAATTCTATTCCGTTTGTCATCTTTTATGTTTTACTTCATCTTTCCCTATTTGGATTCCCTTTAAATTTGCATCTTGTCTTATTGTCCCAGCTAGCATTCTAATACTAAGTAGTTGAAGAGGAGTGGAGAGACCAGACATCCTTATCTCTTTCCTGAATTAATAAGAAATGGCTTTAACTTTTCAACATTAAGTATAATGCTGGCTGTAGGTTAATCAATTCTTAGCAGAAAGAAGAGCACTGGAGCAATATCAGTTCCAAATTTCAAACTATACTAAAAAGCCACAATAATAAGAACAGCTTGGTACTGGCACAAGAACAGTTTTGAGGACCAATGGAATAGGACTGAAGACTCAAAAATAAACACACTGACATATTGCCACCTAATCTTTGACAAGGGAGCTAAAAAAATAGAATGGAAGAAAGACAGCGTTTTCAGTAAATGGTGCTGGTAAAATTGGTTATACACCTGTAGAAAACTAAAGCTAGATTTATATATATATTTATATATCATATATACCATGAAGGGTGACATATATATATATATATATATCTTAATAGAGAACCAGAAACAAAACAAATCAAAGAGAGGTTGGACAAATGGGATTGCATGAAACAGCAGAGCTTCTGCAAGGTAAAGTTCATAGACAGCAAGATCAATAAAAAGCCCACTTACTGGGAGAAGTTCTTCATGAGTCATAAAACAGACAAAGTCTTATATATAAAATATACTTAGGACTCAAAATCATAAATACCCCAACAACACATCCTCAAAGGAACAACTGTCCAATATCTAAGTTGGCTGAAGACTTAAAGAGAGACTTCTTTGAAGACGAAATAAAAAGTGTCCATTAGACACATGAAGAAAAAAAATATATATATATATATTTGTAATTTGGAGAGTGGAAGGGATATAGCAGAATGCTTAAATGGGGATTCAGGTTGACCATTGTGACAATGAGATGTACAGGACACTGTGCAGAAAATGAATTTACAATCTCAGGCAGGGGTCGAGGAGGGAGGAGTTGGAGATGTAGGGAAGGAAAGGATGGTAGAAGAAAAACAAAGGAGGAGGTAACAATGCTGTATACGAAATGTACTCATTACCTAGTCCTGTAACTCTGAACCCTCTGTACAGTATTTTTACAATAAAAATATATATAAAAAAATCTCTGCCTGCTGTAGATTTCCAGTGCTGCCCTAAGAATTGCATTTTCTGCCTATTCTGACTGTGGTTAGGTCCACCTGCCCAATGGATCAGTAGTCTTCAAGGCATCTTGGTCTTCCAGTGGGACTTAGATTATCCAGTGATGGTTGGAACCAGGCCAAGGACAGGACAAAACCACTTCCAGGAGATGGCTTCCTCATTGCCCAGGCAACTAGGATTGCAAGCAGAATTTCTCTGAATTTGACTCCAAAAAACTATCAGTGAACCAAAAGGCAAGTCCACCAAACACCTCACTCCTCCTCCCCCCCATTTCCTCCTTTCTCCCTCCCTGGGAAAGTGTAAAACAATTTTGCAGGTTTTGACACACACACAAAATGCCCACCATCTCCCCTGGTAAACTTGGTTTCAAGTCACTAAGTCATGTCAACGGATAATGCTGCATTCATTATTCTGGACAACATCTTCAGGTTGTTTGATGCTTTAATTTGTTGTTGTTGTTGATGATGTTGTTGGTAGGGGTGCCTGAACTCTGGGTCTGGGTGCTGTCCCTGAGCTGTTCAGCTCAAGGCTAGCACACTACCACTTTAGCCACAGTGCCACTTCCAGTTTTTTCTGCTTATGTGGTGCTGAAGAACTGAACCTAGGGCCTCATGCATGCAAGACAAGCACTCTACTACTGAGTCTTCTTCCAGCCCTAATGATTTAATTCTTTAAAATTTCTTTTTGTCAGTCATGGGCCTTGAACTCAGGGCTTGGGTATTAACATATCCCAGAGTGCTTCAGCTCAAGGGGAGCCCTCTCCCAATTGATCCACAGTGCCACTTCCTGTTTGGAGATAACTGACTCACAGACTTTCATGCCAGGATTTGCTTTGAACAGATGAATTTTTAAATTATATTTCTCCTAGGTGTTTATTGGAACATTACAGTTTTTCTGGAATTTAATGTTTTCTGTAAACGTTTGTCTTCAAGTAATCCAAAAGCATTAAATATTACATTTCGAAGCTATCCTTTAGCACATCCATTTTGAAATTATTATCTTAAGATGAAATTCTAATTCTTTGTAGTAACAACCCATTAAAGTCCAAATGGGAAATATGCTAATTTCAGCAGCCTTGGCTCTCCATCCTCTTTTTTTCTCTCCAGTATCTTTTCTTGTTTTGGAACAACTGTCATGGACTGTCCAACCAATCAAAAGGAAGATTATTCCATTAATTTAATAGAAAAGGAATCCAGCCTACCTGCATCTCAAGGGAACTTTGAGTATAATGTTAATCTAATAGTGGATTTTCAGTCATTTCGATAATTTTTTGTTTAACCACTCATTAAAGCGGTTCCAAAAGGCAAGATTCAAAAATCATGTTCTGCTTTCTAAGAATGTTAAAAAAGCTAGTAATTCAACAAAGATTACATGGTGAAGAATTTCTCTTTTATCGTAGCCCTTACCATTGATCCCTTCCCTTCAAACTTGTAGATTTGTTCAGTTTTCTTGTTCCAGCATTCATTTTGGTATTTGCTTCAGTAATATCCTTGTAGTATTTGACAATGAAATTCCATTTATTGTTAGAGAGCTCAATTCATATTGCCAAAGGCAGACTCATGAGCAGTTCATAAAGCATAAACTATTGAGAATCATTAACATGGTCATATGAAAATATTCCATAAATTAATATAAGAACCACATAAATGTGCATCTTAATATACTTTTAAAAATGCAAAGTAGTTACATATATATGTCATAAAATAATTCAGATCACTGGTAGAAGAGATTAAGCTAAAATTTTTATTTATATCATCCCCAATATTTTGTCAAATTTTCTTTTCTCATTAACATTCACCTTAGGGCCTGCTTTTCCTAGCAACAAGTTATAAGTTGATATCCTTGGATTTTAGTCCCCTCTGAGTAACGTCTTTTCTTTCCACCACTAGTTAGTCCCTCATGTTAAATACCTGAGGAATAACGTCCCATTGTGCCTGCAAGAAAAGTACCCAAGTCGACTGTCTGTGCCTACTCTTGCTTTGCTTTGTTTGTGAATGTGGTAGCAGAGACAGGGGTGTCAGAGATCAGGTGGCTGGAACCATGTTGTTAAGAATTATGGGTAGCAAGATGAGTAGCAGAGAATAGGATACCAGGGAAAGGATAATTGTGACTGTAATTGCTGAGTTGTATTGGCAGTAAATTGAGTAGCAGCAACAGCTTTGCAGGGGTTGGGGTAGCTAATACATGTATCCAGAACAATTTAGCAGTGTCAAGGAAGCACAGACAAAATGAAAGATAAAAGTTGTGAAGCATTGTGGGAATTCTTTGTCTACCCATTCTAAAAACATAGAGGAGGGTTATTTTAAACTAAAACTACAAAAGAAAATTTAAGGTCTTGGTGCTAACAAACCTGTCCAGGTGTTATTACATTAAATAGAGAATTCAAAATGGTTTTTCTTCATGAATACAGAGATCAAAGATATTATAATTCTTATTTCAAAATGCAAAATAAAAGGGAAAATTAGTCAGGAGGTAAAATTCATATTGAATGTTAATATTTAAGCAGAAAGAAGATCCTAGATGGCAGACTAAAGACAAAGCAATATTAGAGCATTATATGTTCAATAATAATTAAGAAACTTTAATTGAAAAATTGAGCTAGAATGTTCACATCAGGAAAAGGCAAGCAATCAGAGTCTACCACCAACAAAGAAACATCATAATGTATATCTCAGAAAAAGGAACCAAGTTCCTTATCCTTGATGTCAATGATACACATAACCCCCCTTACAAACACACACACACACACACTCACACACACACACACACACACACACACACGCACACACACACACACACATGAATTATGCAACAGCTCAAGCTACTCACATCCATTCAACATGAATCAAAGATCTTCTTGTAATACTTGAAACTTTAAATTTTGAAGTCTTACTCTGAAAACATTACAGGAAGGAATAGGAGAAACCCTAGGTCTCCTTGGCACAGGCCGAAATTTTCTTAAAAGAGACCCAGAAATACAAAAAATCAAAGACAAATGGGACAAATGGGATTTCATGAAATTGCAGAGCTTCTGCATGGCAAAGGACATAGCTAGCCAGATCAATAGAAAGCCCATGGATTGGGAGAAGATCTGCACTAGCCATACAACGGATAAGGGTCTCATATCTAAAATATACCTGGAACTCAAAAAATTAAATCCCTCAACAACAAATCTTCAGAGAAACAACTGCCCATTAAATAAGTGGGCTAAAGACTTAAAGAGAAACTTCACTGAAGGGGAAAGAAGGATGGCAAATAAACACATGAAGTAATACTCAACCTCTCTGGCCATAAAAGAATTGCAAATAAAAAGAACATTGAGGTACCACCTTACCCAATTAGAATGGCTTTAATCAAATACTCTAATAACAACAGATGCCAGAGGGGATGTGGACAGAAGGAAACCTTACTGCATTGTTGGTGGGAGTGTAAACTTGTTCAACCACTTTGGAAAGCAGTATGGAGGTTCATCAAAAGACTCCACATAGAGCTCCCCTATGACCCAGCAATCCCACTTTTGGGCATTTACCCACATGATCACAAACAAGATCATAGTAAAGCTATCAGCACACCTATGCTTATTGTAGAATTATTTACCATAGCTATTATATGGAACCAACCCAGATGCCCCTCAGTAGATGAATGGATCAAGAAAATGTGGTATATATACACAATGGAATTCTATGCCTCCATCAGAAAGAATGACATTGCCTCATTTGTTAGGAAATGGAAAGACTTGGAAAAATTATATTAAGTGAAGTAAGCCAGACCCAAAGAAACATAGGTCCCATGGCTTCCCTTATTTGCAATAACTAGTATATGTCTGAGGCAAGCAAAAAAGTTCAGATAAATGGTGCTAGGGAAATGAACCCCAAGATATGTATTCAATTTTTTTATTTTATGCAGTTGTTTCTAACATATTTTTAAGATGATATCTATATTGCTTTTTATGTCTCTCCCCCTGCTTTCACTGTATTTGATGTTGGTACAATTTGGGTAGGGGAAGGGCATAAACAAATCGTTTAACTAGGGGTACAGGTGGACACATTGCAACAATGAGATATACAAGTCATTATGTCGAAAAATGAACTTTACAACTTTGGTGGAGGGAGGAGGGTTTTGGCCATCTACTTTCCAGCTGATCTATAGGTATAGAAGCAAAACGTAATACAAAGCAATACAAACCAGTTCTTACTATAAATAATTTTTCTCTGAACATCTTAAAAATCAATTCTGACAACATGCAATAAAAAAATTCCTAAGTTAAAACATTCTTCTAGACAAATTGAAGAAATACTGAGAACAAGTATTTTAAGAATAATTTCAGAGAGCTTGAACTCAGGGCCTGGGTTCTGTCTCTGACATTTATTACTAATGACTAGTGCTGCCACTTTGAACCACAGTGCCACAGTAAAGTCTCACCAATTTTCCTCTCCATACTGGCTTTGAACTATGATATAGATATTTCAGCTCTCTGTGTAGCTAGGATTATAGGCATGAGCCCTTGCACCTGGCTAGAATAATTGCTTACCTGAGACAGAGGCCAGTTAGTATTAAATGTCATTCATGTTTAACTTTGTAAAATAAAGTTAACTGAAATGCCTTCCACTAGAAATAAGGAATTAAATGTGTAGATGTGTTACAAAGTTCTTACCAAAAGATCCATATTTTCCTTGCTTTGTTTTTCTTCCAAAATTGTTTGCTTTCCCGAATCATACCTTATCTTTTCTTGCTGGTTTCTTTAGTTTATTTCATACATGCCCACAGCTCCTTCAACTATCATTTCTTATGTGAAGACCTTGCAAATATCTATTTTCAGTCCAAACTCCTTGTATGCACCTCTCATCCATATATTCAACTGACATAAAAACTTGTGAAACAGTAATCATCTCTTACCATTACTGGATATTAAAGTGTAAGTAAAATTTAAGAAAATAAAGAATAACATAAATAAATATAACATGATTTTAATAGTAATGCTAAACATAAATAAAACGTTGATTATTTTACGGAGCAATTTAATAAAAACCTCAAGGAAAAGAAATCAACTTTTTTGAGTGCTGATATTATGGTTTAAACTTAGGACCTTACCTTGTCACTTAGGCTTTTTCCCTCAAAGTCTGTGCTCTGTATTTGAATGACAGCTCCCCTTCCAACTTTATTTGGGGGATTATATAGAGGTAAGAATCGCATGTAATAAAAAACATTTGGGTCCCTATCTTGGGGTTCATTTCACATAACATCCTCTTATATGGTACCAAAGTTACTCCAAGTAAGATTAACCATGGGACCTGTGGTTATTTAAGCCTGGCTTAATCACTTAATATAATTGTTTCTGCGTCTTTCCCTTTCCTAGCAAATGGGGAGATGCCATTTTCTCTGATTGGAGGCATAGAATTCCAGTGTGTGTATGTGTTTGTGTGTGTGTGTGTGTGTGTGTGTGTGTGTATCACTTTTTCTTGATCCATTCATCGACTGAGGGGGATCTGGGTTGGTTCCATATCTTAGCTATGGTAAATAATGCTGCAATAAACATAGTTGTACCGGTAGCTTAGTATGGTCTTGTTTGTGATCATTTGGGTAAATGCCCAAAAATGGGGACTGCTGGATCATAGGGTGGCTCTAAGTGAGGTCTTAGAAAACTTTATATCAAGTGAAGTAGGCCAAAACCAAAGAAACATTGGTCCTATGGTTTGCCTTATTTGCAATAACTATTATATGTCTGGGACAAGCATAAAATTTCAAAAGCTATGTCCATATGACCAGATAAGATGCTGTTAAGCGAAATGAACCCCAAGATAGGATTTATAATCTACCATGTGTTTTTTTTCTTTTTATGTTCCTCCCCCATGGTTTAATCTTTGTTTTCACTGTATTTAGTGTTGGTGCCCTGCATCTTGTATACACCCTTCTCTAGCTTGGGGAGGGGAAGGGACAAAACAAAATAGATAAATAGTGATACAGGCTGACACATTGTAACAATGAGATGCACAAGACACTATGTTGAAAAAGTATCTTTACAATATGGGTGGGGAAGAGGGGAAGGGAGTAGAGGGGAGTGTATTTGTGGAGGTGGGAGGGAAGAGGAGGGGAAAAACAAAGGAGGAGGTAACAATGCTTGATAGAAAATGTACTCATTAACTTGCTCATGTAACTATAACCCCTCTACACAGCATTTTTACAATGAAAACCTCTTTTAAAAAATAGAAGGTGTGCTGGGAATCGGTGGCTCACGCCTGTAATCCTAGCTACTCAGGATGCTGAGATCTGAGGATCACGGTTCAAAGACAGTCCAAGAAAAAAAGTCTGTGAGACTCTTATCTCCAATAAAACCACTATAAAACCAATGCTAGTGCTGTGGCTCAAGCGGTAGAGCACTCCCCTTGAGCTGAAGAGTGCAGGGACAATGCTCGAGCCCAGAGTTCAAGCCCCACGACCGACACACACACACACACACACACACAAAACAGAAGGTGTCATGTACACCAAGTATAGTAGCCCCATCTGTAATCCCAGCTGATTGGGAAGCAGAAATGACAAGGATCTTTGTCTCAGGCCAGGCCAAAGAAATAACTTCCAAGACAGCCATCTCAACAAATGAGCTGGCCATAGTAGTTCACATCTGTAATCCTAGCTAATTGTGTGGGAGACATAAGAAGCAATCTAAGATCATTCAGTCAATCTAAGATCAGACCCTGGCAAAAAGTTCAAGACCTCAAGTAAATAAAATGGACCAGAAGTATGGCAAAAGTAATTGAACTGCTTGTTGCTATACAACTAAAGTCCTATCTAGCAAGCAGAGAACACCTGAATAGAACCCTAGCAATACTCCTCTCTTCCACCAAAAAGCCTAAATAACTTTGTCCTATTTGAACATCTAATTTCAAGGCCACTTACAGATCAGAGATGGTGATACTATCTTAAAAATTGGGTATTCAAAAGAGACAAAGTTCTTTAGGTTTTGAAAAAGTTGAAAAGGTAGGAAAATCCATGCGATGTTTGTTAGCTCCGTAATTCTAGAAAACATAAAATGTACTCAAGTATTTAATATATATCCATATGTGTGCATATATTCATGTTTGTATATATATGTGTGTGTGTATATATATAATCATATATATATATATATATATACATACATATATATGTATGGTTCATCTCTTTTCTGTGTAGCAAATGGTTCAAATGAATCTGTACAACCACTCCTCAAAGGCATGAATAGACAAAGAGAATGAGCAGAGAACTCCTACTCAGGAATCTATGGTTAGCCCATAACCTGAAAATCTTTTACAGCAGTTTGCATGTGTCAGTTACTGCAGTACAGGGACAATACAATGGCAATGAGATACCAGACAGATGAAATGAGAAATGAGAGATACAAATGGTACAATATTCTTCTGATGGGTAAGTAGAATTTCCAGTGTGTGTGTGTGTGTGTGTGTGTGTGTGTGTGTGTGTGTGTGTGTGTGTGTGTGTGTGTGTGTGTATGAGTGTGTGTGTGGGGGGGGTGTATTACATTTACTTTGTTCATTTCTCTCTTGAGGAGTATTTGGACTGATTCTGTAAGCATGGTTGTGCTGAAAACGTTACTATATCCTGGTTTGTAATCTTTTGGGTAAATGCCCAGGAGTAGAATTGCTGGATCATATGGAAGTGGGTAGTCAATAGAGGAGTGAAGTGGGAAAAGGTAGAAGATTGAATAGGAGAAAAGGGGTAAAATGCAGAGAGGAATCTAGTAAATATCCTACAAAATTAAGAAGAGTGAAGGAAGAGCTGTATAGGGGAGGGATGGATGAGAATGTTGAAAGGGTTGACATTGATCAAGGTATATTGTACACATAAACTGCTTCATTTAATGATAACTGCTTTGCTACTTAAAATAATAATTAAAAAATCATGTCCCTAAAATGTTATGCAATTAGAAGCAAAGCATGAGAATCTGCTCAGATAATCTCTAGGGTCAATAAATCTTTTTGATTAGGATAAGTTTTAGAACAACACTAATGATACATATCATTTGAAGAAAATTTAATGATTTCCAGCTATTTAAAATAATCACTTTTGAAGATATGGCTCAAGTGGCAGAATGCTACTTAGTGAGCAAAGTTGTCAGATAATGAATTCAAGTCTCAATCTCGAACACAAGTAAAAACAATAAGTATAATTTGGGCACTTTTCTTGGCATTAGTAGCTCATGCATTAATCCTACCTTATATCAGAAGGCAGAGATCTGGGGATCTCAGTTCAATGTCAGCTTAGATTGGAACGTCCGTGAGACTCTCATCTCCAATTCACTGTCAAAGAAAGCTGGAAGTGGAATCATGAGTTAAGTGGTAGAATGCTAGCCTACAGCAAAAAGCTCAGGGGCAGAAGCCAAGCCTTGAGTTCAAGCCTTAGAATAGTGCATATATATACACAAAGAAAGTAAGTCACTCAATTTCTCAACCTTCCATTTCCCTAATCCTAACTCTAATCTTGGACAGAACCCTAAGAGTAATCTTGATGATAATAGTAACCCAATCCTAAAATTAATGAAAAACACTCGAGTTTAGACACATTCTAACAGATACTCATTGTCCTTGAAATGATTTGCAGTTTGTTCCAAATCCTACAGATTCCCTGACTTGGACTCTGAAATCGTTCCCTATTATGAATCATTAACCTCAAGTCTTCATATCATGAAAACTATCACAGTTTCCACTGAACTCCTATATCTCCAAAAAGAAGTTGAAGGTTTATTTAAAATATACTTCAATACCTAACACTAACAATATATAAATCTTACTAGAAACCTAACTCTAAATTTAACCCAATTCAACCTTAAAGAGGAAACTTAGTAAAACTCTGTAGTTATTGTTAAATCTCAAACTTATTTTACTTGAAAATATTAGCAGAAAACTCAGTTTTACCGTAAAGCTTACCCTTCCCTAAGCCTAAGTCTAACCTGAACTAGAACAGTAACCCTAACCCTAGAACTAATAGCCTTTGGATTCTAAAAGCCATACAAATACATTAGTTTTTGTTCATCTTAACTTTGATTCAACTCATCTTTCTAAAAATAGTTTGTAGTTTTACTCAGTATCTTGCCATATTTTAACCCGAACCCTAACTGGAATATTGAGGCTAACCCTCGCATTAATCATATCCTAATCTTAATATTATTATCAGTTTCTTATTTCACATTCATCCTAATTCTAGCTAGATTTGTTATTCGAAGATTTACTTTCAGTTTGGCCCTAAACTTTCCATTTCCCTAAGGCTAACTCTAAGTCCAGCTGGAACTGAAACCAAACTTTCACTCTAATGATAGTCCAATTCTAATGTTTAACAAAAAAACTCTAGTTTTTAATCATTCTAATGGATACTCCAGTTTGCACTTTGGAAATGCGTTTCAATTTGTCCTAATTCCCACAAATTTTCTGACTTTACCTCTGAAGTTATCTTGTTTCCTAACATGAAGTATTATTTGTCCTCAAATTCTCTTATCAGGAAAAATACTGTAGTTTCCAATGATTCTACATTTTTCTGAACCCCTGTACCCTAAAACAATTTCAGATTTACTTACCATCTAATCCATTACCTGACTAACTCTCAAGTTTTACCTGGCTGGAAAACTCTCATTAATTATTACAAGAATGATCACTGAGAAATAAATATAATGATAATGCTCTAGTTACTATTCAATCTCTCATATTTGTTCCTACTTGTTAGTGAAAACTGAATACTTTTTTGGTCAGGCATGGGGCTTGAACTCTGGGCTTGGGCACTATCCCTCAGCTCTTCAGCTCAAGGTGAGCCCTCTACTGCTTGAGCCACAGCTCCACTTCCAGGTTTTTTGGGTGTTTAATTGGAGATAAAGAGTTCTCATGCACTATGCTACCAAGGGTGGCATCCAACTGCAATCCTCAGATCTCAGTCTCCTGAGAGGATAGGATGACAGGCATTGAAAAATATGTTTTGCTGGGTGCCAGTTGCTCATGGCTGTCATCCTAAGTACTCAGGAGTTGAGATCTGAGGATCACGGCTCAAAGCCAGACTGGGCAGGAAGGACCCTGAGACCCTTATCTCCAACAAACAACCAGAAACCTGAAAGGGGTGCTGTGGCTCCTGCAGTAGAGTGCTTGCCTTGAGCTGAAGAGCTCAGGGGCAGCACCCAGGCCCAGCGTTCAAGCCCACAATTGAAAAAAAGAAAGTAAAACATCTTCCTGCAAAGATGTAGAGGTGTGTGTGGGAGGGTGTAGTGATTGAGAGACCAGGTGCTGGCCTCACTTTACAGACATTTCTAAGAACTCAGCAAGTTTGCACCAGTTTGAAGCCACAGTAGAATGGATGGGGCCTTATGAAGGACTCAAGTGGTCGAAGCCTATGGCAGGCAGGAAGTGGGCAAATGGGTGCATGGGTGGGATTGTTGTGTCTGTATTCTCCCTAATGAAGGATGGATTTGGATGCTGGGTGTTAAAGACTGAAGTAAAGAGTTGCAAGAAGTTTGTGGCCTGATGAATTTGGTTTCCTCTGGGTATATGAAGATTGATGAATCTGGCGCCTGCTGTGGCTCACAACTGTCATACTAGCTACTCATAAAGCTAAGATGTAAAGACCACGGTTCAAAGCCAGCTTGGGCAGGAACGTCTGTGGGTCTTGATATACAATGAGCCACCAGAAAACAGGAAACGGCACTATGGCTCAAATTGTAGAGTGCTCATCTTCAGCTGAAGAGCTGAAGGACAGCTCCCTGACCCAGAGTTCAAACCCCATGACCAACAATAAACAAAGAGGTTGGCTGAGTTTTCCACATTGCAGTGTGTACGGTAGGAAATTCCATGCTGGGTGATGAGCATTCCAGATATGAGAGTCTCAATGCTGTGTCTACAGTTAGTCGGAGTATGATAGTGCCATCTTCTCAGGGGTTGGATGTGATCCTAATAGAGGGAGTTCATGGTATTGTTCTCAGGAACTGCTAAGGGCTTGGAATATCCGTGTGTGTGTGTGTGTGTGTGTGTGTGTGTGTGTGTGTGTGTGTGTGTGTATTTTCCTTCGTCTCTTTCTGTCCCCTTCCTGGTTGCTGGTCTGCCTCTTTCTGACCTCAGATGGTGCCCCTCCTTCACACCGACCTTGCTGTTAGCCCCCTATCAGGGTCTACAACGAGTCCTAAATTGCCACAGGCCTGTGTTCCAACTTTTCTCTGGGGCACAAGTCTCGCTGTCCCAATATTTGGCCGCCTCCAGGGGATTCTGGGTCAGTGATGCCAGCTGGCTTAGGGTTTCCTCTGCCTGAGAGGGAGGGCCTCAGTCATGTGATGTCCTTTCCTTTTCCTCAGCTGGGCCTCTGACTGCACATCCCTCTCATCAGGCTGGCAGTGGAGTGGGGAATCAGGGATTGCTGGTGGCTCTGGCCAACTCGAGATTGACAGCTGACTGAAGGCTGCCCAAGCAAGGAGGATCTAGGGCTACATGGGAGGTGAGGCCAAGGTGGCTTGGAAGTATAGGTCAGTGTCTAGGAAATGTAAATGTACTTTATCACAGGACAGTCTATCTTCCGGCCCCAACTGGGCCTCTCAGGTTCTTCTAAAAAATTGCAGATGCTCAGAATACAGAGGCACAAACTTTAGATTCCAGGGCCAGGGAACTGGGGGATGAGAGATTGGTATGGCCAATACCTCATTGTTTTGGGGTATTAGTGTTGACCTGGCTATACACCCCCTTATGTACTTTCACTTCTTAACCCAGTGTTGGCCACACACTGGCCACTTGTGTCAGTACTGTGGAAGTGGCAGGAGTGGATGTGAGGTCTAGGATGACCAAAATCAGGATTTATGACCTTGGGGGGTGGCAAAGGATGACTTTTAAAAAAAATCTTAGAGCTGGGATTCAGGGCCTAGGCAATGTCCCCGAGCTTCTTTTGCTCAAAGCTAACATTCTACCACTTGAACCAGAGCTCAACTTTCATCTTTTTTTAGTAGTTTAGTGGAGATAAGAATCTCATAGATTTTCCTACCTGTTCTGGCTTCATGCTGCCATCCTAAGATCTCAGCCTATTGAGTAGCTAGGATTGCTGGGATAAGCCACTGGCACCTATTAAGGATATTAGTGTGTGTGTGTGTGTGTGTGTGTGTGTGTTTACCGGGATTTGAACTCAGAGCCTAGGTGCTATCCTTTAGCTTGTTTTCACAAGGTTGGTGCTGTACCACTTGAAATACAGTAGCTCTGCTTCCCAGCTTTTTGGTGATTCATTGGACATAAGAGTCTGCCCAAGCCAGCTTTTAATTTTGATTGATCCTCAGGTCTCAGGCTTGAATACCTAGGATGACAGGCATGAGCCACAGGCGCCCAGCTGATAATGGCCTTTCACCACAGTGTACTGGGATCTCCTGAAAACTTTCTTTATTTTTTTCTGTGCCAGTACCGGGGCTTGAACTCAGGGTCTGGGCTCTGGTCTCTTAACTTTTTCCCTCAAGGCTGGTACTCTACCACTTGAGCCACAGCTTGATTTCTGGATTTTGGTAGTTCATTGGATAGAAGAGTGTCACTAATTTTCCTCCACTGAACTGGCTTTGACCAACCATCTCTGATCTCAGACTTCTGAATAGCTAGGATTTACAGGGGTTTAGCCACTGGAGGCATTGGGTAGAAGCTTCTCTTGAGCAAGAGTTCTTCCCTTCATTTGCCCTGACTCCTCCATGCAAAGGGGGCCTGAAGGTCAGGAGCTATGTAAAATAGGCTTTCAGCCACAGAAATTGGCTGGGGTCTTTGGTAAAATGTCAAGCTAATCTTCCCCTGAGCCCCATTCTGGGACGCCACCCTCTGCCCTACCTGTGACTCAAGTACAAACCTTGACCCTGCCTTCAGTGTTCTGCCAGACTTGTCTGAGGCCATAGAACCTTCATTCCACAAACACCACCTGCTCTACACCACCCCTCAGGACCTTTGCACATGCTCTGCACCTTCTTCCCTAGGCCCTCTGTCTTGTTCCACATCTTAGAACTCCTGTGGAATTTTGGCACTGGTCATATCACCTCCTGGAGCGAATCTTTCCTTCCTTTCTCTCACTTTTTTAAATACTGAGTTGCTAGAGATCGAACTAGTGCAGGCTGACTGTCAAATGCTGTATCTTGGTGTGTGTGTGTGTGTGTGTGTGTGTGTGTGTGTGTGTGTGTGTGTGTGTGTGTGCCAGTCCTGGGGTTAGAATTCATGGCCTTGATGTTATCCCTGAGTTTTTATGCTCAAGGATAGCATTCTACTACTTGTACCACAGCTCTGGTTTTTTTGGTGTTTAATTGGAGAAAAGAGTCTCATATAGACTTTCCTGCCTGCACAGGCTTGCAGTTATAATCTTCAGATCTCAACTTCCTGAGTGCTATTATTACAGGGGTGAGCCACCACCACCTGCCCTCTACCTCTTACCTACCTTGGCTCTCCTCTGAGTTCCAGAAGTGTATGTCTCACCAAGCTCACATTTTTTTGCCAGTGTTGTGGCTTGATCTCAGGGTCTAGGCATGTTCCTGAGCTGCTTTTGCTCAAGGCTACATTCTATCACTGAAGCCACAGTGACACTTTTGGCTGTTTCTGTTTATGTGATACTGAGGAATCCAACTCAGGGCTTCATGCTTGCTTGGTAAGCACTCTACCACTTAGCCACATTCACAGCCCAATGCTTACTTCTAACAGGAACTATGAGGGTGGGATTTATTGGCATACTCTTTTCAGCACAGAAATCGATGGGCATTTCAAATCTTTGCCAGGATTTGGGACCAGAGTGGGACTCGGCAATGAGGAATGATGAATGAGTGATAGCCACCAGGCCCCAGAGATCTAGGCTCAAGTCCTACAGAGGGATAGGGAATATGGAGCCAGAACCTTCCACAATACCTACAGCCTAGGAACAGTGGTCTCCCTGGAGGCAGTGGCTGGCTGCTAGATGTCCCAATGGGACACCTCAGCCAGAACATAATGAACCCGTTGAATACATCAGCCAAGGCAAGCCTTCTGGGCTTCAGTTATTAAATGGCAGAGAAGGATGCTTTGTTCAAGCTACTGGCTTAGTACTCTCTGAGGGCTTGTCCCAGCATTCACATGTTGTTGGTCTGGTCATATGCAACCTGCTGAATGCATATCATCCATACATCATCCATACATACACAGAGACACGGAGTTACTGCCTTCTTTTTTTCTTTGGCAGGTCTCAGGTTGAAATATGAGCCTAGGCCCTATCCTTAATCTCCTCTTTCTCAAGAGTAGCACTCTGCCCTTGAGCCACAGCCCCAACACATGGGGATATTTTCCTGTGATCTCTTAGAAATAAGAGTTTTGCAGACTTTCCTGCCCTGGCTGCATTCAAATTGGCATTCTCTACATCTCAGGCTCCTGAGGAGCTAGGATTACAAACAGGAGCCACTGACACCTGGCTTTCTTTGCTTCTTCTTGTTCTTTTTTTAATCATGACAATCTGAAATCTTCAGTGTCATTCCAATGGTTTGCATTCGAAGTAAACTTCCCAGGCCTGGAGTTTGAGCCCCAGAACTGCCACACAGAAATGGAGGGAGCTCCTGACAAACTCATTCCTATTTATGTGAAGGAAAGTGGAATGTTATAAAAGTAATTAAATTTGCAGTAAATTCATGATTCTATTTTAGAAAGCCACACATAAATCATTGGATTTATATCTTCTATTCTAGAACCATGTTATGATTTCCCTAATGGAAGGATATTGATTAATTTTTAATTAATGCTTTCATAAGTATTCAACCATGATACTTCATTAAACAGAGACATAATTTAATAACTAATTATTGGTAACTATATATCATTAAATGGAGACATAACTTAATAACTAATTATTGGTAAATATATATATAAAATTTAATAATATCCTCATATTCTCTCTCTCTACACAAATATATATATATATATATATATATATATATATACACAGCATACAGCAATCTACACACACACACACACACACACACACACACACATATATATATATCTATTGGGAACTACTGTGGCTTGATAACAGGTAACAGGTCCTTAGAACTTCCTTGCATCTCAGTTTGCCAGAGGTTGGTGTGCTAAGACTTTGACTCCATTTATGTATTGGACATTGTAGGCCATGAGTTGAAATCCCAGCATTGCCAAAAATTTATTCATGTAGTAAAAAGATACTTTTGACATATTTTTTTCCTAAAAAAAAGTCCTGGGTCTCAGTATGATGTATAATTCATATCCAAATATATCATGTATGATAGGATGTAATAAACGAAATGTTATATGTGTAACAATAATAAATTAATAAAGGTAATAAACATCATATTCACTAAACTCATGTGTGTATTTTTTCCAGTGCTGGAGCTTCAATTCAGGCCCTGGGAACTGGTTTGAATTTCTTGTCTTCAAGGACGGTGAGCTTCTCCTTCACCCACAGTGACACAGAGATACCCAGATGCCGAGTTCAAATCCCAGGCCTGCCAGAAAAATGGTGCAAATTCCAAGCCATGGATTATTTTATTTTATTATTTTTTTTGCCAAGCACGGGGCTTGAACTCAGTTCTTGGCATCTCTGCCACAGCTGGCCCTGGGATTCTAGGACCCAAGTTCAAATATTGGGGTTGGCAAGAGATAAAATAAATAGGAAAATGATAAAATGGAGAAATTCAAGAAGGTGGTTTTACTTTTTTTCCCTTTGCATTGTGACCATCCTGCATGTAAATGACAAAGCCCTGAAAGTGTACATGACATTGCATGCTGATGTTTGGCTGGCTATTAGGGACGCCAAAACCAAAACCATAACTTAGGCCTGGAGGTTGCATCCCAGGGCTGCCACTAAATATTGGCGGGAGAGTCCAAGAAACCCATTTGCATGTACATCAATTCGAATTGAATTTTATAAAAGTAACAAATTAGTAGTTAGTGTATGAGTATACCATAAAATTATACACAACAATTTTATTACATTGATTAATTTTCAATTAATACTTTACTATGTATTCAACCATGATACTTAAAAGTGGAAGGAATAATTTGAATGTCAATAATGGATAGTAATATAATATATGTAATTTCATAATATACAGACACATTTCTCTTGTCTTATACATACATATATGTGTATATATATATATATATGTATATACATATACATATATGCCAATCTACACATTTATCTGTTCATACACTTGTCACTCCTGGGGCTCAGCGGTATAATGATAGCTAGTACATACAAAGCCCTGGATTCGATTCCTCACTATCACAAGCACATAAAAATCCAGAAGTTGTGCTCTCGCTCAAGCAGTTGAGCATTAGCTTTAAGCATAAAAGCCTAGGGACTGTTTCTAGACTCTTATTCAAGGTCCAGGATGGGCATGAAAAAATGTTGAATGTTGTGACTGCAACTCTATAAGGATAGGACTTCAAATACCTCATCACAGAGCCAGCCGGGAGTCTGGTGCTGACAGCTGCCATCTAACCTGACTTACTCAGAGGTATACGACTGCAACTCAGCCCCACAGAACCAGATGCTGCTGGCTTGCTCACCCCTGTCATCTAAGCTACTCGGGGGCTGAGATCTGACACTGGTGTATTTAAAACCCAGTCCTGGCAGGATGTCTGTGAAACTCTGAGCTGTGGATCAAAGTGATAGATCTCTAGCCTTGAGCAAAAGATCTTAGGACAGTACCCCCAACATTTCAGTGCAATCCCTGTGGCTGACTCCCCCCCAAAAAATGCTACTCTGAATCATTAGATGTGAACTTTGTGCAATTTGTGATGTGTTTCTGAAAGAATGGTGATACTGATGAAAGCACCCTAATACTAATGACAGCTTGTGGGATGCATCTATGTGATGAGTCCTTCCTGGAATGCTGGAGCCCTCACGGGGTGCTGTGTGCTGAGTCCTGTACAGGATGCTATGTGCTGAGTCCTTCACAGGGTGCAGTGTGCTGAGTCTTGCATTGGGTTCTGGGTGATGAGTCTTTCACAGGATGCTGTGTGCTGAGTCCTGTAAAGAGGGTTATTTGGAGCCGGGCACCAGTGGCTCACGCCTCTAATCCTAACTACTCTGGAGGCTGAGATTTGAAGATAGTGGTTCAAAGCCAGCCCTGGCAGGAAAGTCACTGAAACTCTGATCTCCAATAAACCACCAGACAACTGGAAGTGTCTCTGTAGCTCAAGTTTAGAGCACTAGCCTTGAGCTGAAGAGCTGAAGGACTGTATTCAGGCCCAGATTTCAAGCCCCATGACCGACAAAAAAAAGTGTTATGTATTTTGTCCTTCAAAGGGTGCATGCTTTCATCTTGTCCTAGTAAGAACTCCAACTGACATGACTATGCAGAAAAGAATATTGACGCTCAGATCTGTCCCCATGGCAGGGACAAAATTATGTATTACTGAAGACTAGTGAGTTGTCTACAGGAGACAATTGTTTTGTCTTGTTTTTTCTAAGTCATGAACCTTGAACTCAGGGCTTAGGCACTGACCCATACCTCTTGGGCTCATGGCTAGCACTCACCACACAGACCAAGGACCCCCTTGCAGCAGAGTGTCACAGCTTAGGGTTCTATAACCGAGGTCTGTCATCCTGCCTTCTCAAGAAGCTGAGGTCTGGGTTCCAAACTATCCCTGACACAAAAGATACCATGAGACTATTATATCCTATTCACCACTAAGAAACCTGAAGTGGAAGCTAGGTGCTTGTGGCTCATGCCGATCATCCTAGCTACTCAGGAGGATGAGATCTGAAGATCATGGTTCAAAGTTTTAGCTTGGGCAGGAAAGTCCTTGAGACACTTAGCTCCAATGAACCACCAGAAAACCGGAAGTGGCTCTGTGGCTCAAGTGGTAGAGCACAAGATTTGAGCTGAAGAGCTCAGGGACAGCTTCCATGCTCAGATTTCAACTCCTACAATGACAACAACAACAACAAAAAGACAGAAACAAACTAACAAACTTGAAGTAGAGGGCTGGGAATGTGCCTTAGGGGTAGAGTGCTTTGCATATATGAAACCCTGGGCTTGATTTCTCAGAACCACATCACTAGGAAAAAGCCTGAAGGGGCTCTGTGGTTCAAGTGGGAGAGGGCAACCATTGTACAAGAGAAACTAGGTTCAGTGCTCATGTCTTGAGTTCAAGCTCCAGGACTAATGTATGCACACACACATGCATGTATACACACTCACACACAGAGGGAAAGCAGAAGTGAAGCTGTGACAAAGTGGTAAAGCACCAGACTTCAGATCTGAACTCATGGTCAGCACCCAGGCCCTATGTTTAACCTCAAAACCTAGCCACCCAAGGCCCAACTAGGAGAGGTCAAAGGTTTCAAAACCTGATGAGCTTCATCAGTCCTAGATGACAGGAAGCTTTGTGATATCCAACATGTCCTTGGATTTCCCAAGGTTCTGGAAACCTAGGAGAAACATAGGCCCATCATTGCCGACTATGAAATGTTTCATTATGTTCAGTGCCCTAGTTGCCTGCCTGAAGGACTCCTGAATTATATTGAGCACTGTATCTGTACACTGGAATATAGTCTCATAAAGGCAGGATAAGAGCACAGAACTTGGCCTGCAATGGGAGGTGGCAAAAATGAAGGTCTCCTCTTAAAACAGAGCACTGGGAAGAGAGATAGCTAAGGGTAAAAACAGGCCTTTTTCTCCTGACCTTCAGAGCCCACCCACACATCTTCACTAATTGGCCCAGATGGAGTTATTTGGTACACAGCTGTACAGGAGTGAGGTCTTTTGTGTTCCTGTCCAGACAATGAGGGAGACTTCTTCCAGCAGGCCTGGGATGAAGAGAACCCCTCAGGCTACATTGGGAGCAGTGAGGGGAGCCCTGGAACATGCAATATCATAGGGGAAGGGATGTGAAGGGTAAACAAAGGAGGAGGCTGCAATGCTTGGTAAGAAATGTACGCATTATCCTGCCCATGTAATTGTAACCCCTCTGTACAGTATGTTCACAAATAAAATAAAATAAAATTTAAAAAAAAGCAATCTCTGTGTTATGAACTCATTGTATTGAATACAATTTTCCTTGCTTGGTGCCACTCATCATACCTACTCAGGAGTTTCACCTATAGGAATACATCCATACATACACAAAGAAATTGAGGTACAGTTTTTTTTTGAGGGGGCAGTCCTGGGGTTGACCTATGAGCCTAGGCCTGGTCCAAGAGTTCCTTTTGCTCAAGGGTACTGCATTAAGCTTGAGTCACAGCCCCACTTCTGGGTTTTTCTGTGATCTCTTAGAAAGAACATTGTCAAGGACTTTCTTACACTGGCTGGTTTCAAACTCAAATTCTCTACATCTCAGCCTCCTGAGGAGCTGGGATTACAGTCAGCAGGCACTTTCACCTTCTTTTTTTTCTTCTTTGTTTTATAATCTGGACTTACTTCTTAATAAGGTCATTCCTATGGTTGAGACTTATAAGTAAACTACCCAATGTTCTTTATACCTGTTTTCTCTGAGAGTATTTTCCCTCTTCATCTTACCCTCTGGTCACAGGGTTGAAGCCAAAAGTGAGAAATGAGTGTTACAGGATTTAGGAGCAAATGTCAACAGGACATGCCAGTTCTGTCACTTAGCATTGAGCTGCAGTGAATTTACTGTCTCAGGATACGAGGACCGAAAGCTGGAGCGATCCTTATACTAGCTGTATTGCTCCTTTTGCCTATAAAATGATCTAATAATTATGATTGTTTTGTATCTCCAACCTTAAGTATCTAGGACACACTAGAAGCATGTTCCTGTTTCCGTTTTTCTCTAGTACCTCTCGAGATTTAGACTAAAGGTTTGGGTGGAGCAGCTCCTAGATGAATCCCTGAGGAAATACACTTGAAGCCGCCTCAGAAGATCTCCATTCAAAGCCAGCCCTAGCAGGAAAGGTTTATTGTCTCCAATAAACCACTAGAAAACCAGAAGTGGAGCAGTGGCCTAGAGGGTAGAGCTCCAGCTTTGAGAGAGAAAGCCAAGCAGGCCATACAGGCCAGACCAGGCAGGAAAGCCTGGGAGGTGCTTATTTCCATTGAAGAACCAGATGGCTGGAAGTGGAGCTGTGCCAGTGGTAGAACCTCTGCCTTGTGAAAAACAGCTGAGGAATGCACCACTTCCTCAGTTTAAGCCATAGGATGGCCACAAAAGAAAATTCAAAAAGAGAAGGCCAAGTTTATGTATCAGTGTCCTACTTACTTACGTGTGTATATTAAGTCCCTAAGTGCAAAGAGGCTATATGCAAAACTTCTGCTTTTACTTACAGGTTTATGTTTTAGATATGCTCATTGTACATACTGCATCATTCTCTTCATTTCAGCCCCATTGATTTTCTCTTCCAGGATTCTAGGCCTATTTCCTTATATGATGCACACTGAAGCTCTCAGCAGCCTTTATTTACATTTTATTATGAGGCCAATGCAGGAGCAGTCACAAATCAGGCAGGGGAAAAGAAGATCAGAGTTCATAGAAATAAGCAGTATTCAGAAAATTATAATTGGGGACGCAAAATGGTAGCATATATATGTAAAAACTACCATTAAGAAAATAGATGAGGGGGCTGGGAATGTGGATTAGTGGGAGAGTGCTTGCCTAGCATTCAAGAGGCCCTGGATTCGATTCCTCAGTAACACATACACAGAAAAATCCAGAATTGGTGTTGTGGCTCAAGTAGCAGAGTGCTAGAGACAATGCCCAGGCCTTGAGTTCAGCCCAAGAAATGTCAAAGAGATAACTAAGTAGTTAGTTAGTTAGTTAGTTAGGTAGGTAGGTAGGTAGGCAGGTAGTTAAGTTGGTACATAGATAGATACAAAGAAAGAAAGAAAGAAAGAAGGAAGGAAAGAAAGATAGAAAGAAAGAAAGAGAGTAAGAAAGAAAGAAAGAAAGAAAGAAAGAAAGAAAGAAAGAAAGAAAGAAAGAAAGAAAGAAAGAAAGAAAGAAAGAAAGAGAGAGAGAGAGAAAGAGAGAGAGAGAGAAAGAGAGAAAGAGAGAAAGAGAGAAAGAAAGAAAGAAAGAAAGAAAGAAAGAAAGAAAGAAAGAAAGAAAGAAAGAAGGAAAGAAAGAAAGAAAGAAAGAAAGAAAGAAAGAAAGAAAGAAAGAAAGAAAGAAAGAAAGAAAGAAAGAAAGAAAGACAGGACAATAGATGATAGATAGATAGATAGATAGATAGATAGATAGATAGATAGATAGATAGATAGATAGATAGATAGATAGATAGATAGATAGATAGATAGATAGAAAAATGATAGATGAATCTGGTCTTGGACTTCAGGAGGAAAGAAGGGAACAATTCCCAGTCATGAAGCTTCTGCAGTGTGCCAGGACACCAGTATCACCTTCACACAACCACAAAGCAGGAAAAATGTCTCTTTACCACTTCTCAGGCAGCCGAATGCCGCAGAGCCAAGAGGGCAGAGCCAGGTTCTAACTCAGCTGCTTGGGGACAAAAGAGAAATGACCCTGCCTCACCTTGGACTGGGGATTAGCATTAATGATGTGGAGAATGAAGGAAGGAGAAGAGACTGGCAGAGGTAGAAGAAGGGCCTTCAACTCTGATAGATGGAGAGTAAAAAACCCACTCCCTAAGACCAGAGAGCAGGGCTTTTCTACTCTGTTCCTCCCCTCTCCCTCACTAAACTGGCTCTCTATTGGTAACCTAAAGATAGCCTGAAGCTCTCTTCACCTGAGTGAGGAAGGTTAGTCATTGTTTGAGGAAGCTGAGAAAAGCCTGATCCTGGTGTAACTGTAACAAACATTTCAGGTTTCCCCCATTGCTGGCTGTCCCTGGAATGAATGAAGTGGTTTTGCAGCTCACTTCCCTGTTGAGTGTGTATATTCTGCCTCCTTGTCCTCTTCACCTAGCCTGGTTTTTGAAATTGTTTTCTGTCCTTCAAATACAGTGTTATACTGGAGTTCTTCCTGCTGACTGTGCCAGGGCTTGGATCCTGAGAACTTCATTTGAACCCAGGATGGGGCAATGGGTCAAGAACACTAAGAACATTTAGAGTAACTTCTCATCACCAAGGGAAAAACAAGAAGCTCTTGAACATCTGACCTTTCAGATGTGGAAGTCAGAGTGTCATAGACTTTTCTGCCCTGGCTGGCTTCAGTGTGATCCTGAGACCTCAGCCTCCTGAGCTAGGGTGATGGGCAAGAGCTACTGGTGCTCTGCTAGGTTCAGATGAGTAATGACATTGACAATACAAGTCAACTGCTTATCACAAAAGGGTTTGGGGAGCATATTAAGCCTTTCAACATTGGACCTTTCAGAACCTTGTGGAAACAAGGTTACAATGCTAGAGTCTGTGAGGCTGGGCATGTGGATCTGCTACACTTAAGCCTGGAGGTCTGACTCCAATTCTGCTGTATATTAGTGTTGATTTTCCAGAGAATATTCTCATAATTAGCAAATAGGAAAAGTACTTTGATTAACCCTCAATTTTTTTCCAGTTGTGTGTCTTGTATCAAACCTGGGCACTGTCTTTGAGCAATTCAGTCAAGTCTAACTCTCTACCACTTGAGCCACAGCTCCACATGGGATTTTTTAGTGGTTCCTTGGAGATAAGAATCTAACAGGCTTTTCTTGCCTAGGCTGTCTTTGAACTGTGGTCTTCAAATCTCAGCCTCATGAGAAGGTAGTTTTCCAGGTGTGAGCCACCAGCATCTGGCCTATTGTTTTTGACAGTCCTGGGGATTGTTTTTCTCAAGGCTAGCACTCTACCACTTGAGCGACTCCACTGCATCTGGCATTTTCTGAATATGTGGCATTGAGGATTCAAACCCTGGTATTCATGCATGTTGAGTGAGCTCTTTACCACTAAGCCACATTTCTAGCCTCCCCCTTACAATTTTATCCCACAAGTTTCCTGTCCTCAAGAAAAGCCTTCTCAGTATAAATCATCTAAAAACACCCCTATAGTAAAGTGTCCAAAGATAAATAAGACAAAGCTCATTCTTGGGAGAGACTCTAAACGTGAGAAGACTGTGACAAATGCCTCCATTTAATTATGTATCATGTTTCAACACAAAAAGTTTTAATGATAAATGATTCAATGTCCTAAATTATTGTGTATAATTTTATAATACATGTGCAAAATGTAAATGGGAATAATGTAAATAAAATAAACAATAAAAAATTAATCAAATGAAAAATAAAATAAATACAAAATCAATAATGAAAATCATAACATGTAATAAACATACATATGTACGTATATATCATCTATTACACATGTATAGAAATATCTTTTCCATTACAGGGCCTTCATTCAGGCCATGGGAACTCTAGCCTGAATTTCTTTTCCTCAAGGACAGTAAATTTTTCCTTTACTCATGGTACAAAAGAGTTACATGGACGGTGAGATCAAATCCCAACAATGGTAGAAATACTGGCCCCAGTTCCAAGACAGTAACTTAATCTTTTAATGGAAGCAGTTATGTTTATTCAGTTCCATACTGAACATTAAATAAAAAGCAGTGTAGAATTTTGTACATCTATTCAGACATCCTCCCCTGACCCCCAAAGTGTTTCTCGAAATACTACATGGTTTCTTTTTTGTATGTTTTTTATTGTAAAAATGTTGTACAGAATGGTCACAGTTACATGAACAACGTCATGAGTATATTTCCTATTGAGCATTGTTACCTTCTCCTTTGTTTTCCCCCTACCATCCCTTACCTCCCATCTCCACAACTACTCCCCCTACCAAACTCAGTGACTTAATTTTTTAGTTTTGGCTTGGCACGGTGTTTGATCTCAAATAGTAGCAAATCTGCACTTTCCCTCACATTGCTACAAGTTCCTGAGTTCAAATCCCAGTCAAGGAAACAAAACTGGCAGAAATTCCAAACCAGAGAGCTCTATTTTTTTAAATATAGTTGAATAATCATTTTTTTTATTTTTTCTTTTTTGTGGCTTTTTTAGGGCTTGAACTCTGGTCGTGGCAACTCTGCCTCAGCTTTGATCACCCTAGGCTAGGTGGAGCCTCGGGACCCATACGCAATCCTGGAATCCTAGGCCCAGAGGGCTTGCAGAAAGAAAAAAAAAGTAGGATAGCACAAAAAGTGGCAAGCTGCAGAGGGATGGGGGTTTAATTTTTTTTTAATCTTTGCACGGTGACCATCCTGGGTCTGAATGCCATGGGTGCAAATTACACGTGCACTGCCATTCCTGACAGCTGGCGGGTTAGCAGGGAAGCCATAGGCCAACCTGTCAACATAGGCCCTGGGTTCAAATCCAGGTCCTGACAACTACCAATGGCAGGAGATCACAAGACACTCATTCCTATGCATAGGAATATCAATTGAAAGAGAAGTTTGTGCATTGGTCAAGCCTAAAATTGGATGCAGTAATCCTAGGACACTGATTGATCTTAATTTCATGCTTTATTAAGCATGAAAAGAATAGCATTCCTTTAATTGTGTTATATTAAATACCTAAGAGTTGGGAAGAATGTAGTATATGTCATTCAATCATAGATAGGAGGCTATGGTGCTTTTTACCAATATATATTTATTTGTATTCTACTGCCTGCCTATCCTTGTATCGCTGTTTTGGCCAATCCTGGGTCACGATCTCAGCACCTAGGAACCACCTCACAGCTTCATTGGCTAGAGGCTGTTGTGCTCACACTCACCCATTCATGAATTGGACCTGCTAGGCCCTGAGTTCAGATGCCAGCACTGCCAAAAATTTAATCTTGGAGTAAGAAGCCAAATACGACACCTGTTTTCCTTTTCTGGGAGAGTTCTGCGTGTCAAGCATGATGGAGAACACATCTACAAATCTAGATGGTATATGTTAGGATGTAAACAATGTAATACATAGTTAGGATGCATCAGTGTCAGTAAAATAAATGGTAAATAAATGAAAAAAATATAATGTATAACCACACCAAACATAATATAGACTGAACATCTGTATGGAAGTTCAATCCTATCTTTAAAATGTATATAAGGAGTACGTTTTCCAGGTCTGGGGCTTGAATTCAGGCCTAGGGAATAGGCCTGACTTACTGGTCTTCAAGCAGGGTGAACTTCCCCTTCCCTGACAGTGCAATAGAGTTACCCAGACCCCGGGTTCAAATTCCAGGACTTGCAGACAAAATATGGCACACATTCCAAGCCAGGGAGCTTCATTAGCATTTTTAATATTTTTTAAGTTCACTTCACCTTTATTTGATACATATTGATTTTATAATATGAGAGTTTTTCAAAAAAGGGGTCTAAACTTTTACATTTCAGCATAACACATTGGTGTTTCTATTTTGACCATCTGCCCTGAAGAGTGAGAATGAAAATAAGGACATTTCTCCCTAGAAGATCGGGACAGTTGAATTTATTTCTATTTAGAGTATTTTCTACAATTATAAACTCTCTGCATTTGTGTCGTATGAGTTTTCCTCAGTGCCTACCACGAAATACACTAGGGGAGTCCTCATAGCACAAAAGGTAGGATTTCTGAATAAAACCTCACTTCTGTGAGGACAGTAGGTACTTCTAAGCATTTTGGGAATAAATTGGATTGTAAAATGAAAAACGAAAACAATGGGACTGTGATGTATCTCAGTAGTGGAGTACTTTCCTAAAGAGCATAAGACCCTGGCAGAAAAGTTTCCTAAAGCTCAGAATGTTAGAATTTTATGATCTGCATGAACAAACATTTTTTGGGGGGTCCTGGGGCTTGAACTCAGGGTTTATCCCTGTGCTCTTCAGCTCAAGGCAAGCGATCTACTGCTTGAGTCACAGTGCCACTTCGGTTTTCTAGTGGTTTATTGGAGATAAGAGTCTCACAGACTTATCTGCCTGGGCTGACTTTGAACCGCCAAACTCAGATCACAGCCTCCTGAGTAGGTAGGATTATAGGCATGAGTCACTGTTGCCAGGCACATGAAAAAACTTCTTAAAGATGGATTCTGAGAAAAGAAACTTGGAAAACACTTTTAGTATAAATAATTTATAGTGCCATGGTTAAGGCACTAATTCAGAAGTATTTATTCATTGGCTGGTTTCTTAGTTTATTTAAATATATATATGAATTATTAAAATATATATGTATATATATATTATTAAAAACATAGCTTTGAAGTGTACCTAAGAGCATATGTGCTCATGTAAAGTTATACAAATGAAAAAGCTTCATTTTTCTTTTCAGTTTGGTTGGTACCATAAATTAGGTGGGATTTGTGTATTGTTTTGTTCTCTGTTCCCCCAACCCCCTCTGCTCACATTTGAACTCAGCTTGCTCTTCCTTGGCTTCATTGTTCATAGCTGATTTTCTACCACTTCAGCTATACCTGTAGCCTGGCATTTTGCCAGTTAATTGGAGATGATGTCTCTCAGGCTTTTCTGCCTTCATTGGCTTTGAAATTTCATCTTCCAGTTCTCAGCCTCCTGAGTAGCTAGGATTAAATATGTGAGCCACTGGGGTGCCTAGGGATAATTTAGACTTTGGTTAGTGTATTCTTTGTGTTTTTCTTGGCATGGGATCATCTACTATAAAATTTCTGTGAATGACCTGGGTCTGAAGTAAGATATATAATACATATGCAAATCTGTATAATTTTCATAAGATGTAATAAATTTAATACGTGTTATAAGTGTATTAATAGTCAATAAATATAATGAATTAATAATACAAAAAATAAACACACTCAAAGCAATATGCAGTAAACATAAATATGTAGATATTAATCATTTCAAATGTGGATGAATATTAATTAACAGGGTGGGGATTGAATTCAGGCCTAGGGAACAGGCCTGAATTGCTTGTATTCAAAGAGGGTGAGTTTCTCCATCCCCCAGAGTGCATTAGATTTTCCCAGACTCCAAGTGCAAATCCCAGGCCAGGCAGAAAAAAACGAGCATGAAATCCAAGCCAGAGAGCACTATTAGTATTTTTAAATTTTTAAAATTCATTTTATTTTATTTTCTATTTATGTATGTATGTATGTATGTATTTATTTATGTATTTATTATTTATTTGCCAAGCACGGGATTTGATCTTAGGTCGTGGCAACTCTGCCTTAGCTTCCATCAGCTTAGGCTGGGTTTGTGCAGCCTTTGGACCCACAGCCCATCCTGGGAGCCTAGGCCTCATGGCTGACAGGAAAAAAATGAAAATGGCAAGGAAAAATAGCCACGAATTGCAAAAAGTAAGAGGTTTCTCGGTTTTCCTTCCATGCATGGTGACCATCCCGGGTCCAAATGACACGACTGCAACCTGTAGGTCACCTGGCATTTCTGTCAGTGGGCTGTCAGCGAAGCCATAGACCCATCTGCACACCTAGGCCCTGAGTTTGAATCCCGGTCTTGCCACTTACAAAGGGCTGGAGAGCGTAAGAAACTATTGCCTGTCCATAGGAACACCAGAGGAATGTGATCAATGTTATGGTTGGATGAGTAGTTTGTCAATTAGTCTAGCAAAAACTAAATCCAGTATTCACAAGATGTGGATTGATTTTAATTTATAGTTTATTATGCATTAAAAGAATACATTGTGTATGGGTTTGTGTGTGTGTGTGTGTTTGTGTGTGTGTGTGAGTGTGTGTGTTTTGTCAGTAGTGGGGACTGAACTCGGGCCTTGGCGTTATCCCTCAGCTTTTCAGCTCAGGGTTAGGGCAGTACCATGTGAGACACAGTGCCATTCCCAGCTTTTTCTGATCATGTGTTGCTGAGGAATCGAAACGGGGACTCATGCATGCAGGATAACACTCTCCCAATGAGCCACCTTCCCATCCCCTAAAAGAATACTATTGATCAAATGGAGTCCTCACTAAATACCTGAGAATTGCTAGGAAGGTAGTATATGTCATTGAATAACAGATAGACATCACTGGCAATATCTAAATATATATTTGTATACCACTGTCTGCATAGAAAGGTATTGCTATTTTGGCCAAACCTGTGTCTCCATCCTAGGTCCTGGGATCCACCTGGCACCTGAATGTGCTAGAGGCTGCTGTGCTGACACTCACCCATTTGTGAATGGGGCCTCTAGGCCCTCAGTTCAGTTCCCAGCATTGCTAAAAATGTCTTCCTGGAGTCAGATTGCAAGTATGATACCTGTTTTCCTTTTCTGTGCAAGTGCTGGGTGTCAGGTATGATATTTATAATATGTCTGCAAAGCTACCTGCTATGGAATAGATTTGAATGAATGTAATAAATGTAATAGGTGCACTCATAGTCCATAAAATAAATTGTAAACAAATAAATATATAATAAAATATAATTAATCATTCCAACAAACAAGATATAGACTGAATGTATGGATGTAAGTATAAATGATAAAATATAAATGGTTATAAATGTTATGTTCTCCAGGGCTGGGGCTTGAATTCAGGCCTAGGGAACAGGCCTGAATTGCTTGCATTCAAGGGAGGAGATCTTCCTTTCCTCCGCCTCCCACAAGTGCATCAGAGTTACCTAGATCCCAAGGTGACATCCCTGGCATGGCAGACAATAAAATGGCACGAAATCCAAGACAGGGAGCTTCAATAGTGTTGTTAATTAATTAATTAATTTTTGCCAAGCACAGGGTTTGCACTCAGGTTGTGGCAACTCCTCCTCATTTTCCATCACCCTAGGCTGGGATAGTGCAGCCTCTGGACCCACAGCCCATCCTGTGGTCCTAGACCTCACGGGCTCACAGGAAAAGAAAATGAAAACAGCACCGAAAAAAAGCCACAAACGGAGGACGGTCAGCAGTTTCTGTTTTCCTTCCTTGCACGTTGACCATCCTGGATGTGAATGACATGGCTGCAACCTGTAGGTCATCTGGCATTTCTGAAGGCTGGCTCTATCAGTGAAGCCATAGGCCAACGTGGACACTAGGCCCTGAGTTCAAATCCCGGTCATGCCACTTACAAGGGGCTGAAGAGCCTAAGAAAATATTCTTGTCCATAGGAACACCAGAAGAATGTGGTTAATGTCATGGTTGGATGAGTAGTCCGTCAATCAGTCTTGCTTAAAATTAGACCCAATAATCACTGGACAGGGATTGACTTTAATTCATAGTATATTATGTATTAAAAGAATACTATTGATTAAATGGAGTTCTCACTAAATACATGAGAATCGGTAGGAAGGTAGTATATATCATTGAATACTAGATACACACCTCTGGCAGTGACTAAATATCTAAATTTATATTTGGACTGGAAAAGTGGCTCCGTTGTAGAGCTCTTACCTTGCATGCCTGAGGCCCTGGGTTCGATTCTTCAGCACCACATAAGCAAAAAGAAAAAAAGCCGGAAGTGGTGCTGTGGCTCAAGTGGTAGAGTGCTAGCCTTGAGCTGAGGGAGAGCACCCAGGCCCAAAGTTCAGGCCCCACGACCAGACACTAAAATAAATACATAAATTTTATTTATTTATATATCTCCATCATCATAGAAAGTTACTGCTATTTTGGCCATACCTGGGGCTTGATCCCAGGTCCTGAGATCCACTTGGCAGCTGAATGGGCTAGAGGCTGCGGTGCTGACACTCACCCATTCATGAATTCGGCCTTTCAGGCATTCACATCAGGTCCCATCATTGCCAAAAATTTCTTCCTGGTGTAATATTTCAAGGGTGACACCTGTTTTCCTTTTCTATGCAAGTCCATAATAAGTCTGCAAAGCTACACGCTATGGAATAGATGGGAATAAATGTAATAAATGTTATAGGTGCACTCACGGTCCATAAAATAAATGCTAAATAAATAAATAAATGATAAAATATAATGTATCACTCCAAAAAACATGATATAGACTGAATATATTGATGTAAGTAGAAATCATATATTTAACATGTCTATAAATGTTATGAGATGCTTGAATTCAGGCCTAGGGAAGAGTTTAGTTCATGCATGATTCTCATAGGAAATGATAGGCAAGATGTATGGCACAACAATTATTTTTAATTAAGAGTTCATGAAGTGTGACAATAAGAATCACATTCAGGAAATGGAGGCATTGGGAAAGATCCAAGAATCGGTACTTGAATGGTAGATAGGATTTGAACACACCTCGCTACATCTCCTACTCTATCCAAATAGGTAATTAGCATACTAGCTTCAGCTTATGAATGGATGAATATTGTGCCCCATCCCCACCCTGGGGCTCGATCTCAGGTCTGGGTATGTCTTAGCTCCTTAGTGGCTCACAAGCTGATGGGCTCATGTGGACCCATTTGGCTGTTGGGCTTCCTAGACCCCAAGTTCAAATCCCAGCACTACCAAAAGGTTTATCTTAATGTGAGAAGCCAATTCTTGCACCTGTTTTCCTGTACTGTGCAAGTGCTGGGTCTCAGCAAGAATCAAGAAACATTGGCAACTCTACACCCATGAGAATAGGTTGTCATCCATGTCAGCACAGTTTTATATGTCATTCTATGCTCAATAAAATACACAATACATCCTTGAAAAAGACTCAAAATAAAATGAATAACTACACTGAATGCAAGATGCATACCACACCTGTACGTAAATAGAGATCCTATGTTAAAAAGAGCTGGGCTTCTTATTTTGTCCAGTGCTGTGACTTCAGATCAGGCCCCAGACTAGGCCTGACATTCTAGTCTTCAAGGATGGTGAACCTCCCTTTCCCCCACAGTGCAACAGAGATACCCATACCTGAGTTCAAATCCCAGCACTGACAAAAGATTCATCCTGATGTCAGAAGCCAGTCGTTGCACCTGTTTTCCTCTCCTGTGAAAGTCCTGGGTCTCAGCTAGGCTGGAGAATGAATGCATAGGCAACCCTGTAACCATGGGAAAAGTTTGTCATCCATGTCAGCACAGTTATAGCTGTCACCATACTCAGTAAAATACACAATACCTCCATGAATTAGACACAAATTAAGGAGAAGTGCACCGAATGCAAAATGATGACCGCACATGTATGTCAATATAGATCCTGTGTTTAAATTATGAATTTAGGACTATCCTGGCCCTCCCTGGGGTTCGATGTCAGGTCCTGGGAAAGGTCTAGCTCCTTAGTTGCTCACAGGCTGGTATCCTCACCTAGAACTTTTCGCCAATTGGCCCTGCTGGGCTCTGAGTTAAAATCCCAATACTGCCAATAGATGAACTCTCATGTGAGAAACACATCGATCCACCTGTTTTCCTATGAAAGTCCAGGTTCTCAGGGAGGATGGAGAATGCTATATAGGCAACTCGATAGCCATGGGAATAGGTTGTCATCCGTTTCTGCACAGTTATATCTGTCATCATGCTCAATAAAACACAAAATGCATACATGACTAAGACACACAATAAAAAGAGTAACTATACTGAATTCATGAGGCATTCCACACATGTATGTAAATAGAGATCCTATATGTAAAATAGGTGGGTATATTATTTTTGCCAATACTGGGGCTTCAATTCAGGCCCTGTGACTTAGCCTGATATTGTAGTCTTCAAGGATGGTGAGCTTCCCTTTCCTCCACAGTGCTATAGATTTACCCAGACCTGAGTTGGAAACCCAGCAGTAGTAGAAAAATGGTGTGAGTTCTGAGCCAGGGTGTTTATTATTATTATTATTATTACTATTACTATTATTATTTGCCAAGGAAGGGATTTGAACTCAGTTCGTGGTAACTCTGCCTCAGCTTCAATCACCTCAGGTGACAGGCTGCCATGGGCCCATAGCCAATCCTGGGATTCTAGGCTTTGAAGTCTTGCAGGAAAACACACACACACACACACACACACACACACAAACACACAGAGAGAAAAAAAGCCGCGGGATGGATTTTTTACATTTTTTTCCCTTTCTATGGTGACCATCCTGGGTCTGAATGACATGTCTACAAAGGGTACTTCACCGTGCATTGGCGAAGGCTAGTGGGCTATCAGGGAAGCCATAGTCCCATGCAGCAATGTAGGCCCTGAGTTTAACTGCTGGTCCTGACACCTACCAATCAGGGGATTTCCCAAGAGACTTATTCCTATGCATCGGAATACCGATGGAATGTTAACAAACTATGAGAAGTTTCTGCATGCATAGGTCTAGTCTAAAATTAGACACATTGATCTTATTGAATAGTTTATTAAGCATGAAAAGAATCCTATTCCTTCAATGGTGCATAATAACTACCTAAGAGATGGTAGGAACGTAGTTGATGTCATTGAATCCTAGGTAGATGTCTCTGGCACTCTATACAAATATATATTTATTGGTATACTACCACCTGCCTATCCATGTATGGCTATTTTGTCCACCCCTGTGGCTTGACGTCAGAGTCTGGGAACTGCCTGGCAGTTTCCTGGGCTAGAGGTTGTCGTTTTGACACACCCATTCATGAATTGTTTCTGCTAGGCCCTGAGTTCAGATTCCAGCATTGCCAACAATTGGATCGTGGATTAAGAAGCCAAGCGAGACACCTGTTTTCCTTTGTTCTGAGCGTTCTGGATGTCAGACATGATTGAGAACACTTCTACAAATCTAGATACTATGTGATAGGATGTCATCAAAATAATAAATGGAATGCGTGTTATCACAGTCAATAAAATAAATGGTTAATGAATAAAACAGAAATACAATAAATAACCACAACAAACAGGATATGTACTGAACATCTATAAGTAAGTATGAATCTTATCATTACAATATACATAAATAGTATGTTTCCCAGAGCTGGGGCTTGAATTCAAGCCTAGGGAGCAAGCCTGACTTTCTTGACTTCAAGCACGGTGAGCTTCTCCTTTGTCCACAGTGCTGCAAAGTTACCCAGACCCTGAGTTCAAATCTAAAGCCTGGCAGAAAAAACGGCACCAATTGCAAGCCAGGGAGATTATTTATCTATCTATCTATCTATCTATCTATCTATCTATCTATCTATCTATCTATCTATCTATCTATCTATCTATCTATCTATCTATTTATTTATTTTGTGTGAAGCAAGGTCTTGAACTCAGGTCATGGCAACTCTGCCTCATCTTCCATCACTCTAGTCTGGGGTGCAGCCACTGGAACCACAGGCAATCCTGGGATCCTGGACCTCCAGGCCTTGTGGAAGGGAAAAATGCACACAGAAGAAGTGGTGAGATGAAGTTTTAACATTTTGCACCATGACCATTTGGGTCTGAATGACACGGCTCCAAAGGGTACTTCTTGTATTGCTGAAGGCTGGCAGGGTACTGGGGAAGACATAGTCCTGCACGGCAATATAAGCCTAGAGTCGAATCTAAGTCATGTCACTTCCAGATGGCGGGAGATCCTAAGAGATCCATTCCCATTTATAGGAATAATGATTGAATGTTGTAAGTGTCACAGTTGAATGAGTTGCTCATGAGTGATACTCATATAAAATTAGACATTATGATTTCAGTAGGCTGACTAATTTTATTTAATATGAAGCATTAAAAGACTACTATTTCTGGAAGTGGCTCTGTGGCTCAAGTGATAGAGTGCTCGCTTTGAGCTGAATAGTGGAGGGACAGCACCAAGCCCAGAGTTTATGTTTTTGAAAAGACTACTATTTCTTACAGGGACACATTAATTTCAGAACACTGATTTACTTAATAGTTTATTAAGGATGAAAACAATAACATTAATTATATGGAGACATAATAAATACCCAAGAATTGTTATGAATGTAGACTATATAACTGAATAATGGATAGACATCTCTGGTACACTATAAAGACATATATTTATTAGCATACTATCATCTGCACATCAATCTGCTCTTATTTTGTCAACCCCTGGGGCTCAATCTCAGGTCCTGGGAAATGCCTGTCAACTCAGTTTGCCCCAGTATGGCATGCTGACACTCAATCATTCATGAATTTGGCCCTGTAGGCCATGAGTTCAAATGCCAGCACTCCCAAACAAGAAATCATGGAGTAAGAAGCAGATGGTGACACATGTTTTCCTTTTCTGTGAAAGTCCTGTGTGTCAGGTATGAAGTGAAATACATATGCAGACCTATATCCTATGTAATCAATATTCTATGTGCCATAATAGTCAATAAAATAAATGGTCATTACATGAACAAAACAAAAAACAAAATGAATAACTACATTAAATGCAATATGGAGTCAATATATGTATGTAAATATAAATCATATATTTAAAATGTACACAAATAGGATGTATTCTAGGAGTGGGGATCAATTTCAGGCCTAAGGAACAGACTTGAATTTCTTGACTTCAAAAAAGCAAGCGTCTCCTTGCTACACAGTGCAACAGATTTACCCAGACCATGAGTTCCAATCTCAGTCCTGGCAGAAAAAAATGGCATCTCTATGCTATGTGATGCCCAATTCTTAGGTATTTCATTATTTCTCCATTTAATGAATGTAATTTTTTAAATGCTTCATAAAGTATTGATTAAAATCAATCAGTGTCCTAGAATATAATTGTGTATAATTTTATCCTAGAATCATTCAAAAACTGTCCAGTCAATCATGATATACATCACATTCCATTGGTATTCATATGGGTAGAAATGAGTTTTTAGGATCTTCTGCCATTTGGAGGTGGCAGGACCAGGATTCAAATTGTGGGCTCCAGCTCCCACTACTTAAATCCGAAGATAGGGAACTCACCGCTCTGTTCAAGAACATCATCAAGACCAATAATTAAGCAGGCACCAGTGGCTCTCAGCAGTCCTCCAAGATACTTACAAGGCTGTGAAAGGAGATTCATGGTCAAAGTCACCCTAGGCTGGAAAGTACTTGAGACCCCTGTCCAACTTCAGTGTCAACAAAGCCAGAAGTAGAGCCAGTGGTAGAAGGGTAGCCTTGAGCAAAAACAGCTCACCAACTGTGCCTAGGTCCTGAGTTCAATGTCCGGGACTGGCAACAAACAGGCATACACACAAAAATCTGTGCAGCTATATGGCTAAAGCAGGTCTCCCTCATGTTCCCAACTGGATTGGACAGAGTTCCCTGGGAAAGGGGCTGCTGTCATCTTGACTCTGCCCATTCTGCCTGCATCACAGGATACCAGCCATACCCCCATTCTTTTATGGTTCTTTCTGACCAATGGGATACAAGAATCGTGGCCACCCACATTCCATGCTGCCCTGTAGCCCCAAGATTCCCTCTGTTAGTTGACACCACTACCAGCAGTTGAGGAAGGTAGAGGTAACTGAGTGGTAAACAAGAGACTCGAGGCAAATTTGGAGTACAATAGGAAACTGACAACCTAGTCAGAGAGTGGGAGAATAGAGGATTTCCCAGAGCCTGGGAATGTGGACAGCCCATCTTTCCCATCCCAGAGCTCAGATGTCTGAAACAACAAGACTCTGTGAGAGAGCTGTGGGCAACAAACTACTGCCAGAACACCAGCAGAAGAAATCCTCCCATCAGACCTTCAGCATTCAAGAAAACAAAGAATACATAAAAGGGAAGGATCCCAAAGACAAATACCTCTGGGAAGGGTGATTCAACCGAGGGTCTGGCCAAAGGTGATGCTGACCACTGGCCTCCCCTGCCTTTGGACACAGTCACAGCCACCAGGATCCAGAATGTCAAGGGTCCCGATACCACCAAGAATATGCAGAGGTGCTAGCGACATGTGGTGCCTGCCCTGGACCACAGCAAAAGGAGAAACCAGGTGCTCTATGCCAAGATCCAACCACTGAAACAGGAAAAGACAGACCTGCAGGATTGATGAGAGAAAGAGAAGGAGAAGGTAGCCAAAGTACACAAAGCACCAAAAACAGAGCTAGACATCCACAAGCCACCCATATAGAGGTTGGTTTTGGCAGAAAGTGATTTACAATCAGCACCAGCCCACATGCAGCTCATGGCCCATGACAGCGAAATGGAGCATGAAGCTCTCACCAGCTGCCTACAGGCCGCAGAACAGCGCATGGCAGAGCTGGAGATGGTGGCTTCTGTGGTTACTACTTACAGAAGGTGGCCGAAATGTTCAAACAGCTAAATGATGTAACACTTCAGCTCAAGAAAAAGAAGAGAAGCTTCTATGACCTGCAGCAAGTGAACACAGAATTTTAGGAGAAGGTGTAAGCATTCTGGACATAGAGGAGCAACAGGAAGAACAGAATCTGCAAGTTCCAACAAGTGCTGGAGGGGTATGAGGTACTAAAGAGACTTCAGGACAACCTGAGTTGAATGGTGTCTGCAGCGAATCTGGAGACAGACACCTTCTCGCAGAACCTGAGCATTGAGAGGTCCACGCAGAAGGAGGAGCCCTGGTGGCAGACCAAGCAGGTGAACCAACTGACAGAGGAAAAGGAGTGAGGATGAAGGTAGGTGCTGCACCTAGAGAATGAGCTGGGGGAACTGAGAAGGAAGCTGGCAAAGCCATGGCCCTCTGTGGGTCCATCTCAGGAGGAGCAGCACCTGCGGGTCCACACCTACCACACACAGATGGGGTTGAAAAACGTGGAGAAACAACTTCACATCCAGGTACAGGAAAACTAGAAACTCCGTCTCCACTATGCAGAGCAGCGGGAGCAAGTGGGAGGATTGGAGGAGAAAACCAAGGATCCGCAGGACATCCCCGATACCCCACGATGTGCATGTGTATGAAACCCACAGCGGGAGGAACAGCTGGCCTTGCTGCAGGACGCTCTCTACAGGGTGAGCAGTGAGAAGGAGGAGCTCACCAGCATCGTGGACTCAGAGCAGCAGGTGAAGAAACATCTACAGGAACAGCTGGACTGCTGAGAGGAGAAGATAGAGGAAGGGAAAGAGGTAGCTGAGAGAGAAAGCCAAGTGACTCAGGAGCTCCAGGAGCAGCAGGAGCAGTCCCTGGCCCAGCTTCAGGAGCTCAGAGTCACCTGTGAGCAGCACATTACCTCCAATGAGCAGTTGTGCTCCAAGTAGTAGGTCCTGCAGTAGCACCTGCAGAGGCAGACCCAGCTGTTGGAGCAGCTGAAACAAGTGCAAGGTCCGACCAACTGGGGGGACTAAATGGTGCCCCCAAAGTGGCAGGACAGTTTCAAGTGCCTGGACGTGACCAGTCCAGAGGAGGAGCACATGCAGGCCCAGCTGGCTTTCCCTGAGGAAGGAGAAGCTGTGAACCCTGGAGAAGCAAAAGCTGAGGAAGCAACTCTCCTCGGTGTGCCCATGGCAGAGGATGGAGATGTCCCCCAAACTCAGAGGGACGTGGCACTGTTAGCACTCTTGGAGGCTGAGATCCACAGGGGGATACTCCTGCCACAGGAGCAGCGAGACTGCTGCAGGCACTCCCCCTCCCACCGACAGCTCAGTGCCAGATAGAGCTGGAGCCACAGGTCCCCTGCCCAATGAGCTGCCACCACAGCACGTGTGAGGTTGGGAAGTGGGACACGTGGGCGTCCAAGAAGAAAATCTTCTTCATCCACAACCTGCCTGATGAGGTGGACTTCCAGAGTCCTGCAGATGAGCTCCACCATCGATGCAACCAGCTGTCGGCACATATCTGCACCATCCAGGAGTCCCTCCTGACATGTAAAGGACAGATGTTCATTCTGGATCAGCTTTGTCAGGAGAAAGCCGAGTGCATGTGCCAGCTGTCCCAGGAGAAGATGAAGAGTAGATAGCTGCCAGAGCTTCTGTGGCTCCTACACGGGGCTCCAGATGCTGACACAGGCTGAGCTCCCCACCAGTGCAGCTGCTTCAGAGGCCTCAGGCTCCTGGGTGGTCAAAATCAGGGAGAAGCAGAAAGGTTTTGAAGAATTGCAACTTCAGGATAGTGTGGAAACTGCAAGAGGAGAGGTCAAGGTTCCCTGCCCTGTATAGGACTCCCCCACAGAGCATGTCCTGCTGCAGATCCCCACATGCAGAACTGCCCATAGCTGGTGCGCTCAGGCTTGCAGTGCTCTGTCCCTTTTTTCTGTAGACAGATGGGGATGATGACTTCCTATGTGACTTACTGAGTCCCCAAATCCTCAGTAGCCACCAGAACTAGGTGGCCAGGTGGGCTTCTCTAGGCCTCCATCTGCCTGGTGATAGGAAGGGTAAACTATGGGCCTGGTAGAGCAGAGGCTGCTGGGAGGAGGCCCAAATTCCAGGAACATCTAATGGCCCATTGGTGGCCAGGGAAGAGGCCCGTGTTATGCTTATCAAAAAGAATAAATCGTTTCCAAAGGGAAAAAAAAGGCCTCCACAAAGATTTGTTCTTCCATTTATGGGGTTTGAACTCAGGGCCTGTCCACTGTCCTTGAGCTCTATTTGATCAAGACTGGTGGTCTACAAGTTGAGCCCCACCTCCCCTTCCAGCTTTTTCTTTGTGGAATCGAACCCAGGGCTTCAGGCTTGCTAGGCGACCACTCTATCACTGAGCCACATTCTCAGCTAGGATGATCTCCTGCCCCCAAACCCATATGGCCATTCCTCAAATAAATAGGAAGTAGGGGCTAGGATGAATATGAAGCACAAGTCTGGTTCACACAGAAATAATCCCCTGCCCCCTCTTCGACACCCTTATTTAAAGTTTCTCTTTTACTATTGAGGGATGAGAGCGGGAGAGGGACATCTGAGAGAGGAGTACCAAGAACAGTGGCCCCCTGAGCCCCACAGCTTCCTCCACAGAAGTAGTCCTACAGATTCCCATCTTACCTGACTCAATGTTGTGTCTACACTGTCTCCCTACTCCAGCAAGGCTCAGAATGAAATAAATTTCAGCCCTGGCCTCAGCCCACACCCAGGGTAGAAGCTCCTAGTCCCAAACTGACTTCTACCTCTGACTTCCCAGAGTAAGACTGGACCCACCACTCACCACTGTATTGGTGTCAATGATCTCATGGATGGATTTCAGGAAGAAGGTCTATGGCAAAGAGCAGAAGCAGCAGGGTAAGCAGGGAGGATGGACCCGGGGCAATTGGTCTGGGATCTTCCTCCTTGGAGTCCTCCCGTCAAGCCAGAGCCATCCTGACCCAAAGCCCAGCCAAGGGCAGGGGGTGGAGAAGATAGAGGAGCACGGGACTAGAGGAGGTACTGCTTTATCTTGGTGGACTTGAAATTTCCAATATTTGGCCCATGCCAATACCAAAGCCAACATGCAATGCCTCTCCTTGTTATTGTCCATGAGTGTTGTCCCTGAGCTCTTTTTCTCAAGGCTTGCACTCTACCACTTTAGCCAAGGGACACTTCTTGTTTTCTGATGGTTCATAGAGGATAAGAGTCTCACACACTTTCCTGCCCAAGCTGGCTTGGAAGCCAGATCTCACCTTCCTGAGTAGCAAGGATGTCAGGCGTGAGCCACAACTGCCCAGCATGTGATGCCTTTTTAAAGGATCTTGACAAGTCTGTAAATGGAACCCCAAAGGGCCTGGATAGACCAAGACCCAATCAAGGAGCTGGGACTGGGGAAGGCTGACATTCTAGCCATTCTGTTCCCCAAAATTATAGATGTCAAGTGGTGTTGGATGCATCGAACTCCTAGGCCAACAACCACCAGACTTAGTGGGAAAAAGGTATAGAATACCCAAAGGTTACAGTGTAGAAATCTCTGATTTTGCATGCATATGGATGTGTGTGTGTGTGTGTGTGTGTGTGTGTGTGTGTGTTTACCAAGGGTTGAAGAGCCTAGGTGGTAAACTTCAGCTTGTTTGCACAAGTTTGGTGCTCTAACACTTGAACTATAGTATTACTTCTTCCCACCAGCTTTTTGGTGATTCTTTGGAGATAAGAGTATGCCCAGGCTAGGTTTGAATCTTGATTGGTCCTCCAGTGTCAGCCTTGAGTAGCTAGGATTATAGGCATGTGCCACTGACACCCAGCTGCATGGATGTCTTTTCATACTTTCTGTTCTAACAGCTGTATACTTGCCTTGGCCTAGATCACTGACCTCTACATCAGCTGCACCTGACTGTGTGGAGACCATAATGCTCAAATATTGTCAGTGCATCCTATTTCTTTGTCCTCAGGGCAGGGTATGTCTCCTCTGAAGACCGGAGGGGTAGGGGAAGGTGTACGAGGGATAGCTGTAGATGGGTGCTCGGCTAGGAAATAGGTACTCTGTTTTATCCAAAAAGGAATGCGTGCCCAGATGCTAATGGCTCATGCTCTCATAATCCTAGCTCGTTCAGCAGGCTGAGATTGGAGGATTAACATTCAGATGCAGCCCAGCAAGAATTGTCTGTGAGACTCTCCTCTCCCAAGAACCACGTGAAAGCTGGAAGAAAAGCTCTGGCTTAAGTGGTAGAGTGGTATCCTTGAATGAAAAAACTGAGGGACAGAGCACGGGTCCTGGATTCAAGCCCTACTACCAAGATGCACTCTTGCGCATGCACACACACACACACACACACACACACACACAGAGGAAGGTAGTAATGATAAGCTGAGCTAGAACTGGGGGCAGTCCTGAGGCATAATCATAATAAACTCTCAAGCCACATCAGTTGTTTCTCCTTAAGTCCTTCTTGGGCTGCGGGGTCTGGGCTATGGCAGTAAGTTGCATGGAACCTGCCCCTCCATCCCAGCACGGGGACATAGAACCAAGGGAAGGACACTATGGATGCTCCTTTGTAGTTGTCCCATGATTGCAGACCTTCATCTGCCCTGAGCACTGGTGAGTTAAGCAGGGCTCCGAGTCCCGGGACTTCTGGAATATAGCGACTGCTACAAGCAGCAGCCAACCTGCTTTTGTTCCTCAGCCTACAAGTCTTTCATGAGCCCAACTCAAAACTTGCCCAAGGTGTGCCTGACAAATTCACATTCTTGTGATTCCCTTGTGAGCTGGCCTTAACTGGTCTACCTCTTCTGGCCCAGAACCGTGGTCTGAGACGTCAATTTAGTGCTCAGATCCACACTGCACTCATGACAGATGCCCTTCTGATGACCGGCGGATGACCTGCATGCCACAAGGCATGACCTTTTCTGGTACTGTGTCCTGCTCTGTAGGCAAAGGCCTTCAAGGAGGCTGCTCTCAAGATTTGTAGGACACATAGACATTGGAAGACCATCAGGAGCCCACTGGAAAGTACTTGCTAGAGCCACAACATGAGGTCAAAGCAGGCCAGGTATTGGTCATGGGGCTCTAAGTCTGGGCCTGGGCACCATCTCTCAGCTCTTCAGCTTAGCACTTCAGCCGCTTCTGGTTTTCTGGTGGATCCTTAGAGATCAGAGTCTCCCGGACATTCCTGCCCAGGCTGGCTTTGAACGGCAATCCTCACATCTCAGCCTCCTGATATGCTAGGAGGACCAGCATAAGCCACCCATGCCTGGCCTATCTGTCCATTCACCACAGTGGACTAGGAGCTCCTTAAAGCTTTTCTTTATTTTTTAGGTGCCAGTACTGGGGCCTGAACTCACGGTCTGGCCTGTAGGTTCTTAACGTTTTCTCTCAATGAGGACATGCTACCACTTGAGCCAAAGCTCCATTTCTGGCTTTTGTTAGTTCATGGGCAAGAAAGTCTCACTAACTTTCCTCCCTTGAGATGGCTTTGACCCACAATCTCTGATCTCAGTCTCCTGAGTAGCTAGGATTTACGGGGGTTGAGCCACTGGTGGCATTGGGCTAGAAGCTTTTCTTAAGAAGAATTCTTCCCTGCATTTGCCCTGACTCCTCCATGCAAAGAGGGCCTGAGGGTCAGGAGCTGTGAAAAATAGGCTTCCAGCCACAGAAATTGGCTGGGGTCTTTGGTGAAATGTCAAGCTAATATTTCCCTGGGCCTCATTCTGGGACCTCACCCTCTGCTCTACTTGTGACTCAAGTACAAATCTTGACCCAGCCTTCAGTGTTCTGCCAGACTTGTCTGAAGCCACAGAACCATCATTCCATCCACACAACCTGCTCTACACCACACCTCAGGACCTTTGCCGATGCTCTACCTTGTGCCTGAGGCTCTCTGTCCTGTTCCACAACTTAGAACTCCTGTGGAATTTTGGCACTGGTTATATCACTTCCTGGAGCAAGTCTTTTCTTCCCTTCTCCGTCTTTTTTTAAAAAAATACTGAGTTTCTAGAGGTGGAATTTGTGCAGGTTGACTGTCAAATTCTCTATCTTGGTGTGTGTGTGTGTATGTGTGTGTGTGTGTGTGTGTGTGTGTGTGTGTGTGTGTGTGTGTGTATGTGTGTGTGTGCGTGTGCCTGTGCCACTCTTAGGGTTTGAATTCAGGGCCTGGATGCTATCCCTGATCTTTTGTGCTCAAGACTAGCACTCTACTACTTCAACCACAGCTCTACTTCTGGCTTTGTGGGTGTTTAATTGGAGAAAAGAATCTCATATAGACTTTCCTGCTTGCATTTGGGATCCTCAGATCTCAGCCTCCTGAGTAGCTAAGGTTACAGGAGTGAGCAAACAGCACCTGCCCTCTACCTATTACCCATAACCTCGGCCCTCCTCTATGTCCCAGAAGAATATGTCTCACTGTGCTCACGTTTTGTTGTTGCTGTTGTTGTTGTTGTTGTTTTATTTTGCCAATCTTAGGGCTTGAAATCAGGGTCTGGGCATGTTCCTGACCTTTTTTTGCTCAAGGTTAGCACTTTTATTGCTTAAGCCACAGTGTCACTTTTGGCTTTTTCTGTTTCTGTGGTAGGAAGGAATCGAACTCAGGGCTTCATGTGTGCTAAGAAAGCACTCTACCAGTAAGCCACATTCGAAGGCCAAGGCTTACTTCTAATGGGAGTTATGATGGTGGGATTTATTGGATTACCCCTTTTGGCACAGAAATTGCTGGCTATTTCCTATCTTTCCCAGGATTTGGGACCAGCCTGAGACTCAGCAATGAAGAATGATGAATGAGTGATGGCCACCAGGCCCCAGAGACCTAGGCTCACATCTTAATGAGGGATATAGGGTATAGAGCCACAACCTTCAACAACTCCTACAGTCTAAGAATTGTGGTTTCCCTTGAGAAGTGCCAGGACATAATGCACCCGTTGTACACACCAGTTGCACACACCAGCCCAGGCAAAGCCTTCGTGGCTTCAGTTCTTAAATTGCACTGAAGATGCTTATTCAAGCTGCCTGCTCAGACTTAGTACTCTCTGAGGGCTTGTTCCAGCTTGCCCAGTTTGGGGGGCTGGGCATGGCCAACCTGCTCAATGCCCATCATCCTGGCCCTGTCCCTGAGACTTTTGCTCAAGGGTAGTGCTCTGCAACTTGAGCCACAGGGCCACTCAGGGTTTTTTTGTTGTTATTTTATTTTGATTTCCTGTGATCTCTTAAGAAATATGAGTGTCGCGGTCTTTCCTACCCAGGCTGAATTCAACTTGGCATCTCAGCCTCCTGAGGAGCTAGGATTACAGGCAAGAGCCACTGACACTTGGCTTCCTTTTCTTCTTGTTGTTCTTTTTTTTTCATGACAATCTGAATCTTCAAGGTGTCATTCCAATGGTTTATTAGAAGTAAACTTCCCAGGCCTGGAATTCGAATGCTAGCACTACCACCCACAAATGGAGGGAGATCCTAACAAACTCATTCCTATTCATGTGAATGCTAATGGAATGTTATGAAAGTAATAATTAAATTTGCAGTTAATTCATGATTCTACTTTAGAATGCCACACAAAAATTATTGAATTTATATCTTCCATTCTAGCACCATGGTATGATTAAGGATATTGACTGATTTTTATTAATGATTTTATAAGTATTACATGATGATACTGAAGTGCCCCCATCGCATGACCCCCACCAAGAAGACCACCGAGAGTCGGACGTTCCGAAATACAAAAGCAAGGCTTTATTCAGTCAGGTTGCAGCTCAGGACTCGTCCTACACACCGACACAGTGGAGCTTAGGAGGAAGCCCCAAGCTGAAATTTCATAGGGCTTATAAAGGCAAAAACTACAAAGTTACAGTAACCAGATGTGTTAACAGGACATCCTAGGGTGATAAGGGGTGATAGGGGGTGATCAGACCATTTGGGCTAGGGCATTAAAGGGCAGGGTGTTATCAGATCATTTGGGCTAGAGCAATAAAGGACAGGGGGTTATCAGACCATTTGGGCTAGGGCAATAAAGGGCTGGGGGTTATCATACCATTTGGGCTAGGGCAATAAAGGGCAGGGGGTTATCTGTGAAGCAAGGGAAGTTTGTGACCACAAATAACTCTGTCCTTGGGATTTATGTGAGCTCTGGTTAACTTCAACATGGACAAGTCAGTTCCTGGAATTTATGTTTGCTCTGGGTCACTCATAATTTAACATAAAGGACAGAATGGCTGCTGCCTCAAAATGGAGTTACTTCAACTCTTCAATACTTCATTAAATGGAAGCATAATTTAATAACTAATAATTTGTAATAATATATAATTTAATAATATCCTCACATTCCCTCTGTCTATATATATGTATATGTATATATATATATATATATATATATATATATATATATATGTATATATATTTGGCGTTACTGTGGCTTGATCACAGGTCCTCAGAACTTCCTGGCAGCTCAGTTTTCTGGAGGCTGGTGTGCTAAATCTGTGACCTCATTTATGGGTTGGGCATTTTAGGCCATGCGTTGAAATCCCAGTATGGCCAATAATGTATTCATGGAGTAAGAAGCCAATTTTGACACATTTTTTTCCTTCTCTGTGAAAGTTCTGGGTCTCAGTATATGTGATATAATGTAATAAAATAAATGATTTATGTGCAATAATACTAAACAAATAAGGGTAATAAATGTCATATGGAGTAAACCCATGTATGCAAATAGATCTCATATATGAGTATCATTTTTTCCAGTACTGGGGCTTCAATTCAGGCTCTTGGAACTTTTCTGAACTTGTCTTGAAGGAAGGCAATCTTCCCCTTCACCCACAGTGCCACAGAGTTACCCAGACTCTGAGTTTAAATGCCAGGCCTGCCAGTATAATGGTGCAAATACCAAGTCAAGGCCATATTATTATTGTTATTGTTGTTGTTGTTATCATTGTTATTATTATTTGGTTTTAGGCCAAGTACCGAGCTTGAACTCAGGTCTTGGCATCTCTGCCAAAGCCAATCCTGGGATCCTAGGTCCCGAGTTCAAATCTCAAGGCTAGCAAAAAAAATAAAAAGGAAAAAAATAAAACTGAGAAATTCAATGAGGTGATTACACTTTTTTTCCTTTGTATTGTACCATCCTGGGTCTAAATAACAATGCCCAGACAATGTACATGACCTTACATTGCTGATGTTTGGCAGGCTATTAGGGAAGCCAAGCCGAAATCGGCAACTTAGGCCTGGAGCTTGAATCCCGGGACTCCCACTAATGAATGGCTGTCGGGAGATTCTAAGAAACGCTTTCCAATAGACATCTGTACAAATGGAATGTTGTAAAAGTAACAATTACATTAGTAGTTAGTGTACAATTATATTAGAAAATTATACACAACAGGTATACTACATTGACTAATTTTCAATTAATAATTTATATAGTAAATCATGATACTTAAAAAAGGAAGGAATAATTTAATTGGCAATATTTGATAGAAATATCATATATGCAATTTCATAATTTACAGACATCTCTCATTAAATATATCTACATCTATCTATCTACCTATCTATCTATCTATCTATCTATCTATCTATCTATCTATCTATCTATCTATCTATCTGTCTGTCTGTCTACCAATCTACACATTTATCTGTTTATACACTTGTGACTACTGGGGCTCCGTGGTAGAGTGCTCGCCAAGTAAGTACGAAGCCGTGGGTTCAATTCCTCACTACCATTTGAATAGAAAAATCCAGAAGTTTTGCTGTAGCTCAAACACTCGAGCACTAGCTTTGAGCATAAAGGCTTAGGGACTGTGTCTAGACTCTTACTCAAGAGCCAGGACTGGCACCAAAACAAAAAATAAAAAAGGAAAAGATAGAATGTTCTGACTGCAACTATATACGGATAGGGCTGCAAATACCTCATCACAGAGCAAGCTGGGAATCTAGTGCTGACATTTGCCATCTAACCTGAATTAGACAGAGGTAAACCGCTGGAACCCAGTTCCATCAACTAGATGCTGCTGGCTTGCTCACCCTGTCATCCAAGATACTAGGGGGCTGAGGTCTGACACTGGTGGGTTTAAAACCTAGGCTTGGCAGGAAGTCTGTGAAACTCTGAGCTGTGGCTTAAAGTAGCAGAGTTCTAGCCTGATCAAAAGACCTTAGGACAGTACCCCCAATATTTCAGTGCAATCCTCGTGGCTGACTCCCCTCCCAAAAAAAACTCACCCCTCCAAAATCTAAATTTGGACTGGTTGTGGTGTGTTTCTGAAAGAATGATGATACTGATGAAAGTATCCTAATTCTAATGATATTATTTGGGCTACAGCTATGTGATGAGTATTTCATGAGTTGTTGTGTGCTGAGTACTTCTTGGAGTGCATTTTTTCATCTGGTTCTTGTAAGAGCTCCACAAGTAAGATTATTGTGCAGATGAGAAACTTGTGGCACCATTTCATGGCCAAAATTATGTATGTACCTAACTCTAGTGAGTTGTCTCTTGCAGACAATTGTTTTGTATTATATTTCTTGATCATGAACCTTGAACTCAGGGCCTAGCCACTGACGTTTACCTGTGGGGATCATGGGTAGCGCCCTACCACAAGGAGGCAAGGACCCGCTTGCAACAGAGTGTTACAGTCTAGGCGTGCAGTAGCTGAGGTCTGTCATCCTGTCTACTCAGGAAGCTGAGATCTGACGGTCTGGGTTCAAAACTATCCCAGACACAAAAGGTCCCATGAGACTTTTATCTCCTATTCACTACTTAGGAACTTGAAGTGGAAGCTAGTTGCTGCTGACTTGTGCCTGTCATCCTAGGTACTCCGGACGCTGAGAGCTGAGGATCACGGTCCAAAGCCAGCCTGGGCAGGAAATTCCTTGAGACGCTTCTCTCCAGTGACCCACCAAAAACCTCAAGGGGTGCTGTTGCTCAAGTAGTAGAGTGATTGACTTTAGCTAAAGAGCTCAAGGACAGCACCCAGGCCTAGACTTAAATTCCTCCAACTTTCAACAAAAGAAAGAAAGAAACCTGAAGTAGAGTGCTGGGAATGTGTCTTAGGAGTAGAGTGCTTTGCATGTATGAATCCCTGGGTTTGATTCCTTAGTACTACACTAGAAAAAAGCCTGAAGTGGCTGGGTGCCTCAAGTGGTAGAGTGCTATCCTTGTACAGGAGAAACTCAGGTACAGTGTTCAGGTCCTGAGTTGAAGCTCCAGGACAAGTGTATGAACACACATACATGCACACACACACACACACACACACACACACACACACACACACAGATAACAGAAGTGAAGCTGTGACAAGAAATGATAAAGCACTGAGCTTCTGCTCTGAGCTCATGGTCAGTATCCAGGTCCTGTGTTCAACCCTGAAACACAGCCACCCAGGGCCCAACTAAGAGAGGTCAAAGTTTCAAAACATGATGAGTTTCACCAGCCCTAGATGACATGAAGCATAGTAATATTACACATGTACTTTGATTTAGCAAGCTTCTGGAAACCCAGGGAAGCATCATTGCCAATAATGAATCATTTTATTAGATTCAGCTCCTTAGTTGTCTGCCAAAAGGACCCTTGAATTAATTGTATCAGGTTATTTCAACACTGGAACATAGTCTAACAAATACAGGATAAGTGCAGGGAACTTGGCCTGCCACGGGAGGTGGCACAATTGAAGTCTTCCTGTCACAACAGAGCTCTTGGCAGAGAGATAGCTTGAGATACAAAGAGGCCTTTTTCTCCTGGCCACCAGAGCCCACCCACACTCCTCACTAATTGGCCTAGAAAGAGTTTTTTGTCACTCAGCTCTACAGGAGTGTGGCCTTTTGTCTGCCTGTTCCAATAATGAGGAAGTCTTCTTCCAGCAGTCCCCGATGTGGAGAAAACCTCAGGCTACAATGGGAACAGTGAGAGGAGGCCCGGAAGATGCACTGTCTTGAAAACTCTCTCTGTGCTATGAAATCATTTTATTCAAAGCAAATTTCCTAGCTGGATGTCTTTCATTATAGGGATTCTGGACCTTCACCAATAGAAATACATGCATACATACATGGGGAGACATGTTGTTACTGGCTTTTTTTTTAATTGCCAGGTTTGGGAGTTTTACTATGAGCCTAGGCACTGTCCCTGAGTTCTTGTGCTTAAGGTTAACGCTCTGCCCTTGAGCCATAGCCCCATTCATGGGGATTTTTTATTCCTGTAATCGCTCAGAAATAAGAGTGTGGTGGATTTTCCTGTCCTGGCTGAATTCAAACTGGCATTCTCTACCTCTCAGCCTCCTGAAGAGCTAGGATTACAGGTAGGATCCACTGACACTTGGCTTTCTTTCCTTCTCATTCTTTTCTTTCATCCTGACAATCTGAAATCTTCACAGTGTAATTCCAATCGTTTGCATTTCAAAGTAAAATACCCAGGCCTGGAGTTAAAGTGACAGTACTGCCACCTATAAATGGAGGGAGATCTTGAGAAAATCATTCCTATCCATGGGAATGCCTAATAAAATGTTATAAAAGTAACAATTAAATTTGCAATTAGTTAATAACTCTCTTACATAATGCCACACAAAAAGTATTGGATAATGTCTTCCATTCTAGCAACATGTTATGATTCTCCCAATTATGGAATACTGACTACTTTTACATTAATGCTTTAATAAGTATTCAACCATGATACTTCATTAAAAGGAGGCATAATTTAATAACTAATAATTCATAATACATATAATTCAATATTCTCACATTCTCTCTCATATACATAGCAAACTACATGTCTATCTATCTATCTATCTATCTATCTATCTATCTATCTATCTATCTATCTATCTATCTATCTATCTATCTATCTATCTATCTATCTATCTATCTATCTATCTGCCACTACTATTGCTTGATCACAGGTCTTCAGAACTGGCTGGCAGTTCAGTTTGCCAAAGGCTTTTGTTTTACAACTGACCCATTCATGATTTGTGCATTGTGGGCTGTGAGTTCAAATCCCAGCATGGCCAAAAGTTTATATGTGGAGTCAGAAGCCAATTTTGACCCATTTTTGTCCTTCTCTGTGAAAGTTGTGGGTCTTAGGATGATGTATAATCCATATGCAAATAAATCCATGTGATAAGATGTAATAAATGAAATAAATGTGATATATGTAATAATTCTAAATAAAATAAATAAAAAATAAATAAGTGTAATAAATGTCATAGGGAGTAAACACATGTATGTAAATAGATCTCATGTATGAATATTATTTTTTCCAGTGCTGGGGCTTGAATTCAGGCCCTGGAAACTGGTCTGAAATTCTTGTCTTCAACGGTGGTGAGTTTCCCCTCCCCTACAGTGCCAAAGAGTTAATCAGACCCTGAGCTGAAATCCCAGGCCTGCCAGAAAAATGGTGCAAATTCCAAGCCAGTGTCTTAATTTTTTGACCAGGGACATGCACTATCTTGAAAGCACTCTCTGTGCTATGATATCATTCTATTCAAAGCAAATTTCTTAGCTGGGTGCTATTTTCCTAATAACTATGGATGTTCACTGATAGAAATACATGCATATATACACAGACACATGGAATTACTGGCTCTTTCTTTTTAGTGCAGATCCTGAGGTTTGAACTATGAGCCTAGAAATTGACTCTGAGCTCCATTTACACAAAGCAATACTTTATTGTGCCTTAATCCATGATACTTCATTAAATGGAGGAATAATTTAATACCTAATAATTATTAGTAATATGTTAAATGTCATTTAATAATATACAGACATCTCACATTCTATAATATATTTATATTTAAATGTACAGTGGAATACACATATACAACTCTCTCTCTCTCTCTCTATATATATATATACATACATGTATTTGCAGCAATTTATACATCTATCTATTTATATATTGACCACTCCTGAGGCTAGAACTCAGGTCTTGGGAACTGCCTGGCATTGAATTTGTTTGAGGCTGCTGTGCTTAAACTGACCCCTTGATGAATTAGGCATTTCAGGCCCTGAGTTCAAATCCCAGCAGTGCCAAAGTCAATAGGTGGAGTAAGAAGCCAATGTTGACCTGATTTCCTTTCTGTGTTAATATTGTGTCCTAGGTACAATATGTAATATCTATGCAACTACATATATTTGATATATATTATACATGTATATAAATAATATTTTTGCCAGTTCTAGGGCTGGAATTCACACACTGGGTAATGCTCTGGAATTTTTTTTCTTCTAAGAGGTTAGTTTTCACATCACCCAGAGCACAATAGAGTTACCCAGTCCCTGAGTTCAAATTACAAGTATGGCAGATAAAATGGCCCAAATTCCTATCCAGGACCTTAACTTTTTTGGAGTGGCAAACTCCAAAAAAGTAGCTTGAACTCTGGTCACCACAACTCTTCCTCAGCCTTGATTATCCTAGGCTGGGGTGCAGCTTTTACACCCACAGATGATCCAGGGATCCTAGGACCCATGTTCAACTCCCAGCTCTAACAAAAAAATAAACCAACCAAGATGGAGGAGGAAAAACCAGGAAGTTTTAGACAACAGTTTTACCTTTGTTTCTTTTGCACTGTGATCATCTTGGATCTCAATGACTCGGCTTGAAAATTGTACATGACCTTGCATGGCTGAAGGTTGGCGTGCTGTCAGTGAAGCCTCAGCCCAACCCAGAAACCAAGACCCTGAGTTTGATCTTTGTAATGTACCAATTGAACTACTAATTAGCTAGTCATTGTAGTATAAGATTGTACGCAATAAATATAGGTCATTGATTAATTTAATATTTTATTGTCTCCCACTGTGATTAATTAATGGAGGCACAATTTTGGACCAAATAATTCATAATAATAGAGTATATAAAAATAAGATATAGACATCACTATACAGTAGAATCTATATAAATGTCTATCTGTCTCTATAACTTTATTTATAGATACATATGTAAATACACACCCTGCAATATACATATATATCTGTTTATATATTGGCCACTCCTAGGGCTTTATCTCAGGTCCTCAAATTTGCCTGACAACTTCACTTGCATCAGACTGGTGTGCTAACATTGACACATTCATGAAGTGGGCCTTCTAGGCCCAGAGTTCAAATCACAGAACTGCCAAGAACTTAATCATGGTAGAAGAAGCCAATTGTCCTACTTGTTTTCCTTATCAGTGAAAGTCCTGGGTCTCAGGAATGATGTATAATACATAGTCAAATCTGTGTTCTATTTAATAGGATGTAAATAATGTTATACATATAATCATACTCTCTAAAATATATAATAAATAAATAAAAAACAAAATAAAATGAATACCTACACTAAATGCAATATGTCATAAACATGCATATGTAAATATAAATCATGTTTTTAAAATGTATACGAATATTATTTTTGCCAGTGCTAGGGCTTGAATTCAGACCCTGGGAACAGACCTGTCTTTCTTGTCTTCCAGCATTGTGAGTTTTCCCATCCCCCACAGTACTGCAGATTTACCCAGACCCTAAGTTCAAATCCCAGGCTCGGCAGAAAAAATGGCTCGAATACGCCAAGTAGCCTCATAATTATTTAAGTATTTTTAATGTATCTATGTATATATGTATGTATGCATGTATGTATTTTTATTTTGTCAAGCTCAATGGCAGCTCTGCCTCAGCTTTGATCACTCTAGGCTGGGTTGTTGCCACTGGACCCAGAGCCGAACCTAGGTTCCTGGGCCTCAAAGGCTGACAGGAAAAATAAATAAATAAAACAACACAGAAAAAAAAAACAGTAACTTTCAGATGTCTGCCGGTTTTACATTTGTTCTCTTTTCAAGGTGACCATCCTGGGTCTAAAAGACAGGGCTGAAAAGTGTTGGTAACCTGCCATTGCTGAAGGTTGTTGAGCTTTCAGGGAAGCCATGGGCCAACACCACAACATAGGCCCTGTGTTCGAAGCTGGGTCCTGACCCCTACCAATAGAGGGAGATCCTAAGAGTCTTGTTCCTATTCATAGGAATACCGATGGAAGATTATGAATGTCAAGGTTTAATTGGTTGTTCCTGAATGATACTAGTATAAAATTAGAGAGTGATTTTAGGAGTCCGAAGGATTTTAATGAATATTTTTTGGCACATTAAAAGAATACTATTAATTATGTGGACACAATAGTTTCGGGACAGTGGTCGATTTAATTAATAATTCATTAAGGATGAAAACAGTAATATTAATTACATGGAGGCATAATAAATACCCAAGACTTAATAGGAATGTAGCCTATATAACTGAATAATGTATAGACATCTCTGGCACTCTATAAAGATCTGTATTTATTTGTGTACTACCATCTGCATGTCAATCTGTTCTTGTTTTGTCAACCCCTGGGGCTCAATCTCAGGTGCTGGGAACTGCTTGCCAGTTCAATATGCCCCAGGCTGGCATGCTGACACTCACCCATTCATGAATTGGGCCTTGTAGGCTGTGAGTTCAGATGCCAGTACTCACAAAAATTGAATCATGCAGTAAGACACAGGGTGACACATGTTTTCTTTTTCTGTGAAAGTCCTGGGTGTCAGGTGTGAAGTTTCATGCATAGGCAATTCTATATCTTATTTAATAAATGTAGTAAATATTCCATGTGTTGTAGCAGTCAATAAAATAAATGGTAAATGAATAAAAAATGAATAACTTCATTAAGCACAATTTGGAGTCAACATACAGGGCTCTATCTCAGGGCCTGGGAACTGACTGGCAGCTGAATTGACTAGTGGCTACTGTGCTGGCATTAACCCATTCATGAACTGAGCCTTCTTTGCCTGAGTTTAGATCCCAGCACTGCCAAAATGTAATTTTTGAGTGAGAAGCTGAGCATGACACGTTTTCCTTTTCTGTGAATGTGCTCTGTGTCAGGTAGGATGTATAATTTGGATGCAAATCTATATTCTATGTAATAGGATGTAATAAAGGTAAAAAACATCATAGGTAGAAGAATTGCCACTACAGTAAATAATAAACAGATTGAATTAGTAGTGAATCATTCTAGGATAAAATTAGATGCAATAAGTTTAGGATGTGCACTAAGTTTAATTGATATTTTATTAAGCATTAACAGAATAAAAATTACATGGAGACATAATTAAATAACTAATAATTGGTAGTAACAATGATGCATAATTTAATAATCTATAGACATTGGTCTCATTCTATGAAATAACTAATTATATATATGGATATATGTACATATATGATAAACAATAATGGGATATTGAGTAATTATTAATTAATGATTTATTAATTGTTAACTGGGACACATCATTAAATGGAGACATAATTTAATACCTAATAATTGGTAGTAATATTATCTATAGTTTAATAATATTCAGAAATCTCATTTTGTATATATAATATTTATATACAGCAATCTCTATCTATTTGTACCTCATTCACTCCTGGGGCTCAGTGGTTGAGTGCTCCCCTAATAAGCACCAAGCTCTGGGTTCGATTCCTCAGTGCCACAAAACAGAAAACCCAGAAGTTCTGCTCTTTCAATCAATTGAGTGCTAGCCTTGAGCACAAAGGTTTAGGGACAGTGTCTAAGCTCTTACTCATGCCCTGGTCTGATAACAAAAAAAGGTAGAATGGTCTAACTGCAATTATAGAAGGACAGAACTTCAAATACCTCATTACAGATCAAGCTAGGAGACTGGTGCTGACAGCAGCCACCTAACCTGACTTAACCACATGTAAACCGCTGAACCCAGCTCCACGGGTTACCCATATCATCCTGGCTTATGCCCATCATCCTGGCTGCTCAGGAGCTTTAAAACCCAGTCTTTGCAGGAAGTCTGAGAGACACCTCAAAATGTGGCTCCAAGAGGTAGAGCTCTAGCCTTGAGCAAATGTTACTGGAACAGTACCCCATGCTTTGAGTTCAAGCCCCATGGCTAACAACCCCTCCCCCCAAAAAACACCCCACTAAACCATTAGATGTGAACTTGTATGGTTTGTAAAATTTTCCTCAAAGAATGGTGATACTGATGAAAGCACCCTAATTCTAATGACAGCTTGTGGAATGGAGCTATGTGCTGAGTCCTCCATAGGGTGCTCTATTCTGAGTCCCACACAGGGTGCTATGTGCTGAGTCTTTCATAGGATGCAGTGTGCTGAGTCCTGCATTGGGTGCTGGGTGCTGAGTCTTTAACAGGATGTTGTGTGCTGAGTGGTGCAACGAGTGCCATGTGCTGTGTCCTTAACCGGGTGCATTCTTACATCTTGTCTATGTAAGAGCTCCACAACTTAGATGATTATACAGACAAGAATATTGAGGCTCAGATAGGTCCCCATGTCAGGGATAAAATTATGTGTTACCGAAGATTAGTGAGTTGTCTACAGCAGACAATGGTTTTGTTTTGTTTTTTCTCAGTCATGAACCTTGAACTCAGGGCTTAAGCGCTGACCCTTACATCTTGGGCTCATGGCTAGCACTCCACCACGTGGAGCCATGGACTCCCTTGCAGCAGAGGCCACAGCCAAGGGGTCAGTAGTTGGTCTCTCATCCTGCCTTCTCAGGAAGCTGAGTTCTAAAGATCTGGGTTCCAAACTATCTCAGACACAAAAGGTACCATGAGACTATTATCTCCAATTCACTACTAAGAACCTGAAGGGGAAGCTGGGTGCTTTTGGCTCATGTCTCTCATCTTAGCTACTCAGGAGGATGTGATCTGAGGATCATGGTTCAAAGCTAGCCTAGGCAGGAAAGTCCTTGAGAAACATAGCTCCAATGAACCACCAGAAAACCGGAAGAAGCTCTGTGGCTCAAGTGGTAGAGCACAAGATTTGAACTGAAGAGGTCAGGGACAGCACCCAGGCCAAGACAACCGACCAGGCCATTCAACCGACAACAACAACAATAAAAAAAGACAGAACTAAACTGACAAAGCTGAAGTAGAGGGCTGGGAATGTGCTTTAGTGGTAGAGTGCTTTCCATATATGAAATCCTGGGCTTCATTTCTCAGGAGCACATCACTAGGACAAAGCCTGAAGAGGCTCTGTGGCTCAAGTGAGAAAGGGATATCATTATACAAGAGAAACTAGGTACGGTGCTCAGGTCCTGAGGTCAAGCTTCAGGACTCATGTATGTGTGTGCACGCACGCGCACACACACACACACACACACACACACACACACACACACACACACACATACATATACTAGATATTGCAAATAAGGGAAATCATGGGACCTATGTTTCTTTGTGCTTGGCTTACTTCACTTAATATAAATTTTTCCAAGTCTTTCCATTTCCTAACAAATGGGGAAATGTCATTCTTTCTGATGGAGGCATAGAATTCCATTGTATATATATATATATATACCACATTTTCTTGATCCATTCATCTACTGAGGAGCATCTGGATTGGTTCCATATGTTAGCTATGGTAAATAATGCTGCAATAAACATAGTTGTGCTGGTAGCTTTAGTGTGGTCTTGTTTGTAAACATTTGGGTACATGTCCAAAAGTGTGACTGCTGGGTCATAAGGGAGCTCTATGTGGAGTCTTTTGAGGAACCTCCATACAACTTTCCAAACTGGTTGAACAAGTTTACACTCCCACCAACAATGAAGTAAGGTTCCCTTCTGTCCACATCCCCCCCAGCATTTGTTGTTATTAGAGTTCTTGATTTTTGCCATTCCAACTGGAGTGAGGTGGTATCTTAATGTTGTTTTGATTTGCATTTCTTTTATGGCTAGGGACGTTGAGCATTTCTTCATGTGTCTATTGGCCATCCTTCTTTCTTCTTCAGAGAAGTTTCTCTTTAAGTCAATAGTCCACTTATTTATTGGGCAGTTGTTTCTTTGAGGATTTGTTGTTGGGGGATTTAATTTTTTGAGTTCCAAGTATATTTTAGATATGAGACCCTTGTCCATTGTATGGCTAGTGAAGATCTTCTCCCAATCCATGGGTTTTCTATTGATCTTGCTAGCTATGTCCTTTGCCATGCAGAAGCTCTGCAACTTCATGCAATCCCATTTGTCCAACCTTTCTTTGATTTGTTGTTTTTCCGGGTCTCTATTAAGAAAATTTTGGCCTGCCCCAAGGAGACCTAGGGTTTCTCCTATTCCATCCTGTAATGTTTTCAGAGTGTCTACTTTGACTCCGAGGTCTTTGATCCATTTGGAGTTGATTCTGGTGCAGGGTGATATATAAGGATCTACCTTTAGTTTTCTACAAGTAGTTAACCAATTTTTCCAGCACCATTTACTGAAGAGGCTGTCTTTCTTCCATTCTATTTTTTAGTTCCCTTATCAAATATTATATGGCTATATGTCTGTAGGTTCATTTCTGTGTTTTCAATTCTATTCCATTGGTCCTGAGGTCTGTTCTTGTGCCAGTACCAAGCTGTTTTGATTACTATGGCTTTATAGTAGAGTTTGAAATTTGGTATTGATATTCTGTATGCCAACAATGAGAAAAGAGGGGCTGAAATTAGGAAAGCAACTCCATTTGTAATAGCCCCACAAAAAATAAAATACCTATGAATTAACTTAACCAAGGAAGTGAAGGACCTCGATGATGAAAACATTAATAACTTGAAAAAGGAAATCAAAACAGAACTTAGAAAATGGGAAAAGCTCCCATGCTCCTGTATTGGAAAGATTATCATCGTGAAAATGACAATACTTCTCAAGGCTATCTACATATTTAATGCGATACCTATCAAAATTCCAACCACATTCTTCAAGGAAATAGAAGAGGCAATCCAAAAATTCATGTGGAATAATAAAATTCCCTGAATAGCAAAAAGGCTCTTCAACAGTTGTGTGCCTTTTTTTTTTTTAATTTTATTTTATTTTATTTGAGAACATACTGTACAGAGGGGTTACAATTACATGGGCAGGATAATGCATACATTTCTTACCAAGCATTGCATCCTCCTCCTTTGTTTACCCTTCACCTCCCTTCCCAGCCTCCCCCATCCCTCCCACCCAATCATACCCCCCCTCCCCCCCCCCCACCGACATTGTAAAGCTGGTTTTGACATGACATTTTGTACTTCTCATTGTTGCAACAGGTCCACCTGAATCCTTAAACGACTTGTTTGTCCCCGTCTCCTCCACATGTTATCCTGACATCAAATATAGTGAAAGCAGGGGTTACACTGTGGGGGAGGGACATACAAAGCAACAAAGAAATAATCTTATAAATGCGTTAGAAACCCATGCATGAAAGAAACAAAAACATTAAAATACATATTTGAGGTTTTGTTTTCCTAACATCACATTATCTGACTTTTTCCGCTTGACTCATACCTATACTAGATATTGCAAATAAGGGAAACCATGGGACCTATGTTTCTTTGGGCCTGGCTTACTTCACTTAATATAATTTTTTCCAAGCCTTTCCATTTCCTAACAAATGGGGAAATGTCATTCTTTCTGATGGAGGCATAGAATTCCATTGTGTATAAATACCACATCTTCTTGATCCATTCATCTACTGAGGGGCATCTGGGTTGGTTCCATGTCTTAGCTATGGTAAATAATGCTGCAATAAACATAGTTGTGCTGGTAGCTTTAGTGTGGCCTTGTTTGTGATCATTTGGGTAAATGCCCAAAAGTGGGATTGCTGGGTCGTTGGGGAGCTCTATGTGGAGTCTTTTGAGGAACCTCCATACTGCTTTCCAAAGTGGTTGAACAAGTTTACATTCCCACCAACAATGAAGTAAGGTTCCTTTCTGTCCACATCCCCTCCAGCATCTGTTGTTGTTAGAGTTCTTGATTTTTGCTGTTCTAACTGGAGTGAGGTGATATCTCAATGTTGTTTTGATTTGCATTTCTTTTATGGCTAGGGATGTTGAACATTTCTTCATGTGTCTATTGGCCATCCTTCTTTCTTCTTCAGAGAAGCTTCTCTTTAAGTCTTTCGCCCACTTACTTATTGGGCAGTTGTTTCTTTGAGGATTTGTTGTTGGGTGGTTTAATTTTTTGAGTTCCAAGTATATTTTAGATATGAGACCCTTGTCCGTTGTATGGCTGAAATTAGGAAAGCAACTCCATTTGTAATAGCCTCACAAAAAATAAAATACCTAGGAATTAACTTAACTAAAGAAGTGAAGGACCTCTATGATGAAAACTTTAAAATCTTGAAAAAGGAAATCAACACAGAACTTAAAAAATGGCAAAACCTCCCATGCTCCGGATTGGAAAGATTAACATCGTGAAAATGGCAATACTGCCCAAGGCTATCTACAAATTCAACGCAATACCTATCAAAATTCCACCCTCATTCTTCAAGGAAATAGAAGAGGCAATCCAAAAATTCATATGGAACAATAAAAGACCCCGAATAGCAAAAACGCTCCTCAACGGAAAGAATACTGCTGGAGGAATATCAATACCAAATTTCAAACTCTACTATAAAGCCATAGTAATCAAAACAGCTTGGTATTGGCATAAGAACAGACCTCAGGACCAATGGAATAGAATTGAAAACCCAGAAATGAACCTACAGACCTATAGCCATCTAATCTTTGATAAGGGAGCTAAAACAATAGAATGGAAGACAGACAGCCTCTTCAGTAAATGGTGCTGGCAAAACTGGTTAACTACATGTAGAAAACTAAAGCTAGATCCTTATATATCACCCTGCACCAGAATCAACTCCAAATGGATCAAAGACCTTGAACTCAAAGCAGACACTCTGAAAACATTACAGGATGGAATAGGAGAAACCCTGGGTCTCCTTGGCTCAGGCCGAAATTTTCTGAATAGCGACCCGGAAACACAACAAATCAAAGAAAGGCTGGACAAATGGGATTGTATAAGGTTGCAGAGCTTCTGCAGGGCCAATGACATAGCTAGCAAGATCAATAGAAAGCCCAGTTGTGTGCCTTTATAAATCATGCTAATCTTTAGCTCGGGGTTCTCCTCCTTGGCTCTGCTGTGTTGGAGTGTAGGATGAGATTCGAGCTGCAGCCTGTTTAAATAAAACTTTAAAACAACTGTAAAATCTGACTCTTGATTGTCTTCTTGGTGGGGATCCAGCAACCTGGGTATAACATTAGTGGAGGCCTTCAGGGATCCCCCCAAAGACATCTGAGATCTCAGACTCCAAAGGTAAAACAGCGCTGTCTTTGTTAATTTGTCATGTCCTGTCATTGTCTGTTTTACTTTCATTTTCCTTTGTGAGGATGGCTGCTCCCATGTACAAAGGGTTGTCTAAGCTGAAGCGCTTGCACAACAACCCTGGAGGAACTGGGAGATGTCCCACATCCTCTTGTGGGGAGGGGGGTCTTTGGAACCCCGCCGTGTGGGGTGGGAGTTGGAACCCCACTGTGTGGGGTGGGCTGGGGGGGGTTCTTGGAACACCGCCTTGTGAATTTTGGGACAGGGGTCGTTTCGGTTTTGGGCCGGAACTGACCAAGACGGCCTCCTAACCGAGGCCTAACTTGCCCACTGTGGCTCTGCTCCTTCTGCTGTGGGGCCTGGGTGGGGAACCTCGCCATGACAGGAGTCAGTGGACCAATTTGGGAAATCTCCTCTTTGTAAGCTTTTTTTTGTAACTGTCAGGCCTGCATGTGTTTTGTTTGTACTGTTTATTGGTTTTTGGACTATACAACTGACGGGATTGGAAACCATGGGCACCACTCCGTCTAGCCCCCTAGACTTACAAAAAGAAACCGAGGAAGAGGTAAAGAAGAGGTACCCCCTGGTTTTTCAGGGAGATAACTTGGAAGAAGAAATGTTTCCTCCCCCATACTCTCTTTTCCAGGTTCTTTTTTGCAGAATCTGAGAATGATCAAGAGGAGGAGGGAGCTATAGAATCCTCGGCACCTGCCTTAAAGTTTCTGAGGGGCCAGTCACTCAACGATGCCATGGGATCAACCCCTCTTCTCATACAGCTGTTTTTCTCTTTCGCACCATAGGTCCTGTGTATGTGGATGGTCAACAGCAACTCCAATATTGGTCATTTTCTACCAGTGACCTATACAAAAATGCCTATACACCCAAAATGTCCCCTTTTCTGAGAAACACCAGGATTTAATTAGTTTGCTTAAACTATTCACTTTATTCATCAGCCCATTGGGATGATTTTAGTCAGCTTTTACAGGTCTTTTTTACCACCGAAGAAAGAGACTGTATCCAAGAGGTGGCACGGAAACATCCCTGGCCCCACAGGAGCACCTATCATGGATCCTGCCCTGCTCACTGCCTATTTTCCTGAGATCCAACCAACATGGGACTACAATATGGTTGAAGGTAGGGAGCGACTCCTCATCTATAACCAGGCTCTGTTGGCAGGTCTCAAGGCGGCAGCTTGCCAACCTACTAATATGGCCAAAGTTTTTGATGTTAGATAGGGAGGAAGTGAAAGTCCTTCAACATATCTTGAGTAGCTCATAGAAGCTTTTAGTCAATATACCCCATAATATTTTGAGACCCAGGAGTTGGCTCAGATGATTATGTTTGCCTATATAAGTCAAGCTGAACCAGACATAAAGCAAAAGTTGCAGGCTCTAGACAGACTTGGTGAAAAGTCTATTAGGGATCTATTAGCTGTGGTGGAAAAGGTTTACAATAAGAGAGAGACAGAGGAGTAAAGACAGGAAAGGAAGGACAGAGAATGTGAAATGGAGTGTAAAAAGAGCAACCGGGCCAAGGAAAAGAGTCCAGACTTGTTGGACATGACACTATCGCATGCCGAGCATACCTGGTTCACAGAAGGCAGCAGTTTCATTTGAGATGGAAAAAGGTACGCAGATGCAGCAGTCACCACGGACACTGAGATAGTGTGGGCAGAAGCACTCCCCCAGGGAATGTCTACACGAAGAGCAGAACTAGTGGCACTAACAAAAGCCCTACAGATGGGAAAAGGGAAGAGACTAAATATTTACACGGATAGTCGGTATGCTTTTGCCACTGTGCATGTTCATGGAACCATTTACCAAGAGAGGGGGCTGTTGACAGCTGAGGGAAAGGCTATTAAAAACAAACAAGAAATTTTAAGCCTCATCCAGGCCTTATAGGAACCAGCAAATATTGCCATTATGCACTGTCCTGGCCATCAAAAGGTAACTGATTCAATAACCAAAGGAAATAACTTGGTCGATCAGGCAGCTAAGGAGGCAGCCCTCCAGCCCAGAGTGGAAGTAGACCCAGGGCCACAAGTTATGGCTCTTGAGCCTCAGTACTCCCAAGAAGATTTGCAGTGAATAAAGAAAATTTCCATGGCCTAACCCCCGAACAGAGAAAGAAATGAAGACTGATGGAAAACTGGTGAGGGAAAATTTATCTTGCCACAAAGATTGGGTAAGGGAATTCTTATGAGAATCCATTGGGTCTCACACATGGGAACCCGAAGAATGCAGCACTTGCTGACACTCAGAAGTAAAAATCAGGCAAGGAAATCACCTCATTGAGGACATTGTTAAAAATTTTAAAGCCTATCAGCTCACCAATGCCCCCAATCAACCGGTTACAAAAGGAGCTCGCCTCCGTGGAGATAGACCAGCTGTGTATCAGGAAGTAGACTTCACAGAAATTAAAACTGGAAAATTTGGATATAAATATTTGCTAGTTTTTGTAGACACTTTTTCAGGATGGGTTGAAGCCTACCCAACAAAGCATGACACCAGGAACATCGTGGCTAAGAAGATCCTGGAAAAAATCCTACCCAGGTATGGCTTCCCATCCACCATTGGGCCTTCATCTCAAAAGTAAGTCAGGGAATAGCCGCAGCACTGGGGACAGATTGGAAATTGCACTGTGCTTATAGACCCCAGAGTTCAGGCCTGGTAGAAAGAATGAATCGGACTCTAAAAGAGACCTTAACTAAATTGGCCTTGGAGACTGGTGCAGACTGGGTATGGCTGCTTCCTTTTGACCTGTTTAGAGTAGGAAATTCACCCTATCAGCTTGGCTTTACTCCTTTTGAAATAATGTATGGACAACCCCCAACCTACCCTCCAGACTGAATTGCTTGCTGATTTGGATGATACTGAATTTCTGTGTAAGCTTAACTATTTATAGCTGGTGCATAAGAGGATGTGGCCCCAGCTTAGAGCATTATATGATTCTGCTTCTATTCCTGCCCCCAATTTGTTTAAACCAGGGGACTAGGTGTTTGTTTGAAGGGACAACTTGAGATCTCTGTCTGGAACCTTGGTAGAAGGGACCTTACATGGTGCTACTGGCTACACCTACTGCCCTTAAGGTGGATGGCTTTGCTGCTTGGATCCACTGCTCCCACTCCAGACCGGCTGACCACTTTGCCCTGGACGACTGTGGGGAAACATGGGGAAGTCTCCAAGCATCCTACCCAACCACTCCGCATATGCCTCAAGTAAAGAAAAATGAACTGCTTGTTATTGGTATTGTTGTTTAATAGAATGGCTAAGGTCAGAGAGGGACCATAATCCATTCAAAATCAAGAGCTGTTGGAGTTTAGTTTTGGGCCAGAGCCATAAGATAGTGTCTCAGGACTATAAGTCAAAGGGGGGAAATGCAGGGTTAAAGTTTTGAGGCAGTGACCACTTGTTGCTTGTTTCTAGCAGAGCAACACATGGTGGTAATGCAAACACCTGGTTGGTTGTGTGCCTTTATAAACCCTGCAAATCTTCAGCTTGATGCTCTCCACCTAGGCTCCTCTGTGTCAGAGTGTGGGACGAGGCCCGAGCTGCAGCTCATTTAAGTGAAACCTTAAAACAGCTGTAAAGTCTGACTCTCGGTGGTCTTTTTGGTGGGGGTCCTGCGACTGCGGTATAACAATGTTTCCATTTTTCTCTAGTACCCCTCGAGATTTAGACTAAGGGCTTGTGTGGAGCGGTTCCTCGGTGAATTCTTGAGTAAACCACTTGAAGCCTCCTCAGGAGATTGCCATTCAAGCCAGCCGAGCAGGAGAGTCTCTGAGACTATTTTATCCAATAAACCACCAGAGAACCAGAAGGGGAGCAGTGGCCCAGAGGGTAGAGCTTCTGCTTTGAGAGAGAAAACTGAGCAGGAGATACAATCCTGACCAGGCAGAAAAGCCTGGGAATTGCTTATGTCCAGTTAACTACGAGATGGTGGTAAGTGGAGCTGTGGTGGTGGTAGTGCCTCAGCCTTGAGCAAAGCATCTCAGGAACACATCAGGCCCTGAGTTTAAGCTCCGGGATGGCCACAAAAAAATTCAAAAAGAGAAAGCCAAGTTTATGTATCAGTGTCCTACCTACTTATGTGTGTATGTATATTACCTCCCATAGTGCAAACAGACTATGCAATGCTTCTGCTTTTATTTACTGGTTTATTTTTCAGATATGCTAGTTGCGCATACTGCATTATTCTCTTTATTTCAGGCCCATTGCTTTTCTCTTCCAGGGTTCTAGGCCTGTGTCTTTATATGATGCACACTGAAGCTCTCAGCAGCCTTTATTTACATTTTATTATGAGGCCAATGCAGGAACAGTCACAAATCAGGCAGGGGAAGAGAAGATCAGGTTTCTTAGAAGTAACCGGTATTCAGAAAATTAAACTTGAGAACATAAAATGGTAGCATACTTATGTAAAAACTACCATTAAGAAAAAAATGAAGGGGCTGGGAATATGGATTAATGAGAGAGTGCTTGCCTAGCATGCAAGAAGCCCTGGGTTTGATTCCTTGAGTTCAACCCAACAACTGGCAAAGAGATACCTACCTAGGTAGGTAAGTAGGTACAAGACAGACAGAAAGAAAGGAAGAAGGAAAGAAAGAAAGAAAAAAGAAAGAAAAAAGAGAAAAGAAAGAAAGTTCATAGATGAAGCTGTTTTTCACATCAGAAGGAAAGAAGGGAACATTTTCTAGTCATGAGGCTTTCTGCAGTGTGCCAGGACACCAGCATCACTTTCACACAATCGCAGAGCAGGATGACTGTCTCTGTCCCACTTCTCAGGCAGCCAAGCGCCCCAGAGTCAAGAGGGCAGAGCCAGGTTCTAACTCAGCTGCTTGGAGACAGAAGAGAAATGGCCCTACCTCTCCTTGGACTGGGAATTTGCATTAATGATTTGGAGCATGAAGTAAGGAGAATGAACTGGCAGAGATAGAAGGGTCTTCAAACTGGACAGATGGAGAGTCAAAAACCCACTCCCTAAGACCGGGAAGCAGGATTTTTCTACTCTGTTCCGCCCCTCTCCCCCATTAAACTGGCTCTCTATTGGTAACCTAAAGATAGCCTGAGGCTCCTTTCACCTGAGGGAGGAAGGTTAATTAGTCATCATTTGAAGAGGCTGAGAAAAGCCTGACCCTGCTGTAACTATAACAAATGTTTCAGGTTTCCCTCATTACTGGTTGTGCCTGGAATGAATGAAGTGGTTTTGCAGCTCACTTCCCTGTTGAGTGTGTACATTCTGCCTCTTAATCCTGCAGGTCTAGGTCTCTCCAACTAGCCTGGCTTTTGAAACTGTTTTCTGTCCTTCAAATAATGTTACACTGTAGTTCTTCCTGCTAACAGGGCTAGGGCTTGGATCCTGAGAACTTCATTTGAAGCCAGGATGGGTCAATAATATTTCTTTCCTTCTATAGCTCAAGAACTCCAAGAACATTTAGAGTGTAAGTAACTTCTCATCACCAAGGGAAACACAGGAATCTCTTGAGCATCTGACCTTTCAGAACTGGAAGTCAGAGTGTCCTAGACTTCCCTGCCCTGGCTGTTTTCACCCTGTGATACTGAGACCTAGGCCTCCTGAGATAGTGTGATGGGCGTGAGCTATTGGTTCTCTGCTAGGTTTAGAATATAATGACATTGACAATACAAGTCAACTGCTTATCACAAAGGACTTGGGGAGCATATTAAGCCTTTCAACAATGGGCCTTTCAGGACCCTGCAGGACACAAGTTTATAATGCTAGAGTCTGAGAGGCTGGGCTTATGTATGTGCTACACTTGAACCTTGAGGTCTGACTCCAAATCTGGTGTACAACAGCATTCATTTTCCAAAAAATATTCTCATAATTAGCAAATAGGAAAAGTACTTTGATTATCCCTCACTCTTTTTCCAGTTGTGTGTCTCAAACTGAAGCGTGGGCGCTGTCCCTGAGCCATTCAGCTCAAGGCAAACACTGTACCAATTGATCCACAGTGCCACATGGGGTTTTTTGATGGTTCATTGGAGGCAAGAGTCTAACAGGCTTTCCTTCCCTAGGCTGTCTTCACACTGTGATCTTCAGATCTCAGCCTTCTGAGAAAGTAGGTTTCCAGAGCCACTGGAATCTGGCGTATTGTTTTTGCCAGACCTGGGGCTTGAAATTAGGGCCTGGGTACTGTCTCTGAGCTTCTTTTTCTCAAGGCTAGCCCTCTACCACTTGAGCCACACCACAGCTTCTGGCTTTTTCTGAGTATGTGGCAGTGAGGATTCAAACCCTGGCAATCATGCATGCTGAGCAAGCTCTCTACCACTAAGCCACATTCCCAGCCCCAACCTTATGATTTCATCCCTCGACTTGCCTATCCACAAGAAAAGGCTTCTGAGTATAAATCATCTAAACAAATCACTATAGGAAGTTGTCCAAAGATAAATAAGACAAAGCTCATACTGGGGACAGACTCTAACCATGTGATGACTTGACAAATGCCTCGATTTAATTATGTATCATGTTTCAACACTTAATAAAGTATTAATGAAAAATGAGCATGAGTCAATGTACTAAATTATTGTGTATAATTTTATAATAGATGTACAAAACATAATTAATATTATGTGTATAATACTAAATACAATAAACAATATAATGAATAAATTAAAATTAAATACAAAATCAATAATAATAATCATAATATGAAATAAACATACATATGTACCTATATATCATATATTACACATGTATACAAATATTTTTTTCTATTGGAGGGTCTTAATTCAGGCCCTGTGAACTCTAGCTTGAAAATCTTTTCCTCAAGAACAGTGCGCTTAGCCTTCACCCATGGTGCAAAAGAGTTACTTGGACAGTGAGCTCAAATCCCAGCAATGGGAGAAATACTGGCCCCAGTTCCAAGACAATGACTTAATATTTGTAACAGAAGCAGTTATGTTTATTCAGTTCCATAATGAACATTTAAAAATATCAGTGTAGAATTTTGTACAGCTACTCAGACATCCTTCACTTACCCCCAAAGTGCTTCTTGAGTACTACACATTTTTGTATGTTTTTTACTGTAAAAATATTGTACAGAGGGGTCACAGTTATATGAGCAAAGTAATGAGTACATTTCCTATTGAGCATTGTTGCCTCGTCGTTTGTTTTCACCCTACCTTCCCTTCCCGCCAGTCTTCACAACTAACTTTCCCTGTCGAGGTCAGTGACTTAATTATTTATTTTGGCTTGGCATGGGGTTTGAACTCAAGTAGTGGCAACTCTGTGCCTTCTGTCACATTGCTACACATTCATCAAGTCTCTGAGTTCAAATCCCAGTCTAGGAAAGAAAACTGGTAGAAATTCCAAACCAGGGAATTTTATTATTTCAAGTTAGTTAGTTAGTTAGTTAGTTAGTTCATTAATTTTGCCAACCACGGGTCTTGAACTCAGGTCATGGCAACTCTGACTCAGCTTCACTCTCCCTAGGATGGGGGGCAGCCTCGGGACCCACAACCTATCCTGGGACCCTAGGCCCAGATGGCTTGCAGGATTGAAAATAAAAAACAGAACAGCAGAAAAAGTAGGGAGCTGTAGAGGGCTCAGGGTTTTATAACTTTTTCTTTGCAAGGTGACCATCCTGGGTCTGAATGACGGGAAATCCTGAGATACTGGTTTCTGGACCAGGAAAAGTCATGGAATGCGATCGATCTTATCCTTGAATGAGTACTTCATGCATGATGTGACTAGGAAATGATGGGCAAGACTCATGGGATATCGCTTATTTGTAAAGCAGTGTAGATGAAGCGTGACAATAATCATCACAGTCATGAAATGAAGGCATCTGGAAAGATCCAAGAATCAGTAGACACATGGTAGATTGGATTCCATCACAGGTTATCGTCTCTCCTACTCTATACAAATGTGTACTTATTTGCATACTACCTTCAACTTATGAATGGATGACTGCTGTGTGCCCTCCCCCCATACCCCCACCTGGGGGTCCATCTCAGGTTCTGGGAATGGCCTTACTCCTTAGTGGCTCACAGACTGGTGTGCTCACATGGACCCATTCGTCAATTGGGTCTGCTGGTCCCCGAATTCAGATCCCAGCAGTGCCAAAAAATTCATCCTGATGTCAAAAGCCAATTGTTGCACCTGTGTTCCTTTCCTATGCAAGTCCTGGGTCTCAGCTAGGATGGGAAATGATATATAGGCAACTCTATAGCCATGGGAATAGGTTGTCATCCATGTCAGCACAGTTATATCTATCACCATACTCAATAAAATACACAATACATCCATGAATAAGACACAATTAAAAGAATAACTACACTGAATGCAAGAAGCATACCACACCTGCAGGTAAAGAGAAACCCTATGTTTAAAAAAGGTGGGCTTGTTATTTTTTCCAGTGTTGAGGCTTCAAATCAGGCTCTGGGTCAGGCCTGACATTCTAGTCTTCAAGGATTGTGAGATTCTCCTTACCCCAAAGTACAACAGAGCTACCCATTCCTCAGTTCACATCCCAGTACTGACAAAAAATTCATTCTGTTGTCAGAAGCCAGTCTTTGCACATGTTTTCCTCTCTTGTGCAAGTCCCGGATCTCAACTAAGATAGAGAATGCATAGGCAACCCTATAACCAGGGGAACAGGTTGTCATCCATGTCAGCACAGTTATACCTGTCACCATACTCAATAAAATGCACAATACCTTCATGAATTAGACACAAAATAAGGAGAAGTGCACCAAATGCAAGATGCTGTCCTCACAGGTATGTAAATATAGATCCTATGTTTAAATTATGAATTTATGCCTATCCTGGCCCTCCCTGGGACTTGATGTCAGGTTCTGGGAATGGCCTATCTCCTTCGTTGCTCACAGGGTGGTGTCCTCACCTTGACCCTTTTGCCAATTGGGCCTGCTAGGCTCTGAGTTCAAATCCCAACAGTGTCAAAAGATGAATCCTGATGTGAGAAGCCCATCAATTCACCTGTTTTCCTGTCCTGTGAAAGTCCTGGGTCTCAGCTAGGATGGAGAATGCATAGGAAGTCCTATAATCCTATAGCAATAGATTGTCATCCATGTAAACACTATTATATCTGTAACCATGCTCAGGAAAATACACAGTACTTCCATGGATAAGACAGAAAATAAGGAGAAGTACACCAAATACAAGATGCTGTCCACACATGTAAATATAGATCCTATGTTTAAATAATGAATTTATGACTACTGTGGCCCATCCTGGGGATCAATGTCAGATCCTGGGAATGGCCTAACTCCTTAGTTGCTCACAGGCTGGTGTGTTCACCGTAAACTATTCACCAATTGGTCCTGCTAAGCCCTGAGTTCAGATCCCAACACTACCAACAATTGGATCATGGAGTATGAAGACAAGTGTGCAACTTTTTTTATGTTCTCTGAGAGTCCAGGTTGTCAGGCATGCTGGAGTACACGTCTACAAATCTAGATGCCATGTTATAGGATGTCATCAATGTAATAAATGGAATGGGTGTCATCATAGTAAAATCAACGGTAAATAAATGAATAAAACAAAAAGTACAAGGAACAATCACACCAAATGTGTATGGACTGAACATCCATAGGTAAGTACAAATCCTATCTTTGCAATGTATACAAATAGTATGTTTTCCAGGGCTGCGGCTTGAATTCAGGCCTAGAGGACAGGCCTGACTTCCTTATCTTTAAATATGATGAGCTTCCCCTTCTTCCACACTGCTGCAGATTTACCCAGACCCTGAGTTCAAATCCAAAGCCTGGCAGAATAAACAGGGTGAATTGCAAGCCAGGGAGCTAATTTCTTTTAATTTTTTTTCCTCAGCAGGGGGCTTGAACTCAGGTCGTGGCAACAGCTTCAATCACCCTATGCTGGGGTGCAGCCACTGGACGCACAGCTGATCCCGGGATCCTAGACCCCCAGGCCTTGTGTGGAAAAAAATGCACCGAAAAAATATGGCACGATGGCCTTTTTACGTTTTCTTTCATAGCCCGGTGACCCTCTTGAGTCTGAATGACACTGTTGCAAAGAGTACTTCACCTTGCAATTCTGAAGGTTGGCGGACTATTGGGGAAGCCATAGGCCCACATGGCAAGGTAGGTCCTGATTTCGAATCCCCGTCCTGGCACCAACCAAAGGCAGGAGATACTAAGAGACTAGTTCCCATCCATAGGAATAACAATGGAATGTTATCAATGTCATGGTTGAATGAGTTGATTATGAATGATGCTCGTATAAAATTAGACAGCATCATTTCAGGAGACTGATTTCATTTAATATTTATGAATCATTAAAAGAATAATATTACAGGAATGCAATAATTTCAGGATACTGATTAATTTACTTAATAGTTTGTTAATGATGAAAACAATAACATTAATTACATGGAGGCATAATAAATACCCAAGAATTGGTAGGAATATAGTCCATATAACTGAATAATGTATAGACATCTCTGGCACTCTATAAAGATATATATTTATGAGCATACTACTATCTGGGTGTCAATCTGTTCTTATTTTGTCAACTGATGGGACTCGATCTCAGGTCCTGGGAACTGCCTGTCAGCTCAGTTTTCCCAAGGATGGCGTGCTGACACTAACCAATTCATGAATTGGGCCTTGTAGGCCATGAGTTCAGATGTCAGCACTCCCAAAAATTGAATCGTGGAGTAAGACGCAGGTGGTGACACATGTTTTCCTTTTCTGAAAGTTCTGTGTGTCAGGTATGAAGTGGAATACATATGCAGACCTATATCCTATGTAATCAATGTAATCACTATTCTATGTGTCATAATAGTCAATAAAATGAATAGTCAATACAGGAATAAAACAAAAAAATAAAGTGAATAACTACACTGAACGTAATATGGAGTCAAAATATGTATATAAATATAAATTATATATTTAAAATTTATACAAATAGGATGTTTTCTAGTGGTGGGCATCGATTTCAGGCCTAAGGAACGGACTTGAATTTCTTGACGTCAAGGAGGCAAGCTTCACCTTCCCACACCGTGAAACAGCGTTACCCAGACCATGAGTTCAAATCCTAGTCCTGGCACCTTTACACTATGTGATGCCCAATTCTTAGTTATTTCATTATGCTCCCATTTAAATGAATGTGATTGTTTAAATGCTTCATAAAGTATTAATTAAAATTGATCAGTGTACCATAATATAATTGCATATAATTTTGTCCTAGAATCATTCCAGAACTATTCAATCATGACACACATCACATTCCATTATATGGATAAAAATGAGTTTCCTAGGATCTCCTGCCATTTGGAAGTGGCAGGACCAGGATTTGAATTGTGGGCTCCAGCTCCTACTACTTTAACCTGAGGATAGGGAACTCATTGGTCTGTCCAAGAACATCAGCAAGACCCATGATTAGCCAGGCACCAGTGGCTCTCACCAGTCCTCCTTGATACTTACCAAGCTGTGATAGGAGGATCATGGTCAGTCACCCTTGGCAGGAAAGTCCTTGAAACTCCTGTCCAACTTGTGCCAACAAATCCAGAAGTAGAGGCGTATGGCTCCAGTGGTAGTGGAGCAGCCTTGAGCAAAAGCAGCTCACAGACTGTGCCTAAATCCTGAGTTCTAGGTCCAGGACTGGCAATAAACAGCCATATACAACAATCTGCAGCCATGCTGCTAAAGCAGGTCACCCTCTTGTTCCCAACTGGATTGGACAGAGTTTCCTGGGAAAGGTTCTGCTATTATTTGACTCTGCCCATTCTTTCTGCATCACAGGATTCCAGCCACACCCCCATTCTTTCATGGTTCTTTCTGACCAATGGGATACAAGAATGGAAGCCACACCCCATATTCCCCCTTCCCGGACCCGCACCTCTACCGTGCCCCACACTCTGGGCCAGGCCCTGCGGCAAATGTGCCCCAGGGGTGGGAGTGGGTGTTGACCTGAGGATCCTACCCCCATCCCTACTGGCCAGTGTCCCAGGAAACAGGAAGATGCAGGCTTGGATGAGGAGTGGGCACCAAAGAGCCCCTGGCCTGGAGCAGTGGGAGCCACACAGCAGCACATCTGCACCCTTCTCCCTGGTGAGAACCTGAGGCTTTAGTCAGAGGTGGGGAGCTGCATGCCCACACCTGCCTTCTGGGGTCTTTTCCTTTTTCTTGGGGGTGAGGGTGTTGGATGCAGAAGATAGACCCCTCTTTCTGTGTGAGACCTTGTCTTCTGTGCTTGGTAAACTTTTTCAACTGAAGAGGGTCCCAGAAAACCCAGCAGGGAGGTAAGGATGCTGGGGTCAGAACAGAAGGTGAATATCTGGGAAGACCCCCTCCCTCCCACACACACATACAATCGGCCTATCCCCCGCCCCCAACTGTCTAAAGTTCTCACAAGTTGATCACATTTCCCATGTCTACCAGCTTCTGCTGGTGCTCCCGGTCCATCTGGTCTCCAATAAACTCAGGAGATGCACAGCTCTCTCTCTCTCTCTCTCTCTCTCTCTCTCTCTCTCTCTCTGTGTGTGTGTGTGTGTGTGTGTGTGAAAGAGAGAGAGACAGACAGACAGACAGAGACAGAGAGTCAGAGACAGAGAGAGTCAGAGACAGAAACAGAGACAGAGGCAGGGAGAGACAAAGAGAGACAGAGAGATCAGAGAGACAGAGAGACATACATAGAGAGACAGAGAAAGATAGGTCATGTTTCTCTTTGTACAGCCTGACTGTACTAAGGTGAGTGATCTGTTGGCAAATTGCAGGTGCTGCAAGGAAGAGTGTTCTGTTCTGTCACCGGTCTGAATGTGTGTGTGTGTGTGTGTGTGTGTGTGTGTGTGTGTAGAATTGGGTTGTAACAAGGAGGCTGGATGCTTTTGGTAACTTCTACCTGCTATCTTTGGGGGGTGCATGGGCTTCACAGCTGAGGTCTGGGGTCCTAGAAGGGTGAGAGGCTTGAACGGGACTCAGCATTGTTAAATTACAAGACCAAAGAATCTCTGTTCCCTGGAGCTGTGTACTCTCTTGGGCCTGGTTGGTGGCAGTGGGAGCTTGGGAGGACCTGGGAGTGTGGCCTGAAGTGGGTGGCTTCCCAGGGGGAAAGAGAACATGGCCAACACTTAGTAAGGATATGAGCCCTGCTAGTATGGAGTACAACAGCATAGCTCAGACTCCAGGTCTTCTCGTCATGATGTCTGAAGGGTGAAGCCAACCCTACTTTAAATCTTGAGCTGTGATCTTCAGATCTCAGCCTCCTGAGTAGCTAGGATTATAGGCAAGAGCATCTGGCACTGGGCCTCTGGTTATTTTTTGTATATTAGGGTTTGACCTCAAGGCCTTAGGCTTGCCAGTCAGGTCTTCTAACATTCAAGCCAAGCTTTTATGTCTTGGGGATTTCTGAGATGGAGACTTAATATATGCTCAGGCTGGGCTGGATCATGGTCTTCCTATCTGTGATAGGCATGCGCCACCAGGCTTTGTCCTCTGTAATTGGAATTGTAGACATGTGGTGCCATGCTCTGTCATTGGTTTAGATGGATTGTCCCAAACTCAGTCCATGGCAGCCAATTCTTGACCACAGGTGAAGCTCTGGGTTGGGCCTCCACCATTGGACTTCAATCTCCTCATGTGACAGTTGTTAGGAAACAAGGGATTAATACAGAGGGATCTCTGGAGCAGGGCCAGGCAAAGGGAGGGGCCTTCAGATACAGTTCTCAGCAATCCTGTGAGCATATGACAGTAAGATACCCAGAAAGAGATAAGATGGTATACGTTATTAATGGTGCGACAGGCATGGGATTATGAAACAAAACATGGCTTTCATTATTACCCTATCCCCATGAGGAAGGGGATCCTTCACTTTGTTCACTTTTGCAGCTGGGGAAACTGAGGCACAGAGTAGCCAAGTGACCTATTCATGACTCCCAGCTGAGAGGAAGCATGGCCTGACTTCTCAGCCATGATCCCTAGGACAATGGGTGCTATTCAGTCCACTTCTTGTGGTGGGAAGTCCACTTCTTGTCAGTCGTGGGGCTTGAACTCGGCCTGGACCCTGTCCCAGAGCTCCTCAGCTCAAGGCTAGAGCTCTACCATGTGAGTCACAGCACTACTTCCGGTTTTGTAGTGATTCTTTGGAGATAACAGTCTCACAGTCATTCCTGCCCGGGTTTGCTATGAACCATGATCTCATATTTCATCCTCCTGTGTACTTAAGATTATAGATATGAGCCACCTGCACCAGGATTAAGTGTAATTCTGACATTCTTTCAATCTCTCTCTCTCTCTCTCTCTCTCTCTCTCACAGGATCTTGTTGAATGGGTGCTGGAGGAGGTGGCCCAGCGTCCCCATGTGGCTGGAACCAAGGTGGCCCTCTCATCCTGGAGGTATGCTGTTGGTCAGAAGATATCTTGCTCAGTCTGTTGTACCAGCTCCATGAGGTAAGCCCTGCTGTGCCTGGCTAGACCAAGACGGTTATTCATTGTCCATCTAGCCTTACTGTACTCAGTATTGTGTTCAATGTCCTTTTCTAGCAAAAAAAAATTCTGGCCAAAATTGATACATAGTTAAAGAATGAAAATGTAATGCCATCTTAAGAAAGTCATTTAGGGCTATGGGAAAGTGGCTTCATGGTATGGTGATGGCCTAGCATGCATGAAACTCTGGGTTCAATATCTCAGACCCACATAAACAGAAAAAGAAACACTGGAAATGATGCTGTGCCTCAAGTGGTAGAAGGTTGGCCTTGAAGGAAAAAAAAGCTGAGGAATAATTCTCTATCCCTGAGTTTATGCCCCAGGACTGGCAAAACAACAACAACAAAAAAAACCCAAACATTTAGGAAATGAAAATAAAGAACCCATACTAGGAATGTATAATTGCTGGTTCCATACTGATACCTGACAATAGTCCCTAATTCATGCACTTTAGCTATATTAGGATACTTTGTTGAAAAAAAGTTTTGTTCATAATGTCACGGCAATTAATGCCAGGAATGTGCTTAGATGTCAGGTGAAGATTAATTCAGGAAATTCAAAGATTCCAGGCTTTTCAGTATTCACTGCTAATCTCAATGAAACCTTTTTGGCCAGTCATGTCACCAAAATGGCAGAGGCTAATTAACAGTTGTGACAGAAGAGAAGAAATGACTCCAGATGGAAGGAATAAATGATAGTAACTAAGGTAGAGCAGAAACCATTCTAGGGAACCATTTTTGGTTATTGAAGAAGTAGTTGTCAACTAGGCATATTCCTCATTGCCTTTAGCATTCTAAATCTCTTAGGCTAGTTCTTAATCTCTGTGTGATAAATATATCTCTTTCTATGCTGTTCTTGCATACCTGGTCTCCTTTGCTTTCTTTTTTTTTATTATTTTTTATTGTGAAAATACAGTGCTTTCTAAAAATATGTCTTTCTCAATTTCTCTATGAATATTTCCTGATAATAAATATACCTACACAGATGGAAGAGGCTACTAATGTAAGGATCCCATAGCTCCTGAGTCATTAATGTAACAAAATGGCAAAGGAAGACATATTTATTGCTACCTCAATTATTCTAAAAACTGCAATGTCAAATCATTTGATTAAGATTTCCATTCTTGTATACTTAGTGTCATTAACTTCACTAAATACAAGTAGGAGCCGGGTACTGGTGGCTCATGCCTGTAATCCTAGCTAGTCAAGAGGTTGAGACCTCAGGACTGTGGTTCAAAACCAGCCTGGTCAGGGAAGACCATGAAACACTTATCTTCAATTAACCACCAGAAATCTGGAAGTGGTGCTGTAGCTAAAGTGGTAGAGCACTGGACTTCAGCTGAAGAGCTGAGGGACATTGCCCAAGATCAGAGCTCAAGCCCCACGACAACAGAAAAAGTGCAAAAATGACTTTAAGTTTCCCTAAAAGGAACGACAAAGTCAATAGTAATCTTCCCAAGCAGAGAAAATAATTCCAAAATGATTCAGTGCACCTACTTTTGCTGAGTTACTTAAGTTATGGATTCTTTGCTGAACATATTCTCTTCTTTTAAAAATTGTCAAATATTAGCTTTATTATAAACTTAATCTAATATTTCTCGGTTTAAAAGAGAAGTCCATAAGTTGATGTCACTTGGATTTATTACTATCTCAGTTCAAAGCCAACCCAGGCAGCAGAGTTGGTCAAACTCTTATCTGTAATTAAACACCATAAAATGCAAAAGTGGAGTATTGGCTCAGTCAGTAGAGTCAGTCAGTCAGTAGGGGGCAGGTAGGCAGGAAAGACAACTGTACAGGGACAGGGTCCAACCTCTGAGTTCAAGCCCCAGAACCAGCACAAACTAAAAAAAACAAGCAAACAAAAGAAACCTCAGGTATTTTTTGGGACCCTCTTATAGGAGTACTGGTCTGAGAAGAGGCTCCTTTTACTGATCATACTCACTGGATCCTGCTCTTTTGAAATCCTTATTGCTATGGAAAACTCAGGACCACACTAAAGGAATTGATAACTCCTGCAACAAGAGAATCATCTCAGGAGTGAAACATCCATCCACAAGACACTTTAAAACCTCCATGCCTTTGCTCCTTTGCAGGAGACCACTTTTAAAATGAAGCTATTTCCTTTGTCCTATGTTGGCCTTCAAATGGCATATTGTTTCCTTTTGTAATACTCTCAACTAGACTAGAAGTTTATAGACAAGTTTTATATGAGTAAAGGACACACTAAAAAAAGTCAGGAACAGAGTTTCTTTCAAGCCTTGGATTCTTTTCTTGTATTGTAAAAAGGAAAACAAAACTTAACTTGAATTTTGTCATTCCTCTATGTTCAATACCTCTCCTGGGATCAGTTTACACTTTCAGTAACAGTTACTTCCACTTACTTCCAGTAACAATCTATGGTGCTGCTCCAGATAAAATGAAAGTTTTCTGGCTTCATTGAAATACCACAAGGACACCTTTGGGCATGTGGTAACAGGTGTTTCAGAGACTTAGTAAAGAGAAAATGTGAAATTTAAATTGCTTATAAATACATTATCCATGAGTATATTGAGTTCAAACTTCTTAATTGCTCTGTAAATTAAGGCGAATTTTAAATGGGAAGAAGGGTTTCAGATCATTTTTTTTGAGTGTCTGTGTTGTGCATTAATTTCCCAAGTATACATGATTTAACAGTAGGAGACATAATAGCAATAATAATAGAAAGAGAAGTTCTGTGTTTATGTATAAGGGTTCAATACAATAGAGAAGATTCTACAAATAAGACAGCATTGAAACAATAAAGTCAAGTCCAGCATGTAGAGTTATGGGAGTGATATAGAGAAAGCATTACTCCTAAGTGGAACATGAAGCATGAGGCCACTCCCTTTCTAAATCATGCTTGCTAATCACGTAAATTTGTAAAAAGTAGAATGGAAGAATAATCCTGTTTCCAATGCAAGTCAGATATACGATCATGGACTTAACTGGAAAAAAAGAGTCCATATTGAGAGAACAGGGATTATACTAGCAATGAAACTGGTAGCTAAGATCACATTAAATTTTTTTCATTTTCTTATATTCTTTTTTGCTGTTGTTGGTCATGGCAATTCACCTCTGGGACTGTGAGCTGTCCCTCTGCTATTCAGCTCAAGGCTACTGCTCTACCACTTGAGCCACAGTGCCACTTCCAGTTTTCTGGTAGTTGTTGGAGAAAAGATTCTCCAGGACTTTCCTACCCAGGCTGGCTTGAACCCCAATCCTCAGAACCAACCACCACTAGGCTTGCGATCACCTTTCTAACAGTGTACATTCAGGATATGTAATGTGTATGTTAATCTACCTTTATATGAATTCTTGAGTTAAAAATCTGGGCTACAGCTTACACTTTACACTCACAAAAATGTTTGTAGCTTAAAAGTTGATACTCCTAGAAAAATAAAACCTAAGGATGTAAAGGATTCTGGGAAGTTCAGTTTGTATCCAGCCTTGGCAGAACAGGCTTTGAGACACTACCTATAATTAATCAGGCAAACCTGGAATCCCAGACATGAGCAAGATTGCTGAATAAGAGCTTGAGACTTTTGCATAAATACATACAAACATACACATACACAGAGAAGCACTTATATGCGCACACACAAATACACAATGAAACAATTCTCAGAATATGTAGAAAAGTTAGAAAACAATAGAAAATATGTCCTGAATAAGACTACAATCAAGTGATAATTTTTAGTATTAGAAAGCCCTCAAGTGAACTTTTTTAAAAAAGTTGAGAATATTACATAGCTAGGGACCAGAGACAGTAAGAGATTCAAGTAATCATTATTAATGGGATCAGATCCATGGAGGAATGAATCAGAGACCCCTGCAAGTACATCTGAAAATGTTCATATCCTGTGTCAAATGTTAGAACATCTTTGAAAATAGTACATAAACAGTCTGAGCAGTCAGTCTAGTGGATAAGATCATAGGAGAAGTTCAGAATTGCTAGTCTTTATCTAGATTAAATAAACCAACAATCTATGGCAGGGTAATGTGGTACAATCCTGAAGACTAAGACAGGAGATTAAGCAGTGGAATTACATAGTGATACCTTCCCTGGACCAGGTAGTATACTTTGTCTCAAAAAAGCAAACCAAACAACAAGAAAGGAATACACAGTTGGAAGTTCGGGCTAATTTCATTAACATGTTTTGAGAAGTCAAGTTTCCTATTGAAATGCAACACATATACAATCCTCACTTGTTTTAAATGCTCTCTTCATTACAGAACATACCTAGATGCAAAATGGCTCAAGATTCCCTCCCCCAAAATTGCGAAAGTAAGTATCATTCTGTTAGATTCCAAAGAACTGATGAAGGATTACAAAAGCTCAAGCCTGGAGAAATAGCAAAGTATGTCTAACGTAGAACTTTTTAGACCTTGCTAAACTAGAATTGAGATTTAAAATGAATATTTTGGTTTTCTTTGTAATTTCATATTTTATAGGATACAACAAAAGTCTTTTTAAGTAGAAGGTTTAATTGACAAATTCACAAATTATACTGGCATTCTATTTTCCTAGAATATATTTTCAAGAGAGTTATAATTAGAACTTAGTTAATAAATAATACCAACAGTTCATGTATAACATGATAATGTGAGTAATCTAGACAGAGTTGCCAACAAATGGATGACAGTAATTTATAAATTTGGGAAAAGAACAACTTTTGAGGGTGTGGTATAATATGGTGTGAAGAGAGTAATTGTGTGACATCTTCTTTCTTCTTCCTATATGTAACACAGGGAGCCATTTCCTTAATTACGTGCCTCTTTATACATTGAGAAAAATTCTAGGTATGGGGTTTGTTTTCATTTTTGTTTTTGTTTTATTTGCTTGTCCTAAAGCTTGAACTCTGGGCCTGGACACTGTCACTAAGCCTGTTTATTCTCAATGCTCGTGCCCTACCACTTCAACCTCAGTGCCACTTGTGCCTGGCTTTTTCTGAGAAGTTTATTGGAGATAAGAATCTAAGAAACCTTCCTGCCTGAGTTGGCTTTGAACCATAATTTTCTGATCTTAGCATCCTGAATATCTATGATAGCTAAAAAGTAAAATATAAATAATATTTGCAAGTGTTCTGATCTCAAGAATGCCACTGGGGGAAAAATGATGCAGCTCAGTTTATTGTGGCATTCTTTCCTGTACAAGGAGGGCATCACATTAGCAGAGGTGTAGTATTTTTTCACAATAGGGTTAAGCTATTCATGATGTGAATTAAGGAATTTTAAGGTGCACTTTTTACAAGATGGAAACTGTTGGTCTAGGATGACTTTATGGCATAAATCTTGGGATTGATGTTCATACAAATAAAGCTTACTCTGATAAACAATTGCTTACACTTGAAGAATTAATTATTACAGATGCTTCATAGTCTTATCCTCTATAATAATGTGGCTATTTTTCTGTTGACTTCTCAAGTTGTAACAGCCCATTGGAAGCTGTATTTACTGCAGAATTTCATAACATGCAAACAGGTACTGTTTTGAATCTCTCAGGTATGGAATGTTGATAAATTAAAAATCAATAATTAGTCATAAGGATTTTTAATAACACATATATTCTGTCCTTTTCACAACTTATTTACTTTTAAATGTTATGGGTTTCCATGTAATTAATCTCTTTTCAGTTTTAGTATGAGAAAGTACTAAATTTATTCTTTTTTCAAAATATTGGCAAGTTTATTGTGAAAATATTGTCTAGATGGATAACATTCAATTTGATGACCCGCTGATAAAGAAAGTGTAATTAATTCAAATTAGAAGTCAAATAGTTTTGATTTTTAAGAAGTTACTACATAAAGAATAATATTTACTATAACAATACAGTGAAATTATATTTTATGCAGCTTATTTTTAAAATTTTATTATCAAAGTGATGTACAGTGTGGTTACAGTAATTGTAAGGTAGTGAAGGCATAACTTTACAAACTTGTTACCTCTCTCTCATTTTTCTCAGTTTTCCTTTCCCCCTTCACCCCTCACAAGTTGTAATGTCCATTTCCAAAATATTGTCTTGTGAATATTGCTATTGCATTGGTTTGCCTTTCTGCTTTCTCTCACCATTTTGTTGTTCCTCTTCCCTTCCCTAGTTAAGGTAAATGTGTACACAATACACAGGGTACCAAAATCAAATACAGCAGGGAGAAACCATAGGGAAAATCCTAAAGAAAATAGCTATTACATAGTACATCAAAAACCAAAACCACAAATAAAAATCTGTTTCCATATCTTGGAGTTCGTTTTTCTCAGCATCAGCTTATATGGTCATATACACACATAACAATGACACTGGAAAATAATAGTTGCATGAACACTAAATCATGAAAACAACATGTTATCTTTTTGATGGTAAAGGTGGTATTAGGATTGGTGAATTTTCGATTCTGATAAAGGAATTTCAAAAGAGTTTTAAAGTTATGACAGGTAAATTTTAATTGTTCAAAATTTTTAACACCTTAGCCTATTAAGAAAATTTAAAATTGCCTGGGAAAATAGGCTTTCATGCAAAATAATCCATGGAGACTTTGTAGAGAGGAAGCAATGTGGGTAAAGATGGCTCTTTTTCACACTAAACAAACAAACCTCGGAAAACTTGCTATAAATCCAGTAGGTTCCCTTGAGAATTGTCATTACCCAGGAAATCTACTCACTGTGTGAAACAAGGTTGTAGTGGAATTTAAATTCAAATTCTTAAAAAATAAGACATTAAAATTTGTGAATTAAACTTTAATTATCAAACAGATAATTTGGGTCAGTCTGGTAAGGTGACTCATTGGTAGAGCTCTTGCCTTGCATGCCTGAGGCCCTGGGTTCGATTCGTCAGCACCACATAAGCAAAAAGAAAAAAGCCAGAAGTGTTGCTGTGACTTAAGTGGTAGAGTGTTAGCCTTGAGCTGAAGAGCTGAGGGACAGCGCCCAGGCCCAGAGTTCAGGCCCCACTACTGGACCCCCCACCCCCCAAAAAACAAAAAAACAAAAATAATTTGGGTCAAAATATTTAGGGAGAAAATGCCCTTTACAATGAAAGAGATTATTGGGTTTACACTTTTCTGTTTGTAATACTTTCCTCAATGTCTTTGCACGTGAAGCAGTGAAATACAGAAAAAAATCTGATTGGGTACTTCAAACCAATGATTTCATACTTCTAAGTGGCTCACAAAATATGATATCCTTATTAACATGAGATAGTGAAGAATTCTCTAATTTCATAAGCCAAAAAGTTTTGGGTTCAGGGACTGGGAAGGTGGCTCAGTGATAGAACGCTTGCCTTGCATGCATGAGGCCCTGGGTTCGATTCGTCAGTGCCCAGACCCAGAGTTTCAGGCCCCATCACCGGACCTACGCAAAAAAAGTTTTGGGTTCAGAAAAGAATTTAGCAAATTGGAAAGTTTAGAAAATAGTGTTCTTAGAAGCCCTAGCTAAGTGTATTGGATTCAGCAGTAGAGGGAAGCCAAAACTTTTTGATATAGATTGTCTTAATATTTTTGCTACCTAAAGTGATTTTACAGAGCCTATTTGGCTCACTACAATGCAGAACTGATTGAATGAAGACATGAAAATAAATTCCACATCCAAATGAGGCAACTTAAAAGAGTGTTGAAAGAGAAAACATGAAGATGTAGCAGTGGCTGAAGCTTCACTAGACTTGAAGCCAAGAAAATCAGGGAAGAGCTAAGAGGAGGACATAGAAGTAGGACACAGAAGCGTTGTCCTTTTGTAACAGACCTGTCTTCAAAGGTATGGGTGATTTAACTCTATTCTTCTCCATACATCTTGGTGATCAAATGCAAGACCACGAGAAAAATAATCTATTGAAATAATTTTGTAAAGAATAACTTCACTGCTCCTGATATGGTGTCTAAGGAGAGTCTTAAGAGAGAAGACAAAAATGCAGTATTTTTTTGGTTTCCTCTAAGCATCTTGTTAGCAAAATATATCCTTGAGGTTAGAATTGATTGAAACAAAAAGTGATGGAGTACTTATTTGTCTGTGCAGTTTAGACACAAGAAGACTTTCAAGGTAAAAGAAAAAAGAAAAAAATATAGCCAAGTATTTGTGATCATAGCTTCTTGGACTGGTTTTCTGGAGACAAATTTTACATTAGATTTGTCCACATTAACATAGATGTTGTTTCATGGCAACCAAATGCAAGAGGAAAGTTTAATGGACTCGCTTAGTCAATTAAACAGCATAATCAAAAAATGGCAAATAATATTTAGTGAATTATTTGACCAATTACTTTGCCAGAATAAAGAAGGAAAATGTAATTCAAAATGAATTGACCTAAAAGTATGAATAAAAAGTAGTGAAGAGAGATGAGAGAAAAAATAGAGGATTGTTTTCTCTACAGTGGAGTAATGGGTTCTTCATCTTGTTTCTTACATTCCATCTTCACAAGCTATCAATTGTGGCTCAGGACTGGAGTATCCAGTTCAGACAAAGAGAACTCATAGGAGAAAGTTAATATTTGCAGCAGATATAGTTGATTTATAACCTTAGATAATCTATTTAAATCTGTTCAGAATCCTCCCCTACGCTAAACTGCCCGCTTTGAACAGTTTTGTTTGCTTTTACCAAGACTTCCCTTCATTAACTGCTTAAATTTTTGAGAGGTCATATTCGTACTCTCTAGAGATTGCTGTTTGGTGATTTTTGTGTGTTTTTGTTTGTTTTTGTGTTTATTAACTGAATTTCCAAAGGTTGTGCAAGTGTCTTACAATTAAATATGTCCACCTAATTATCCATTGCTCCTGGATCACAATGACTCCTTCTATCATTCTCAACCACCCCTTCTACAAGATTTATTTCTGGTTTACCACTTCCTTTCTCAAATGTGTACATTGAGTATTCTAGCTGTACTTGCCCCTTGTTCCATTTTTCATTCCTCCTATGTATTTACTATTATTCCTCTTTGGTTTCAAATTCCTGATAGTCATTCTGCTAAACTGTCTGTTAGTACTTTGAAAGGTTTATATACATTCCATGGAGTTTCTGTCCTGCATAAACTTGAACTGATGTCAGGTTATATTTCCATAATTCATTCATCTGCAATAACAATTTGCAAGACTGGAGACTTGGAACACCTAGACATGATTATATTCTCATCCATTTGCAGATTAATCTTTAGTCAACAAGAAAGTTTAAAAATGGCTTTGAATGTATTCCTAACTACCAATTTTTATAAATGGCTTTGTACAATGGTGTGTGATTATTATATTTTACATGGGATAAGACTTTATACTACCTATAAGTTTTGGAGAAAAAAGAAAACTAACATTTACTACTATAAAGGAATATGATAGAAATAGAAGATAGATTTTGTCACATCTCAGATGAGTACCCATATTCAAGACTTAAAGACATATTTCTAACTATGTTAGACAGAGGGAAAACAAAACAACATATGATAAGGCAAGTATTTGTGACTTTTTAAAATGTCCCTTATTAAGTGATGAAATTCACTTTATTAGCTAACCTTTGGGGTTGAAATATGGGAGTCTGATCTATTTAACATATTTCTGGAAGACACCTACTGAACAACACAAATGGTGCATGGTACCATTTCTACACTTTAAGGAATGGTTGAACCTGTTTCGCATTAGTGATAGGTAACGAAATCAACTCTATTGTAACTTGCTCCCTACACTTGAAAAACTCGTAATGTCACTAAGTGTCATCTACTTAGCAAATGTTATTTTGGCAAGTGTGATTTCAAAAAGTTTAATTGAAAAGGAATACACTTTCAGGAGATTAAATGTAGATTATCATTGGTTTGAGAATGACATTTTTATAACACAGAACCAAGTTGTACTAAAGTGCCAGTGTTTTGAAGCACAAACGATCTTCTCAATTAATGTTTTGCTGAATTACATTTGACCTCTAAGTCAAGTTTTCCTGGCCATGATAGATCAATCACGGATCTATCCTTCCAGGAACTATTTTTGGGACCACTTATGCTAGACTGAAATATTACATTAATCATTAGGGGAAGGGTATTAAAAATAATCTTGTGACACTTTCTGATCTTGTTCATTCATATGGGCTGGTCATCTGTAAATTGAGTTTGAAATACAGTACTTTCTTTCGATTTTGTGACCTCATCTTTCATTTTAAGTTGCCTTGCATTACACAATTGCTTGCTGCTAATTCTTGTGTCTCAAGGAATTGGGGCCCAGAAATATTATAAGAAATGAGAAATTGAGGGAGGTTCCAGGAAGATGGTGGAGGAGAAGCTGGAGGCTAAACAAGCTCTCGCATAGAAAGCAGTTTTAGAGTTCCAGTGAACAGTCCTAAGCCAGAGAATCACACCAAGTGTGCCTTCACAGGACAGAGAGTTAGGCCAGAGAGAGAAAATACAGGCAGGGAGACAGCCCTGAGCACTTTACAGCAGCCGCCACGGTGGCAGCCGTGGTGGCAGCGGCAACTGCCACCGCCATACCTGAATCACAGAGAGTCCAGGACGAAGGAGCCAGACGCAGCCGGCGAGCGGATTCCACTCAACACCAGTAAGAACCGACAAGGAGCAGACATCTTCATCCTGCAGTTTGCAGACCAGAGATGACCCAGGAAGCAAGACTCGGTGTGAGTAGAAGCCTGATGTTCTCACTCCTTCTCAGGGAGCAGAGGAGGGAAGGCCACCCTTCCCCCCCCAGTACCAGAGATCTCCATCTTGGATACCGACAAAGCCCGGCGGAGCTGCTAGCTCCAACACAGGCCCTGGAATAAATCTAGAGTCATCTAGCAGATCACAAGAGCTTAACCTGACCTGCCAGACTTAGCTCCACCCAGGGAAAAGTCACCCAGCTTGGTTGCCAGCCCCATGTTTATTGCAGTATTATTTACTATAGCTAAGATATGGAACCCACCGTGATGCCCCTCAGTAGATGAATGGATCAAGAAAATGTGGTATATATACACAATGGAATTCTATGCCTCCATCAGAAAGAATGACATTGCCCCATTTGTTAGGAAATGGAAAGACTTGGAAAAAATATATTAAGTGAAGTAAGCCAAGCCCAAGGAATCATAGGTCCCATGGTTTCCCTTATTTGCAATATCTAGTATATGTATGAGTCAAGCAGAAAATGCCAGATAAGGTGATGTTAGGAAAATGAACCCTAAGATATGTATTCAAATGTTTATTTCTTTCACATGATTGTTTCTAACGCATTAATAAGATCATTTCTTTGTTACTTTGTATGTCCCTCCCCCACAGTATAACCCCTGCTTTCACTGTTTTCATGTCGTTATAATTTGTGGAGGGGAAGGGGAAAAACAAGTCGTTTAAATAAGGATACAGGTCGGCCCATTGCAACAATAAGTACAAGTTGTCATGACGAAAACGAACTTTACAACTTTGGTGGTGGGGGGAGGATTGGGTGGGTGGGCAGTGGGAGGATGGGAAGAGATGGGAAGGGGAAACAAAGGAGGAGGCTACAATGCTTAATAAGAAATATACTCATTATCTTGCCCATGTAATTGCAACCCCTCTCTACAGTATTTTCACAGTAAAAAATAATAAAAAAATTAAAAAGAAAGAAAAAAAAGCCTAGGACCAAATGGATTCACAACAGAATTGCATAAGACCTTTAAAGAAGAAATAATACCTATACTCCTCAAGCTCTTCAGAGAAACAGAGAAGGAGGGAGCTATCCCAAACTCATTCCATGATGCCAATAACACACTCATCCCCAAACCAGGCAAAGACCCAACAAAAAAGGAAATACAGGTCAATTTCCTTGATGAACACAGATGCAAAGTTCCTTAACAAAATTCTAGCTAACAGAATCAAGAAACGCATTAAAAAAAACATACACTAAAACCAAGTAGGCTTCATCACAGAGATGCAGGGATGGTTTATCATACGTAAGTCAATAAATATAATCCAACACATCAACAGAGCCTAGGTCAAGAATCATATGATTATCTCCACAGATGCAGAAAACGGTTTTGTTAAAATTCAACATTCATTCATGCTAAAAGCTCTGGAGACAATAGGAATGGAAGGAACATTTCTTAAAACATTAAAAGCCATTTATGAGAGACCAATATCTAATACTATACTTAATTGGGAAAAGCTACAACCAATTCTCTTAAAATCAGGAACAAGGCAAGGATGCCCACTGTGTCTACTCCTGTTCAATATAGCCCTGGAAACCTTAACCAGGTCAATAAGGCAAGAAAAAGACATTAAAAGGATATGCATAGGGAAAGAAGAAATTAAACTATACCTTTTTGCATATGACATGATACTATACCTTCACAATCCCAAAAACTCCATCCCCAAACTCTTAGAAATCAAAAATCACTTCGGCAATGTAGCAGGATACAAAAATCAATCCAATAAAATCAGTTGCCTTCCTGTACACTGACAATGTACAAGCAGAGAGGGAAATAAAGGAAGAAACCCCATTCACAATAACCTCCCCTAAAATAAAATATTTAGGAATTAACCTAACCAAAGATGTAAAAGAACTATTTAATAAAAACTATAAAAAGTTAAAGAAAAAAATTACAGAAGACACTAGGAAATGGAAAGACCTCCCATACTGTTGGATAGGCAGACAATATAATGAAAATGGCAATACTGCCCCAATTAATATACAAATTCAATGCAATTCCTATTAAAATCCCAATGATGTACATCTCTGAAATACAGAAAACAGTCCAAAAATTCGTATGGAACCACAAAAGACCTAGAATAGCCAAAACAATTCTAGAGAATAAAGACAACATGGGAGGGACATCCATGCAGCACTTCAAACTCTACTATAGAGCCATAATAACAAAGACAGCATGGTACTGGCACAAAAACAGACCCGAAGACCAATAGAATAGAATAGAAGATCCAGAAATAAATCCACATGCCTACAGTCAGCTGATATTTGACAAAGGAACCAAAGACAGACAATGGAAGAAACACAGCCTCTTCACTGGTGCTAGGAAAACTGGGTGGCCACATGAAGAAGAATAAAAGTGGACCCCAGCATATCACCATATACCAATATTATCTCAAAATGGATTAAAGATCTTAGCATTAAACCTGAATCTTTGAAACCAATGCAGGCAGAGTAGGAGAGACACTTGAACTTATAGGCACTTATAGGCACAGGAAAGAATTTCCTGAACAGAGTCTCAGGCTCACAACAAATTGGAGTGAGACATGACAAATGGGACTACCTTACAATAAAAAGCTATAGCAAAGCTATAGCTGTAATGCTATAGTGATCACAACTAAGCTAGAAAGACAACCAATTAATTGCAAAAAAATACTTACCAGCAATATATCCGACAAGGTGTTAATATCCAGTATATACAGGGATCTCAAGAAACCAGGCCCTCCCAAACCTAACAAACCAATTACTTAAGGGGAAAGGGAACTAAAGAGAGACTTCTCAGAAGAAGAGATAAAAATGGCAAAGAAACACATTAGGAAATGTTCACCATCCCTGGTTGTAAAGGAAATGTAAATAAAGACAACCATGAGATACCACCTTACCCCACTCAGAATGTCCCACATCCTCAAGTCAGCCAATGACAAATGCTGGAGGGGATGCGGAGAAAGAGGAACCCTACTACACTGCTGGTGGGAATGTACACTTATACAACCACTTTGGAAAACAGTCTGGAGAGTCCTGAGAAAGCTAAATATTGACCTCCCTTATGACCCAGTCATACCACTTCTAGGCATCCATCCTGAACAACAGGAACCAGTATACAAGGACACATGCACCTCCATGTTTATTGCGGCACTGTTTGTAATAGCCAGGATATGGAAACAACCCAGATGTCCCACCACAGATGAATGGATCCCAAAATTGTGGTATATATACACAATGGAATATTATTCAGCCATTAGAAATGACAAAATAATGGCATTTGCAGGGAAATGGATGGAGCTAGAAGGTGATCATGTTGAGCAAAGAAGCCAAGAGCATTGAGACCAACAGTACATGGTCTCCCTGATAAGTGGATGTTAAAACCAAAATGTTAGGTAATACGACATATTTAACAGGACTTCGGAAACAAAGGACTTTCACTCATCTGGTCAAATCTCTACTAAATAACCCCATGCTGCTGATCACATGTATGGTATATATGTGTACAATGAAGGGGAACCAAGAAGATGATATAGAACTAGAGGAAATCAGGGAAAAATCCATTAGTTGCACTGGACATTGACCAAAATGAACTAAGCAAGTTAATGGCAGGGATAGAAGGGAGGGAACAAGTGGGAAAAAGGGAACAGCTGATGTTATGCAAAACAAAAGAAATGTACATACCAACCAATGTGGAAGAAATAACAGTATCGCAAAGCTCATGGAACTCATAAATGTTATAGACTGTGATAGACAATTTTCTCCAGAAATGTTAGAATGTGTTTGTGATTTTAACTGAGTGTCACTAAACCACAATACTGTGAAATTAGGGAAATTATGTAACCACTTAATTACAATAAAAAAGCAAAAACTCTCCAGAAATCATTATAGATACATACAACTAACTCTTAAATACATTTTGACATCAAAGTAAGGCAATTGACTTGGAAGACTTCCATGGAATCCATGAATTGTTGCAGTAGGCTATTGTTGTTAGTTGGATTGTGAAAATATTTTGTATGGAAACAGAATGAAATGGCATTTTTGAAATTTAAGAAACTTAACCGAACCATTATGACTTAGGAGAGCAATTTGTACAGCCTTCCAAAACTTCAAAGAGGTAGTGATACATACTTATCCTTTTGGCAATATCAAATACAGTTTCTTCCAAGTTGTTCTTCAGACCTGATTTCACATAATGGTTCAACAGAAGCAGATCCAACATGTCTTTGCTAACTCTACTTCCATCAGCAAGATGCAAGGGGGCCATTGGTATCTCCATCATGATGAAGTAAGAAAAAAGCCACTCTAGTATTATTCCACATATAAGCACTGCGCAGGGTTGTCCAGCCATCTACAGTTAGTGCATGAATATCTGCCGCTTCAGCCACCAACTCACAGACAATGTCTAAGTGTCCACTGTAGGCTTCTTGATGAATATGGGTATACTCATCGTCATCCCTAATATTCACATGAGTGGCCTTTTTGGAAAGTAGTCTCCGCACTGTAATAACCTGATTATTTTCAGCAGCCAAAAGAAGAAAGTTGCATGGATCTTTCTCCATTTTTTCTTGCAATTGATACCATTCCTCACTTTTTCATCATGCTCCTCGTCTTCATCAGAATTGCCTAACCAGAGACTTTGAGTGACAGTGGGAATGAGGTGTCCAAGTATTTCGTTAATAGTTCAAGTTAGTTGAACTGTTCAGAAAAATCCGGTGAATTTTCTGCATCTGTTTTTTCACCATGATTTATTTTCCCTTTTTACATTTTTACTATTCGGAATTATTCTAACTGGAGAGTAGGGAATTGATGCAAGCAGAGGAAAGATTTTCCTCCGTATTCAAAGATACAGACTGAAAATAAGGACCAGTGGTGTCTTCATGTGCAGCTTATTCTAGGAATGAGAAAAGATGAAATAATGCCTTTCCAAAATGATTTGGGAAATGGCAGAGCAGAAAGTAAAATGATGCAACCAAAAATATAAAAGCAAAATAAATTACGATAATTATAAAGCAATCCTATTATCTATGAGAAACATTAAAGAGAGAGGAAGAGAGACAGATGTGCAATGACCTAGATAGCCACAAATGCATGCCTCTGATCAATTTATAGAGCAAGCAGAATTTTATGTTTTAAAAAGATGGAAATAGAATTTATGTATTTACTTGAATTTGGTAAATACATTTTTAGCAGCTTACATGAAGAGACATAGGTTTAATCATATTGCAGACAAGAATCTAAATCCTTGATAATTCTAGGAACAGATCTGAATGAAATCAGTTGAATCACACTTTTCATGTACAATGAAGGAATAGGTCCAGGCTATGAAAGCAGCAAGAGAAGGCAGGCCGATTGTATCTGTGACAAAACTTTGTGGAAAATGATATTGAGGATTACTTACTGTTGATCCACTTGCACTGGAAGCATGATTCTGAACAATTGCTTGCTGATTCTCAACTATTTCTTTGATCATTATATTCTCCAAAAAGAAAAAGTGAGATTTAATTGATAGCAAAGGACTACTAATACATTTTGATTTCTCATTAAGCACCTTCAATCATTGAAACCACATGAAGACAATAGACAGGCCTACTTTTTTAGATGAAAACAAGTGTCTTAAAAAAAACAAGGAATGTAAGTAGTCATGTAAAGGACTTCTATTTTAGTACTACATTATACATTTTTTTCTAATGTTGGGTACCAATAAATAATGGATCTATTAGAAAGCTCTTAAAGCTCATATGTCCAATTGTGAGTTCTCTTATACTATATCATGGTATTTTTTTGTGTGCGTTCTTTAGAAGAAATTTACATTACTAAATTGAATTTCTGACAGGACAGTATCATCACTATACATCTTGCTTCTATACTCTCATTTTTAAATTACTATCTAAGTATGTACATTAGATAACTATAGAGGAAAAATAGAAGCCACACTGGTGGCTCATGTCATTAATCCTAGCTAATCAGAAAGATGAAGTCTGAGGATTGTGGTTTGTAACCAGATCAAACAAAAAAAAATTCCATTAGATTCTGATTTGAAATAAACCAACAAAAGCTAGAACTGGAGCTGTGGTACAAGCAGTAAAATGATATCCTTGAGAAAACTAAAACAAAAAAATAACAAATTCTGGGACAGAGACAGGCCCTGAGTTCAAGCCTTAGTATTAGCACCAAACAAATGATTGAATTAATTAGTTAATTAAGTAATTAAATATAAATTAGGTGGTCACATGTGGATAGGCAGGTAAAATGTAACATCCATGGTGACTGGATTGTGTATTATTTTGTAGTAAGGCAAATTATCATTTGTACTAATCATTAATTTTTTATTTGAACTTTTTTTGAACAATAAACCTTGAATTTAGCATGCATGTATAGGTGTGTGTACATGTGTGCATATGTGTGTATGTGTATATGTGTGCATGTGCTGTTGCAATGTTGCTTGCCAATGTGGACAGGGTGAGGCTGAAAAGAGCTAAATTTGTTGCAATGTTTTTATGTATCAGTATTCTGTCATGTCATTTCAGTTGGACCACCCTTTTGTACATTTTATTTGTCAAATAATATCATCAGAATCAAAGGATTTACAATATTAAGTTAGATGAAAGAGAATGCTTTCAGCTCTTATTATATGTTAGGTGAGAAGATTCAGACATATTTAGGTAGTAAATTAGTGCTGGAAGATGACTGTCGGAACAAAATATGTATTTGACTTCTTAAATTTGTTTACTTTTAACATATGCTCATGGAGTAAGTTTGACCAACTGGACCAAATAGGTATTGCTCTCTGGTTATTCCCGTGAAACACAAAGTGGATAAACTCTTTCTGGCTTTCTGTTGAAAATAACTTTCTTTGTAAGATCATATCTATTCACACTAAGAGGTAATCAACCCAATATTTATCAAGTTTGAATATCCCATCATATTGACTGAAAATCAGTATTGTTGATATGCTTGTTAGCTATTCCTTTCAAAAACAAACAAACCAAAAGCATGTGTCATCTTTAGATAGTGGATGTATCTGAAGTTGTTTTGTACATGCAAAGGGCTAATGGCTCTTTTGTGGGAGTAACTATCGCAACTTAACAAATAAAGCTTTTCGAATATCTTTTCCAATATGAATAACATCCCAGAGCGAGTCTTGCAATTTCTGAAAACCCTTTGAATATTTTAGTATTATTTCAGTTCATTCACTATGGAGCTAAAGACATTTCTGAAATAAATATTGTTAAGATCTGAAAATGTATGTGGGTATATAGGCTTTTTATGCATCATCTTATGAAAATCCAGTTTTTATGAAACTAAATGAAATAGAATAAAAGAATGTAAGTGAATTTGGTAAGCTAATTATTAGTTTAACTTTGTTTTCTATTAACAAAGTCCATTGAATGTAGATGATGCAGTTAAATTACTTCCTTTGTGTTTCTGTACTTCAGTTATTTTTCGTATCATTGTAGTTATGGGAGTGAATTTGTAGTATAAATAAAGGTCCTTTAAAATGATTGGGATTAATCTTGTGCTTTGTGTACTACTCCCAAGAAAATGAGTTATTTTCAACTGTTAATAGTTTATAATTGAATCTTCATAAGAAAATTTTAAAAATGCAGTAGTATTGATGACTTTTTAAACCAATTGTATTGACAAGTTGGAGAGTCTTTAATTCATGCTTCGGTCTTGGTGTCTATGATTTTTAACCCCTTGTTGCTAACATTAATGATAGCTCAGATGGCATTTTGGGGTATATGAAAGGTAAAATATTTATCTGGGGTCAAAGGTGATTTTTATATCAGTCTTGCTTTAATAACATTTTAAAGTAGTATATTTCTCTCAGAATGTTTGGTATAAAAAGCAATCAAAATACTTCCAATGGTAAACAACCTAGGTGAGCTACAATGTGGAAATGATTGGTCCATAACACCTGCAGTCTGTTTCCATCAGGAATTGGGCAGGACACTCTTTCGGTATGACTGTGTTAAACAGAAATGAGGTCCCCAGGCAGTGCAGTGTTGAGTGAAGGGATAGATTATGATTTCTACTATTTTGAGCTAGAAATCAAGAATGTTATACTTTAGCAGTTCCTTTCACCAGGGATGTATAACTGATTATGAACTTGGAGTTTTCATATTACAGCTACTTATTTTCTAACAAAGATAAAGTCAAATATAATTAGAGTGTACACAATAATTCTGGGAAATTTTCCTAGAATTAGTAGACTAAGTGCTGGTATTTTAGTCATAAAATAAAATGAGGTTATTTGATACAGCGGGAGATGGGCCTCAGGCTAACACTTACCATGTGTGCAATGCTGTACTAGTAATTCCAATTCTGAAGACGTCAATACCATCATCTGAGAATTAAAAATGTAAGTAGTTCCACTTTATGGGATTATTGTGAGGATTAAGTTAGATACCATAGGTAAAGTACTTGGAAAAACTATAATTCATCATTTGATACTTTCTACCTGTTATTTTTTCATGTGATGAATTCTAAAAATTTTACTGTGATTTTTATATTGTGTCTATTTACAATAGGCAATGTGATATATTGATATTCATTGCATTGGTCAGTTTTCTGACATGAGGAAAATACCTGCAAAGAAAATTTCTGAGGAGGAAACTATTATATTGATTCATGGTTTAAGAGAATACAGTTGAAGATCAGATGTCTCTATTGTTTTTAATTATATTTTTATTAAATAGTTGTTCAAAAGAATTTCCATTCCACAAATCAGTTTATAAGTACAATGGATCTTTAATAACTTTCTTATACCCTTCCAAACCTCACCCCACTTTCATGTTTTCTAGTTTCATACTATCTGCATTGAATATTATGCCTTCACTCTCTTCCTCCATAACTCTCTTTATTCCTTCCCTTTGACTTCCGCTCACATCTTCCAAGTGATAGAATCCTGGTATTCATTTTGTTGGATTTATAAGAAATTACACCTTTTAAATACTCCTCTGCAAATAGCATGCTTTGGTTAATACTGTTGTGTAATTGTAACCCCTCTGTATGGTATTTTCACAATAAAAATCTCAGTTTTATGGTCAATAGATTTTGAAAAGGATGCAATGACTTTATGAAATAAAAATAGAATCTTAAATGGTTGTTGTGGCACTATTTCCTCCCTCTATTTAAAAAAATTTCTTAGACTACTACCTCAATCCTTATACAAAAATTTAAAGTTTTTAAATAGAAGATGATTATCAAACTAAATGTGAGATGTAAAAACATAAAACATAAACATAAAAATTCATGTCATTGGATCAGTAAAAGTTTCTAAAATATGACATGGAAAGCATTAGTGGGTAAAGAAAAGCAAGAATAATCTGGATAATATCAACTTATACTCTTTCATAATTCAAAGGACAATATAACAGAAGTGAAAAAATATCTAACAGATAGAAGACACATATTTGTTAATGCTACAATGTTAATGCTACAATGATTCTGAGTCTAAGTATTTTTATATCTTCTAATTCTATATAACTTTTCCCAAAATAGGATATTTCTTTAAAGAATATATGTAGGTAGTAGGAGCATATAAAATAAATTCCTCTTTAGTATCCAAGAAAAAATAAAGAGAAAACTCACTAGTAGGACTATAATATAAAAAGATGACACAAAATATAGTAATGCACTTGTAGAGAAATTGATATACTCCACATAGCAAATGAATTTGTATAATACTTCAATCATTAAAGCAAGCAAGTTTTCAAAAGGTCAAAGAGAATTGAATAGGTTCTATCCATTACACGTCTATGTATGTATTAAAGAGAAGTAAAAAATTTATTTGGACAGGGAATGTAGTTCATTGAGATTGCACTTGAATACTTTGTGTGAGACCCTGGAAATAATCCCCAAAACCAAATTTTGAAAAGGATCACTATCGAGGATGTATGCTGGACAAATTCCTGTAAATGAATCTCATATCTACTTTAATGTCTGTTCTAAAATTTACAGCATTTCTATTTGAAGAATAGCAAATTTGTGAAAATTTTAGGCTTGGAAAACCTATGATTGTACAATTCTCTTCCAAATCACTAAAATGCATACAATAAAAGGAGATAATATATTTCAGGTGAATTACGTGTCAGCAAAAAAAAAGCTATTGTTAAAATACTTCACACAAAATGTAGAATAAGTAAGAAGATATTTTCTGTTTGCTTATAAACTTTGTAAACTGCAACATTTAAAACAATAATATGATTTCTGTTCATTTTAAGTATTTTTAATTGTTTATTTTAAGTTTATTCAGAGATAACTAAATCAAAAAGTGTATGTGATAACTGGAATACCTAGGAATTAAGCAACATTTATAAATAATTGATAACCTTTTCTGGAAGAAACTTTTGGCAAATGACAAAAGACACAAATCTATGCATCTGCATCTTATGAAAGCCATATGTTACTTGGTCAATCCAATTGTTTTTCTCTACTTTGCTAGGGAAAAAGTATTCTTAAGATAAGAGCCAATGGCAGTGAAAAGAAACAAAATACACTATCATCTTGATTTATTTGTGAAAGTAACAAATGAAATAAAACAATTCCACTTAAGGGACTCCAATATTAGTATCTATGAAGATGTTCCTGAATGCCAACATCCATTGAATTTTTGGAATTTTAATTTCTATGTACATATGAAAACTAGAACAAGAAAAGAAATATAGTCTTAAAGCAAACCAGCCGTGGAATAATTTTCTCAATTGCTTTGAAATTACATAAGAATTGATATTCCTTTCCATTGGAAACATTTAAAAATGTTTATCATTTATTATAATTCAAATATAAAGCAAGAGTAATTTAATATAATCATTATAAATATCATAAAATAGAATAACAAACCAGTCCCAATATATTACCTATCCATCATTATTCTTAATTCCTAATCATTACCTAAATATCTTAAACAATCTAAATAGTCACGTCTTTAATATAAACGTAAATATTCTATACTTTTTACTTAACATTTTCCAGAGGCTTGTATTCATGTTTCTAAGAAAGGTTCACAGCAGTTAAAAGATGCTTTTGTGAAATTAATGTGATACATTTTGTTGTTGTTGTTGTTGTTTTTTGAAAGGCCTGGGCATTATCCCTAAGCCTTTTTATCTTCAAGGAGAGCAATCTACAACTTGAGGCACAGAGCTAATTCATGTTTTTAGTGGTTAATTGGAGATGAGAATCTAACAAGTACTCTTCTGTCTGCGCAACTTTCAAACACATTTCTAAGATCTCGTTACCCAGAATAGGTCGAATTATAAGAGTGAGTCACTGGCACTTTTTGATGTACTTTTTATTTTAATTATGTTTTAAGATTTTTGTTTCACTATAGTGTACATCATTCTACCCATAAATTTAGATATGTATATATTTCTGATGACAATATCTAAAAATGTCATTCTACACATAACATTAATATATATATATATACATATATATATATACACATATATTTCTGAAGATGGACTCACTCTATTTTTTTGCTACTATTTTTGACCTTTTACATTTCAAAGATATACAGTCTATTTTTCTAAAAGTTTCCTAGAATAAAATAACTAATATTTCAATAGAAAGTAGAGCTTTTACTTTCAAGGGAATTTTAGATACACATATGGCTTTGTAGTAATATTTACATTATATTACTTGAAAAAGTTCTGTCCAAGCTCTTAAATATTTGTGTGTAGTGAGGGGAAGAGAGGAAGTTAATTCATACTGGTTAGGAATTAGCAATGCTTCAAAAATCTATTCCATAATTTGTTATAAATACATAGTCAAGCTACCTGATATGGTTTAGTTTTTTTTGTTTCTTTATTTGTTCAAAATTTTAATATGGATGCATGCACAGTGTTAACATTAAAAATATTAATCAAAAGACAAATAATAGCAAAACAATAGGCACATATAAGATTTTCATTAATTAGTACTTATGATGCCAATAATAATTTTGGTGAAGATGATGATGATGACCACAGTGTAGCCTGACAATGATAAGGTGATTGAAAAGGAAAAAAACTTTACACTTCTTTGAAGCTAGTGTTCCCACATTGAATACATAGTTATAAACTGAATTGGATTACATACAACAATAACAAGAGGAGAGTTTCTATACCAAGAAATAAAATTACATTAATAGGTAGAGACAGTAAAAACCCTAATGTTATTCCTGCAGTCTCTCTAATGTATACTCACTTTTCTTGCTGGTATTGTGTTCTTATAAATAAAATTTTTTACTTCCACATTTTGATGGACTAAGATATAGTGTTCAATTCAGTGTGATTAATTCAAATAACATTGTCTTATAGGTAATATTCAATAACAAATGTTTCCAATAATTTATTAAGAGTATGTCCTTCAGTACAGCTGTAAACACATGACACAATTTACATAATACCACTTACATATCTGAAGTTACCACAAAATGACATAGGCCGTAGTGCCAGGAGTTAAAATTTATTTTTATTTCTGCATAAAACAACTTTTGACTTCATACCAACAAACTGAATTTGACTCTTTCCTTATTTGCAAGCTAAAGTGGAAAATGTAAGGACCCTTCACTTTTTTTTCTTGTTCTAGAAGTCAACAAATATTCTTCAATATTTCTGGTAGATTACATCCATTTACAGATGAGAAATGTAAGGCAAACTGTCAATGTAGTGAGTAAATAATGACACTAGAATTATTGTCTGGGCTCTTCACTCTGTGTGCTTACAAAGAGAGTAATTTGGTGATGGAGAGGACCAATATGAAAAGACTCTGGGGAAAAAAAGCATAATTTGTAAGCGGTTGTTTTAAGACTAGGTTACCAGTGATGAATACTTGTAACAGGCTGGTGTCATGGGCATAAAAAGGAGTACATAGAAACTATATTAGTGACAGAAACTGAGAAAATCTTAATCATTCATCTTATCTAAGGGGAGGGTAAGAAAGGTAAAAAGAAAGGTAAGAAGAAATCTAAAATGCATCCACATCTCTGACTGGCAACTGTTAGTTATATTCTTGGTGAAAAGGACTACAGATGGAAAATATGGACTTAGAGGAAAAAACACTCAGTTCTAAGGTTTATGTTAAAGAGATGCAAATATATGTCTGTTTAGACATCATCAAAATATCCACGACCTTGAATATACAAAAGAATAATAAAATCGGGGGAATTATTAAAGTGAGGAGGAAAAGGAAAATTCTGACACAAGTGTGAACAATGTGAGCACCAGTGTGGACAAGATTGGATGAAAGAGATAAATAAGGAAACAAGAAATAAACACAGATTTACAGAAGTAAAGGAAGGAAAGAATTTGCAGGAATATTTTGAAGGAAATATTCTATTTGGATTTGAAAAGTAAAAGGACATAGATAAGTTCAATAAGAACAGTGTTTTGGTGAAAGTCATATTGATAAAATTTTGTGATATGAATGTGAAGCTATAAAATTTTGGATCCATGAATTCAACAGATCCTGTTGATTTTAAATGCTGGGAACAAATGCTTTTATCCTGACCTTAGAAGAATTATAAAGTTATAACTCTCATGAACTTTCCTTAGAGGTATTTTGTGAATATGTTTCAAGACTGTTTAGACAGGAGATTAGAGATTGAACTACAGCACAGACAAGCCTAATTTGTCCTACAGTTCCAATGAGTGATTCATGTATCCACATCAGTTTGGGATTTTATTGAAATATTGTTTGGATATCTTATCAGCCTAATCATCACAAATGTAGGACAAGTAACACCAAGTATTAGGTTAAACATACAGCTTTACTGATGTGACTGAAGACTCCTTGAATTGATTCTTCTTTATAACAGAAAATGCCTCAATAAACATATAACAAATCATAACTGCCATATACCTTATTGAAATCTAATTCTTGTTAGGGATATTTCCATGCTTAAGTAACCCTGTTAATCAACCTGCCACAAATTCTTTTTTTTGGGGGGGGGGTCCGGTCGTGGGGCCTGAACTCTGGGCCTGGGCGCTATCCCTCAGCTATTCAGCTCAAGGCTAGCGCTCTATCACTTGAGCCACAGCACCACTTCTGGCTTTTTTCTTTTTGCTTATGTGGTACTGAGGAATCGAACCCAGGGCCTCATGCATGCAAGGCAAGCACTCTACCACTGAGCCACATTCCCAGCCCCTGCCACAAATTCTTATATGTAGGAAGTGCTATAATAAACTCCACGCTTTTATTGAATGGAAGAGTTCAGACATTAACCTCATCATTTAATCCAAATCTTTCATTTTCTCATACACATTGGCAAATAGGGAAGAATTCTGATATAACAATAATACAATGGTGACTTGAATTAACACAACTTCTAGGATCTAGTATTAAATTGATTACTTACAAATTAGCTCCAAATTTTGTGGATATTTATATTTCTCCTGGGAAAACTAATGAGCTCCAAGCAAATGTCCCTAGGGAGGCTTTCACTTCTAATATCACTGTTTGTCTCAAACTGCTTTAAATTCTAAACCCTCTAATGTGGGCATAGGGTTATACTGTGCAATTTTTTCCTCAGAGAGTGAGTACTACCCTATTGTTTATCATAGACAAAGTACCTTGATACATACACTGGGTGTGTGCAAACAAGAAGTGGTAGTTGAACAATGTTCTTAGTAGTTTATAAAGATGAAATTGAAATAGAGCAACTATGAACTCAAAAGGAATGTGTAAAAAAGATAAAGGCACAAAGTAGAATGTGCCAAGGAAATGCTGAAGTATAATTTCAAATTACGTACTCACGTTTGAGCGTGTGTTCAATGTACAGCTTCAGACAATGCAGTTGGATATCTTGGGGGAAAAACTGCTTTAAACTATTTTGGGATAATTGTACAAGTAGAAGCCCCTAACTCTGACTCTAATCAGCCACAACATCTTCAACTTATGGACTATTTTCCAAGTGCAATGTGAGAAAAAGAGGGCTCATCACAATTAGTGTTCTGGTTGAAGTAATGGCAATCACATAACTTTTCTTATAAGTCTTTATTTTGGAGCATTAAAGTAGAAAAAAGCCAAGTAAATATTTTGCATGTACCTAAATTAAGTGGGACGTATTATATTGGTCTCCTTTTAACTGGGAAGTTATAGATTATTTCTTTTTATACTCTAACTTGGAACAATGATCTGCTGTCAGTTATTTCTTCTCTTCCTCTTCTTTTGTCCTTCCACTTACATAATTTTTATTTAAAGAGACATACTTGAACTTGCATTTCTAAATTCTTCAAAATTATCTGAATTTCTTCATATTTCTGGAAGCCTCCTAAATCTTTCTCAAAGGAATATTTTGTCACTACCATTTTTATCCTATATGATGTCTTCCTGCCTAACTCAGTGCAAGAAATACATTAGACTTATTCAGGTATCTCAACACTTGTCCCACCATCAAAAACTATCTTACTTAGAAATCGTGATTTTAGTCTATCTGGGGAGGTGGCATCTGTCATTTTTGTATGACCCCAATGATACTTACATGCAATCATGATTTAAACCAATATGCCACTCAGAAGATGAACAAATCCATTAAACACACACACGGTGGAATTCTATGCTTCCAATTAATAAGAAAATGGAAAGACTTGGAAAAATCCTACTAAGAAAAATAAGCAAGACACAAAGAAACAGATTCCATGGTTTTCCTCATGTGTAATAATTAGGTAATGGCTAAGATAGTCCTAGCGGATGAGCAGAATGGCTCAATAGCTATGTATATATAACCATATAAGAGGATGCTGAGCAAAATGAACTCCTAGACATGGAAACAGAGGTTTTTCTTTGTGGTTATTGTTTTTACAGTACTATGTGATTTCTTTTAGGACAAAGGGCAAACCAATGCAATAGCAATACTCACAAGACAACATGTAGGATATTCACGTTACAACTTGTGAGGGATATTGGGGTGAAGTAAAAGTGTGAGAAAAATGAGGGAGGGCATAAAAAGTTCGACTTTTAGATGTTCACTACCTTACAATTACTGCAACACCTTCTATATACCACCTTGACAATAAAATTAAACTTAAAAATAAGCTACATAAAATATAATTTCACTATATTTCTATAGTAAATGATATTCTATGTGTACTACATTTTTTTAAAAAATGAACAATATTTGGCTTCTAATTTGAATTAATTGCCCCTTTCTTTTTCAGATGGTCATCAACTTGAATGCTATCAAACTATACAAACTTTTCAGAATATACTTCCCATTATTTTTTTAAAAAACATTATTTTAATATTGTCTCATACTAAATAGAAAATAGTTCAATTCTCTGAAAACTCCTAATTATTAAAACTGAATATTTGTTAAGAGGACAGAATATATGTGTTCTACTAACTACATATTTTTAAATTCTGAGCATGCCATACCAGAGACATTTAAAACAGTGCCTGTATGCATTTTATGTAATTCTGCAAGAGATGCAGTTTCCAAAGGGGCATTACATATTTAAATGTCAACAGAGAAACTAGCCTCATTCTGGTAGAAGATAAAACTATGAAGTATCTATAATAATTAATTCCTCTAGAGTAAACATTTGTTCATCATAGTAAGCTATTATTTCAATGACAATCAATACCAAAATTTTATGCAGTAAAGTCATTCTAGCCCAAACAGTTTCCACCTTGTAAACTGCACCTTAAAATTCCCTAAATTCACAGCATGACTAGCTTATCACTATTGTGAAAAAATTCTACAATTCTGCTAATGTTATGCCCTTTTTATTGTTGAAAGAACACTACACTAAATTTTGCTGCATTGTTTTCCCTCAAGTGGTATTCTTGAGATCAGAAAACTTGAAAATATTATTTATACTTATCTTTTTGTCTACCATAGATATTCAATAGGGAAAAATCTGTATATTATGGTTCAAAGCCCACCCAGCCAGGAAGGTTCCTTAGATTCTTATCTCCAATAAACTGCTCAGGAAAAGCCAGACACAAGTAGCACTGAGGTTCTAGTGGTAGAGCAGTATCCTTGAGCAAAAAACAGGCTCAGGGACAGTGCCCAGGCCCAGACGTCAAGCCCTAGGACAAACAAAACAACAAAAACAAAATGAAAACAAACCCCAAACCTAGTATTTTTCTCATTGTACACAGAGGTATATAATTAAGGAAATTTCTTCCTATGTTATGTACAGGTAGAAGAAAAACGATTTCAAACAATAATTCTCTTCATACCATGTTACACAAAAGTCACAAAACATGGCTCTTTTTCTAAATTTATAAATTAATACCATCCATTTATTGTCAACTTTTTCTAGATTATTCACATTATCATGTTATACATCTACTGTTGGAATTATCTATAAACTAAGTCCTAATTACAACTCTCTTGAAAGAATATTCTAGACAAATAGAATGCCAGAATCATTTGTGAATTGGTAAATTAAAACTTCTACTTAAAAAGTATTTTGTAGTATCCTATAGAATATGAAATTACAAGCAAAAGATATTTATTTTAAATCTAAATTCTAATTTAGTAAGGTCTACAAAGTCCTACATTAGATAACTTTGCTGTTTCTCTTGGCTTAAGCTTTTGTATTCCTTCATTATTTCTTTGGAATCCAACAGAATGATGCTAAATTTTTAAAATTTTTGGTTCGGAATCATGACCGATTTTGCATCTAGAAATATTCTGTAATGAAGAGAGCATTTAAAACATTTCTGAGGATGATATATGAGTTGTATTTCAATAGGAAACTTGACTTCTCAAAACATGACAAAATTTGTGCAAACTTCCAACTGTGAATTCCTTTCTTGTTCTTTGGTTTGTTTTATTGAAGCAAAATTATACTACCTAGTCCAGGGAAGGTATTACTATTTAATCCACTCTCTAATCCCCTGTATTAGTCTGAGTGCTAGAATTCCAGACTTGTATCGCATTGCCCTGCCATAGTTTGTTGGTTTATTTGATCAAGAAACATACTAGTAATTCTGAACTTCTCCGATGATCTTATCCACGACTGACTGTTCAAACTGTTTCTGTACAATTTTCAAAGGTGTTCTAACATTTGACACAGGATATGAACATTTTCAGATGCACCTGCAGGGGTATCTGATTCATTCTTCCATGGATCCGATCCCTTTAATAATTATTACTTGGCTCTTTTACTATCTCTGGTCACTACTTATGTAATAGTCTCATGCTTTTGGGGGGAAAGTTCACTTGACGACTTTCTAATATTAAAAATTATCACTTGATTCTAGTCTTACTCAGGACATATTTTCTATTGTTTTCTAACTTTTCTACACATTTTGAGAATTGTTTCATATGTGTGTTTGCACATATAAGTGCTTCTGTGTGCATGTAAATGTTTGTATGTATGAATGCAAAAACCTCAGGCTATTATTCAGCACTCTTGTTCATAACTAGTATCCCATCACTTGAGCCATTCATCCAATGCAGCTTTTGGCTGGTTAATTATAGGTAGTGTTGCAAAGACTGTTCTGCCCAGGCTGGATGCAAACTGAACTTTCCAGACTCTTATATTCTTAGTTTTTTTTTTCCAGGAGTATGGTTTTAAACTACAAACATTTTTGTGAATGTAAAGTCTAATCTGTAGCCTAGATTTTTACCTCAAGAATTCATACAAAGATAGAAGAACATACACATTACACATCCTGAGTGTACACTGCTAGAAATGTGATCTTAAGCCTGGTACTGGTGGCTCAAAATTTTAATCCTAGTTACTCAGAAGGTTAAGATCTGAGGATTGCAGTTCAGATCAAGCACCAGTACGAAAGTTTTCTGAGGCACTTAACTCTAATTAACCACCAGAAAACTGGAATTGGCACTGTGGCTCAAATGGTAGAGCTCTAGCCTTGAGCTGAAGAGGGGAGGGACATCGCCCAGGCCCAGAGTTCAAGACCCACAACCATAAAAAACAAAATCTGAAAAAGAAAAAGAAATGTGATCTTATCCACTAGCTCATTGCTACTATATTTCCTGCTCTCTCAACATTGCCTTTTTTTCCAGTTAAGTCCATGCTCTTATATCTGACTTGTTTTGGAACCAGAATTACTCTTCTGTTCTACTTTTTACAAATTTGCATGATTAGCTACCATGATTTAGATCTAGTAGAAAACAAGAGTGGCCTCATCCTTCATGTTCCACTTAGTAGTAATGCTTTCCCTACATCACTCCCATAGATCTACATAATGGCCTTGGATTTATTGTTTCAAAGTTGTCTTACTTGAAGAGTCTTCTATAGTGTATTGAACCATTATAATTAAGCACAAAACTTCTTTTTCTCCTATTATTCCTATTGTTTCTCCTACTGCTAACTTATGTACACTTGGGAAATAATGCACAAAACACACTCACAAAAATGTTTCTGAGAATATTCTTCCCACATAAAATTGATATTAATTACAGAGCACTTAGAAAATTTGAACTTAAAGCAGTCCAGGATGTTTTCTTCATGTTTTTTATTGTAAAAATGGTTTAAAGAGGGGCTAGAGTTACATAAGAAAGTTAATGAGTACATTATCTATCAAGCATTGTTACCTCCCCTTTGGTTTTTCTCCTACAATCCTTTTCCTCCCCACCAACCTAACTCCCTTCCTCAAGTTGTAAAGCTAATTTTCTACATAGTGCCATGTACAACTCATTGTTACAATAGGTCATACTGTATACTTGTTTAAGCATTTTGTTATTTCCCTTCCCCTCCCCACATTAGAAAAATGTATATTCAAGATGCAGGTCTCTGACAATAAATATAGTGAAAACAGGGGTTATACCATGGAGGAAGAAAATAGAAGAGAAAAAAAAATCACATACTACATGTTAGATACATTAAAAAAAATAACAAGCAAGAAAAAGCAAGTTGTGTCCCTATCTTGGGTTCCATTTCACTTAACATCATCTTATATGGCCATATGTACATGAATAAGGTTTTATAAGCCATGCAAATTCCCTATTTTCTCGTTATGAAGTTATCTCTGAAACACATGTTACCTCATGTCCGAAGATATAACTTGTGCTATTTCAATGAAGCCAGAAAATACTCATTTTACCTGGAGCAGCACCATAGATTGTTACTGGAACTAAGTGGAAAGAACTGTTATTGCAAGTGGAAACTGATCCCAAGAGAGGAATTGAACATAGAGAAATGACAAATTTCATGGTAATTTGTGCTGTCCTTTTATGGTACAAGAAAAGAATCCAAGGCCTGAAGGAAACTCTGTCCCTGACTTTGTCACGTGTGTCTTTACTTATATAAAACTTGTCTGTAAACTTCTAGTTGAGAGTATAACAAAAGGAAACAATATACCACTTGAAGGCCAGCATAGAATAAAAGGAAATAAATTTGTTTTAAAAGTGTTCTCCTGCAAAGAACCAAGGATTTGGGGGTTTTAAAGAGACTTATGCACGGATATTTCATTCCTGAGATAATTCTCCTGTTGCAGGAGTCAGTTACCTAATTCTTTAGTCTGGTCCTGAGTTCTCCATAGCAATAAGGATTCCAAAAAGCAGGATCCAGTGAGTACGATCAGCAAAAGGAGCCTCTTCTCAAACCAGTGCTTTAAGGATAGTCTCAAAGAAATATGTGTTTTTTTTCATTTGCTTGTTTGTTTGTTTAGTTTGTGCTGGTTTGGGGGCTTGAACCCAGAGGGTGGACCTGTCCCTGTACAGTTGCCTTTCCTGTCCACCTGCCCCCAAAGCTAGTACTCTATTGCTTGAGCCTACACTCCACTTCTGGCTTTTTTAGTATTTAATTACAGATAAGAGCTAGACAGACTCTCCTACCTGGGTTGGCTTTGAACTGAAATAGTAATAAATCCAATTGACTTCAACTGTATGGACTTCCCTTTTGAACCAAGAAATATTAGATGAAGTTTATTATAAAGCTAATATTTGACAATTTTTAAAAGAAGAGAATATGTCCAGCAAAGAAACCATAACTTAAATAACTCAACAAAAATAGGTGCACTGAATCATTTTGGAATTATTTTTTCTACTTGGAAAGATTACTATTGACTTTGTGGTTCCTTTTGGGGAAACTTAAAGTCAAATTTGCACTTTTTTTGTTGGTCGTGGGTCTTTAACTCTGATACTGGACCCTGTCCATCAGTTCTTCAGCTCAAGTTGAACACTCTGCCACTTTTGGTACAGCACCACTTCTGGGTTTCATTTGTTTAATTAAAGATAAGAGTCTCATGGACTTTCCTGACCAGGCTGGTGTTGAACCACAATCCGGTGGTCTCAAATTTCTGAGTAGCTAGGATTACAGGTGTGAGCCACCAGCATCCGTCTTATATTTGCATTTATGTGCACTTATTGACACTATGTAGACAAAGAATGGAAATTTGAATCAAATGATGACATTGCAAGTTTTCAGAAAAATTGAGGTAGCAATAAATTTATCTCCTTTTCCATGTTGTTACATTAATGATTCATGTGTCATGGGACTCTTACATTAGCATCCTCTGCTGTCTGTATTTGTCAACTTAGTATCAGAAATTGTTCATAGAGAAATATAAAAGACTGAGATTTTTAGAAAGCAAAGGAGTTCAGGTATGAAAGTACAGCATAGAAGGATATACAACCTATCACACAGAGATTAAGAATTATCCTAATTACTGGAATGCTAAAGGCATTGAGGAATAATCCTAGTTGATGACTAGTTCTTTAATAACCAAAAATGGTTCACTAGAACATTTTGTGGTATAACTTAGTTATTATCATTTATTCCTTCCATCTGGAGTTATTCCTTCTCTTCTGTAAAAACTATTAATTAGCCTCTGCCTTTTTGGTGCCATGACTTACCAAAAAGATTTCCAAATCTCACTTATGCTACCCTTCTGATTGTGATTAGCAATGACCACCCAAAAGCCTGGAATCTTTGAATTTCCAGAATTAATCTTCACCTGACATCTAAGCACATTCTTGGCATTAATTGCTGTGATTTAATGAACAAAAGGTTTTGGTTTTTTTTTTCAAAATTGTACACTAATATAGGTAAAGTACGTGAATTAGGGACTATTGTCAGGTATCAGTATGGAAGGAGCAATGGTATATTCCAAGTATGAGTTGTTTATTTTGCATTTACTAACTAAATGTTTGTTGTTGTTGTTGTTGTTTTGCCAGTCCTGGGGCTTAAACCCAGTGATAGGGAATTATTCCTCAGCTTTTTTGTTGTTGTTGTTGTTGTTCAAGGCTAACCCTCTACCACTTGAGACACAGCACCATTTCCAGTGATTCTTTTTCTGTTTATGTCATACTGATGAATTGAACCGAAGTTTTCATGCATGCTAATCAATCACCGTACTGTGAAGCCACATTCCCAGAGCCTTAAATGACTTTCTTAAGACGGCATTACTTTTTCATTCCGTAACTATGTATCATAATTTTAGCCAGAAATTTTTGCTAGAATAGGTCATTGAACACAATACTGAGTCCAGTAAGGCTAGATGGACAATGAATAACCGTCACGGTCTAGCCAGAGCACAGAGGGGCTTACCTCATGGAGCTGGAACAACAGACTGAGCGAGACAACTCCTGACCCACAGCCCACCACCAGAATGAGAGGGCCACATTGGTTCCAGCCACATGGGGATGCTGGGCCACCTCCTCAAGCACCCATTCAATAAGTTCTTGAGAGAGAAAGAGAGAGAGAGAGAGAGAGAGAGAGAGAGAGAGAGAGAGAGAGAGAGAGAGAGAGAGCATCAGAATTACACTTAAGTCAGATGCTGGTGGCTCAGGCCTATAATCCTAAGTACACAGGGGACTGAGGTATGAGGACCATGGTTTATAGACAGCCTGGGCAGGAACATCTGTGAGACTCTTATCTCCAAAGAACCACCAGAAAACCAGAAGTGGCGCTATGACTCACTTAGTAGAGAGCTAACCTTGAGCTGAGGAGCTCGGGGACAGTGCACAGGCCCAGAGTTCAAGCCCCACGACTGACAAGAAGTGGACTTCCCACCACAAGAAGTGGACTGAATAGCACCCATTGTCCTAGGGAGCATGGCAGAGAAGTCAGGCCGAGCTTCCTGTCAGCTCTCTCTTTTTTTTTTATTATGAAGGTGATATTCCAAGGGGTGGGTCACAGTTACATAAGTAATAAGTACTTTTTTACAGTGTTACCACTTCCTCATTTTTTCCTGCTTCCCCCAACCCTGATATCCCATTTCCCCAAAGTTGTAAAGTTCATTTCTAACATAGTGTTTAGTGTATATCACTATTGCTTTGGTTAATCTTTGTCCGAACATTTCTGTGATTTCCCTTCCCTTCCCCAAATCAGATAAACTTGTATATAAGACAAAGGGTACAACAATAAAAAAACAGTGACTACAGGGAATAAACCAAAATGGAAACAGTAAATAGAAATACATAAAAGCAGTTCACTCTACAATCATCGTGTATCCATTTCTTGTAGCTCATTTCAATAAGCATCATTTTCTATGGTGACATGCATATAGCTATTGAGCTGTTGTGATCTTTTATAAGAATATCCTAGACATATTCTAGTTTTTTTAAATGAGTGAAAACATGTAGCCTATGATTCTTTAGGTGTGGCTTGTTTGACGTATTATGTTTTCCAAGTCTTTCCATTTCCTTACAAATGGGGCAATGTCATTCTTTCTGATGGAAGCATAGAATTTTGTTGTGAATATATATGACATTTTCTTGATTGATTCATCTACTGAGGGGCATCTGTGTTGGTTCCATATCTTAGCTATGGTAAATAATGCTACAATTGACATAGTTGTGATAGTAACTTTAGTGTGGCCTTGTCTGTGGTCATTTGGGTAAATGTCCAGGAGTGGGATTGCTGGGTCATAGGGGAGATCTTCTGAGGAACCTTTATACTTCTTTATGGAGTATTTGAACAAGTATACTTTTCAACCAATAGTGCAGTAACATTCCCTTTTGACTATATTCCCACCAGACCAGCATCTGTTATTATTAGTTTTCTTCATAATGGTCATCAAACTGGGGGGAGGTGGAATCTCAATGTTGCTTTTATTTGTATTTCTATGGCCAGAAATGTGGCATATTTCTTCATGTTTCAAGTCACCATTCATATTTCTTCTTCAGAGAGGTCTCTCTTTAAATCTTTAGCAAACTTATTAAGAGGGTTGTTTCTTTGAAGATTTGTTTTTGGGGGGAGTTAACATTTGGGGCTCTAAATATATTTGAGATGTAAGGCCATTGCCTGTTGCAGAGCAAGTAACTAACTTCTCCCAATCTGTGGGCTTTCTATTTATCTTTCTATCTATGTAAGTTCTCTTCTTAGATTTGGTGTCTGTCAAGTCTGTTAATTTATTGAAACAACCAATTCTGTTTTGTTGATCTTTTTATGTTTTAGTTCGTCTTTATTTAGTTATTTCTGATTTTTTTTATTTGTTTCTGTCTTCTGCTTTGGGTTAAGGCTTGTTCCTGTTTTCAAGGATTTTGAGGTATATAATTAAAATACAGACTTCAGATTTCCCCAATTGCTTGATGTAGGCACTTAGAGCTATAAATTTTCCTCTAAGTATTGCACTTACTGTTTTGAAGAGGAGTTGATATTTTGTGTGTTCAATTTGTTAATTTTCAGAAACTTTCAGATTTTCATTCTAATGTATTCAGTGCCTCACTGGTCATTCAGCAATGTGTTGTTCAGTCTTCATGGGTTAGGGATTTTATTTTTTGCTTTAGCTTTTTAATTCTAAGTTTATTCTGTTGTGGTCTGACAAGATATGGGAATTCAAATAATTTTTCTTTCAATTTGGATAGAATTTCTATGTGACATAGGATATGTTCTATTTTGGAGATTCTTCCATGAGCTGCTGGGAAGAATGTGTATACTGATGCTTAATGTATATTCTGTAGATGTCTGTTAAGGCGAAGCGTTCAATGTAGTTATTTAGGTCTTCAGTTTCTTGGTTGTGTTTTTTCTGGATAACCTATCCATGCATTTCAATGATGTGTTGTGATGTGTTTTTAGGTTAAGTAGTATTTGGTTGATGAAGTGGGGTGCTCCAGGATTCAGGACATTGATACTTAGACTTGATATATACACCTAATGCAGATGTGCCTTTATCAATATATAATGTCTCTTCCTAGTAATTTTATTTTGAATTCTGTTTTATCTTATGTTAGTACTGTGGCCTGTTTATGGTGTTCATTTGCTTGAAAATTTTCCTTCCAGCCTTTCAGTTTGAGTATGTGTTTGTTTTTGTCAATAAAATGTGTCTCTTGTAGATACTACATGCGTGCATCTTGTTTTATTATACTACTATTTCGTGTGTTTTTTATTTGGAAAGTTAATTCCATTGATATTGAGAGTTAAGACTGTGAAATATCTCATAAGTCCTGCCATGTTATTCACCTGTTGTTAGGCTCTGTGTCTAATCTACTCTTAATATATTTACCTTGTTCACTGGTAGGGAGCATTTTATATAACCAATTTCTGTTCTTCATGATCTTCTCTGTGTAGGATATATTTGATTAACTTCTATCTTGCTGATTTGGTGGAGATACATTGTTTCAAGTTTTCTTTGTCATAAAATATTTTTATATATCCTTTTAATGTAAAGGAGAGTTTGGCTTGGGACCATATTCACGGTTGGTAGTTGTTTGCCTTTAATGTTTGTCATATATCATGCGAGGCTCCCCTTTTTACCATATCAGCTAAGAAATTTGTATTTATTCTGACTGTATATCCTTTATAAATAATCAGTCTTTTCTCCTGACAGATTTAAGAATCCATTCATTGATGTCTAATGATCCTCTAATGGATTATGATGTGATGGTGGTTTGTTCTGTTCTGGTACACTCTGGTGTTCTAAAGGCTTCTCTTATCTGAATGAACCTATCTCTTTGATTTCTCTGTGTTACAATTGGTTATTGTTTTAAGGCTTCTATCTCTTTATTAAAGCTTTATTTTAGGTCTTGTATGGATTTTCTTTACAACTTTTTATTGGGTGGGGACTTGGGAGGTATTTGTTTTAGCTGTGTTTTCTCTCATATCTATTAACTAGGCATCCATTTTTCCCTTGGACTCTCTTGCCTTCTCAGAATTTATTTTTCTTTGTGTTTGGAGTCTCCATGAATTATTTTGCTGATCTTTGCTTGGTCTCATCTTGTTCACAAATTTCCTTGTAGAGGTTTTGTATCTTTTCATTAATCACAATTTCCAGCAGTATTTGTAATGTATTTTGAAAACTATCTTCTAGGTAATTGATTGTTCTAATACCTGTTTATTTACTGTGTGAATTATGTTACCTTGGCATGACTTTTGTCATATTTTTCTGATTTGTTCTGTCCATTTGAAGTATTTCTTGGCTTCAATTTGGGGGAACTATAATCTTCATAGGTGACTATCTATGTTCTTGGTTGATATGCCAAGTGTTGCTTTGGTCATCTGTTGTGATTTGCTTTTCTGGAATTAGGATTTTGTCTAGACCATTAAGTGTAGGAGAAGAGATCAGTAGTGAGAGATGTTGTCAAATGAATACTAATGGTTCCAACGAAAGTTCCGACTATCCAGTGGTAAGGTGAATTATGTGTGTTTATATGTGTGTGTCTCTGTTCATGATTTTTTTTCTCACGTGGCCCTTTCATTTCCACACTGCAGTTGTGTTTTTGAATATGTTGGCCAACACAGTCACAGCAGTCACCTTCCTGGCTGGGTAACTTTTCATAGATTTCTGTTTTCTTGTGAAGACAGTATAAAATATTCTTTTGAATTGTGTATCCATATATAATTATACCTAACTTAGTGTGACACTCTAGAAATGGAGTACCTTCTAGGATTCTAAATCTCTGTTTCATTAGAGAAATCTAGGATAATTTTCTGTTGTTATTCTGCCACTGTTTATCCTCTTCCTCTGGTTTATTTATGATATTGTGGATTTTTGTCACATAATTTAGGATTTGTGATGGTTGTATCAAGTTATTTTTGTTTTTCTGTTTGTATTACTTTGAAATAATGATTTCAGGCTTGTATGAAGAGACAGTAATAATATAAAATGTGAAGAGCTTAAAGCTTAAAGAGGCACAATGAAGGCCTAAGTAACTCCATTACAGGCTAGCAACCATCTTGTGAGGTATGAATTATGAAAATAACCATGGGTTGGACCCAGAAATGACACAAAAAGGAAATCAATTCCTGGACAACTGAGACATAAACAATCCTTGGGAAAGCCACAGGAATTTTCTCCAAATGCATTTACCAAACATTGGGTGGCCATGCAGGACACAGTGACCCAGTGGCCAGACACTTCCTGTCAATCACACCTCAATAATATTAGCCAATCACATATGTATAGCTTAGTTTGCTTAAAATGTTAATCAATCAAGTAATTTCTCATGTAACTCTTCCTCAAAGTTGTTTGTTCAATACTCTAAAAACTGTGCTGATTCTATGCTTTGGGTCTCTTAGTGTCATGGGTTACCGATTGCACAGAGTACCAGCCTGGAGCTTGCAAATAAAAGACTCCTTTGTTATTTGCATTGGTCAGGTCTCTGGTGGTCTTCGGGTGGTTTTGAGTCTAAGTAAGACAAATGTAAGTTATTACATTGAAAGAAAGAGAGCAGACATTTTAACCTATTTGCTACAAGTAAATTAATATTAAACAAGGCTAATTAACTGTTATTTACTCTTCAGAGGTTGAGTATAGTACTCTTAGATATATTGGAGGAAAAGACTTTAGACTGATTACAATTTATGCCTTTCACAAAAATTAATGGCTAACCATTCTTCTTCAGAAAGGCAAATGCTCCATATTTTTCATATTAGTATCATAAAATCATAACATCTGCATGTTGAATTGTTTTCCTCTGCTATTTTCAATACCATTCTTCATCCATTAGGTATCTAGGGCTTGGAATGAACTGTTCCTTAAAATACCTATATTGCTTATATCGTGATATAAATCTCAGTAATATTAATATGAATTTATCTCTGAGTTTCATCTTGAGCTACATTCACATGTAATTTACGCAGTTTCAAGCAAGAAACCTATTTTACTCTTTTCTGTTCTTTAAACAATAAATCTATTATCTTTAGAAATACATTCTAAAGAAAATATGTTCTTTTATATTGTTTCAGTAAACATCATTTATTTCTAGTACTTTTACTGAAATAAATATAAAGTATGTTACATGGAGACAACCCCCCCTTATCACTTTAAAGTATATCCTTGGGGACTATTTTATATATAAAAATAAAAAAGTACAATGCACATGTTTATACATGAATCATCTAATGGTTAAGTCAATTAGACACAAGAACAATCATACCACATCAAGTCTCAATTTACATAAAGGCACATTGTTCATGAATATCACTCATTTTAAGAAAATAACTAGTCACAACAAAGTTTATATTTCAAATTTAAAAAATAAAAATTACACCCAGATTTGATGTGAATATCCTGTTTCCAGGAATACATTTATCCAGAAAACAAGGAAACAAAAATATAAGGGCTTGTCACATAGAAAGAAAGATGTTAAAGCATACTGTCTTTCCTTAAGATGATACATACATGCAAATCTTGTCATTTATTCAAAGATACTATAGAAATTCATGAGCGGATTTGTGATCAGAAGTGATAAGTAACCAAAGTAACTGGAAAACTGTATTTGTAAATAGTGCTTTCAATATATGATGACGTTTTCAATAAATAAGCCTATAGATGATGATTTTGTATCTGCAACACACATCCAGTATTCTACATTTTAGACATACTCCCATTGTCTTCCCTAAGTTCTTGATCAATATTATTCTACTTTCATGATGTCAATTGCTACTAAAGTAACAAGGTGGGTGTTCTCTTGGTTTCCACATCCAATAAATTTTAGTATTTTGCAACGGTGTCTAAAGTCATGGAATTTGACTTGGATGTGAAGTTTGAGGATACTGTATTCAGGGTATTAATTGGCCTGTAGCAGCCAGGAACTTATTGTGAATACACAGACACACGGGATACTAAGAATTAGGGACTTGATCTCGGGGAAAGATAAAGGTCCAGGCAAGATCTTGAAGCTGAGATAAAGCAATGCAGCAAACATCAATCAACTATCATTACAAGGGAATGGAACTTATCTCTGATGTGTCTGGTTAGCTGCTGTGTCTGTGTGTATGTGTTTGTGTGTATGTGTGTGTGTGTGTGTGTGTGTGTGTGTGTATGTGTGTGTGTGTGTGTAGAGAATTTTAGTGTGGCTTCTATATTTACAGTCCATAGAGCATTACTTGCTAAGGAGAAAGTGCCTTTACCAGAGCTCCGATACCACTGTCATCACTTTTTACTGCAAAAAAACCACTTGCTTAATCTCTAATTAAAAAGGGAAAAATAAACTAACATCTTAGATGATTGTTTTGAAAACTAATTGGCAAATTGAAGGCCAAAGGGAGAAATTGGAGATTAATATAATCTTTTTCCTCTCTTCTGATTATTAAACCACAATAGCTGTGATTTTCAGGAATCTCCTGTAATGTACTTACTGCTGAATTATTAATATGTTTAATAATATGAAACATATGATAGAGAAATAGATCAGCCAGCAAGCACAAAAAACTAGTGATAAGATCGAGCTTTTGAGCAGGGTTGCCACATCTTTTAGGAATGCAATTCCTTCATATGAATTTCAAATTTCATGGCTTTCCCTGTGTGATTAAATGGCAAGAAAGTACTGTAGAAACAAAAATTCCTGTTCAGCCAAGAAGAAAGTGCTTATGTTCCCATCCTCATGTGGCAAATTTCCATTCCATAAAGAGTCTTTGTTAGAATGCTTTCATTTAATATACTTTAGCACATCATCCTTCCCTGTTGGAGACAGGAAAAAAAAATTTGTTTAAATATTATCTCACGTAAGTTAGTGTGTACCGGCATGATTTGTATAATTACAGAAGTTTGTAATAAATATAAGTAGGGATCATGTCACAACTATAAAATATAATTAAAATCACATAAGACTAGAAGTCACAGAATTTTGTGCATGAAAACATACATTAGATTAGTTGCAGAATTTCTATTTTGAGACAGACTTTATATTAAAGTATAAAGCACTTTACTAAGGTTGAAACATTTTATTGAAAAATATATATTTCTTAGAGATATTTTGCTTCATATTTTAAGAAGAAAAATCGTCTCAAAGTAATTATTTTTTAAAATTTTTTCCCGTTTCCATGTGATTAACCTCCAAATTAGAAATCCAGATATTTAATTAAAATTAGCCAAAAATATTTATTGAGTATAAGAACCTTCTGCTCTCTACATTCTTCACACTAACTTTACCAAATATGATGAGTCTGAAATAATCAGTCTCTTTGTGACCTGTGTTGATATTATTTACAATGTGAGCAAAATGTTTAAAAAGTAGTATTTAGTTTAGCTTAATTGCTCTGAAGAGACAACATATGATATAATCAAAGGCTAAAACTGAGTAGATTTAAAAGTTAGAATTCAGGAAATGTTTTTGACCACACTGGTTACTAACCATTATTAATCTTAACTGGAACATTGAGAATAACCATAAGCCTAAGTGTAAGTAGATTCTAAAATTAATAGCAATACTCTAGTTCACATTCATTCTAATTCTTACCTGGCTTAATATGAAATTTACCTTCAGGGGCTGGGAAGGTGGCTCAGTGGTAGAGCGCTTGCTTTGCATGCTCGAGGCCCTGGGTTCGATTCCTCAGCACAACATAAGCAAAAAAAAAAAAAGCCAGAAGTGGTGCTGTGGCTCAAGTGGTAGAGTGCTAGCCTTGAGTTGAAGAGCTAAGGGACAGCACCCAGGCCCAGAGTTCAGGCCCCACGACCGGACCCCCCCCTCAAAAAAAAGAAATTTACCTTCAATTTGACCCTCAGTTTTTCTCTTACACTCTTACCCTAACCATGGCTAGAATCCTAACCATAACTTTGACACTAATGGTATCTCAAATCTAAAATTTATGAAAAATGCTTGCTTGTCTCATCCTAACTGAAATTCCACTTGTAATTCTTGAAATAAATTTCAGGTTTTCCTAAACCCTATAGATTTTCTCACTCTTAACTTTGAACCTATCTTGTTCCATAAGAGGAATCATTATACCCATTGATCTCAAATCCTAATATTATGAAATACATTGTATTTCCATTATCCCAGCTATTCCTGAATTCCTAGAACCTAAAATAAGTTCAGCTTTATTTAACATTTAGCCCATTCCTTATTTTTTCTTTTTGTTGTGCGTGCAGATTGGTTTCTGGGCCTGGGCAGGATCCCTGAGCACTAGGCAAGGGCAAGATCCCTGAGTTCTTTAGCTCAAGGTGTGCACTTTACCACTTGAGCCACAGCACCACTTTCAGGTTTTCTGGTGGTTAATTGGACATAAGAGTCTCACAGACTTTCTTGCCAGGGCTGGCTTTGAACTGCAGTCCTCAGAAATCAGATTCCTGAGCAGCTCTGATAATAGGTGCAAGCCACCAGTTTAACAAAATTCTTTACTCTTTCCTCAACCCCCTTTAACCAGAAACCTAATCCTAATCACAATCTGAATTAACACCAAATGGTTAATGTAAGGAAAATTGTCTGGATTCTATTCAATCACACATTTTATTGCTTCTGCTTCTTAGTGAAAAACTAAATTTTACCCTAATCCTATCCTTCGCTAACCCTAACAAGAACTAAAACAGCAATTCACAATTTAAACCAAATAATATCTGAATGTTAAAAGCAACACAGACGTTGGTTTTCATTCATTCTAACTTTGATATCATTCATTCTTCTTAAAATACATTGCAGTTTTACACAATACCTTACATCTTTTTCTCATCCAAACCCCATCTCTACCTGGAACACCTTGTTGAATCCTAAACCTACAGATAACTGAATCAAAATGTTAATAGCAAGCCTCTATTTCACATTTATCCCAACTCTTGCTAGGTATGTAGGTCTAAATTTTACTTGCATTTTGAACCTAAAGTTTTTAAAGTGTTTTCCTATTTCCTGTCAGGTTTTATTTTACATTTTTTAAAATTTTATTTATTGTAAAAGAGGCTGACAGAGGGATTATGGTTATATGTGTAAAGTAATGAGTACACTTCTTGTTGAACATTGTTACTCTCTTCTTTGTTGTTCTCCCACTATAACTTCCCTCTCCCACCTCTCTCACTCCTCTTTCTCAATGGTGTAAAGTTCATTTTCAATATAGTGTGTTGAGTATCATTGTTGCAATGGGTCATCTTGTGTTGAACCTAAATTTTCTTTTTCCTTAACCCTAATTCTAATTCTGTCTGGTATCCTAACCCTAACCATAATAATAACAATAGCCCAATTCAGAAGATAAGAAAAAATATTAAAGTTTTTATTCATCCTGTTGATTCACTGTACATATTGAATTAAGTTGCAGTTCACCTTAAATCTTCCAAATTAGATTATATGTGCATATTTAAAGATGTAATTTTATGTGAAAAACAGAAATCTTTGGAGGAAGGAGTAATGAAAAGGAAATAGAGGGAGTATAATCAAATGCTTTAAATATATTTTGGAAAGAGCATAAGGAAACTGCCACTTCTGATAATTAATAACCATTAACAAAATAACTAAAAATTAATAAGTAAATAACACACTGCCATCTAGTGTTCTTTAAGGGAGCCATAATATGTCTTGTGAATAAAATACTTGTGTGAAATAAACTTTGTTCATGCATAATTCATATTGTCATTGGCCAATTATTTAACTTAATCAATAAAAATATATCAAATAAAATTCCATGATAAAAATATAAATCAGTTAGTAATTGTTTGAGAGAAAGTAGTCATGTGCTGCTGAGAAAAACGTGTATTCTTATGCTGCTGGGTGAAATATTTGGTAGATGTCTCTTAAATCTAGTTGATCTATGCAGCTGTTTAGATCTGCGGTTTCTCTGTTGAGTTTTTGCCGAGTTGATCTATCTAGTGGGGAGAGTGGTGTGTTAAAATCCCCAACAATTAATGTCTTTGGATCTATGTGGGATTTGAAGGAAAGTAGTGTTTCTTGGATAAATTTGGGTGCTCCATTGTTTGGCGAATAGATATTTAGAATTGTAATATCCTCCTGAAGGAGAGATCCCTTAATTAGTATGTAGCGTTATCTCTTCTCACCAATTTTAATCTGAAGCCTATTTTATCTGATATTAGGATTGCAACTCCCATCTGTTTTGGGGGGCCGTTTGCTTGGTAGATTTTGCTCCAGCCTTTAACATTGAAAATGTGTTTGTTTTTACGGGAAAGTTGAGACTCCTGAAGGCAGCAGATAGAAGGATCTTGTTTTTAAATCCAACTAGACAGTCTATGCCGCTTAATTGGAGAGTTAAGACCGTTAATGTTAAGAGATAGGACTGAGAGGTATTTGGGAGTTCCTGCCATTTTATCCACCTTCTTGGGGGCTGCAAAAACTGGGTTCTTCCTATGTTTCTTGGATTCTCAGTTTGGGTGCAGTTTCTTGGCCTTTATTGTGGTCTTGTTGTTTTTCTATGTGTAGGACGTCTTTAAGAATCTTTAGTAGGGCTGCTTTGGTGGAAATGTATTGTTTCAATTTTTCTTTGCTATGGAAGGTTTTTATTTGGCCTTCAGTTATGATGGAGAGTTTAGCTGGGTACAGTATTCTTGGTTGATATTTGTTTGTTTTTACGGCTTGGCATACATCATTCCAGGCTCTTCTTGCTCTGATTGTCTCTGCTGAGAAATCTGAGGTGATTCTAATTGGTTTCCCTTTATAGGTGATTACCCTTTTCTCCTTGACAGCTTTAAGGATCTTTTCCATGGTCTGAGTTGATCCTGTGTGGATTATAATGTGACGGTGGGATGTCCTATTCTGATCTGGTCGATTTGGAGTTCTAAAAGCTTCTTGTATCTGAATAGGCCTATCTTTTTGCATGTTTGGGAAGTTCTCTGCTAGGATGCTGTTAAACAAATTTTCTAGACCGTTACCTTCTGGTTCTAAGTGCACCTCTACACACATTATCCTTAAATTAGGCTTTCTGATGGTGTCTTCCAAGTGTTGGATAGATCTATCGTATTTCTTGGACTTGTCTTGGATGCTTGTATGTTCTTTCTCTATACTATCTAGGCTGTCTTCAATCCCCCAGATTTGATCTTCTGCATGCTCTAACCTGCTGTCAAGACTTTCCTCTTTGTTTCTTATTTCTTTTCCTTCTAATTGGTCATCTAAGAAAAGTCCAGGACCAGATGGTTTTACAGCAGAATTCTTCAAGGCCATCAAAGCAGAACTCACACAATACTCCTAAAATCTTCAATGAAATTGAAAGAGAAAGTTCACTACTGAACCCATTCTATGAAACCATCAAAACCCTCATCCCAAAACCAGGCCCGGACTCATCAAAGAAAGAGTACTATAGACGCATTTCTTTGATGAATATTGATGCAAAACTTCTCAACAAAATTTTGGCAAATCGACTTCAACAATTGATCCAAAAAATCATACACCAAGATCAAACATGATTCATTTCAGTGATGCAAAGCTGGGTCAATATATGCAAATCAAATAATATTATTCATCATATCAACAGGAGCAAGGATAAGAACCACATGGTTATCTCAATAGATGCAGAAAAAGCATTCGACAAGATCCAACACCCCTTTATGATGAAGGTTTTGGAAAAATTAGGAATCCATGGAACATTCCTCAATACAATAAAGGATGTATATGACAAACCTACAGCCAGCATTATACTTAATGGTGAAAAACTAAAGCCATTTCCTCTTAATTCAGGAACAATACAAGGATGTCCACTCTCGCCATTTCTCTTCAATCTAGTAATAGAATGCCTAGCTACAGCAATAAGACAAGAAGCAAACATAAAAGGGATCCAAATAGGGAAAAAAATAAAACTCTCCCTTTTTGCAGATGACATGATCTTATATTTAAATAATCCCATAGACTCCACTCCCAAATTACTCACGGTAATTCAAAACTTTGGCAAAGTAGCAGGGTATAAAATTGACCCTCAAAAATCGATGGCTTTTCTGTATGCCAAAAATGAGAAAAGTCTGGCTGAAATTAGGAAAGTAACTCCATTTGTAATAGCCCCTCAAAAAATAAAATACCTAGGAATCAACTTAACCACAGAAGTGAAGGACTTCTATGATGAAAACTTTAAAAACTTGAAAAAGGCAATCAAAACAGAACTTAGAAAATGGCAAAACCTCTCATGCTCCTGGATTGGAAAGATAAACATCGTGAAAATGGCAATACTTCCTAAGGCTATCTACAAATTCAATGCGATACCTATCAAAATTCCAACTTCATTCTTCACGGAAATAGAAGAGGCAATCCAAAAATTCATATGGAACAATAAAAGACCCCGAATAGAAAAACGCTCCTCAACGGAAAGAACACTGCTGGTGGAATATCAGTACCAAATTTCAAACTCTACTATAAAGCCATAGTAATCAATACAGCTTGGTATTGGCATAAGAACAGACCTCATGACCAATGGAATAGAATTGAAAACCCAGAAATGAACCTACAGGCCTATAGCCAACTAATCTTTGATAAGGGAGCTAAAATAAGAGAATGGAAGAAAGATAGCCTCTTCAGTAAATGGTGCTGGAAAAATTGGTTAACTACTTGTAGAAAACGAAAGCTAGATCCTTATATATCACCCTGCTCCAGAATCAACTCCAAATGGATCAAAGACCTCGGAGTCAAAGCAAACATTCTGAAAACATTAAAGGTTGGAATAGGAGAAACCCTAGGTCTCTTTGGCACAGGCCGAAATTTTCTTAATAGAGACCCGGAAACAACAAATCAAAGAAAGGTTGGACAAATAGGATTGCATGAAGTTGCAGAGCTTCTGCATGGCAAAGGACATAGCTAGCAAGATCAACAGAAAGCCCATAGATTGGGAGATGATCTTCACTAGCCATACAACGGACAAGGGTCTCATATCTAAAATATACTTGGAACTCAAGAAATTAAATTCCTCAACAACAAATCCTCAAAGAAACAACTGCCCAATAAATAAGTGGGCTAAAGACTTGAAGAGAAACTTCTCTGTAGAAGAAAGAAGGATAGCCAATAAACACATGAAGAAATGCTCAACGTCCCTAACCATAAAAGAAATGTAAATCAAAACAACATTAAGATACCACCTCACCCCAGTTAGAATGGCTATAATCAAGAACTCTAACAACAACAGATGCTGGAGGGGATATGGACAGAAGGCAACCTTACTTCATTGTTAGTGGGAGTGTAAACTTGTTCAACCACTTTGAAAAGCAGTATGGAGGTTCCTGAAAATATTTCACATAGAACTCCCCTATGACCCCACAATCCCACTTTTGGGCATTTACCCAAATGTTTACAAACAAGACCACACTAAAGCTACCAGCACAACCATGTTTATTGCAGTATTATTTACCATAGCTAAGATATGGAACCAACCCAGATGCCCCTCAGTAGATTAATGGATCAAGAAAATGTGGTATATATACACAATGGAATTCTATACCTCCATCAGAAAGAATGACATTTCCCCATTTGTTAGGAAATGGAAAGGCTTGGAAAAAATTATATTACGTGAAGTAAGCCAAGCCCAAAGAAACATAGGTCCCATGGTTTCCCTTATTTGCAATATCTAGTATATGTATGAGTAAAGCAGAAAAGCTCCGATAATGTGATGTTAGGAAAATGAACCCTTAGATATGTATTTAAATGTTTTTTCTTTCATGCATTTGTTTCTAACGTATTTGTAAGATTATTTCTTTGTTGCTTTGTATGTCCCTCCCCCACAATATAACCCCTGCTTTCACTATATTTGATGTCGGTATAATTTGTGGAGGAGATGGGGAAAAACAATTCGTTTAAGGATACAGGTGGACCCGTTGCAACTATGAGAAGTACAAGTTGTCATGTCGAAAACGAACTCTACAACTTTAGTGCAGGGGCGGGGGATTGGTTGGAGGGGGAAGGCTGTGAAGGGATGTGAAGGGTAAACAAAGGAGGAGGCTTTAATGCTTGAAAAGAAATGTACTCATTATCTTGCCCATGTAATTGTAACCCCTCTGTAGATTACGTTCACAAAAAATAAAAATTAAAATTAAAAAAAAGAAAAAGTAGTCATGACTTTTAATAAACTAAATTTCTAGTTCCCTACAAAGCAATGATTTAGGTTTACTAATCTAGTATTTCTAGTAAGTGTAGAGAACATGATTGGCATAAAAATCAGCTAAATGTTCATCTTCGTTCTTGAATGGGTGATGTTTGAAACATTTTCTTTTATTCAAATGAATGCTTATATTTACTTTTCAAAATAAATGCAATTTTATCTCCTTTTATCTCCCTGCAATTAAATGTATTACTATATTCAGGTACTTAAAAGCTAAATTTTCTATGTTTGTTATGTAACCCTACATATTCAGAATGACATGGTTTTTCTATTCGTAAATGTCTAACCTCTGGAATTTTTGCATCAGTAACATAAATTATCTAATAAAGTTGTTGTGAAGGCTCCAGTAAACAGTGTGGTCAAAAATATTTCCTGAATTGTAAATTTTAAATCTAATCCTTTTTTGGTTTTGATTATGTCATTCATTGTCTCTTCAAAGCAATTAAACTAAAATAAATACTACTTTTTAAACCTTTAACTCACATTGTAAATAATATTAACATACTTCACACAGAGTCTAATTATTTCAAACTCATCATATTTGATGATCTTCATGTGAAGATTATGGAGAGTAGAAGGTCCTTATACTCAATAATATTTTTGTTTAAATTAAATCAAATCATTTATCTGGATTTCTAATTTGGAGATTAATCACATGGAAACAGGAAAATAATAAGAAAAATGATTACTTTGGGAGCATTTTCTTCTTAAAATTATGCAGCAAAAATATCTTAAAATATCTTAAATATATATTAAATATATTATATGTGTTAAATCTATTAAAATATATTTTTAATAAGATGTTTCAATCCTTAGGTAAAGTGCATTATTCTTTAATATAAAGTTTATCTCAAAATAGAAATTCTGCAACTAATCTAATATACGTTTTCATGAACAAAATGCTGTGACTTCTAGTTTTGTTATATAATTTTAATTATATTTTTAGTTGTGACATGATTCCTATTTACACTTAATACTAACTTCTTTAAGCATACAAATCATGCCTGTACACACTAACTTATGTAAGATAATATTAAAAAAAAATCATCTTTTTCCTGTCTCCAAAAGGGAAGGGTGAGGGGCTGAAATATATTAAATAAAAGCATTCTAAAAGAGATTCTTTATGAAATGGAAATTTGTAACGTGAGGATGGGATCATGAGCTCGTTCTACTTGGCTAACAGGAATTCTCATTTCTACAGTAATTTCTAACCAATTAGTCACACACGGTAATCCACAAAATTTGAAGTTCATATGAAGGAATTACATTCCTAAAAGATGTGACAACCCTGCTCAAAAGTTCAGTCTCATCACTAGTTCTTTGTGTTTGCTGGCTGATCTAATTCTCTATCATATATTTCATGTTATTAAGCATATTAGTAATTCAGCTGTAAGTACATAGTAGGAGACTCCTGAAATCACAGTTATTGCTGGGTAATATGCAAGAGAGAGGAAAAAGATTATATTAATCTCCAATTCCTCCCTTTGGCCTTCAATATACCAATTAATTCTCAAAGCAATCATTTAAGATGTTAGTGTATTTTTCTCTTTTTAAGTACAGATTAAGCAAGTGTTTTTCTCAGTAAAAAGGGATGAATGATATCAGAGCTCTGATATGAGCACCTTCTCTTTAACAAGTAATGCTCTATGGGCTATAAATATGGAAGCCACACTAAAATTTACTCTCTACACACACAGACGCAGACACAGACACACACAGACACACCACACACAAACACACACACACCCAGCTGCCACCAAGGCACATCAGAGATCAGTTCAGTTCCTTTGTAAAGATAGTTGATTGATGTTTGTTCCATTGGTTTTTCTTTTCTTGAAGATCTTGCCTGGACCTAAACGTTTCTCTGAAATCAAGTCCCTTGCTCTTAGTATACTGTTTCTATATATTCATAGTTTGTTCCTGGCTGCTTCAGGCCAATTAACAGTATCCTGAATACAGTACCTTCAATCTTGACATTCAAGTCAAACTCCATGAATTCATCCTACTATTCCAAAATACTAAAATTTATTGGATCTACAAACCAAAATATACCCACCTTGTTATATTATTAAGAATTGACATCATGAAATTAGAAGAATATTGATCAGGAACTGAGGTAAGAGAACAGGAGTATGAGGGAAAATGTAGAACACTGGATGTGTTTTAGAGATACAGAATCATCTTCTGTAGACTCATTTATTGTAAACTTGTGATCTTATAGTGAAGTTTCAATCTACATATACAGTTTTCCAGTTGCTTTGCTTACTTGTCACTTCTGATCACAAATTCTCTTATGAATTGCTATAGTATCTTCGAATGCAAATATTTATCATCTTAAGGAAAGACAGTCTGTTTCTACATGTGTCTTTCTATGTGAAAAATTATTATTTTTTGTTTCTCTACTGAAAAAATGTATTTCTGGAAACAGGATATTGACAACAAATCTGGTGGTAATTTTCACTTTTTAAGTTTGAAATGTAATATAAATTTTGTTGTGACTAGTCATTTTTTAAAAAATCAGTGATATTCATGAACACTAAGATTTTTGGTGCCTTTAAGTAAATTGAGACTTGATGTGGTATGGTAGTTCTTGATTCTAATTAACTCAACAATTAGATGATTCATGTATAAACATGTGCATTGCACTGTTTTATTTTTATTTTTTATTTTTAAGTTTAATTTTTATTTTTTGTGAACATACTGTACAGAGGGGTTACAATTACATGGGCAAGATAATGAGTATATTTCTTATCAAGCATTGCAACCTACTCCTTTGTTTACCCTTCACATCCCTTCCCAGACTCCCCCCTCACCCCTCACCCAATTCTCTCCCCACCTCCCACACCAAAGTTGTAAAGTTTGTTTTCGACATGACAACTTGTACTTCTCATTGTTGCAACGGGTCCACCTGTATCCTTAAATGACTTGTTTTTCCCATCTCTTCCACAAATTTTATTTTTATTTTTATATATAAAATAGTCCCCAAGGATTTACTTTAAAGTGATAAGGGGGGGCTAGTATTCATGTTCCGTACTTTATATTTATTTCAGTAAAAGTACTGGAAATACATGATGTTTACTGGAGCAATATAAAAGGTGAGAACATATTTCTAAAGAGAATGATTGATTAAAACAGAAAAGGGTAAAATTGTCAGGTTTTTTGCTTGAGACTGCATAAATTTCATATGAATGTAGCTTAAGACGAGACTCAGAGGAAAATTCATAATAGTATTACTTTTCTGCTTGATTCAAGCCTATACTAGTTATTGCAATAAGGGAAATGGTATTTTCACAATAAAAAATCTATAAGGAAAAAATATTACTGAGATTTATATCACATCAAAAGCAGTATAGTTATTTTAAGGAATTGGTCATTCAAAGCCCTAGATACTTAATGGATGAAGAATAGAATTGAAAATAGCAGAGAAAAACAATTCAACATGCAGATATTATGATTTTATATTAATATGAAAGACATGGAGCTTTTGCCTTTCTGAAGAAGATAGTTTAGCCAGTAATATCAATGTAAGGCATCAGTTGTAATGAGTCTAAAGTCTTTTCCTCCAAGATATCCAAGAGTACTATATTCATCCTCTGAAGAGTAAAGACGTAATTATTTTAATTAGCTTTGCTTAATATTAATTTACTTGTAGTAAATAGGTTAAAGTGTCTGCTATCTTTCTTTCCATATAATAACATACATTTAATATTATTACTGTCTCTTCATACAAGCCTGAAATCACTATATCAAATTAACATAAACAAAAAACAAAAATAACCTGATACCACCATCACAAATCCTAAATTATGTGGAAAAAATCAACAATGAATAAAATAAATCTGAGGACGAGGAAAATCAATGGCACAATAACAACAGAAAATTACCCTAGCTCTCTCTAATGAAACAGATCTTTAGAGTCCTACAGGGTACTCCACTTCTAGAGAGTCACACCAAGTCAACTATAATTACTTATACATATACAATTCAAAAGAAGATTTTATATGTCTTCCAAGCAAACAGAAATCTTTGAAAAGGTGCCCAGCCAGGCAGGTGCCTGCTGTGAAGGTGGTGGCCAACATATTCAAAATACATCTGCAGTGTGGAAATAAAAGGTCCACATGGGAAAAAAAGGAGGAACAGAAGTGTACAACGGAGACAGCCAAATCCATACTCAGAGACAATTGAAGATATCACTGTACAACCCGAACTGTAACTGGAACCACAAGTATTAACATCACAACATCTTCCCACAATTGATTTCCACTCCTACACTTAATGGTCTAAACAAAAACCTAATTCCAGAAAAACAAATCAAAACAGAAGATCAAACCAACACCTAGCAATTCAACCAAGAACATAAAGAGTCACCTATTAAGATCATAGATGCCCCAAAATAAATCCCCCAAGTGAACAAAACTAATCAGAAAAATACAAGAAAAAGATGTCAAAGTATTATAATTCACACAGTAAATAACCACGCATTAGAACAGACAATTAAGGACGCAGAAGACAGTTTTCAAAATTCATTACAAATACTGCTGAAAAATGTGATTAATGAAAAGATACAAAACCTCTACAAGGAAATTTGTGAACAAGATAAGACCAACTATAGATTAGCAAAATAACTCATGGAGACTACAAACAGAAATAAATTCTGAAAATGCAAGGGAGTCCAAGGAAAATATGGATGCCTAGTTAAAAGATATAAGAGAAGACACAGCTATAAAAACAACCCTTCCAACCGCGCTCCCCCAGCCCAAAGGAAAGATGTAAGGAAAGTCCATACCAGACCTAAAACAAAGCTTTAATAAAGAGATAGAAGCCATAAAAAATGACCAATTAGAAGACAGGAAAATCAAAAACAAAGTAGAATATCTCCACAGCAAATAGATGACATAGGAGATAATCTCAGGGGTCAAAGACCAAATAGCTCTAATAGGAAAGAGGAAGTAATAATTTAGAACAAATCCAAAGAATAAGAAATGATCTTGCCAGAACTTCAAGACTGAGAAGATCAAATTTAGGCAAGATTGGTATCAAGAAGAGCAGGACACTAAATTGATGGGAAACATATTACAGAATTCTAGCAAAGAACATTGCAAACATCCAAAGAGATAGATTCATTCAGGGAAGAGAAGACTTTAGAACACCAAGCAGAGAATTCTAGAAAAGAACAACCCACCACCACATCATAATCCATTAGAGGATCATTAGAAATCAAGGAAAGGATTCTTAAAGCTGCCAAAGAGAAAAGATTGATTATTTATAAAGGATATGCAGTCAGAATAACTACAGATTTCTTAGCTGATATGGTAAAAAAAGAAGAGGCCAGCATGATATATAACAAACATTAAGGGCAAACAACTATGAACCATGAATATGGTCCCAAGCCAAATATTCCTTTACAATTAAAGGATATATAAAAATATTTCATGACAAAGAAAACTAGAAACAATGTATCTCCACCAAATCAGCAGGATGGAAGTTAATCAAAGATATCCTCCACAGAAAAGATCAAGAAGAACAGGACGTGGTTATATGTCATGCTTCCTACCAGAGAACAAGTTAAATATATTCAGTAGATGATTCACAGCTCCTAAGAGCTCCTAAGAGGACTCACCCAAACAGATAAAATTAGAGAAAAAAAAATGAGACCACACATAAATTAGCAAAATTGAGACTCTTATATGAGAGTACTTGAAAACCATATGCCAATCAACTGGAGAATCCTGGAGAAATTTATGCTTTCCTGTACTCTAACTGAACCAAGAAGTGATACATAAGAAGTAATGAAAATGAAATTTCAATAAACAATTTCTCATAACAGAAAAATGTAGGACTCAATGGATTTACCATGAAATTAAAGCTTGCAAAGAACTTACAATACTCAGATATATCTCTTCTTTGGAATAGAAAGGGAAATGGAATTATCAAACATATTCTATGAAGCTGGAATTAGACTCTTCCCCAAATCAGATAAGGACTCATCAAAGAAAGAGAACTATGAACCCAACTCTTTGATAAACATTGATAGAGAACTTCTCAATAAAATTCTCACCAACCAATTTCACAACTAACAAAAAAATCGTATGCTATGATCAAACAGTATTCATCCTAGGATACAAATGGATTCAATATACTTGTCAATAAACATAACAGACACCATCAGCAGAAGCAGGGAAAAGAACCACATGATCGTCTATATTGATGTAGAAATAGCTTTTAAAATTATCCAATACCCCTTTATGATTAAAAGGTCTGAGAAGCTAGGAACACATGGAATTTTCCTCAGTATAATAGAGTATGTATATGACTAAGAGATAATAAGCACGCACCTAACAGTGGAGGCATGAAGACATTAAAATCAGGAATGAGAAAAAGATGTCCACTCTCTCTACTACTGTTCAATATAGTACTGGATTTTCTAGCAAGGGCAATAGGCAAGAGCAAAACAAAAAGAGGATCCAAATAGGGAAGAAGTAAACTTATCTCTTTTCACAGATGAAATGATCCTGTATTTAAAGGACCCTATAGATTCTCAGTCAAGTTAGTAAAGGTGATGCTAACCTTCAGCAATGAAGCAGGGTATAAAACCCACAAGAATCAGTGGTTTTTCTGTGTTACCAACAATTAGAAGATCCAGGCTGAAATCCAAAAAACAACCAAATATGTATTAGCCTCAAAATCAAATCAAATTTAAGCAAAAGAAAACAACAACAAAACTAGGAATTAATTAATTTAACTAAAAATGTGAAGGACCTCTACTGTGAAAACTTTAAAAATCTAAAAACGAAAAATTGAGGGAGATTCAAGGAAATGGAAAATATTTCAATGCTCCTGGTTGGAAGAATTAACATTGTGAAAATTGCAATACTGCCCCCAAACAATTGGCAATGCAATACCCATCAAAATCCCAACAATATTCTTCAATGCAGTAGAGAAAGTAATCCAAATTAAATATGGAATTGCAAAATTTCAGTTGATACAGAAGGCTTAGAAATGAACTCATGGGCATATAGTCATGTTACACACACACACAATGGAACTCTATTCACCCATCAGAAAGGATGACTTTTCACCAGTCTTAAGGACAATGAAAGGCTTGGGAAAATTATAACAAGAAAAAGGAATGCACACTCAGAGCAATATAGGTAGCTCAAAAGTGCCTATATATCTACAAGTAAACAAGATAGATTCTACCTCGTCCAGTTAAATGGCCATTATCAAGAAAATTAACAATAGCAAATGCTGACGTAGATGTAGCCAAAAGGGAACTCTATTACATTGTTGGTGGGAAATTACACATGTTCAACCACTCTGGAATGCAGTATGCAGATTCCTCAATATTCTAAACATAGATCTCCCTTAAGACCCAGTAATTACCCACATGGACAGTAATCCAATAAATAAAAAACTAACTCACATTAAATATACCAGCAAAACCATGTTCAGTGCCCAGAACCAGAGTTTAAGGACTGGAAAAAAAGTTACCACTGCTGGTATTTGTTTCCACAAATATGAACCTTTTGACAAAAGATACCTAATCATTCTATTTTCAGCAGCTAGGACAAGTGGACCCATTGCAACAATGAGATATACAAGATGTTAAGTAGAAAAACAAAATTTACAAATTTGGCTCCGGGTGGGGGGGAGGGCCAGGAGGGGGAGATGGGAAGGGATAGTAAGGGGAAACAAAGGAGGAGGTAACAATGCTTGATAAGAAATGTACTCATTACCTTACCTATGTAATTGTAACCCCTCTGTATGGTATTTTCCCAAAAATCACCTTAAAACATACTAAGGATATTTGTAAAGTATATAATGAAGGAAGAATTTTCATCCTTTACAAAAATCTATGCTAAACTATTGATACTTTACTCTACTTTTCCTTAAACAAGTTTTATTTAGTTTAATATTTGCCATGCCAAGGTTCTCTATATTGTACTGGAGATTTAATTTTTCATGTATGTATTTATATGTATATGTATATTTACCTGTATCTGTATATGTATCTATCTATGTATGTTCCAATATGGATCATCAGACTTGAAACTTTGCTTTGTTTTGCTGTTCAGCAATTAACCTAGACGGCTCATTCTGTAACAATATCTGTGCTCATTCTCATCATTCCTTTATTTCACACACCATCAGCCTTCTAAAATCAGCTTCATTTCCTGGAGAAGATTACCAATCAGTCCAACCAATATTCACCCAGAGGGTTTTAATAAAGCAAGCCTTAAGGAAGGAAATTAACGTGAAGTGACAATTAGAGAATTTCTACAGAGACCTGACATCTTTCACATTTCTGCCTTCTTCCTCATATTTAAGAAAGCATTGACTAACATTATGAATATACTTCATTTATAACTTGGGCTCAGTGTTTTTTTTTCCAACCTGAAGCCTTCTTTTCCATGATTTTTGACATAAACGTTTGGGAGATTTTTTTGATTGTGATGGGTTTCCATCCAAAACAAAGCCATGTATATCAAGAAAGCCAATGTTTTCAACTCAGAGTACTAAAAAAAACAAGAGGGAGAAAATTAAGGTTAGCTATAATGTTAAGCACAGTTATAGGTAATATCAAGATATTTTGAAATTGTATACTTTTACTGAATAAAGTGGCTCAAAGCTATAATATTATCTACTTTGAAACAGAGATTAGAGAATTCCAGTTCCAGGCAAGCCCAGACACAAAAAGAAGTTTCAGAAACTCTAACCATTTGCTGGGTGCAATGTTTTATGCTTGTGTTAGGAGGACTACAGTTCAAGAAGGCCAAGGCATAGTGATACTACCTCAAAATAAACAATCCAATTATAATCTCAAGGTTGGTAGTAATAGATATGCTTTTTCACAAGTACAGGGTTTTGGGTTCAATCCTACAGTACTGCTAGGAATTTAGTGTGTGCCAGGGTAAGAATTTGGCATGTCTAAGGTCAAGACTTCATACTCATTTTACAAGCTCTAAAGAAACCTGTACCTCTTTTGCTATTTTTTAAAAGTATAACCATAACTTCCATGTCCAAAACAATTTCCTATGAGATTTTCTTCTATCCATTAAGTAATATATTATGTGTTGGTTACTGTCCTACTGAAATTATGCTAGAGAACAAAACCCATTGTCTTAGAAAGTGACTGCATATGGAAACAGAATCTCAAAGGTAGCAAGTAAGTTGAAGACTCCTACAAGAGAAGCAAAAGTGTTGGGTCTTCGTCTGTCCTGCAGAAGACGGACGGGTTGAGAGGAAAGGTAAGTGCACGGCTCACCCATTCCCCAGCCTCCCTTAGCCTCGGAGACAGACAGAGCAGGGAGTCAAATCAAGCAGGAATTTGTTTATTACCACACAGTAAGCAAAAAAACAATGCAGCATGAAAAGGGAAGAAAAGGAACCAACCCATCATTGCAGAGTTCACCCTATCATGCGTGGTGCTATTGAGGATTTCTCCATTGCCATTGCTGATCACTGCCCAGGTTACCTGTTGAGGTTGATGTGGATTCCGTAGGGCCATTGCTGGGACTGGGAGTGTCAGGACAGGCAACAGCTGCAGTATCACCATCTGCAATTGTTAGCTAACATAAGAGTTTCTCCAGGGCTGGTTGCCATTGGGGATGGTTAGTAGTTATCTTTTTAGTTTTCCCTGTTTTAAACACAAGCCGTGGCCACCAGAGCCGTATTCTTTCCTTGTTGTTTAGTTTATCTTTGGGCATCCTCGTGTATAGAGATAATGGGTAAAAACTTAAGGTTCCTGGCCGGGATCCAAATGGGGGCTGTGTCTTTTATGGGAAAAATGCATTCAAATCCCTTGCCCATGGTAACTAGTGGGTCAGGTCCGCTTCATTGTTGTGTCAGAGTGTCCTTCCACCTGACTTTCACTTGGGGCTTAGGGGTTAATTGTCCCCAGTGCTTCTGAAATCTGGATTCAGTTGCATCTTTAAAAAATTTAAAAATGTTAATGGCAAATAAAGCTATCTGTAACTGTATATGGGTGATAACTCCCCCTTTTTGTTTTAATAATTGTTCCTTAAGATATTGGTGCTTTCTTTCTATAATTGCTTGGTCTGGGTGATTATAGGGAATTCCTGTAGTATGATTAATATGCCATCTGTAAAAAAACTGACATTGCTATACAAACAAAACAGGGTTCATTTTCGGTTTAAATTTGTGGTAATAGACCCAAGGTGGCAAAGCATTGAAGAAAATGTGTTTGTGAATGTTTAGTTTTATTTCTCCTCTATGTGCTGTGGCCCAACATGTTCATGAATAGTTATTTATAGAAACAAAAATATATTTAAGCTTACCAAAGCCTGGGAAATGAGTAACATCAGTTTGCCAGAGGATGTTGGGGTTGAGGCCTCTGGGATTTAACACTGGTGGTTGTAAAGGGAGTACTTTTAAGAAGGGCTGGTATGTTTTGCAGGTATGTCCTATCCTTTTGAGGTCCTTTACAGGAAACTGAGGGAATTTATGTTGAAAACCTCTCCAATTGATGCGGATTAAATCATGTAAATGGGATGCGCCTTGTAACGTTAATATTTGTGGGACAGTAGCTAAGTGGTCCGCCCAATTATTGCCCATGGATAAAAATCCAGGAAGTTTTGAATGCCCTCTCAATGTTGAATATGAATAGGGTCTCCCCATCCTTCTAATAGGCCCTTAAAGGTAACCATAAGGGGGAAAATAGGGTTTCCATTCAGCTTAATATGTTCCTGCGGAATATGAGGGAGCAAGTTAATTACATATAGGCCATCAGAATAGAAATTAAAGGGTTTTTGAATATCCTGAAGGGCCATTATTACAGTGAACATTTCTTTATATTGTGCCAACCCTTGACAAGGTTGAAATCTTTGTTGGCTGGGGGTCTTTTGTTGCTCATCAAAGGCTGCATAGGCAGAGCCTGCTTTACCTCCGTCAGTAAAAACATGAAGGGTGCCAGGAATAGGTGTAGGAGAAAATAGAGAAGGCATTTTAAGGGGAACTCACCATAACATGACGGTCCATTTGGATGGCCTGTAATGGCAGTCAATATGGCTTAGAAAGCCCTCTAGGGAGAGAGCAAGATGAGCATTAGCTCGAGTGAGCCCTCAACGTCTGTCATACGAAAAAGAAAAACAATGGAGTTAGGGTCAAGGCCATATTTCCTTTGGGCTTGGGTCCTTCCCTTGATGTTAGCATCGGTAATTTGTTCTGCCTGAGAGCATAACCGAAGTGTGCCCCCTAGGGGAGTTTGAACCCACTCTAATGGCTCCCCCCTTTGAGTTAAAACTGCAGAAATCAATGTGTCGCCCACAAGCAACCAGAGGGAAATGGGCTCAAGAATAGAATACCTCTTCAAGGAAACTTCATCCATGTATTTTTGAAACTGTAAAAATACTGACCGATAGCTGCTTGTAATTGTAATAACTTCTTGGGGCATCATGTCTTTTAGTAAGGCAAATAAGGGCACAAGACAATCTTTAGGGATGGGAACCCATGGCAACAGCTAATTGATTTCCCCTAAAAGACTTTGAAGTTGGGTTAGGGTCAGAGAGGCTGGAATATCCAGCAAAGATTTATGGGGGCAGACTTAAGATAAGGTGGGATCCGAGCACCTTAAAAGGAGGTACTTTTGAATTTTATTGAGGGCTATAGTAAAACCTCCCTTTTTTAATATGACAAGAGCCTGGGCCACAAGGCCCTCCAGGTGGGCCGGGTCTTGGTGCCCCAGAATTATATCATCCATGTAGGCATAGGCAAGGGAGGTATCTGAACCCAGCACAGTTCCTAAAAGTGTGGCCAAGTATTGTTGGAAAAAGGGCGGGCTATTGTCCATTCCCTGTTGCAACACCGTCCATTTGAACCTCCAATCAGGCTGGGAAAAATTAAGAGAAGGGATGAAGAAGGCAAACTTCTCACAGTCCTCCAGATGCAGTGGGATAGAGAAAAAAACAATCTTTAACATCAATCACAACCAAGGCATATTCTGAAGGTATAGTGGGAATCCATAGCATAGCCTTTAGGAGCATTCCTACTAGGTCCATCTTTTCATTTACCTTACATAGATCTTGGAGCATGTGCCAGGCCCTGGATGCTTTTTGGATAACAAATACGGGTGTTCCAAGGACTCATAGAAGGGTGTATGTGCCCAAGGTTTATCCACCAAAAGGTGGAGGGCCACAAGTTTAGGTTTTGTCAATGGCCACTGCTCTACCCAAATAGGGATTCCCGGCTTCCACCTGATGGGAGGTATTTGGGGGCAGTGGCCTTTAGGATTGGGGGTGCACCCGAGTAGGTACCATATGTTCCTCTCTATAATTATGAAAGTTAAAAAAATCTTTTTCCTTAAGTCCCTCTAGATCCCATTTAAGCCTTTGTGCTTCTTCTCCATCCAGGATATCATCATAGAATGCTCGATTGTCTGTAGTGACCATAACATCCATTTGTCCTAGCATGTCTTGCCCTAGTAAATTGGTGGTGAGGTTTTTTTTGCTACTAAAGTGCATATCTTTTCCTGCTTTCCATCTGGGCTGGTCCATTTCATAAGGGCAACTATCTCTTTGGACTGGGAGTTGTCCCCTACCCCCAATATTGTGGACCCGGGTGCAAGCTTCCAGTCCAAGGGCACCTCCTCCTCCCTGAGTACGGTTCTGTCTGCCCCTGTGTCAATTAGGCAGTGAAACCGCTTCCTGCCTATAAAAATACTCAGTTTAGGGCTGAGTCTTTTTACCAGGGGGACAGTCCAATGGGCCTGAGTTGTCTTGACATGAGGCTGCCTGGGCCTTACAGCACAGGGGGTTACTCCTTGACTTAACGGGGCTGGAGGATGCCCCTCCTCTAGTTTAAAGCATCCCATCTAAATCATATTTGGATCGACAATATTTTTTCCCATGGTACTCCTTCCTGAACCTGGGGCAGGGTGTAGGGGGCAGTTTGGATCCCCTGGGCCGGGTGTCGAGGAATTGTTGTGAACAGTCCCTCTTATAGTGCCCCTCTTGCCCACAGTCTCTCTCCCCAATGGTCTTGGGGCTCCTTGGCCCAGGGCTGACAGTGCCTGTGTGATAGCCTCAGTCATAACAGATATCTGAGCCTGTAAAATTAAAACTAGTGATTGGGACTGGTACTGTTGCATTCCCACATCTTGAGAGGCCACCACCCATCTGCTCAGAGAACTCTCTCTCAATCCAGCGCAGGCCATGCAGTGGTATGCATTCATCCCTTCCCAAACCATTAGCTTTATAAATTGATCCCAGAGGTCCCCTGCTGGCAGCTTATGATGAACACTCTGTTGGACATGGTCTATAAAATGAGGTAGAGGCTCACCCTACTTTTGTCTCACTCCTGCTATGGGGGATTCACTGGACCCTTCATCCAGTTTGTGCCATGTGGCAAGTCCTACCTGCCTCACTTGGTCACAGTACGTGCCAGGTATTGCAGCCTTTTGGATGCCAGTGGAGTACCTTCCCCTGTTCCTGTTAACATGGCATAAGTAATAGGTATTGCAGGTTGAGCCTGCCAGTTATTTTCTGCCTTAAAGAAGGCACACCACTTGATAAACTGAGAACTGGTTAGGGTGGCTTTGGCCACATCCAGCCAGTCCTTAGGGACCCATGTGTGATAAGCAATGTCCTGTAATAGGGTCTGGGCCCAAGGAGAGTTCAGGTCATCTTCCACCACCGCCTTGTGGAGCTCTTTAAGATCCTTAGGTTCCCATGGATACAATTCCAAGGGTCTGTTAGCTCCTGGTGCCAGATTGACCGGGTACTCTTTGGGAAGCAAATCCTGTGGCCCAGGGTCCAGGCTCTCCAGTGGCCCTTCCTTTACAGGGTAGGCCTCCACATAGGTTACTTCCCTGGCTCTCGGCCCCTCTGTGGAATTTCGGTCATAGGGATCCAGGTCTCACAGGTCCCTCCATAGGGCGTTGTCCCTTCCCCAATTTTGGAGGCATAAGGTGGGGGCCTAGGACCGTCAGGGGCACCCGAGTCGGAGGAGGGGGTAACCTTCACCCTCGTGTTGACTTCCACTGAGTGTGCTTCTGTCTGATCAGTGCATTCTCAGTCGAATTTGACCATTCCTTTTCTTCCTCCCTTCTGAAGTCCTCCTTCTGTGAGAGAGAATTACCCATACTTAATGGTTTCACTTACCCTGAGAGACCGCTTAGCCTTGAGTGGTATATTTTCCTTTTATGCCCAATGTTGAGCACCAGATGTTGGGCCTTCATTCATCCCATGGAAGATGGACGAGTGTTAGGAAAGCTATGTGTGCTGCTTGCCTGTTCCCCAGCTTCCCTTAGCTTCAGAGACAGTCAGATGGAACAGGGAGTCAAGACAAGCAAGAACTCATTTATTACCACACAGCAAGCACTTTTTAAAGCAAAAAAAATATGTGGCATGGAAGGGGAGTAAAAGGAACCAACCAATCATTGTAGAGGTTACCCTATCATGCACCTAAGATTTCTATACTTTCCCTGCTATCCACAAGCTGTTTATACACTGACGTCACTTTGCTTGATTGTGGTATCCAGTCAGATTTTAACATAAATAACTCAGATTCTGCCCACTCAATTTCTTCTCAGCGCCATCTTTGCTGCCCATATGTCCCACACAGAAAGCCTTTAATATGCCAAGGAAAGAAGACTCAGAAGCCAAATCTGATCTTGGAATTATAGATCCACCAACAAAGAGGCAATGCATTTACAGTGTTAATGCCAAACAATCTGTGGTAGTTTATTATTAAAATTACTAGCAAACACAGGGAATCTATAAGACCTGAAAAGTCATTGAATTTGGGGTCCATGATTCGTCTTTATAATCCTAGTGATTAAGAAAGATGAGACTTGGGGCATAATGGTTTTCAGGCTGGTAGAAAGTTCATGAGGTTCTATCTCCAATTAACTACAAAAATTTCTGTGCTGGAGGCATGGTTCAAATGGTAGACTGACTATTGTTAGCAAACAAACTGAGAGCATGAGGTATGTTCAAGCCCAAAACTGGGAGAAAGAAAAGGTCCTTAGGAGAATACCATGAGAAGCAGAATTATGAATAGGAAAGCAGAAACAACAGAAATAAACTTAGTGATATAGACAAAGCTTCCCAATGTGAAATATGGCACAAACTGTAATATTTATGGCTTTTCTTCATATACAGTAAAAATAAATGGTATTTGGACTTGACAAAACTAAAATGTAAAAGTGTATGGAATAAATAATCACATTATGTTTATGTTTCTGTAATTAAACATGTTTACCTACAAATTTCAAGAATAGTGTAGCTTTGGAAAATCAATACATCTTGCATTTTAATATAGGATTACATATCCTTGCAAGTGTTGTCTAAGATTGATCTTCACTGAAATGATTGCCATTGATATCTTTCTCAAGATTCCAAATGTTTATACTTTCAGCTGACCTTCCACAAAACTCATACCCCAAACATTACTTTTTAGTTTGCTCATGTAATTATAGGAACATAAATATATGTCTGAAAAAGTTAATTACCTTTATCTGCTGTCATTAATTTAGTATAACTAATACAATTAAGTAATTACCCTGAGGGAAATAAGATACTTCCTTCTAAATACAGATTTGCAGATACACACACACACACACACACACACACACACACATATTTACCACTCTGACTCAGGTTAGGTTCCTGACATTGGGTATCAGACAATGATCTAATAATAAAACTTTCCTGCCTAGACATAAAATATATTCATAATTTCACACATACAAAAACACCAGATCATTCAAAACAATGAGAATATTTAACAGAACCAACCAGCTCTTGAGCCATCTATTCCTTGATTTCATTCATTCATGATGATGCACTTTTCATATTATATTTAAAAATCTTTTTGAGTCTCTCTGATTAGCAGAACAACATATGCTATTATATAATACCAAATGTAGGTAAAATTACTTGTCCCTAGGTAATCTTTAATATATCTTATCAAAGACTTCTTTTTCCTTCTTTCAGAGTCTGTTTCTGGAATTTTGCCCTAATTTCTAATATTAAATTACAAAGGACATTCCGTATTCCTTAATTCATATTTCCTAAAAGTTATGCTATGGAGTTGAATTTGATTTGCTTGCTTATTCAAAATTAAATTTTCTTAACAACTTGCATTATTGTTTATGTTACTCCTAAGCCATTTGAAATATCAAATAAAACTGGAAATTGCCCTCAGCAATGCTTTGTGAATGGCATTAATGTTTGGGGAGGGATGAAGGACTTGAATTATCTAGAGTGCCTTAAAATTGGCACTGTGATCCAAAGGGCTCATCATTTAGTCAGCTTTTAAAGTGTGGTATTCTTATTTCATATAAGAAGATATAAGTATGCTTTTCATCACATTCTTGTCTGCAAAGCAGTAGAATTATTTTCTTTGTACAGTTGATGTCCAGCTGCGACTGTAGTGAAACCTACAAATAACTGCAGAGCTGTATTAGCTGCTCTAGATTTTGAAATTTTCTTCCAGTAGCCCTTGTGATTTTAGCCCAGATTCATGGGATAGGCACATAATCCACAATTGCAAAGCAGCACAATGAACTTCAATTTTTTTTATTGTTTCCTGTTTTTCTTATTGATGGTCTTCTAAGGAGCTAGAGGATCTTTATTTCTCATTGTTGATGTGACTTAAACAAATTTTCCAGATTTTTCAAATACAATAAAGAGATATAAAGGAGACATATTTAATCACAAAATGCAGCTAAACCTTTGCATGATTTTTTTAATTCTAGTCCTGTTTTCAGTTATCTTCAAATAATTTTGAGATGAGCCAAGCATATGTGTAAATTGACATGTATCAAGCATACAGAACTCTGGAATCTTTGGACATTGATTTTTCTATCAACTTCACTTAAAAAGAAAATTATCATTTGCTTCATATCTTCGGTAATCTACTTAAACAGTTTTTATTAATTTTATCAACAGATCTCATAATCTATGGAATTGATGCATTGCATAAGTATTTGATTCCTTATTTGCACTGAATTAATATTATATTTCTTTTACATTTTTACACATGAAATAATGACATTCTTGAAGATAAAACATGCCTGTTTTTCATTTTGTTTGCCAAAATGGAACTATTAGACATTTGAAAATTTAACTTAAATCTGAACCTTCAAATTTCACTAGGACTTTAATTGTGTTACTTACAAATTTAATATTAAAATAAAAAGCATTATTAAATAGAAAGCAAGATTATGTTATCATACCTTAATCCCTGAATTGACTTTATAATAAAAAACATTTATATTTATATAACAAGATATACATACTCAAATTATGATATATGGAAATATAAAAGTCTTTTTTTTGTTTTGTGCTTGTTGTTGTTTATAGTTTGTGATTATTCTGTCTTCTTTACCTTATGCCTGGTGTATTCATTGTTCATCTTCAGGAATGTGAGGGGTGGGCACAGAGCTTTAGGGAAAATTGTAAAAAATTGCAGCAGTGGAGTTCATTGAACATTGATGAAAGTGAACTATTTAGCACATGGGTGGGGACAGGAGAGTGGGACTGGGAACAAGTGAAGGAACTGAAGACATTTCACAAAAGGAAATTTACTCATTACTTGACTCTTGTAATTGTAATCCATCTATAAATCGCCTTAATAAGAACAACAGAGTAAATTTATTTTAAAAAGGCAAACAAAATGTTGTTTCTTAGAACCCTAGAAGTTTGTTTTGTTCACTGGTTTGAGCTGGTTGAGTTTATCTCTGAAAATAGCTACGTTGAGATACATTGAGCAAATTTGTGAGCTAATAGTAGATAAAAGTCAATTATGATTGTATGGTTTTTAATACTGATTCATTTCTTCAATCTAATATGTATCATTTCTGTCTACCGTTTTTTGGTTTGGCTTGTTCTATTTTTTTAAGGACCTAGTGGTGCATCATTAGTGCTGATTCAAGATTGTTCTAATTTTCAGATGTACATACTCAAAGCTATACATTTTCCTGAGTATCACCTGTGCTGTTGTGTCCAAGAGGTGGTAGTATTTTGTGTGTTCACTTACACTGAATTCCATAAAAGTTGGAACTTCCCTCCATATGTCTTCAGTGACTCACTGATTATTTAGCAATGTGTTATTCAGTCTGTTAGTTTCAGAATTTTTTGTGATGCCTTTTGATGTCGAGATCTAATTTGGTCCCATTGTGATCTGACAGGATACAAAGAGTAATTTCATTTTTATTTTTGAATTCTGACAGATTTTTCTTGTGATATAAGATCTGATCTATTTTGGAGAACATTCCATGGGCTGCTGAGAGTAATATATATTGTGACACTGCTAGGAGAAATATTCTGTAGATATCTGTTAGGTATAGTTTGTCAATGCAGTTATTTAGCTCTGAAGTTTCTTTGCTAATTTTTTACCTGGATGGCCTGTCCAGAGGTAAGAATGATGTGTTCATGCAACCAACAATATATTTGAATGTATGTGTATTTTTAGAGTAAGTATTATTTGTCTAATGAATTTGGGAGCTCTAAAATTCAGGACATTGATATTTAGAATTGTTATATCCCTCTAATGGAGAGTTTTCTTTACCAATATTTAATGTCCTTCTTTGTCTCTTTTTACTTTCATACCACTTTTAATGTAAAGCCTATTTTATCTAATATTAGTATAGCTACTCTGGCCTGTTTATGAGGTCCATTTTTAATTTGTAAAGATGATGTACAGAAGGGTTACAATGACTTAAGTCAGATAAAGAGCACACTTTTTTAACAGTGTCACCTCTTCCCTCATGTTCTCCCAGTTTTTCCCTTTCAAGCTCCCTCTCCCATAAGTTGTATAGTTCATTTACAATGTAGTTTCTATTGAGTAGCAACGCTGCATTTGTTAACCCTTTGTCCCACCATTTCTGTGTTCTCTCTTGCCCTTTCCAAACTTGCACATATGAACAAAGGTGCACAATTTTTAAAAAACGGCATCAGAACACAGAAGGAAAAGCAAAATAATTAAAAAACTATCATTTCTTGGAGACCATTTTAATGAACATTATTTTATATTATAATATTCATATAGCTATTAAGTCTTTGTGATCCTCTCCACAGAGCATTTTGATCTCACTGTATAAATGTTTAGAATCCCATATAATTTATCATGTCCGACTGTAATGTTTTCTTTTTTACCATCCCCATGTCTTTACTTGTAGAATTAGAGGCACATTCTAATGCAACAAATGAGGGAAATCAGGCAGCATATATTTCTTTGAATCTGTCTTTCTTCACTTAATGTAAGATTGTTCCAAGTCTTTCCTTTTCCTTATGAATGGTGTAATATTCTTTCTGTATCAATAGAATTGCATCATACTGAAGAGTTTCTTCAGGAAAAGGAAAAAGATAGCAGGATATTTAGAAAGAAAATGGAATGGAAGAACATTTTTACTAAGCATCAGACAAGGGTTTTCATAGCTAACCCATATTTAGATATCAAAATTTAAACCCAACAAAAATAGACACTCAAATAAACAAGAACCCAATTAATATATGGAATAAAGACAAAGATAAATTCTTAGAAGAAGTAAGAATGACAAATAGACACATCTCTCTCCATAAAAGAAATGCAAATTCAAACAACACTGAGATTCATCTCACCCCTGTTACAATGTCATTATGAAAAACTGAACAATCACAGATAGTGATATGGATGTGGCCCAAAGGAAACTCTATTACACTGTTGATGGGAATGTAATCTTTTCAACCACTTTAGAAAACACTATGGAAATTGCTCTCACAAGTGAATAGAGAGCTACCTACATATGATCCAGCAACTCCCCTTATGGGTATTTATCCAACAGAGCAGAAACAAGGCCATACTGAATCTACCAGCACAATCATGTTCATTATTGCATTATTTTTTGTAGCCAACATATGGAATCAGCCCAGATGCTTCTCATTGTAAAAAGAGATCAAGAATTATATATGTATATTTAAATTATATATATATATATATCTAAATTTATTGATCCCAATTTACAAGTATATGTATGCATAATGCATATATACATACATATATACAACATATACATATATATATATATATATATATACATACATACATAATGGAATTCTGCTCAGCCATCAGAAAGAATAATATTGCACCATTCTTAAGGAAAATGAAACACTTAGAAATAATATTAAGTGAAATAAAGCAGACTCAGAGAAACTTAGCTTGCATGATTTTCCTCATTTGTGTTAGATAGAAGGTGACTATAAATGTAAAATTAAACACACTGGATGGTATGCAAGGAGGTACAAATAAATTATCTGAAGTGGTAGAGTACATGGAGAGTGCAAATACTATAATTCTCTTAAAAGACTAAGGCAAGGTTCAACCAAATAAATACCAGTATATGTGTACTGCAAGAGAGGACAATGGGGGGAGGGGCAATATGAGAGGGGTAGGAAATTGAAGGGGAAAAGGGTCGAATACAGGCAAGAATCCATTGTATACTTCCCAGAATTGAAATATGCAAAGCAAGGGGTAGTGTGAAATGGGTGGAAAAGATATTGAAGTGGTAACACAATTCCAGGTGCTTCGTACACATAAACTGCTTTGTTAAATGGCAAGTAATTCCAGAACATAATATTGTGATACATAAGAATCAGGGTTGATTGGGATGGGTGGATGAAAATGTTGAATGGGGTGACATTGATCAAGATGCAATGTATCCATACACTGTTTCAATGAATACCAACTACTTTGTACAACTAAAGATAATAAAAAATATTCAAAAAATTAATTATGATAGTTGAATATAGAGTTGAACCTCAATTAGATTCCCATTTAAAAATTTTTTGGGGGTTGCCAGTCATGGGGCCTGTACTCAGGGCCTGGGCACTATCCCTCAACTCTTCATCTCAAGGCTAGCACTCTACCTCTTGAGCCACAGCACCTCTTCGAATGTTTTTTTGCTTATATGTTACTGAGGAATCGAACCCAGGGCCTCATGCATGCAAGTCAAGCACTCTACTACTGAGCCACCTTCCCAGCCCTTAAACATATTTTAAACCTGGAGACTTGGAGAATAAAATTCAAATAATAAAACTTTATTAATCTTTTTTATCTGAATTTGTGAAATTTAAATCAAAACTCCTTTGCTTTTTTTCAGCCACTGGGCTGTTAGTACATTTCAAAGTAAGTGGCTTAAAAACATCAGGAGTATATTATCCATACTCTAGAAGTTTAAACATTGATTATAAAATGGTAATTCAAAGCAATTCTTTGTCTAATGGGGTCCATTTTCTGGTTCATTATAATCTATTTTCTGGACGTTCACATGGCAGAGTAATTATATTGGGATTCTTTTATCAGGATCAATATTGCAGGGTAATCTCTGAAACGTTCATTCTAATGTCACCAGGCAGAGGAATAGAATTTCAACATGCTTATCTGGAAGGAGTTACATCGTCCAATACACTTTGCAACCTTTTTTTTTAACTCAGTGTGGTATATCATTTGGATATTATTTCATAGAAAATAATAACAAGGACAAGCTTATATCATGTGAATTATGTGAATGATTCTTCTTACAGTGGGGATAATTATAGTGATGGCAAAGTGAAGTATGATTGTTTAGTGACTCTTGAATCACATCATAGGTAACCATGTAAACGTGGTACAGCCTAAAGCCCTTCTGATGTCTTTGAACAATCTCCGATGTGTTAATTGCTTTCAAAAATATTCGTTTGATCCAACAAATACAGATCTCCTTTGATTTTAATTAAGGTCTGCTATTAGAACTCTCGCAGTCACCAAAATCAGAGTATGCTAATATGTCTGATAAAATACAAAATAAAATTGTTACAATTAATGAAACATGAAGACTGTAATATTAATAGCACTATAAATACTAGTATTCACAGTATATAATATATTGGCAACCTTTGGTTACCTCAGTTTTAAAAATATTTATAACTAAGTGTAAATTGTTTACAAATAATTATTTGATGATGTATAGAGACTGAGAAAAAGGTTTGCATACATATTTACTACAGATGCAAACAAATACACCTGGTATTTCTGATCCTTCATTTGCTGGTTTCATTCATGCAGGGGGAACATGCAAATGAAAATTGCAAAATTGCATTTACTAAAGGGTTAATTACATGAAGTTTATGTTGGGCTAAATACCTGATTTTATAAATTAAATCGTTTTTGTCCCTTCCTTCCTCCATCCCTTCCTTTGTTCCTTCGTTCCCTCATTCCTTCCTTCCTTCTTTCCCTCCTCCTTCATTCCCTCCATCCTTACCTCTCTCTCTTTCTCTCTCTTTCTTTCTTTTTCTTTTATTTTTTTCTTCCAATCTTTTACTCAGAATATTCTTATGGCTATAGAAAATATACCAACTATTGTACTTTAAGGAGTTATGAGTAATTACGAATATACTAGAATAATATTGATTTTAATAACCTATCTTATATCTTAAGAGAAATTATACTAAAAACAACTTCACAAAAGTTGGAGGATATGTAACAAATATCACTTTCCATGACATTGTTTATTTCCTCAAAGTAAAATAAGAATTTAGACATAATATTGCGTATGTGTTGTTTTTGTGATTTGAACTCTCAAGGATATTGGTTTAACATTTGAGCCACAACTCCACTTCTGGTTGTGTGTGTGTGTGTGTGTGTGTGTGTGTGTGTGTGTGTGTGTGTGTGTGGTGATGTGTGTGTGTTTAATTGAGATTCGACTCATGAACTTTCTTTCCAAGGCTGGCTTTTTAAAATTTTTTAATTATTTTATTGTGAAAATACAGTACAGAGGTGTTACAATTACATGGGCAAGGTAATGAGTACATTTCTTATCAAGTTTTGTTGCCTCATCCTTTTTTTCTACTTCTCAACCGTTCTCATCTCCGCCCCTTCTGCCCCATCCACCACCCCCCGTCAAAGCTGCAAAGTTCATTTTTCTACATAATGACTTGTACATCTCATTGTTGCAATGGGTCCACCTGTATCTTTATTTAAACCATATGATTTTTCCCTTGCCCTCCACAAATCATACCAACATCAAATACTATGCAAGCAGTGGTTATACCATGGGGGAGGGGGCATGTCTGTGACAAGCAGAATAGGTCAGATAAGTTGATGTTTGGTGAAATGAACCCTAGGATAAGTATTTAAATGTTTTTTTTTTCTTTCTTGCAATTGTTTCTAACATATTTATAAGATTATTTCTTTGTTGCCAAGGCTGGCTTTGAACCCCAGATTCCTGAGTAGTGAGGATTACAAGCTTGAGAAACCCATATTAAGCACAGATATATCTAAGAATAAAATATATTTCTTATTATTTTCATTCTAGAGGCTCAATTTAACAAATTAACATTTAGATATTTATTTAGTTATTAAACCTGAACATGCACTGTGAAAAATAGTTTTCATTTTTATAAAAAAATATACACTCAAAGGTTTAAATGTCAGAATCTTTGCACTAATTGAAATGCTCTATTATTCAAAAGCGACAAAAGGATCCTTAATCAAATTTCTCATGTAAGCTAAAAGCAATAGGCTCTGTCAGAGTTAATGAAGCAATTTTTCATTAAACTAAATATTATCTACTGTGGTCACATGATTTTTTCTTCCTTTAAACCTAAGATTTTTTGACATAAAATATAGATTCATACGTTTTTGAGTATATAAAAATTTTAGTTACTGGTCATGTATTTCTGAAGTTTGATTACTAAGACATTTCAGAGAAACACTGAATTTCATGTATTATGCCAACAGTGATTTTTAGACATTGAATCAATCTCAATATGACATAAAGCAAGATATTCCATGACTCATGCAATTATTCCTAGAATTGAACATAACTTGTTTTTGAATGGTAGGAAATTCATGTTATACCTACTCTATAGAATAATTAAGAAATGAATGATTGTGATAGTATCTATTTTTTCTTCAACTAGAAAGAAAGAACCTCACAACAGATGACAAAAACTTGAATAGAAATGTCATAAAATTATGAAAAATTCAAGTCATTATAAGTTAGATGAAATAGTCTTTTTGGGCGGGAGGGGGAATCCGGTCGTGGGGCCTGAACTCTGGGCCTGGGTGCTGTCCCTTAGCTCTTCAGCTCAAGGCTAGAGCTCTACCACTTGAGCCAGGATTGGGATTAATAATTAGCTTTCACTATGTTGCCATAAAAAGGTGAACCCTCTCACGTGGGCATAGTTGTAGAGATTTGGTCACTGAGAACTTGTGATCAAAGAGAATGTTAAGATCAAAGTCCTTTCCTCCTCTTCCTTCTTTTACTTCGGTCTCCTTTTGCTTTTCCTTCTCCCTCTCCCTCTTCCCCTCCTCATGTTTCTCCCTTTCTCCACTCTTATTCCTACTTTTCTTTACTTCCTGGCTTCCATGAATACAATACTCCATCACATGTTCCTGACATGGGGTACTGTGCCACCACCAACTGAAAGCAATGAGGATAAGAAATATAAACTGAAATGTGTAAAATCAGAAACCAAGATTAATCTTTCCCCCTTTTAAGTTAATTTTATAAAGAATTTGGCATATTAATAGGAGACTTCACAGCATGCTCTCATGTATTATAAGGGATAAGATTTACTGGAAAAAATCTGACCAACATAGCCCTAATGAAATAATTGTTTAAATTAATATTATATTAGGACAAATCTAGTTTAAAATATCAGATATACTTCAATAAGAGGCAAAAAAATCACCTCTATGATTTCCTATGAAAAGATAGAAGAATTCAATCTGTTCCTCAAGGAAATAGACCTATAAGTGACAGCATTGTCAATTTCATAAATGATGTAAGAAGACTGTAGAACAAATTACAAACTAAACTGCATGATATAAAATTTACTTTGTCCTGTGTATTCTATCTATGTCTGGATCCCAAAATGACTTGTGTTTTATCATATTTTTAATTAACTTTAAGTAGTTGTATGGGAGTTGCTTTTTGACAAAGAAGTTAATGAATAGTGTTTAGTGAGGTTTTTTTTTTTTTTTTTTTTTTTTTCCTCTCCTGAGGTTTGAACTCTGGGTCTTAATGCTGTTCCTGAATGCCTTTGGATGAATGCTAGAACTTTCTGAGATTTAATTGGAAATATGAATCTCACAGACTTTCTTGCCTGGGCTGGCTTCGAACCTCAATCCTCAGCCACCTGATTATATAGGATTAAAGGTGGGAGCCGTTAGTGCCAGGCTTAATACAATACACCTTTTTTTTTACTCGTCCTGGGGCTTCAACTCAGGGCCCTGGCAATGTCCTTGAGCTTCTTTTCCTCATGCTAGTACTCTATGACATGTGTCATAGTGCCAATTCCAGATTTTTTGTTTATGTAGTAATGAGGAATCAAACCCAGTGCTTCACACATGCAAGGCAAGCAGTTTACAACTAAGCCACATTCCCAGACCTATACAATGCCCCTATACATTATCCCTCATCCTTCTCAATCCTATCTCATCCCTCAATTTACATAATTTTGTAGAATATTCACTGACTCGCAATAGTATATATAGTCACTCAGAAGATATACCACGGATCATATTTTCTTGATAGTCTTATTCAGCAACATACTAATGTTATGCATTATAGAATTCTGTGATTTTAAATTCTAAATTATCACTTAGATTCACCCACTACTATTCTAAAAATTTTCCTAAGGTTAATGCAAATGCAATTTGTAATTCTTTGATAAAGTAAAATGATTCTTAGAATGTTAAAGAGTTGGAGTAAGAATGTTACCTTCAGTTCTAGATAATTTTATCCTTACTACACTCTCAAAATACTCCCATATTTATTACTAGTCACTTCCTGTCAACATTCCAACCTACCTCCCTTGGCAGCTATTATTTCATATTCTTCCTCTACAGATGAGCCAATTTTAAAAAGCTCATATAATTAGAAAATGTAGTCTATTTTATCCATTTTTCCCATGTAATATTATTTTTCTAAAGTAAGTCCATGTAAACTTTTCTCATGGATAGAGCATGTGTATAATGGAATAACATCCTGAATGGACATTTAAATACTTTATGATATGTTATTATAAAAGGTTTGGCTATGTATATTCTTGTACATGTGTCTCATTGGACATATGTTGCAATCTATTTTGTATATAACATTATGATTCAAAATGCTGGATCATAGAGGCAACTCTATATATAATATCTTAAAGATTGTCAGTATGTTCAACAAACTGACTATATAATTTTAAATGTCAAATACCAATGTATAAGGATTCCAATTTCTACATAATGGTTGTACAGGGCTATCTTATTGTTTCTATTTCCACTAATCTCTATATGTATGCAATGTCTAAGTATGTTATGATATTTCCATATGTTCCTTGGTTGTTATTATATTACTATAGAGATATGTATTTGGATTTTTTATAACTTATTCAGGATGGTTAAAGTTTTTCATTGGCATTCATATACTATTAATATATTTCTGATTCAAGTCTCTTTAAATCAATTTATATGTATACACACTATATGAACATATGCATATATTCATAGTTATATGTGTATATATACTAATACCTATATATATAAGAATATACAGATGTGTATATACATGTATATAGACATATATGCATATTATTATATTCATTTGTCTGTAAGTTATCATTTTACTTTATTTGTTAAACACGTCCTTTATTGATTTTACTACATTTTATATTATGGTTGATGTTGTACAGAGGAGCCAGTTGCCTGTGGCTCACCCCTGTAATCCTTGCTACTCAGCAGGTTGAGATCTTATTATCGTGTTTCAAAGCCAGCCTGTGCATGAAAAGTCCATGAGACTCTTATCTCCAATAAACCACCAGAAAACCTGAAGTGACCCTATGGCTCAAATGGTAGAATTCTAGCCTTGAGTTGAAGAGCTGAGGGACAGCACCCAGGCCCAGAATTCAAGGCCCATAACCCCCACAAACACCACGACCAACAACAAAAAGAATACTGACCGAAATTCAATAGTAGTAAGCAGTCTTAAAGATAGGCTGAAGTCTAACATTTTAGTATAATCCTAGATTCCAGCAGCCTTCTAATCCAATGAGCTAAGAGCCCTCAGAATGTTGATCGAATTTCTTAGTTTATTTACACAATCACTATAATTATGTATTTTCTCATCTCTTTCTTTCATTTCACCACAGAATCTGTATTTATCCTTTATGCCATACTTGAATACAAAAGCCTTTGGAAGATATTTATTAATTGGTGTATATTAATTGTACAGAGAAAACTTATTGAAATATTTTACACTTTCACATATTAATGAAGGGCCTGATTAACCTGTTTCTGGTTTCTTTCTTTCTCCATTCCCATTGCCTTTCATTTTTCAACTGTTTTCTGTGAATTTCTTTGTGCTGTCTTCAAACATTGACAAAATGTATTAAAGTGCTGTTCATCCATCTTTATTGAAAATTATACAATGCTGAATATAAAAGAAAAATCTAGATAAATGGAGACATAATTTTTGTGTATTGGAGGATACAATTGAGCAATAATATAAATTGTCTCCTCCCTTTTTTTTTTTTTTTTTTTGATCATTCATGGGGCTTGAAATCTGGTCTTGGTCGCTGTCCCTCTGCTCTTCAGTTCAAAATGAATGCTCCACTCATTTAGTAACTGTGCCACTTCTGGTTTTCTGGTGGTTAATTGGACATAAGTGTCTTATGGACATTTCCATTCCAGGTGGCTTTGAACAGCAATCCTCAGATCTCAGCCTCCTATGCAGCTATGATTACAAGCATGAGACAACAGAGCTCAGGTTCACAGTTTTATTTATGTTTATGACAATTTCTAAAAGCACCTGTCTAGCACTATTTTATTCATTGACAAAGCAAAATAAGCTGGAATATATTTCTCTGTCCAATAGTAAAACTCTTAGTGTAAAATTGTTATATTTGTAAAGGAAAGATTATACAGCTCAATGGGTCTGTAGGGCTCCAGATTATATCCACGTAAATGTTATCAAAGAATATTTAGTAAGGGGTAAATCCAAACATTTGAGGAATGATATTCACTTTAATAAGTGGTGATAGGTTAGACAGTATTTGGGAGAATTAAAAAATGAACATTGACTTAAACATAACAATTTATTCAAATGTTAAGTTCAAGCTGGATTAAAACGTGACATATAAAATAAAAAAGTGATGTGAATTAAAGCAAAGAAATTTGCTTACCGGAAGTGGTGCTATGGCTCAAGTGGTAGAACTCTAGCCTTGTGCTGAAGAGCTGAGGGACAGCATCCAGGCCCAGAGTTCAAGGCCCACAACCAGCACAATCACCACCACCAATAATAAAAAGAATACTGACTGAAAAAGCAATAGTATTAAGCAGTCATATAGATAGGCTCAAGTCTAACATTTTAGTACTATCTTAGATACCAGCAGCCTTCTAGTCCAATGACTCCAATTGTCAAGACATCTTGACCATTTTGGAGATGAAGCATTCTTAAATTTGGCATTAAAATTATAGGAAAGGAAAACGATATAGTTGAGCTCAATAAAAGTGTAAAACAATTTAGTCTGTGAAAGCTCATATACAAGTAGTGAATAGAAGTTGGGAGCAATTGGCTCATGTATCTCATCTTAGCTCCTTGGGAGGCTGTGATTTGAGTATTCCTGTTTGAAGGCAGCCCACAAAATAAAGTCCCTGAGAATTTTATCACTGATTAATCAGCAAAATGCCAGAAGTGAGGCATGACTCAAATGGTAAATTGTTTAAAAATACAACAAATCTCAGGGACCCTGAGTTCAAGCTTCAGCTGTGAGCAAAGATGATTCCCAGCACCTTCATGGGACTCTGGGAGATTCAGAAACCCAGGATGCCTCGAGGATCCTTTCTCTGCAACATGAAACTTGGGGACAGGATGTGGTAGACCATCCTTCCTGGCCCCAGGGGGGAGGAGAGGAGGCCCCTTGAGCCGGGCCTCAGCTCACTGGCAACCTCATTCACACCTGAGTGGGGAATTGAGTGCCACAGAACTGGTCAGCTGCTGGACAGAGATCTTTGAGAAGATAGGCATTCCACAGGCCCAAGAATCCAGCTAGTACATCATGGCTCACATCCTAGGAGCCAAAAGAGTTAAGTGTGGTGGCACCAGGAGGATGGGAAGAGGGAGGAGGAAGAATTGTGGGAGAGCTTCATCAGGCTTTGCCCTCCCCACTCCCCCCCAGGATCCTTACCTGCATCGAATGGGACTTTTCTATAGTATTGTCATAGGCAGATGCTCATATACTTATCCACAAAAACAGTTACAGTGTGCAATAGGCTCTGGGAGTCATAGATGAAATGATCCACTGCTGGTTCCATAGCACATGAAGAAACCTTAGATTGATCTGGATGCTGGTGCTTCACACCTGTCACCTAGCTACTTAGGAGGCTGAGATGGGAGGATTGAGGCTTAAGGCCGCGGCAGGAAATCCTGTAAGACTCTTATTTCCAACTAACTACCAAAAAGAAAACACCAGAAGTGGATGTGTGGCTCAAGTTGTAGTCTGTTGGCCTTGAGTAAAAAGGCTCAGGGACAGCATCCAGGGTCCAAGTTCAAGGCCCATGAGTGAGAGAAGAAAGGAAAAGAGAGTGAGAGGAGGGAAGGATGGAGTGAGAAAAAGTGGAACTGAAGAAGGGGGAACAGGCATGCCTTGGTTTGGAGTCCCTGGATCAAGGGAGCCAACCATTCACAATCTCTGTGGGCAAAGTTTCAGAGTCTAAAGACAGTATGTAGTACCAAGCCGCTGACCTATCAGCAACTTCATGAAATCCAGGTGTGTGGTCGCTGACTGCAGAAGGATGTAGACCCTAGGGCTCAGGGTTGGTCACCAGGTTTTAATCTCTCCTGGCCCCACCAGGTTTATTTTCTGGTCAGATAAGAAGAAAAGCTCCAACAGCTAGGTAGGTGTTGGGGTGACCCAGTGTCAAGGTGGGGGGCAAGGGATAAGAAAGAAGATGAAATGGGAGGATGATCCCAGGTCAGGTGTGTCAGGACATTAGAGCCATGATCTCGCATGACAATCTAGACCATCAGTGACAGAGCCTTTGACCAACCATAGGGTTATTAAAAGTCTTGGTGTCTTGGGTTCACCATTGAGCACCTGGCTGTCATCCACCGCAGGATGCCTCTGCAGTACAATTTTGGGGACTGGGATTTCCAGGGCTCAATCTGAAGATCACAACTCCAGTATTCATTTCAAGACCAGAGACAGAGGTAAGTGTGCCACTGGCATAGGACAGCCAGGGAATGAGGGTGGGAGTCAGGACCTGTGTTGCCCGGAGACTTCCTCTAGGGGACGCTAGGAACCTGTGACTGCCATTCTCAGAGGCAGGGGTGGGTCTCTTTGCTGGCTCAGCCTTTAGTCTAGATGGCAGATCTGGGATTCAGAGAGGGCAGGCTGGTGGTGGGGCAGGCTTGGGGAGGCTGGTGGGAAAACAAGAGGCACTGGGCTCTGAGCAGGGTTGTTTCTTTAAGGATACTCACAACCTAGGAAAATGCCTGCGATGGATCAAGCCTTTTTCCCTTCCCAAGAGAGACGGACCTAGAGCCTTCCAGTCTGCATCTCTTGGCCAAGAAATGCTTTTGTTCCCACATCCTGTGGTTGGATAACTAGAACTCACCTCACTGCCCAGTGTTGAGGCAGGACAGTGAGAGATCCTGAGTCTTTCATAAGGTCAGGGGATCCTCAGTATGAGATTGTACTTGAATGTCCTAACTTGGAGCATGGTCAGTCCCATCTAATAGTGCCATGACGTAGGACATAGAATCTAGAGAATCAGAGCCGGATGGGGTCTGTTCTGGGAGTCTTGAGTATTATGTGTGAGCTTTCAACTCCCATATGCCCACCTGCTTCCTTTTCTTGGGTGGGTCTTTACTAGAAAAAGCTTGAACCTAGGGACTGGGTCCTATCTCTTGTCTCTTATGCTCAAAGCTATCACTCCATCATTTGAGCCGCAGCTCCACTTGCAACTCTTTTGGATGTTTAATTGGAGATAAAGAGTTCTCATGGACTTTGATGCCAAAGGTGGCATCCAAGTGCAGTCCTCAGATCTCAGTCTCCTTAGGGTATTGGATGACAGGCATGGAAAAATATGTTTGGCCTGTTGCCAGTAGCTCCTGGCTGTCATCATAGGTACTCAGGAGGTGAGATCTGAAGATCACAGGTCAAGGCCAGCATGCTCAGGAAAGACCCTGAGACATTTTTTTCCCAACAAACCACCAGAAAACTGGAAGGGGTGCTGTGGCTCAATTAGTTGAGTGCTCACCTTAGTTGAAGAGATCATGGATAGCACCTAGGCCCAGAGTTCAAGCACCACAACAGAAAAAAAAGAAAGTAAGACATCTTTGCTTGCAAAGGATGGTGGAGGTGTGGGGGAGAGTGGGGTGTGTGCTGTGGCGAGAGACCAGGTTCTAGCCTTACTGTACAGACATTTCTAAGAACTCCCCAAGTTTGCTCCAGTTTGAAGCCACAGCTTCAAGAGGACATGGCCTATGGCAGGCAGGGAGTGGGCAAATGGGTGCAGGGGTGAGATTGTTGTGTTTTTATTCTCTCCATTGAAGGATGGATTTGAGTGCTGGGTGTCAAAGTCTCAAATGAAGGTTTGCAAGAAGTTTGTGGCCTGAGGAGATGGGTTTCCTCTGGGTATATGAAGGTGGCTGAAGCCGGAAGCCACTGGTGCCTCACAACTGTCATCCTAGATACTCAGAAGGGTGAGATGTGAAGAACGTGATTCCAAGCCAACTTGGGTAGAAAAGTCTGTGAGACTTGATGTCCAATGGATCAACTAGAGAACAGGACGTGGTGCTGTGGCTCAAGTGAGAGAATGCTCACCTTCATCTGAAGAGCTGAGGGACAACACCGTGGCCCAGAGTTCAAACCCCATGACCAACCACAAAAAAAGAGATGACTAAATTTTCTGCATACCAGTGCGTACGGTAGGATATGCCATGCTGGTCTATGAGACATTCCAGATATGTGAGAGGCGCAACCTAATGGAGGGAGTTTATTGTTCTGTTCTCAGGGACTGCTGAAGCCTTGGGCTTTTCATGTGTTTGTGTGTGTGTGTGTGTGTGTGTGTTTGTGTCTGTGTGTCTGTGTGTCTGTGTCTGTGTCTGTGTCTGTGTGTGTCTGTGTCTGTGTCTGTGTCTGTTTGGAGGTAGAAGAACTGGGCCTTGAACTCAGGGCCTAGGTGCTGTTCCTGAGCTTTTGTGCTCAAAGCTAGTGCTCTGACACTTGAGCCACAGCTCCACCTCTGGCTATTTGGTGGTTCACTGTAGATGAGAGCCTCAGAGACTTTCCTGTGCAGGCTGGCATTGAACAGTGATCCTCAGACTTCAGCCTCCTGAGTATCGAGGATGACAGACAGGAACCACCTGTGCCAGCTTTGTGTGTGTGTGTGTGTGTGTGTGTGTGTGTGTGTGTGTGTGTGTGTGTGTGTGTGTGTGTAGAAGTTGGTTGTAACAAGGAGCACTGGACCCTTTGGTAACTTCTAACCGCAAACTTTGGGGGGTGCATGGGCTTTGTGACTGAGGTCTGGGGGCCTGGAAGGGTGAGATGCTTGAAGGGGACTCAGCACCGTTAAATTATAATACCAAGGGATCTTTGTGCTCTGGAACTGTCTACTCCCTTGGGCCTGGTTGGTGGCAGAGGGAGCTTAGGAGAGCCTGGGGGTGAGGACTGCAGGGGGTGGCTCCCCAGGGGGACAGAGATAGCAGCTGATTCTTGACCAGAGTTGAAGTTCTGGGTTGGGCATGGAACCTTTGGACCTCAGTATCCTCACTGGACAGTTGTGAGAAAACAAGGGGTCAATACAGGGGGATCTCTGGGGCAGGGACAGGCATAGAGGGAGTGGTCATCAGATAAGGTTCTTGGCAATTCTGTGAGCATATGACAGGAAGATACCTGGAAAGGGCTCAAATGGGACCTGTTATTTATCGTGCCACAGGTATGGGATTATGAAACAAAACATGGCTTTCTTTCATCCTTACCCTATCCACGTGAGGAAAGGGATCCTTCACTTTTCAGTGTTGCAGCTGGGGAAAATGAGCCATGGAGAAGCTGGGTGACCTACTCATGACCCCCAGCTGAAAGAAAGCCTGACCTGACTTCACTGCCATGCTCCCTAGGACAATGGGTGCTATTCAGTCCACTTCTTGTAGTGGGAAGTCCACTTCTTCTCAGTCATGGGGCTTGAATTCTGGGCCTGGACGCTGTTCCCGAACTCCTCAGATCAAGGCTAGCACTCTACAACTTGAGCCACAGCACCACTTCTGGTTTTCTGGTGATTCTTTGGAGTTAAGAGTCTCACAGACCTTCCTGCCTGGGCTGGCTATGAACCATGATCCTCATATCTCAGCCTCCTTTGTAGTTACCATTATAGGGCTTAAGTGTAATTCTGACTCTCTCTCTCTCACTCTCTCTCTCTCTCTCTCTCTCATAGGAACTCTTTCTCTCTTTCATACACAGGAACTTGTTGAATGGGTGATGGAGGAGGTGTCCCAGCATCACCATGTGTGGCTGGGACCCAAGATGGCCCTCTCATTCTGGAGGTAGGCTGTGGGTCAGGAGCTTTCTTGCTCAGGCTGTTGAACTCACTCCCTCAGGTAAGCCCCTCTGTGCCTGGGCTAGATCGTGATAGTTATTCATTGTCAGTTCATCTAGTGAGTCCTTCCTCACTACCCTCTTCTAAGACAGTTAAAGGAAAGTGGATGAGGAGGCATCATGTTATCCAACTGCACAGCCGAATCAGGGGCCTCTGATCCTCACTGCCACCTATCTGGCCAGACTCTGATTATAAGAAAACAAATTCACTCTATGTCTACTTTGCTTTGTTGGGGTGTGTCGTTTCAGTGAGGGGATGTGGTGTGCAGAGGAAAGACCTCAGACCTGATACCTCCTGGGAGATATTTGTTCTGGTGACAGAGTCAAGTCATTGCTGTGGATAAGGAGGAAGCCGCCATCAGACTGACCCGGAACGATGCTCAAAGGTAGGTAGGCTGTTGAAGTATCAAACACACTATTGTCTTCTTCCAACTCAACAACAGGGATGCAGGGCGGGTGGCCCAGCACTGGCCCTAGGGAATTATAAATGGATGGTAGCGGTCAGGTGCTGGTGGCTCTAGCCTGTCATCCTCGCTATTCGGGAGGCTGAGGTCTTGACTCAGAGACAGCCCAGGCAGGGAGATTCTTATCTCCCATAAACCACCTCCCACCCCCACAAAAAAAGATATATATGGTGCTGTGGCTCAATTTGTAGAGCCTCAACCTTGAGTAAAAGAAGCTCAGTGATGACACTGAGGCCCTGAATCCAAGCCCTGGGACTCACAAAAAAATAAAATAAATGAATAGTGGGCACCTGTTATCTTACTACCAAAAAGGATGGATTAATTCTTCTCTCTGGTACTTGTAGGCAAATGTAAGGGGCTTCCCTTGATGTTCCTCTAAACCTCTCCTCTCTATTATCTCTCACAGCTTCAGTTGCAGGATAGAATTCAGATCATCCCACTTGATGTGACCTTATGAACCCTCCCCTACCCACCTTCCTTAGTGTGGAGATCGTGGATGTACTTACCATTGGGAGAATGAAGCACCGGAGAGATGGGGGTAGGTATCCCTGAAACTCATACTCTCATAAACACACTCACCTAGGCCAACTCAGACTAGCCTTTTCCAAAGACATTTTATCTCTTTGGATTAACTGACCTAGGAGAGGAACTTGATCTCCTGTAAATAACAATTTTAATTAGGGCTTGCTAGTTGACACGAAATAAACAGAAGCTCAAAAGAAAGGCCCTGGTGCTTGTCATATCTTGCTCAGGCTCACGCCTGAAATACTGGCTCCTCAGTAGGCAGAGATATGAGGTGCAAAGATTGAAGCCAGCCATAAGCTGGAAAGCAAGTGAGACTCTACTCTCCATAGAACCACCAAAATGTTAGAAGTGGAGCTGTGGCTCAAGTGCTGGAGCATCAGCCTTGAACAGAAAAACTCAGAGAGACAGCTCCCAGATCCTCAGTTCAAGCCCACACAAAGAAATGGCCTCATTTCTTCCCCACAGACTGCGTGGGCCTCGAGTGCCCTCTCATGGAGTGTGATACAGCACCGGTCCCTGGGTAGTGCATCAGAGCCTTCAGAAATTGGGTGGTGAAAGCCAGGCTTTCCCCTTTGCTCGCTCTCAATCTACACCAACTGGAAGGAAGAGCATGACAAGGCCTGCATTGTGTAGAGCTGAGAAGATCCCCCCACCCCTCTCCTCGCCAGGGCAACTAGAGTGGGCTTCTTAAAGGCAGCACTTGAAAGAGGTCTTTCTTAACAAGGAGGATCTGACAGGAAGCATAGAGAGTAAAGATGCTGTAGATAAAGGACAACATATTGGAGCATGTTCATTTCCAGCCAGGGCTGGTGGTGAGAAACTCAGTACAGATGTACAAGATTGTTCTGAGACAGGCCCAAGAGGTCACATAATAACACTATCCAGGATTAGGATTGTGTCTTAGCAGTAGTGGGCTTGTCTAGAGCACAGGAAACCGTGGGTTCGATTCCTAGGTCCCGCATACACAGAAAAAAACAGAAGTAGCACCAGGAGAGTGCTTGCCTCAAGAAAAGGAAGCTCAGGGACAGTGCCTGGGCCCCCAGGCCAAGCCCCAGGACTGTCAACATAAAACAGCACTCCAAGGGACATGGGTGATAGGTGGATTGTTATACCCTGTAGCTCTTAGTAGATCCATCCATGAGTCATGTCTCCTCCTTTGACAGAGGGGAGATGGACACTCCTTCTGCACTGGGCACCCCTGGAACTGGTTATCAGCAACCCTCCAAACATCTTCCACTGAAACTTGGAGCAGCTGGCCCCAGAAATCCTCAGGTACTGTTTGGGTGGGGCGAGGGGATACAGGCCCCAGAAATCCTAGTGGGTCTGATCTGCCACGGAAGACCAGGCCATCTAGAGGAGGTGGATGGGAACTTAGAGATGGGTAGTGATGTGAAGGGGGCCCTTTAATGCCCATGTCCCTACCCAGATTCCGAGCCTCTCTGTCCCTGAATTAGATAGTGGAGTGTCTAAGTTGTAGTTTGTAGAGGAGGACTAGGTGGAAATTCTAAAAAAATGAGACACCATAAGCCCTGCGCTGGTGGCTCACTCCTGTCATCCAGGCTGCTTGAGAGGCTGAGATCCAGAGGATTTTGTTTCCCAGCCCAGGCAGGAAGCTCCCATGAGAGTCTCATCTCCAATCTCCAACCAGAAGTGGCACCATGGCTCAAGTGGTAGACCACTGGCCTTGAGCAAAAAACTATCATCAGGGACAGTACCCAAGCCCTGAGTTCAAGCCCCTCTACCAGTAAAACAAGAAAGACAACCCTTGCTTGCAAGAGATGGTGAAGGAGTGGGGTTGCTGTGGTTGGGAGACCAGGTGCTGGCCTCAGTGTACAGACATTTCTAAGAACTCCTCAGGTTTTCCCGAGTGTGAAGTCATAGCATGGTGGGCGTTACCTTACCAAGAACTCCAAAGGTTGTGGCCTGTCTTAGGCAGGGAGTGGGCGAATGGGAGCAGGGGTGGGAGGGTAGTGTCAATTATATTCTCTCCTCCCAAGGAAGAATGGATTTGGATGCTGATGTCAAAGTCTGAAGTGAAGGACTGCATGTGCCTTGTGGCCTGACAAGTTTGTTTTCCCCTGGGTGCAAGAAGGTGGCTGAAGCTGGGAGCTGCCATTGATTCACAACTGTCATCCTAGCTACTCAGGAGGTTAAAATCTGAGGATTATGGTTCAAAGCCTGCTTGGGCAGGAAACTCAGTGAGACTTTCAGAAAAACTGGAAGTGGTGCTGTGGCTCCAGTGGTAGAGTGCACACCTTCAGCTGAAGATCTGAGGTCTGCGGGAAGGCCAAAGTTCAAACCCCATGACCTACAACCAAAGATAAGGTGGGTGAGTTTTCTTCATAGAGGTGTATACAAAAGGAAATTCCATGCTGTGTTATGAGCCATTCCAGATGTGTGAGAGGCTCTTGATTTGTCTACATTTGGTCTGGGGACAGTAGTGCCATCTTCTCAGAGTTGGGATGTTCAGATGCTCAGGGACTGCTGAGGCCTTGGGCTACCCACGTGTGTGTGTGTGTGTGTGTGTGTGTGTGTGTGTGTGTGTGTGTATGTGTGTGTATCGTTCCCTCATCTTTCTCTGTCCACTTCCTGGGTGCTTGTCTGGCTCTTTCTAACCTCGGATGGTGACACTGCTCCATGGCAACTTTGCCTTTAGCTCCCATTAGGGTCTACAATGAGTCCTAAATTGTCAGAGACCTGCACATTCCAGCTTTTCTTTGGGGCCCAAGTCCGGCTGTCCATATCTTTGTCTGCCTCCAGGGGATCCTGGGTCTGCAGGGCCAGCTGGTTTAGTTTCTTGCCTTCCTCTTGAGGTGGGGAGCAGGGTCAGTCATGTGATATCCTGTCTTTTTCCTCAGCTGGCCCTCTGGTGGCATGTCATACTTCTAGCAGTCTGGCAGTGGAATGGGGGAAGGGTGCTTGCCAGTGGCTCTGGCCAACTTAAGCTTGATAGCTGACTAAAGGCTGCCCAGGCAAGGTGGATTTGGGGCTACATGGGAGGTGAGGCCAAGATGGGTTGGAAGTATTGGTTGGTGTCTAGGAAATGTCAATGTACATTTCTGAAGGCAAGTATTTCTTCCAACCACAGCTGGGCCTCTTAGGTACTTCTAGATAATTCTGGATGCCCAGAATACAGCGGCACAGACTTTAGATTCCAGGGCCAGGAAACTGGGGGATGAGAGACTGGTATGGCCAGTACCTCAATGCTCTGGGGCATTAGCCTTGACCTGGCTATGCCCCCCTTGTGTAAGGTCACTTCTTAACCCAGTGCTGGCCACATACAGGCCACTTGTGCTGTGGAAGTGGCAGGAACAGAAGTGAGATCTAGGAGGACCAAAATCTGGATTTATGGCCTGATTGGGGTGGAGGGGTGTCTTACAAAAATCTTAGAGCTGGAACTCAGAGCTTGGCACTGTCCCTGAGCTTCCTTAGCTCAAAGCTAACACTCTAACACTTGAACCACAACTCACCTTTCATCTTTTTTAGTAGTTTAGTAGACAGAAGTTTCTCACATATTTTCCTGCCTGGGCTGGGTTTAAGTTGCCACCCTAAGAGCTCAGCATCTTGAGTAGTTGGATTGTTGGTATGAACCACTGGCATCTAGCTGCAAGGATGTCTTTTCATACTCTCTTTTGTTCTAACAGCTGCCTACTTGCCCTGGCCTAGATCTCTGACCTCCATGTCAGCTCCCACCAGCCCCTGATTATGTGGAGAATATAAACCTCAAACCTGATCCCATTTCTTTGTTCTCAGGGGAGGAGTTTATGTTTTGTCTGAAGCCTGGGGTAGGAGGGGTAACTGTAGATGGGTGATCAGCTGGGAGAGAGGTAGTCTGTTTTAGCCAAGAAGGAGTTTGGCCAGATGCTAATAGCTCATGCTCTCATATTCCTAGCTCCTCAGGAGTTTGAGATCTGAGGATTGCTATTCAGAGGCAGCCCAGCTAGAAAAGTGCGAGACTCTTTTCTGCAAATAACCACCCGAAGCCTGGAAGAGAAACTGTGGCTCAAGTGGTAGAGTGCTAACCCTGAATGAAAAAAGTGAGGGAGAAAGACCAGGCCCTGAGTTCAAGCCCTAGTACCAAGATGTGTACGAGAACGTGTGCATTCACACGCACACACACACACACACACACACACACACACACACACACAGGAAGGTGGTAATGATGAACTGAGCTAGAACTGGGGGCAGTCTTGAGTCATATTCATAGCAAACTCTCAAGCCAGATCAAGTGGTTTCTCCCTAAGTCCTTCTTGGGCTGAGGGGTTGGGCCATGGCAGTAAGTTCCATGGAACCTGCCCCTCCATCCATGCACAGGGCCACAGGACCAAGGGAAGGACACTAGGGATGCTCCTTTGTAGTCAGCCTACAATTGCCGACCTTCCTCTGCCCCCTTCCACCCCTTTGCACTGGTGAGGAAAGCAGTGGTCTGAGCACTGGGACTCCTGGGATAGTGACTGCTACAAGCAGCAGCCAGCCAGCTGTGGATTCCGGAGCCTACAAGCCATTCATGAGCTCAAATCCACACCTGCCCAAGTTGTGCCTGACAAACTCACACTCTTGTGATGCCCGCATGAGCAGACGTTACCTGGTGTGACATCTTGCAGCTCCTGCCCCTCCTGGCCTAGAACCATGGTCTCAGACATCGAATTACTGCTCAGATCGATATTGCACCCATGACAGATGCCTTTCTGATGAGCTCCATACCCCAAGGCTCGACCCTTCTCTGGTACTGTGGCCGATCTGTAGGCAATGGCTTCCAAACAGGCTGCTCTCAAGACTTGTAGGAGATCTAGATATTGGGAGACCCTCAGGGCCCCACTGGAAAATACTCTTCCTAGAGCCACAGAGTAAGACCAAGCAGGCTAGGTGTTGGTCATGGGACTTGAACTCTGGGCCTGGGCACTGTGCCCCAGCTCTTCAGCTTACCACTTGAGCTACGGAGCCACTTCTGGAGGTTCCTTGGAGATCAGAGACTCCCAGACTTTCCTGCTCAGACTGGCTTTGAACCACAATCCTCACATCTCAACCTTCTGAGGAGCTAGGAGTACAGGTGTGAGCTACTGGGGCCTGGCTGATCTGGCCTTTCACCACAGTGGACTAGGAGCTCTTGAAAGCTTTTCTTTACTTTTTAGGTGCCAGTACTGGTGATTGAACTCAGGGGTCTGGGCTATGGTCTCTTAACTTTTTCCCTCAAGGTTAGCTCTCTACCAATTGAGCCACAACTCCATTCCCGGCTTTTGGTAGTTCATCGGCAAGAAGAGTCTCACTAATTTTCCTCCCCTGAGCTGGCCTGACCCACGATCTCTATCTCAGTCTCCTGAGTAGCTATGATTTACAGGGGTGGAGCCACTGGTGGCATTGGGCTAGAAGCTTTTCTTAAGCAAGAGTTCTTCCCTGCATTTGTACTGACTCCTCCAGGCAAAGGAATTCTGAGGGTCAAAAACTGTGAAAAATAGGCTTCCAGCCACCAGAAATGGCAGGGGTCCGTGGTGAAAAGCCAAGCTATTCTTCTCCCCGGGTCCCATTCTGGAATCCCACCCTCTGCCCTGTGACTCAAGTACAAACCTTGGCCCAGCCATGAAATGTCCTGACAGACTCTTCTGAAGCCACAGAAACTTCATTCCACCCACACTACCTGCTCTACAGCACACCTCAAGACCTTTGCCCATGCTGTACCTTCTGCCTTAAGCTCTCTGTCCTGTATCCACATCTTAGAACTCCTGTGGAATTTTGGCATTGGTTATATCACCTCCTGGAGCAAGTCTTATCTTCCCTTATCCCTCTTTTTTTTTAATATTGAGTTGCTAGAGATGGCACTTGTGCAGGGTGACTGGCAAATGCTCTGTCTTGATGTGTGTGTGTGTGTGTGTGTGTGTGTGTGTGCTCACGCACGCATGTGCCAGTCCTGGGGTTTGAATTCATGGCCTGGATTCTATCCGATCCCTGAGCTTTTGTGCCCAAGGCTAACACTGTACTACTTGAACCACATCTCTACTTCTGGTTTTATGGGTGTTTAATTAGAGAAAAGTGTCTCATATAGACTTCCCTGCTTCCAATTGGGATCCTCAGATCTCAACCTCCTGAGTTGCTTACAGAGGTGAGCCACCAACAGCTTCCCTCTACTCTACCTCTTACCTATAACAATGGCCCTCCTCTGAGTCCCACAAGAATATGTCATACCAGGCTCATTTTTTTTTCTTTTTGCCAGGGTCTGGGTATGTTCCTGAGCTTCTTTTGCTCAAGTCTAGCACTCTATCACTTAAGCCACAGTGCAACGTTTGGCTTTTTCTGTTTCTTTGGTACTGAGGAATCGAACCCAGGACTTAGTGTGTGCTAGGTAAGCACTATACCACTAAGCCACATTTACAGCCCAAGGCTCACTTCTCATGGGAGTTATGAGGGTGGGATTTATTGGCATACCCCTTTTGGCATAGAAATTGCTGACTATTTAATATCTTTGCCAAGATTTGGGACCAGCCTGAGTCTCGGCAATGACGAATGATAAACGAGTGATAGCCACCAGGCCCCAGAGATCTAGGCTCATATCCTACAGTGGGATAGAGACTATGGAGCCAGAAACTTCGACAACTCCTACAGTCTAGGAACTGTGGTCTCCTTGGAGGCAAGGGCTGGCTGCTAGGTGTCCCGATGGGAGACATCAGCCAGAATATAAGGCTTCAGTTATTAAATGGCAGAGAAGGAGGCTTTGGTCAAGCTGCAGGCTCAGACTGAGTACTCTTCAGGGCTTGTCCCAGCTTGACCAGGTTGGGGGGCTGGCCATGGGCAACCTGATGAATGCCCATCATCCATACATCATCCATCCATATACAGAGACATGGAGTTATTGCCTCCTTTTGGGGGAGGGGGAAGTTCCAGGTTTGTACTATGAGCCTAGGCCCTGTCCCTGAGCTCCTTTTGTTCAAGGGTAGTGCTCTGCCCTTGAGCCACAGTTTCATTCATTATTTTATTGTGATATCTTAGATATAAGAGTCTCATAGACTTTCCTGCCCCCGCTGAATTCAAATTGGCATTCTCTACATCTCAGCCTCCTGAGGAGCTAGTATTACATGCAGGAGCCCATATCTCCTGGGTTTCTTTTCTTCTTTTTGTTCTTTTTTTATAATTGTAACAATCTGAAATCTTCATGGTGTCATTCCAATAGTTTGTATTCAAAGTAAACTACCCAGGCCTGGAGTTCAAATGATAGGACTGCCACCCACAAATGGAAGGAGATCTTTCCTATTCATGGGAATGCTAATGGAATATTATCAAAGTAATAAACTTGCAGTTGATCCATGATTCTATTTTAGAATGCCACACAAAAATTATTGGATATATATCTTCCATTCCAGCACCATAGTATAATTTCCCTAATGGAAGGCTATTGACTAATTTTTAATTAATGCTTTTATAAGTATTCAACCGTGATACTTCATTAAATGGAGGCACTATTTAGTAATGAATAATTAGTAATTATATATATATATAATTTAATATCCTCACCTTCCATCTCTCTGTATGCATATATATATATATATATATGTATATATATATATATATACACACACACACACATATCTATTTATCTATCTATAAGGCACTCCTATGGCTTGATCACAGGTCCTCAGAACTCCTGGCAGCTCAGTTTGCCGGAGGCTGGTGTGCTAAGACTGTGACCCCGTTTATGGATTGGCCATTGAAAGCCTTAGGTTGAAATCCCAGCATGGCCAAAAATTTATTCGTGGATTAAGAAGCCAATTTTGACATATTTATTTTTTCCTTCTCTGAGAAAGTCCTGGGTCTCAGTATGATGCATAATCCATATGCGGATATATCCTATGTGATATGATGTAATAAAAAATGTTATATGTATAATAATACTAAATAAATAAGGATAATAAGCACCATATACAGTAAACCCATGTATGTAAATAGATCTCATATATTAATATTCCTTTTTCCAGTGCTGGGGCCTCTATTCAGGCCCTGAGAACTGCTCTGAATTTCTTGTCTTCAAGCACGGTGAGCCTTTGCCCTTCACCTACAGTGCCACAGAGTTATCCATACCCTGAGTTCAAATACAAGGCCTGCCAGGAAAATGGTGCAAATTCCAAACCAGGGCTTTATTGTTATTATTATTATTATTATTATTAGCCGAGCACAGGGCTTGCACTCAGGTCTTGGCATTTCTGCAACAGCAGAACCTTGTATCTGAGGACCCGAGTTCAAATCTTGGGGCTGGCAAAAAAAATAAAAATAACAAGGAGAAGCACAAAACTGAGAAGTTCAAGAAGGTGGTTTTACTTTTTTTTCCCTTGTACTGTGACCATCCTGGGTCTAAATGACAAGTCCCAGAAAGTGTACATGACCTTGCATTGCTGATGTTTGGCAGGCTATTAAGGAAGCCATACCGAAACTGGCAACTTAGTTCTGGAGGTCTAATCCCGGGATTGCCACTAATGACTGGTGGAGATTCTAAGAAATCCATTCCCATATACATCCATACAAATGGAATGTTATAAAAGGAACAATTAAGTTGGTAGTTAGTGTATGATTATAAAATTATACACAACAATTATACTACATTGACTAATTTTCAATTAATCCTTTATTATGTATTCAACCATGATAGTTAAAAAAGCAAGGAATAATTTAATTGCCAATAATCGGTAGTAATATTGTATATGCAATTTCATAGTATACAGACATGTCTCTTGTTTTATGCATCTACATCTACATCTATCTATCTATCTATCTATCTATCTATCTATCTATCTATCTATCTATCTATCTATCTATCTACCAATCTACACATTTATCTGTTTATACACTTGTCACTACTGGGGCTCAGTGGTAGAGTGCTCGCCTACTACATGCAAAGTCCTAGGGTCAATTCCTCACTACTGTGTGCATAGATAAATCTGGAAGTCGTGCTGTTGCTCAAGCAGCTGAGCACTAGCTGAGCATGAAAGCTTAGAGACTGTGTGTCAAGACTCTAACTCAAGACCCAGAAATGGCACCAAAAAAGATAGAATGTTCTGACTGCAACTATATAAGGATATCACTGCAAATACCTCATCACAGAGCAAGTCTGCAGTCTGGTGCAGACAGTTGTTGTCTCACCTGAATTAGCCAGAGGTAAACCGTTGCAACCCAGCTGCACAGAAGCAGATGCTGCTGGCTCGCTCACCCTGTCATCCAAGATTCTTGGGGGCTGAGATCTGACAATGGTGAGTTTAAAACCCAGCCCTGGCAGGAAGTCTGCTAAACTCTGAGCTGTGGCTCAAAGTGGTAGAGCTCTAGCCTTGAGCAAAAGATCTTAGGACTGTAACCAGGTTTTCAATGCAATCCCCGTGGCTGACTCCACCTCCCCCCCCCCCCAAAACCCCTCTAAATCATTAGATGTGAGCTTTGTGTGGTTTGTGACATGTTTCTGAAAGAATGGTGATATTGTTGAAAGCACCCTAATTCTAATGACATTGTGTGGGATACAGCTATGTGATGAGTCCTTCATGAGGTTTCGTGTGCTGAGTCCTACTTTCCTCTGGTCCTTGTAAGAGCTCCACAGGTCAGATAATTTTGCTATAGAGAAACTTGAGGCTCAGATATGTCCCCACGTCAGAGCCAAAATTATGTTTGTCTCCTGCAGACAATTGTTTGTGTTTATTTTTCTCGGTCATGAATCTTGAAATCAGGGCCTAGCCCCTGACGGTTCCATGTTGGGCTCATAGCTAGCCCTCTACCACGTGGAGCCAAGGATCCCCTTGCAACAGAGTGTTACAGTCTAGGTATCTGTAGCTGAGGTCTGTCATCCTGCCTACCCAGGAAGCTGAGATATGATGATTTCGGTTCCAAACTATCCCAGACATAAAAGGTCCCATGAGACTGTAATCTCCTTTTCAGCACTTAGAAACTTGAACTGGAAGCTGGGTGCTGGTGACTTGCACCTGTCATCCTAGCTACTCAGGAGCCTGAGAGTTGAGGATCACAGTCCAAAGCCAGGCTGGGCAGGAAATTGCTTGAGAGGCCTCTCTCCAGTGAACTACCAAAAACCTCCAGGGCTGCTGTAGCTCAAGTGGTAGGGTGATTGGCTTTAGCTGAAGAACTCAAGGACAGCACTGAGGCCTAGATATAAATTCCTCCAACTTCCAAAAAAAAAAGAAAGAAAGAAACCTGAAGTGGAGGGCTGGGAATGTGTCTTAGGTGTATAGTGCTGTATGAATCCCTGGGTTTGCCTGTATGAATTTCTGGGTTTGATTCCTTAGTACCACATACTAGAAAAAGCCTGAAGTGACTGTGTGGCTTAAGTGATAGAATGCTATCCTTGTACCGGAGAAACTCAGGTCCAGTGTTCAGGTCCTGAGTTCAAACTACAGGACAAGTGTATGCACACACATACATGTGCACACAGACACACACACATACACACACAGATACACACACACATACATACACATACACAAACACAGATACCAGAAGTGAAGGTGTGACACCAAATGGTAAAACACTGAGCTTCTATTCTGAGCTCATGGTCAGCACCCAGGTCCTGTGTTCAACCCCAAAACCTAGTCATCGGGGGCCAAACTAGGAGAGGTCAAAGGTTTCAAAACTTGATGAGCATCACCAGCCCTAAATGACAGGGAGCATTGTGATATTACACATGTGCTTAGATTTAGCAAGCTTCCAGAAACCAAGGAAGCCACCATTGCCAATAATGAATCATTTCGTTAAGTTCAGCTCCCTTGTTTCCTGCCAAAAAGAACCTTGAAATAATTGTAACAGGTTATTTCAACACTGGAACATAGTCTAACAAAGACACGATAAATGCAGGGAACTTGGCCTGCCAAGGGAGGTGGCACAAATGAAGGTTTCCTGTCAAAACAGCACTGGGGAGAGAGATAGCTTGGGGTATAAAGAGGCCTTTTTCTCCTGGCCTTTATAGCCAGCCCACACTCCTCCTCACTAATTGGCCTGGATGGAGTTGTTTATTACACAGCTGTACTGGAGTGAGGCCTTTTGTCTGCCTGTTCCAACAATGAGGCAGACTTCCTCCAGCACCCTGGGGTGTGCAGAAAACCTCAGGCTACACTGGGAACAGTTAAGGGAGCCCCGGAACATGCACTGTCTTGAAAGCACGGTCTGTGCTATGAAATCATTCTATTCAAAGCAAATATTCTAGCTGGATGCCTTTCATCATAGGGACTCTGGACCTTTACCGATAGAAATACATGCATACATACATGGGGAAACATGGAGTTACTTGTTTTTTATTTTGCTTTTTTTTGGCAGGTGCAGGGGTTGTATTATGAGCCTAGGCACTGTCCCTGAGCTCTTTTTGCTCAAGGGTAGTGCTCTTTCCTTGAGCCACAGCCCCACTCATGATGAGTTTTTATTCCTTTGGTCTCTCAGAATTAAGAGTGCTGTGGACTTTCCTGTCCTGGCTGAATTCAAACTGGCATTCTCTACCTCCCAGACTCCTGATGAGCTAGGATTACAGGCAGGAACAAATGACACCTGGCTTTCTTTTCTTCTTGTTCTTTTTCCCATTGTGAGAAACTGAAATCTTCACAGTGTCATTCTAATGGTTTGCATTTTGAAGTAAACTGCCCAGGCCTGGAGTTCCAATGCCAGGACTGACACCTACAAATGGAGGGAGATCTTGAGAAAGTCTTTCCTATTCATGTGAATGTTTAATGGAATGTTATAAAAGTAACAATTGAATTTGCAGTTAGTTCATGATTGTTTTATAGAAGGCCACACAAAAAGTATTGGATTATGTCTTCCATTTTATCTATTTTGTATAATTCTCCCAAGTAAAGAATACTGACTACTTTTACATTAATGCTTTAATAAGTATTCAACAATGATACTTCATTAAATGGAGGCATAATTTAATAATAATTCATAATATATATAATTTAATATCCTCACACTGTCTCTCTCTCATATATATTGCAAACTACACATCTATGTATCTATCTATATCTATATCTATATCCATATCTATATCTACACCTATAACTTTATCTATCAGCCACTACTATGGCTTGTTCCTAGGTCCTCAGAACTGGTTGGCAGATCAGTTTGCCAAAGGCTTTTGTACTACAACTGATCCTTTCATGAATTGGGCATTGTGGGCTGTGAGTTCAAAGCCCAGCATGGCCAAAATTTTGTATGTGGAGTCAGAAGCCAATTTTTACACATTTTTTTCCTTCTCTATGAAAGTCCTGGGTCTCAGTATGATGTATAATCCATATTCAAATAAATCAATGTTATAAGGTGAAATAAATGTTATATATGTAATAATACTAAATAAAATAAAAAATATGGATAATAAATGTCATATGGAGTAAACCCATGTATGTAAATAGATCTCATATATGAATATTATTTTTTTCAGTGCTGGGGCTTGAATTCGGGCCCTGGAAACTGGGCTTAAATTCTTGTCTTCAATGACGGTGAGCTTCCTCTCCCCCACAGTGCCACAGTTACCCAGACCGTGAGTTCAAATCCCAGGCCAGCCATAAAAATGGTGCAAATTCCAAGCCAGGGCCTTATTTTTTTTGGCCAGGCCTGGGCTTGAACTCAGCTCCTGGTAACTTTTCCTCACCTTCGATCATCTTAGGCTGGGGTGCAGGCTCTGGACCCACAGTCCATCCTGAGATCCTAGGATCCAAATTCAAATCTTGGGACTGGCAAAAAAAAAAAGTGCTGGGAAGGTAGCTCAGTAATAGAGTCCTTGCCTTGCATGCATACGGCCATGGATTCGATTCCTCAGTACCACATAAGCAGAAACAAGCCGGAAGTAGTGCTATGGCTCAAGTGGTAGAGTGATAGCCTTGAACTGAAGAGTTGAGGGACAGCACCGAGACTCAGAGTTCTGACCCCAAAACCAAGAAAAAAAAAAGAAGAAAAGAGAGGGGGAAAAAAGGAGAAGGTTAAAACTCGGAAGTATCAGAGGCGGTTTTACATTTTTTTTCCTTTGCATGGCAAGCAGGGCTTGGAAAGTGTACATGACCTTGCACTGCTGAATTTTGGTGGGCTATCTGGGAAGCCATAGCCCAAAGCAGAAACCTAGGCCTGGGGCGTGAATCCCAGGACTCCCACCTATGAATGGTAGTATATCCTAAGAAATGCATTCCGATATACATCCTTATGAATGGAATGTTGTAAAGTAACAATTACATTAGTGTATGATTATATTATAAAATTATACACAATAATTATACTATTTTGAATAATTTTCAATTGATACTTTGTTATGTATTCAACCATAATACTTCAATACAGGAAGGAATAATTTATTGATAATTGTTAGTAATATAATATATATAATTAAATAATATACAGACATCTCTGTCTTGTTTCATATATATACATATATATATACATATATATACATACATATATATATATGTTACAATCTACATATCTATTTCTACACTTGTCATTCCTGGAGCTCAGTGGTAGAATGCTCCCCTCGATGTATGAAGACCTGGGTTCAATTCCACACTATTACATGCACAGAAAACCCGGAAGTAGTGCTATCAAGCAGTTGAGCACTGGCTTTGAGCATGAAAGCTTAGGGTCTGTGTCTAGGCCCTTACTCAAGCCCCAATACTGGAACCAAAAACAAGGTAGAATGTAGAATGTTCTGACTGCAATTATAGAAAGCCAGGATTTCAAATACCTCATCACAGAGCAAGCTGGGAGTCTGAAACTGATGGCTGTCATGTAACCTGACTTAGCCAGAGGTCAATAGATGCAGCACAGCATCATGGAACCAGACACTGCTGGCTCACCCCTAGCTGCTCAGGGGGTGAGATCAGACACTGGGGGTTGAAAACTCAGCCGTGGCAGGAAGTCTGGTAGACTCTGAGCTGTGCCTGAAAGTGGTAGAGATCTAGCCTTAAGGAAAAGATCTTAGGACAGTACCTCTAACCTATGAGTGAAATCCCTGAGGCTGATGACTCTCCCCCACAAAACATCCCTCTAAACCATTAGATGTGAACTTGTGCGGTTTGTGATGTGTATCTGAAAGAACGGTGATAGTGATGAAAGCACTCTAATTCTAATGACAGTTTGTGGGATATAGCTATGTGATGAGTCCTTCCTGGGGTGCTGGGTGTTGAGTATTTCTGGGTTGTCCATGGGGTACTGAGTGCTGAGTCCTTCCCAGGGTGGTATGTGCTAAGTCTTTCACGAGTTGTATTCTTTCATCTGGTCCTTATAAGAGCTACACAAGTAAGATGAATGTGCAGATGAGAAAGTTGTGGCTCAGATATGTCCCCAAGGCAGGGCCAAATTTATGTATGTACTAAACTCTAGTGATTTGTCTCCTGCAGACAATTGTTTTGATTTAGGTTACTCCATCATGAACCTTGAACTCAGAGCATAGATGCTGACTTTCTTTTTGGGCTCATGGCTAATGTTCTACCATGCTGAGCCAAGGACCCACTTGCAGCAAAGTGTCATGGCTTAGATGTCTTTAGCTGAGGTCTATCATTCTGCCTGCTCAGGAAGCTGAGGATCTCATTTCAAAACTATCCCAGATCACGGTCCGAAGTCAGCCTTGGCAGGAAATTCCTTGAGATAGTTATATCCAATAAACCACCAGAAAGCCTGAAGGGGCATTGTAGCTCAAGTGGTAGTGTGCTAGACTGAGATGAAGAGCTCAGAGACAGCACCCAGGCCCAGACTTCAACTCCTCCAACTTACAAGAAAAGAAAGAAAGAAACCTGAATTGGAGTGCTGGGAATGTTTCTTTGGGGTAGACTGCTTTGTGTGTGTGAAACCCTGGGTTTGAATCCTCAGTACCACATCCCTACAAAAAAATCCTGAAGTGGCTGTGTGGTAAGAGTACTGTCCTTATAGAGGAGAAACTCAGGTACAGTGGTTAGGTCCATAGTTCAATCATCAGGATGGTGTATGCGTGCGCGCGCGCACACACACACACACACACACACACACGGAGGCACCGTTGCCAATAATGAATCATTTCATTCTGTTCAGCTCCCTAATTGTCTATGAGAAGGACTGTTGAATTAATGGTAGCAGTTTGTTTCAACACTGAAACATAGTCTAACAAGGACAGGATGAGTGTAGGGAACTTGGTCTGCCATGGCAGGTGGCACAAATGAAAGCTTCCAGTCAAAACAGAGCACAGGGGAGAGAGATTGCTTGGGGTTCAAAGAGGCCTTTTTCTCCTAACCTTAACAGCCTTGGCACACTCATCCTCACTAATTGGATTGGATGAATTGTTTGTTACCCAGATGCACAGGAGTGAGGCTTATTGTCTGCCTGATCCAACAATGAGGCAGATTTCCTCCAGCAGCCTGGGGTATGGAGACCCCCTCAGGTTAACTGGGAAAAGTGTGGGGAGCACCGGAACATGCACTGTCTTGAATGCACACTCTGTGCTAAGAAATCATTCTATTCAAAGCAAATTTCCTAGCTAGGTGCCATTCTTCATAGCAACTCTGGCTCTTCACCAATTCAAATACATGCATATATACACAGACACATGGAGTTACTGGCTCTTTTTTTGTGGCAGGACCTGAGGCTGGAACTGTGAGTCTAGACATTTTCCCTGATCTCCTTTTGCTCAAGGAAGCATTTTATTGTGTCTTAAATCATGATTACCCTAGGTTGGGATGCAGCTTTTACACCCACCCAGGGATCCTAGGACCGGAGTTCAATTCCCAGCACTGGCAAAAATACAGCAAACCAACAAAAATGGATGATGAAAAACCAGGTAATTTTACACAACAGGTTTGCTTTTGTTTACTTAGCACTGTGACCCTCCTGGGGCTCAATGACTTGGCTTGAAAATTGTAGGTGACCTTGCATGGATGAAGGCTGGGGGGCTGTCAGTGAAGATCAGTCCAACCCAGATACCTAGGCCCTGAGATCGATCCTAGGCCTGCCACCCACACATGGCTGAAGATCTTAGGAAACTTGTTCCTATCTATAGGAACACTAATAGAATGTTTGAAATGTGCTAACTGAATTACTAATTAGATAGTCATTCCAGTATAAGATTGTATGCAATAAATATAGATCATTGATTAATTCTTTATGAAGTATCCTACCATGATTAATTAATGGAGGCATAATTTTAGACCAAATAATTGGTAGTAATAGAATATGTGAAAATAAGATATAGACATCACTCTTTATATATTTATATATGGTTATACACTAGAATCTACATAAATCTCTGTCTCTGTATACCTTTGTAGATGCATATACATATCTTAATACACACACACACATGCACACACACACACAAACACACACACACACACAAACACACACACACACACACACACACACACTGCAATCTAAACATCTCGGCTTGATCTCAGGTCCTCAAATGTGCCCACCAACTTCACTTGCATCAGACTGGTGTGCTAACATTTACCCTTTCATGAAGTGGGCCTGTCAGACCCTGAGTTCAAGGCACAGAACTGGCAAAAACTTAATCCTGTGGGAAAACCCAATTGTCCCGTTTTCCTTATCGGTGAAAGTGCTGGGCCTCAGGAATGATGTAGAATACATAAGCAAATCTATGTCTTATGTAATAGGATGCAACAAATGTTATATGTGTGATCATACTCACTCAAATGCATAAGAAATAAATAAAACATAAAAAATGAATACACTAACCACAACATATAGTAAACATTTGCATGTAAATATAAATCATGTTTTTAAAATGTATACGAATATTATTTTTGAATTCAGGCCCTAGGAACAGGCCTTTCTTTATTGTCTTCCAGCATGGTGATCTTCCCATCCCCCAATGTGCTGCAGATTTCCCCTGACCCTGAGTTCAAATACCAGGCCTGGCAGAAAAAATGGCAAGAATTACAAGCCACGGATCCTGATAATATTTTAAATATTTTTAATGTATGTATGTATGTATGTATGTATGTATGCATGTATGTATGTTTGTATGGTTTTTTTTTTATTTTGTCAAGCACAGGGCTTGAACTCAGGTAGTGGCAATTCTACCTCAGCTTTGATCACTCTAGGCTGTGATGTAGCCACTGGACCCACAGCTGCTAATGGGATCAGGCCTTTCAGGGAAAACAATGCACAGAAAAAATGTGGCCTTTTTACGTTTTCTTCCTTTGCACGGTGACCCTCCTAGGTCTGAATGACACTGTTGCAAAGGGTACTTCACCTTGCATTGCTGAAGGTTGGCGGACTATTAGGGAAGCCATAGGCTCACGTGGCAACATAGGACCTGACCAACCAATGGCAGGAAATACTAAGAAACTGGTTCCCATCCATAGGAATAACAATGGATTTTTGTCAGTGTCACAGTTGAATGAGTTAATCATGATGCTCCTATAAAATTAGACAGAGTGTTTTCAGGAGTCTGATTGATTTTATTTAATATTTATGAAGCATTAAAAGAATATTATTATTTACAGGAACACAATAATTTCAGGACACTGATTGATTTCATTAATAGTGTAAGGATGAAAACAATAACATTAATTACATGGACGCATAATAAATACCCAAGAATTTGTAGGAATGTAGTCTTATAACTGAATAACGAATAGACATCTCTGGCACTCTATAAAGATATATATTTATTAGTATACTGTCATCTGCATGTCAATCTGTTCATATTTTGTTAACTCCTGGGCTCGATCTCAGGTCCTGGGAACAGCCTGTCAGCTCAGTTTGCCCCAGGAGGGTGTGTTCACACTCAACCATTCATGAATTTGGCCCTGTAGGCCATGAGTTCAGATACCAGCACTCCCAAACAATGAATCGTTGAGTAAGAAGCTGATGCTGACACGTTTTCCTTTTCTGTGAATGTCCTGGTGTCAGGTATGAAGTGGAATACATATGCAGGTTTATATCCTATGTAATCAATGTAATAATCAATAAATAAATGGTCAATACATAAATAAAACAAAAAAATACAATAACTACACTGAATGCAATATGGAGTGAACGTATGTATATAAATATAAATATAAATCATATATTTAAATTGTACATGAATAGGTGGGGATCGATTTCAGGCCTAAGGAACAGAATTGAATTTCTTGACTTCAAGGAAGCCAGATTCCCCTTCCTACACAGTACAACAGTGTTACCCAGACCATGAGTTCAAATCCCAGTCCTGGCAGAAAAATGGCACCTTTATAGTATGTGAGGCCCAATTCTTAGGTATTTCATGATTCCTCCATTTTATGAATGTGATTGTGTAAATGCTTAATAAAGTATTAAATAAAATCGATTAGTGTCCTATAATATAATTATGTACAATTTTATCCTAGAATCATTCAAGAACTGCCCATTCAATCGTGACATACATCCCATCCTATTTGTATTCATATGGATATGAATGAGTGTCTTAGGATTTCCTGCCATTTGGAGGTGGCAGCCCCAGGATTCGAACTTTGGGTTCTAGCTCCCCCCACTTAAACCCGAGAATAGGCAACTCACTGTTCTGTCCAAGAACATCAGCAAGACCAATGATTAGGCAGGCACCAGTGGCTCTCAACATTCCTCCTTGACGTTTACAAGGCTGTGATGGGAGGATCATGGTCAAGGTCACCCTCAGAAGGAAAGTCCTTGAGACCCTGTCCAACTTCAGTGCCAACAAAGCCAGAAGCCCTGTGCCTCCAGTGGTAGAGGGCCAGCCTTCAGCAAAAGCAGCTCAGAGACTGTGCCCAGATCCTGAGTTCAAGGTTCGGAACTGGCAACAAACAGACATAAACAACAATCTGTGCAGCCATCCAGCTAAAGCGGTCTCCCTCTTGTCCCCAACTGAATGGGACAGAGTTCCCTGGGAAAAGGGCTGGGAGAGCCCCTGTCAACTTCATTCTGCCCATGCTGATTGCATCACAGGATTCTAGCCACACCTCCATTATTTCATGTTTCTTTCTGACCAATGGGATACAAGAATGGTGGCAACGCCCACATTCCATGATGCCTGGTAGCACCTGGATTCCCTCTTTTAGTACACCACTACCAGCAGTTAAGGAAGGTAGAGGTGGCTGAGTGGTGAGCAAGAGACTCAAGGTAACTTTAGAGAATAGTAAGAAATTGACATGCCCCACCCCCCTACCCCCCTTCCTGTGGTGCTGGATTTCAAATCTCAGCGGGCCTAAGGCCCTGACCTGGTCCCTGCCCCTGGTCCTCTGCTCTGGGTCCATGTGTCTGCCATGTCACCGCCATCCCTGCTTGCTCTACCTGGATCAGCTGCCAACAGTGTCTCCCAGCAGCACAGGTGAGTGGCCGCCCCAATACCATTCCCAACTCGGGTCAGAAACCCCTCTGAGCGCACCATGACCCCCTGCTTGTTTCCTCTCCCTGGCTCTGAGGAGCCACCTTTCTGTCTTGTGCATTTCTGAGAAACAATATATGCTCAGGCTGGGCTGAGCTCAGGCGGTCCTCCTATCTGTGACATGTATGCTCCACCAGTCCTGGTCCTCTGTAGTTGGGATGGTAGACATGTAGAGCCATGCTCAGTCATCAGTTTAGATGGATATCACAAACTCTTAGTCCATGGCAGCCGATTCTTGACCACAGATAAAGCTCTGGGTAGGGCCACAACCATTGGAACTCAGTCTCTTCACAGGACAGTTGTGAGGAAACAAGGGATTTATATAGAGAGATCTCTGAAACATGGCTAGGCACAGAGGGAGTGGCCTTCAGGTAATGTTCTCGACAATTCTGTGAGCATATGACAGGAAGATACCTGGAAAGGGTTCAGGTGGCCCCTGTTATTAACGGGGCAACCGGTGTGGGATTATGAAACAAAACATGGCTCTCTTTCATCATTACCCTATCCACATGAGGAAGGGTATCCTTCACTGTGTTGAGTTTTGCAACTGGGGAAAACAAAGCATGGAGAAGCTGGGTGACCTACTTATGACCTCAAGTTCACAGGAAGCTAGGCCTGACTTCTCTACCATGCTCCCTAGTTAAATGGGTGCTATTCAGTCCACTTTTTGTAGTGGGAAGTCCACTTCTTGTCAGTCATGGGGCTTGAACTCTAGGTCTTGGCGCTTTTCAGGAGCTCCTCAGCTCAAGACTAGCGCTCTACCACTTGAGCCCACAGCACCACTTTCAGTTTTCTGGTGGATCTTTGGAGATAAGGGTCTCACAGACTTTCCTTCCTGGGCTGGCTATGAACCATGATCCTCATTTCTCAGACTCCTGTGTAGTTGGGATTAGAGTTCTGAGCCACCGGCACAGGGTTTAAGTGTACTTCTCACTTTCTTTCTCCCTCTCTCTCACATGAACTGGTTGAATGTGTGCTGGAGGAGGTGGCCCATTGTCTCCATGTGGCTAGAACCCATGGTGGCCCTCTCATTCTGGAGGTGGGCTGTGGGTCAGGAGCTGTCTCGCTCAGCCTGTTGAAACAGCTCCATGACATAAGCTCCTCTGTACCCTGGCTAGACCATGACGGTTATTCATTTTCCATCCAGCCTTACTGGACTTCTCATATTGAACTGTTTTCTACATCATTTTCTAGCACCTGGCCAAAATTATGATACATAGTTACAGAATCAAAATATCATGCCTTCTTAAGAAATTTATTTAGGATTCTGCGAATGTGGTTTCGTGGTACGGTGATTGCCTAGCATGCATGAAACCCTGGGTTCAATTCCCTAGTACCACATAAACAGAAAAACACTGGAAGTGGTGCTGTGCCTCAAGTGGTAGAGTGCTAGCCTTGAGAAAAAAAAAAGCTCAGGAATAATTCCCTAGCCCTGAGTTTAAGCCCCTGGACTGGCAATAAAAAAAAAGTATTCAAATATTTTTTCATTCATGTGACTGTTTCTAATATATTTATAAGATGATTTCTTTGTTGCTTTTTATGTCCCCCCACACACGATATAACCCCTGCTTTCACTGTATTTAATGTTGGTATAATTTGTGGAGGGGAATGGAAAAAAAAAACAAATCGTTTAAATAGGGATACAGGTGGACCCATTGTAATAACGAGAAGTACAAGTCGTTATGTTGAAAAACGAACTTTACAATTTTGGCGGGGGGGGGCGGTAGAGATGGGAGGGATGGTAAGGGATAGGAAGGGGAAACAAAGGAGGAGGCAACAATACTTGATAAGAAATGTACTCATTATCTTGCCCACATGTAATTGTAACTCCTCTGTACAGTATTTTCACAATTAAAAAAAAACCATTTAGTTAGCAAATGCAAAATAAAGAAACCATACTTTGAATATATAATTGCTCCTTCCATACTGACACCTGACAATAGTCCCTTATTCATGTACTTTACTTATAATAGCATACTCTGTTGAAAAAAAGTTTTGGTCATTAGGTCAAAGCAACTGATGCCAGGATTTTGTGTGGTCACTGCTAATCACAGAGAGTCTAAGTGACATTTGGAAATCTTTTTGGTCAATCATAGTACCAAAAACGCAGAGGCTAATTAACAGTTGTGACAGAATAGAAGGAATAACTCGATGGAAGGAATAAATGATAGTAACTAAGGTGTACCAGAAACTTTTCTTGAGAACCATTTTTGGTTATTGAAGAACTAGTTATCAACTAAGCTTATTCCTCATTGCCTTTAGCAGTCTAAATCTCTTAAGCTAGTTCTTAATATATGTGTGATAAATGTATCTCTTTCTGTGCTGTTCTTTCCTACTCAATCTCCTTTGCTTTCTAAAAATCTGTCTTTCTATTTTTCACTATGAACATTTCCTGATACTAAATACAACTATACAGATGACAGAGGATGCTAATGTAAGGGTCCCATGAGTCATTAATGTAACAACATGGAAAAGGAGGACATATTTATTGCTACCTCAATTTTTCTGAAAAGCTGCAATGTCATCATTTGTTTCAAATTTCCATACTTTGTCTACATAGTGTCATTAAGTGCACATAAATGCAAATATGAGCCAGGTGCTGATGGTTCATGCCTGTAATGCTAGCTACTCAGGAGATTGAGACTAGAGGATTGTGGTTCAAAACCAGCCTGGTCAGGAAAGTTCACGAGACCTTTTTCTTCAATTAACCACCAGAATCCCAGAAGTGGTGCTGGAGCTAAAGTGGTAGAGTGTTCAACTTGAGTTGAAGAGCCGAGGATAATGCCCAGGGTCAGAGTTCAATCCCCACGACCAACAAAAAAAGTGAAATGTGACTTTAAGTTTCCACAAAAGAAACGACAAGTTCAATAATCTTTCCAAGCAGAAAAAATAATTCCAAAATGATTCAGTGTACCTACTTTTGCTGAATTATTTAAGTTATGGCTTTTTTTGCTGGACATAATCTCTTCTTTTAAAAATTGTCAAATATTAGCTTTACAATAAACTTCATCTAATATTTCTTATTTCAAAAGAGAAGTCTATACAGTTGATATCACATAGCTTTCTTACTAGCTTAGTTCAAAGTCAACCCAGGCAGGAGAGTCTGTCAAACTCTTATCTCTAATTAAACGCCCGAAATCCAGAAGTGGAGTTTTGGCTCAACAGTAGAGTATTGGCTATGGGGGCAGGTGGGCAGGAAAGGCAACTGTTCAGGAACAAGGTCCAGCCTCAGGGTTCAAGCTCCACAACCAGCACAAACTAAACAAGCAAACAAAAGCAACACAGATATTTCTTTGGGACCCTCCTTAAAAGAATACTCCTTTAAGAGAAGGGGCTCCTTTTGTTGATCATACTCACTGGATCCTGCTTTTTGGAATCCTTATTGCTAAGGAGAACTCAGGACCATACTAAGTAATTGATAACTGACTCCTGCAACAAAAGGATCATCTCAGGAATGAAATATCCATGCATAAGGCACTTTAAAATTTCCATGTCTTTGTTTCTTTGCAGTAGAACATTTTTAAAACAACGTTATTTCTTTTTGTTCTATGCTGGCCTTCAAATAACACATTATTTCTTTTTGTAATACTCAACTAAAAGTTTACAGAAAAGTTTTATATGAGTAAATAACACACTCGAAAAAGTCAGGGACAGAGTTTCCTTCAAGCCTTGGGATTGTTTTCTTGTACAGTAAAAAGGAAATCACATATTAACTTGAACTTTGTCATTCCTCTATGTTCCATTCCTCTCCTGGGATCAGTTTCCACATCCAGTAACCGTTACTTCCAGTAACAACCAATGCTGCTGCTTGAGGTATAATGAACAGAATTCATCGTAGGGTACAATTGGATTCAACATACTTGTCAATAAATGTAACACAAGCCATCAGCAGAAGCAGGGACAAGAACCACATGATCTTTATATGGATTTAGAAATCTTTTAATAAGCTCCAATACCCCTATATGATTAAAAGGTCTGAGAAGCTAGGAATGCATGCAACTTTCCTCAATATTATACAGAGTATGCATATGACAAAGAATGTACCTAACAGTGGACACATGAAGACATTAAAATCTGGAATGAAGTCTAGACTAAAACTCTTCTACACAGCTCTTTAAAAACCACTTGACCCACAACTATTTTTCTAATAAAACAATTGCTAATACCAGAAAAGTCTTATTAATTTTTCTTGCATCTGTTGCTTAAAGATTTGTGATAAGCTGGGCTTCTCTATAAACTCTAAAGCAGAAATATTTGTCTTGGAGTCTGTGGATGCTTTAAACCTGTGTTTTAATTCACAATGTTACATTAAATGATTTAAGGGTTTTGGATCATTTCAAACATTTGTGGTGTAATGAATGATCTTTGTTAAACATGTATTCTGTAAAGTGCCATAGTCTTTTTATGTGTAGTGTATTTAAATATATATTATATAAAATACATACACAGATTTGTGTGAAAGATGTGCAATAACAAAGGTGTATGTATGTATGTATGTATATATATATATATGTATGTATATATATTTTGGAAACTGGACAGGAGTCGAAATGGGGTGTTTCTGTTTTGACAGAGGAGAATCACACATTTTTTACCTGCATGGCCTCATCATTAGCGTTAAAAAATTTTAATGCTACACAAATCTTATGTGAAGAAATGACTGCTATGAACTCATTTTCTCTTAGGTCTAAAATAAAATAATCACTGTACGTGAGTGAAGCCAGACCCAGTTAATGCTAGTCTTTCATGTGAAATGTGAAGCTCCCATGTTGCCTTTTTCTGTTGGTGTGATAACCAATAATTAATACATTCTCACTAAGGAGCTATTTCTTAACATAGACCATGTTAATGCTACACGACTGTTTAAAGGGCTAATCGGACACCTTCTTAGCCATGAGTCTGGCTTAGAATGGAGTTCTCTGTGCAATAACTTTTGGCCACTGGAAATCCCTGGCCTCCAGTTATGTTTGGGTACCAATGACTCCATTGGCCCCAAGAGTTGATGGGATGACTGAGATTTCGACTGAGACTGTGGTGAAACTCTGCCCAAGGCTGAGGGGGTCAAGAGGTGCTTTGGAGGAACTTGGCACCATTTGAAATTCAGTAGCCATTTGAGCCAAATATAAAATTGTATTTACAACTGACAGACTCAATTTGAGCCTTCAAATTTGTGGTTATTCTATTGTAAAGTAATATGTTGTTTATCTAGCATTTATTAGATTTTATGCATATGTATTTTCACAATGTGCTCCTCAGTTTGAATTAAACCAGATTTTGCAAATTCAAAAAATAATAAAATAAAATCTGGAATGAAACAAGGATGTCCACTCTCTCTACTACCCTTCCATATAGTAATGGACATTCTAGCAAGAGCAATAGGCAAGAGAAAACATAACGGGGATCCAAATAAGGAAGAAGTAAAACGATCCCTTTGTACAGATGAAATGATCCTGTATTTAGAGACCCTATACCTACCTTCCTCAAGTTAGTAAAGGTGTTGCTAACCTTTAGTAATGTAGCAAGGGTATAAAACCCAAAAGAATCAGTAGTCTTTCTTTGTTATCAACAATGGGAACATCCAGGTTGAAATCCAAAAAATAACCTCATATGTATTAGCCTCAAAATCAACTCAAATCTAAACAAAACAAAAGAACAACAACAACAAAACTAGGAATTAATTTAACCAAAAATGTGAAGGACCTCTACTGTGAAATTTTAAAAATATAAAAAGGGAAATTGAAGGAGATTGAAGGAAATGCAAAATCTTTCAATGCTTTCACAAATAACATTGTGAAAACTGCACTTCTGCCCCCAAACAATTGACAATGCACTACCCATCAAAATCCCAACAATATTCTTCAATGCAGTAGAGAAAGCAATCCAAATTTAATATGAAATTAGAGAATTACAGATGAAAAAGTAGGCTTAGAAATGAACTCATGGGCCTATAGTCATCTTACACACACACACACACACACACACACACACACACACACAACACACAAACACACAATGGAATTCTATTCACCCATTAGAAAGGATGACTTTTCACCAGTCTTAAGGAAAATGAAAGGCTTGGGAAAATTATGCTAAGAGAAAGGAATGCAGACGCAGAAAAATACAGGTTTCATGGATTCATTCATTTATGGTAGCTAGAAGGTGCCTACAAATCTACAAGTAAACAAGACAGATTCTACCCCTTCCCAGTTAGAATGGTCATTATCAAGAAAACTAATAATAGCAAATGCTGCCGTGGGTGTAGCCAATTGGTAACCTCCCTGGGCTGGCTTTGAACCATGATCCTCAGATCTCAGCCTCCTGAGTAATAAGGATTACAAGCGTGAGCCACCAGCACCCGTCTCCAATTGGGAATTCTATTACACTGTTGGTGGGAAGTTAAACTTGTTCCACTCCTCTGGAATGCAGTATGGAGTTTCCTCAAAAGACTAAACATAGATCTCTCTTATGACCCCTTAGTTCCCCTCATGGGCAGTAATCCAATAAATAAACAAGCTCACATTAACGCTACAAGCATAACCATGTTCAGGGCCCGGGCCCAGAGTGCAAGGACTGGAAAAAAATGTTACCACTGCTGGTATTGGATCCCGAAAATATGAACTTTTTGACATAAGATAACAAACCATTCTATTTGCAGTAGCTATGACAGGATTTAAATGTTGTGGGTGGTAAAATGGCTTCTTTGTTGAATGTTAGGAAAAGATGTAGGCAGTCCAACAAAAGGGAGATTTTTTTTTGGTCTTGGTCGAGGGGCTTTAAGTCTGGGCTTGTGTACTGTCTCTGAGCTCTTCAACGCAAATGGAGATAAGAGTCTCAGGGACTTTCCTGCCAGGCTGGCTTTGAAAAGCAGTCCTCAGTTCTCAGCTTCCTGAATAGCTAGGATTACAGCTGTGAGCCTCTGGCACCAGGCTAAAAATGGGGGATTTTTAAAAAAGAAAATCCCCCTCTTCATCTATGTCTAAACCTCAGATATCACTATTAGAACACTTCACCCTCAACTCATTTCATCAGACATTTGTAAATTTTCTCTTTTCCTTCATGTGGGAATACTGCAGTAAATATCAACTCAACTGTGGGAATGGATCAATTGTATGGTATTTGCTAGCACATAAATCAGCAACTGTTACATCAAAACAAATGAAACCCTCATTTGGAATATTTTTTCTCTTTTTATTACAAATCTGTGCTTGATTCCTTCCTAATGTGATATTGGACCTCGTAACTGAGTGATGACGTTTTCTTTCTCTTCAGCAATTGGCCTTCTCCTACATGTGGTCAAATATTTAAGAATGCAAAGATTTCCATTGATACTTCATTAAGCTGACCTCTAAGAGAATGCACATATCTGGAATTTGGTCTGCTGTCTTGTTCTTATATGCACAGGCTTTCTAAGATTTATTTGCTGTACCAGGAATTGCATTTTCCAATCTTCTTGTGACCAATTTTAGTCTCTCTGATCAGTCTTTTGACCCTCTCTCTGAAGTCTTATTTCAGTCTGCCTCATAAAAATATATTAGTTATCAGATAAATGACTCTCAGCTTCCGTATTTTGCCTGACTTCATGTAGGCTGTGATAGTTGCCCTGAGTTGCTGTTCCTGTTGGAGTTTTGTTTTGTTTTGTTTTTAGAGGCCTAGGATTACTATTCACGGTAGTAGCTTCTCTGGACCCCTTTGATCCCCAGGCCTGTAGTCAATGGGTTTTTTCGAAAGATACAAAGAACAGCTGAATAAATTCCTGTTTTAATTGTCTCAAAATGAGGCAATCCGGCATCCTTGCAAAGCCAGGGATAATCCAATGTAACCACTTAATAAATGGTCTATCAAGATGGCTTTTCAAGGTTGACTGTAAAAAATGTTCATTTCCAAGTCACCAACATAAAACAGATCACATCCCTGGGAGCAGACTTTTGGAAGGAAGGTACCCCTTCCTTCCTTCTCTTATGATAGACCAAACCATAATATTCTGCAGTTGTGGTCAGCCTTGAGCACATTTTCCTTATAATATTCTGTAGTGTAAAATAGGACCAACTATCAAAATAAAGGTGAAAATACTTATCTACTACACACTGATTTATCTTTTTATATCTGTTGTTATTTTCATTACTTCAAACACATGGATAATTTAAACTTGGGATTAAACAAGTGGCAAAATATTGATAGAATATACATTCAGTTTACCTTCATATATCCAATATAATACACTTAACCCCTTATGGAAAATTAAGTCCAACTATAGAAACAATGGCAGGGATATAAAATAATCCTCAACTCAGAAATTCAGTCTCTCTATAAATATTTATTTGGTAGAAAACAATAAAATTTAATTAATGAATGTGACTTTTAAGTATCACCGGAAACACTCTTCATATACATAATTGTTTATAATTTTATAGATGTCACCTTGGCAAGAATTTAACATGCATGTAGAAATCAAATTTCCACAATTTAAGCTAGATGAGAGGAGTCAAACTCTGCTGTACTGTGTGGTGTGAATATTACCACAGTGCTGAACCCTTCCACCTAATAACAAGTCATGTGCAATAATTTATTATTTGATGTTAAGATGAGTGCGAAGTGTAGAAAACACTTTGAATTATTACATTAATTCACAGAAATGAAACAATAATGATGTTATTCATTTAAATTCTAATGCTTCTCAATTTTACAATTCATGCTATATATTATTAAACTTAGTTTCACTTTCTTTTCTATAGCTACTGAAATTAAAATTATATATTAAACATTCTATATTAAGAAATCAATAAGAAGTAACCTAATTTTAAAATGATATACTATTAAACTGTGATTTGAAGTATAGTTCCAACAAGTTGTGAGGTTAAGAAAACATTACTAGAATTATTAGTAATATTTTATAACTTACCAGCTTGTTATTTGTTTACTAATTGTGTCATTTTTTATTCTTGGTCCAAGTCATCTGTTTACCTTAATTGTTTAGTTTTCTATTTTATCTCTATTGGTTTACTGATTGTACATTTTATTTTCCCTTTTTAGTGACTGACATGAGGCTGAAAATCTGCATGCTAGTTTATTACTTCCTATGTTGAAGTCAAATTACTGCTCTTCACAGCTGTTTTACTCTTCTTTGTATAGTACAGTATTTCCCCACTCACATGTCCTGTATTGCTGCATGCTATCATGTATTTTATATTTTATATTTAAATTTTATTGTCAAGTTAATGTACAGAGGGGTTATAGTTACATAAGTAAGATAATGAATTCATTTCTTTTATAACTTGTTATCCCTTCCCCCATTTTTCTCCCTCTTCCATCCCAATGCCCCCCCAAGACTATTTCCAACGTATTGTCTTGTGAGTATCACTGTTGCATAAGTTCCCCCTTTTGTCCTTTGTCTCACCATTTTGCTTTTTCCCTTTCCCTTAACTAGTTCGGATCAACATATTTACAATATCCAGGGCATCAAAATCAAATACAGTTACTACAGAGGATAAGCCATAGGTGTGGAAAACACAAAAGGATAAAAAGAAATCACATATTACATTTAGAACAACAAGAAATAACATATCTTGGAGATCATTTCCCTTGGAATCACCATACACCCTCATATGTACATAGCTATTGAGCTATTCTTCTCATCTACTAAGATTATCCTTGATGTACACAATAATGCTCCCCTATTACACAGTAATTCCACCTCTTGGCATTTACCCAAGTGATCACAAAAAAGATCACACTGAAGCTACCAGAACAATTATGTTTATCACAGTATTATTTATCATAGCTGGGATAAGGAATCAACCCAGATGCGCCTCAGTAGATCAAGGATCAAGAGAATGTCACACACACACACACACACACACACACACACACACACAACACACATGGAATACTATGCTTCCATCAGAAAGAATGATACCACCTCATTTGCAGTGATATGGAAGATCTTGGGAAAAAATCATATTAAGTTATGTAAGCCAGACTTAAAGAAACAGGTCCCATGGTTTCCCTTATTTGGAATTATTAGTTTACATCTAGGATAATCTCATGTATTTAAATTTGACATTTTGTTCTATGTTGAGCATACAACATTATTGCTACCTTGTTTGTTATTTCTGCAAACAGGCAGGTATACTTAAAGAATTACGTTCATGTCATCGATTACTGAAGGAAGAACATCTAAAAGAGCAGCCCCTACTAGGAAGAACAACTCCTACTCATTTAGTTTCATTCTTATCTTAGGCCAGTGTTGTCCTATGTATCCTCATGTTGTACATTAAAATTGTATACTTGGTCATCCTGTATATTTACTATCTTCTACATTGTGACCTAAATGCCCCAGCAATTCCAGTTTGCTTTACTTTAAAAAATATTTCTCTCATAATGATTGAGTTTGGTGTGTGTGTGTGTGTATGTGTGTGTGTGTGTGTGTGTGTGTGTGTGTGTGTGTGTGTGTGTGTGTGTAGTTTTACAAATATCAGAAGACAACATTTTTCTTCATTTAGAGTACATCTTTCAGGTCATTGTAAGTTATGCCTAATTGGAGAAATCTCTTGCTATTTTAAAGATGAAACAGAAAAATATATTTGTGCATGCACCACAGTTGCTTTATTAGTCTGTTGTTGAACACTTCTATTTATATCTGGGCGGCTGTTGTGAACAATGTGAATAACAAACAACTACAGATATATTTTCGAGTTACCCAGAGAGAAATAATCAATTGTTGGTGTGTCAGATGGTATTTCAACTTTGCATTTCTTTAGAAAACTGCAAATTACTTTCTACAATGAGAATACTAACCTGTATTTTGACCAAGAGTGTAGAAAATTTCCTTTTCTCACACTCTCACCAACATTATTACATTTTGAGTTTTTTAAGGGCAGGTTTTTACAATGTGCAGAACCCCAGACTGGCCTTAGACGCAAATCCTCTTACTCCAAACTGCTAAATGCTTGGAATTATAAGCCTTTTCACCACACCTGGTTCCTTTGATTTTTTTGATAAGAGTTATTATAGTTCTGAAGTAGTATCATAGTAATTTTCAATTGCATTTCTATAATGACTTCTGTTCACAAAGCATTAATCTAGCATAGAAGTGGTATTAAGCACAACTTTGTAAACACACTGGCGCTTTTCAGGACATTTTGTAAACGTGTCTATTCAGAACTTTTGTCCATTTTTAATCGTTTCGTGTTAATCTCATCTTTAATCTCTCTATACAAAATCAATACTTAATTTAATATAGTAGAAAGAAAAAAATTAAGCAACTCCTAACATTTTTCAATTTTCAATAATATTATATTGTTTAAATCATTTTTTGTTTACACTTAAGACTATATAAATAAATTTAGTTAGACCTTTTACAAGGCTATATGTATTTTATTTATTTTTCGTTCATGGCTCTTTCCAAAGCCTGGGTGTCTAATTTTTCTAGGTTTCTTTCAGTCTCATGTAGTTCAGATTTCAAACTGAAGTATAAATGGAAAGAAGCACAAAAACAATAGAGTTCCTCTCATCTGATGATGCCTCTACAAGGATAAGGAAAAAGTTCAATCTTCTAAGGACCTTTGATTGGCTATAAAAAAGAGAATTCATTCCTCTAGGTCTTCCCTATTTTTGAAATTTAACTTAAATGATGTAAAACACAATATACTACTCAGAGACTTTTATGTTTTCATCAGTTTTGCACATTTTCATATGGACTTCACTTCAGTCTACAACATTCCTTCATTATTCTGTCCCTGATGTTTTTATACTGTCAAGACATAATAAAACCAGTTTGATTTACAGCATGAGAAGTTATCCACCTGGCTGACTTTGAAGCAGAGCATGGTCCATAGAGAACATGCCTATTGGTTTCTCATTACATGTAATGGCTTTTGTAATACTGATTGCATTCTATTTAATATTTAAAAAAAAAAAACTGCTGGCTAGTTTGTGATCATTTGGGTAAATGCCCCAAAGTGGTATTGTTGGATCATAGAGGAGCTCTATGTGGAGTCTTTGGAGGAAACTCCATACTACTTTCCAAAGTTGTTGAACAAGTTTACACTCCCAACAATAATGCATTAAGGTTCCATTCTGTCCACATCCTACCAGCATCTGTTGTTTTTAGAGTTCATGACTATAGCCATTCTAACTGGGGTGATATGGTATCTCAATGTTGTTTTGATTTACATTTCTTTTATGGCTAGAGAGGTTGAGCATTTCTTCATGTGTCTATTGGCCATACGTTTTTCCTCTTCAGAAAAGTTTCTAAGTCTTTAGCTCACTTATTTATTGGGCAGTTGTTTGTTTGAGGATTTGTCGTTGGGGATTTAATTTTTTTGAGTTCCAGGTATATTTTAGATATGAGACTCTTGTCCATTACCAGCACAACTATGTTTATTGAAGCATTATTTATCATGGCTAAAATATGAAACAAACCCAGATGTCCCTCACTAGATGAAAGGATGAAGAAAATGTGATATATATAAAATGGAATTCTATGCCTCCATCAGAAAGAATGACATTTCCCCATTTGTTAGGAAATGGAAAGACTTAGAAAAAATTATATTAAGTGAACTAAGCCAGGCCCAAAGAAACATAGGTAATAGGTCCCATGGTTTCCCTTATTAGCAATTACTAGTGTATGTCTGAGACATGCAGAAATTGTTAGATAAGTTGATGTTAGGTGAAGTGAACCCCATGATAAGAATTCAAATTTTTTTTCTTTTCTGTAATATTTCTAACATATTTATAAGATGACTTCTTTGTTACTTTTTATGTCCCTCCCGCATGGTATAACCCCTGTTTTCGCTGTATTTGCTGTTGGTATAATTTGTGGAGGGGAAGGGGAAAAATTTTTTAAATAGGGATACAGGTGGATCCATTGCAACAATGAGAAATACAAGACATTATGTCGAAAAACAAATTTTACAACTTTGGTTGGGGGAAAGGGGAGGGGGAAATGGGACGTAAGGAGGTTGAGATGGGAAGGGATAGTAAGGAGAAACAAAGGCGTATGCAACAATGCTTGATAAGAAATGTACTCATTACCTTGCCCATTTAATTGTAACCTCTCTGTCTGTTATTTTCACACTTAAAAAAAAAACAGAAAAAACCATAAAATATAAAGTGATTTTGATAAAAATTAAAAATGACTCAGAATAAATTATCAATGCAAAAACAATCTTTACAGAAGCAAACTCTCAGAGATATTACATGACTTTGAAAAGGATAAAGTGGCTGAATTTAATATAAATTTAGAAGTATGACCATTCAAAAATATAAAAAGATATTCTTTATTTCATTATATAACACAAAACAGAAAGTAAATGTTGTTTAGATGATTTTTTAAAACACAGTCTCTCAGGTGCTGGGAGGGTGGTTCAGTGTAGAGTGCTTGCCTTACATGCATGAGGTCCTGGGTTTGATTCCTCAGCACCACATAAGCAGAAAAAGATGGAAGAGATGCTGTGACTAAAGTAGTACCACTAGCCTTGAGCTGAAGAGCTGAGAGACAGCACCCAGGACCCAGGGTTCAAGCCCCAAAACCAACAAAAACAAAACAAAACACAGTCTCTCACTTTTGTGTGCTCAACATTGTAACACTAGTGCTTCAGTCTAGGGCTAAGATTTTAGGTGTGGACATTTATCAACACTCCTGATTCAGATTCTAATTGATAAAATTTTAATCAATATTTTGTTCTTATTAATTTTGCTCTTTGTAAATTCACATATACCTATAAAAAACAGTGTGGCCATCCCAATAACATTCTCAAAGTACTTCCTAATGATGACTTACAAAAAGTTGTTTTATATTACAACAAGGAAAACAATGCTACAAATAAGGAAAACCAATACCTAAATATTAATGATTAATAAAATAAAAAAAAATTACCACTGTTTCCAGTATTTGAAATGTACTACATATTCGATTTATTATTTTCTCATATTGCTGTACATTTAAAACTGCCTAAGTCTATGATGTTCAACAAGAATTTTATAGGCTATGAGTAGCCTTTAAAGATTATTATTATTATTATTATTATTAAGATTATTATTTATGGTTCATCTCATCATTTGTATATGGCTTATACCATCATTTGTTCCTCACTAACATATAAAGTAAAGAAGCCTTTAAATTTTAACAGAAACTGTGCAGTTAATGTCTTAAATCTGCTTCTTTACACAAACACTTTGCAACTTCTCATTAGTAAAGTTTCTATAAACTCTGAAATGTACATATTTAGTAGTATGTACCATGAATCTTAAATGCTTTATGAAAAAGTTTTACAACCTGCTAAATAGTCTTAATTTTGGCATATATGAGCAAATTCCCAAAATTAAACATATTTAAAACATTAAAACTTTTAACAAACCTTAACACTTTCTATAGTGTTCATTGTGGCAGGTTCCTTGTACAGAATAATTGAATTCCTCATCCTAGACATCTGTTGAACAACAAATATCTGGTATTATTTTGTTTTTGACATGTCAAACTTGACTTTATTCTTAAATGTGTTCTTTTGTAAGAAATACATGGTTCTAAAATTTCACGACAATTCTTTTTTTTTTTTTTTTTGTCGGTTGTGGGGCTTGAACTCTGGGCCTGGGCGCTGTCCCTCAGCTCTTCAGCTCAAGGCGAGCGCTCTACCACTTGAGCTACAGCGCCACTTCCGGTTTTCTGGTGGTTTATTGGAGCTAGGAGTCTCACGGTCTCTCCTGCCAGGGCTGGCTTTGAACCGCGATCCTCAGATCTCAGCCTCCTGAGTAGCTAGGGTTACAGACGTGAGCCACCAGCGCCCGGCTTTACGACAATTCTTTTGAATTTAATTTTTGTGGAATTGTCTAGTTTAAGAAAATCAATTACACTTTATGTATAAAAAATGTTCTGTGCTCAATTCAGTAGCACATACACTAACATTGGAACAATAAAGAGAAGAATAGCCCCTGACTGAGGATGACACTCAACTTCGTGAAGCATTCTAGATTTTTAAAAGAACAGATGCTGGAGGGGATGTGGACAGAAGGGAACCTTAATGCATTGTTGTTGGGAGTTTAAACTTGTTCGAAGACTTTGGAAAGTAGTATGGCGGTTCCTCAAAAGACTACAATAGAGCGCCCCTAAGTCCCAGCAATCCCATTTTGATCACAAACAAGACCATACTAAAACTACCAGCAAAACTATGTTCATTGCAGCATTATTTACCAAAGCTAAGATACAGAACAGAACCCGAGGCCCCACAGTAAACGAATGGATCAAGAAAATATGTGTGTGTGTGTGTGTGTGTGTGTGTACTGGAATTCTATGCCTCCATCAGAAAGAATGACATCACCCAGTTTGTTAGGAAATGGAAAGACATGGAAAAAATTATATTAAGTGAATTAAGCCAGGCCCAAAGAAATGAAGTAAGCCAGGCCCAAAGAAAGATAGGTCCCATGGTTTTCTTAATTGCAATAACTAGTATGTGTCTGCTACAAGCAGAAAACATCATATAAGTTGATGTTAGGCAAAATGAACCCCAAGATAAGGATTCAAATGGTTTTTATTTCTTGCGATTGTTTCTAAGATATTTATAAGATGAATTCTTTGTTGCTTTGTATGTTCCTCCTGCAAGCTAAAGCCCTTGTTTTCACTGTATTTGATGTTGGTATACTTTGTGCAGTGGAAGGGAAACACAAATCGTTTAAAAAGGGATGCAGGTGGACCCATTGCAACAATGAGATGAAAAAGTCGTTATGTCAAAAAATGATTTTGGCCGGGTGTTGAGGGATGTGGACAGTGGGAGGGGGGGTTTGGGGGGGAGGGGTTGGTAGGTGTGGGGGGTGGGAGATGGGCAGGGATGGGAAGGGGAAACAAAGGAGGAGCAAGTGGACCCATTGCAACAATGAGATGTACAAGTTATTATGTCAAAAAATGAACTTTACTACTTTGGAGGGAGGAGGACAGGGTGGGGAAAGTGGGGGAGTGTGGGAAGGGATGGGAAGGGGAAACAAAGGGGAGGCAACAATGCTTGATAAGAAATCTTGCCCATGTAATTGTAATTCCTCTGTCAGTATTCTCACAATAAAAAAAAATGTACTCAATAACTCAAGCGTGTAATTGTAACCCCTCTGTATGGCATTTTCACAATATAAAAAAAAAGAAACATAGGTCCTGTGGTATCCCTTATTTGCAATAACTAATGCATATCCGGGATAAGCAAAGAAGGTATGGTAAGGCGGAAAAAAGGAGTAGGCAACAATGCTTGATAAGAAATGTACTCATTACATTTTCCACGTAATTGTAACTCCTCTGTATGGTATTTTCACAATTTAAAAAAAAAAAGGTCAAAAGCATGTGCATATGACTAGATAAGATGATGTTAAGGTAAATGAACCCCATGATAAGGACACAAGTGGTGTTTTATTTCTTCCTGTGGTTTCTAATATATTTATAATGTACGATGTGATTTTTTATATGTGCATCCCCCACAGTTAAACCCCTGTTTTCACTGTATCTGATGTTGGTGCACCTCCATCTTGTATATACACTTCTCTAATTTGGGGATGGAAAGGGAAAAAACAAAATGATTAAATAAGGATACAATATGACCCATTGCAACAATGTGACACACAAGACAGTATGTTGAAAAACGAACTTTACAATTTAGGAGGGTCGGGGAGGGGAGTGTACTTGTGGAGGTGGGAGGGAAGGGATGGCGGGGGAAAACAAAGGAGGAGGTAACAATGCTTGATAGGAAATGAACTATTACTTTTTCATGTAACTGTAACCACTCTGTACAGTACTTTTACAATAAAAAATATAAAAATGTTATGGGATGGAAGAGAATATTTCTCCTATTTTACCCATATAATATCATTAACAAAGAAATTAATGCAAAACACTGATATGCAGATATTTTGAATAAATGTGTGTTTGTGTATGTGTGTGTGTGTGCATGCCTACACATTTTGGTTCTCAGAGTTTGAATTCAGTGCATCAAGGTCCCGCTAGGCCATTCCTCTCTAGATTGATGAGCTACTATATAAGCTACATCTCCATTCTTGGCTCTTTGCTAGTTCATTAATTTTTTTTAATATTAATAGGTCCCATGGTTCCTCTTATTTGCAAAAACTAGTATATGTCTGAGAGAAGCAGAAAAGGTCAGATAAGTTGATGTTAGGTGAAATGAACCCCAAGATAAAGATTCAATTGTTTTTTTTTTTCCTTTATTGCAATTGTTTCAAACATTTATAAGATGATTTCTTTGTTGATTTGTATGTCCATCCCCCATGGTATAACCCATGCTTTCACTGTATTTGTTGTTGGTATAACTTGTGGAGGGGAAGGGAAAAAAAAATCATTTAAATAGGGATGCAGGTGGACTCATTGTAATAATGAGATGTACAAGTCCTTATGTCGAAAAATGAACTTTACATCTTTGGTGGGGGGGGAGAGTTGGTGGGATGGGGAGTGTGGGAGGAGATGGGAAGGGATGGGAACAAGAAGCAAAGAAGGAGGCAACAATGCTTTATAAGAAATTCATCTACTGAGCGACATCTGGGTTGGTTCCATATCTTAGCTATGGTAATGCTGCAAAATATATCTGTGTGGTAGCTTTAGTATGGTCTTGTTTGTGATCATTTGGGTAAATACCCAAAAGTGGGATTGTTGGGTCATATGGGAGCTCTATGTGGAGTCTTTGGAGGAACCTCCATATTACTTTCCAAAGTGGTTGAGTGAGAGTGATTACACTCTCACTAACAATGAAGTAAGGTTCCCTTCTGTCCACATTCCCTCCAGCATCTGTTGTTATTAGAGTTCTTGATTATAGCCATTCTAACTTGGGTGAGGTGATATCTCAGTGTTGATTGATTTGCATTTCTTTTATGGCTAGAGAGGTTGAGCATTTCTGCATGTCTTTATTGGTCACTCTCCTTCCCTCTTCAGAGAAGTTTCTTTTTATGTCTTTAGCCCACTTATTTATTGGGCAGTATTTTCTTTGAGTATTTGTTGTTGGGGGATTTAATTTTTTGATTTCCACGTCTGTTTTAGATATGAAACCCTTTTCGGTTGCATGGCTAGTGAAGATCCTCTCCGATTCCGTGGGCTTTCTATTGATCCTGCTAGCTATGTCCTTTGCCATGCAGAAGCTCTGCAATTACAAGCAATCCCATTTGTCCAACCTTTCTTTCATTTGTTGTGCTTTTGCATTTCTTTTCAGAAAATTTCAGCCTTTGTCAAGGAGACCTAGGGTTTCTCCTATTCCATCCTGTAATGTTTTCAAAATATCTGCTTTGACTCCAAGGTCTTTGATCCATTTGGACTTGATTCTGGTACAGGGTGATATATAAGGATCTAGCCTTAATTTTCTACAAGTGATTAACCAATTTTGCCAGTACCATTTACTGAACAGCCTTTCTTCGATTTTATCTTTTTAGATCCTTTATCGAATATTAGATGATTATGAGTCTGTAGGTTCATTTCTGGGTTTTCAATTCTATTCCATTGTTCCTGAGATCTTTTCTTGTGCCAGTACAAAACTGTTCTAATTACTATGGCTTTGTAGAAGAGTTTGAAATTTGGTATTGATATTCCTCCAACACTGTTCTTTCTGTTAAGGATCGCTTTTTGCAATTGGGGGTCTTTTGTTGTTCCATATGAATTTTTGGATTGCCTCTTCTATTTCCTTGAAGAATGCGGTTGGAATATTGATAGGTATGACATTGAACTTGTAGATAACCTTGGGAAATATTGCCATTTTCACAAGGTTCATCCTTCCTATCGAGGAACATGGGAGGTTTTTGCCACTTTCTAAGTTCTGTTTTGATTTCCTTTTTCAGATTTTTAAAGTTTTCTTCATAGAAGTCCTTCACTTCTTTGGTTAAGTTAATTCCTAGGTATTTTATTTTTTGTGGGGCTATAACAAATGGAAAAGCTTTCTTGATTTGAGCCACACTTTTCTCATTGTTGGTGTACAGAAATGCCATTAATTTTTGAGGGTTAATTTTATACCCTGCTATTTTTCCAGGTTTGAATCAGCTTGAGTAATTTGGGAGTGGTGTCCGTGGGATTCTTTAAGTACAAGATCATGTCATCTGCAAAGAGGGAGAATTTTACTTCTTCTTTCCCTATTTGGATCCCTTTTATGTTGGCGTATTGTCTTATTTCTGTAGCTAGGCATTCTAATACTAAATTGAAGAGAAGTTGAGAGAGTGGACATCCTTGTCTCATTCCCGAGTTAATAGGAAATTGCTTTAGTTTTTCACCATTAATTATAATGCTGGTTGTAGGTTTTCCATATACAGTTTTTATTGTATTGAGGAATGTTCCATGGATTCCTAATTTTTCCAGAACCTTCATCATAAAGGTGTGTTGGATCTGGTCCAATGCTTTTTCTGCATCTGTTGAGATAACCATGTGGTTTTAATCCTTGCTCTTGTTGATGTGATAAATTATATTAATTGATTTGTGTATATTGAAACAGGTTTGCATCCCTGAAATAAATCCTGTATATTGGTGTATGATTTTTTGGATGAATTGTTGAAGTCGATTGGCCAAAATTTTGTTGAGAAGTTTTGCATCAATGTTCATCAAAGAAATGGGTCTATACTTCTCTTTCTTTGATGAGTCCCTGCCTGGTTTTGGGATGAGGGTTATGATGGCTTCATAGAATGTGTTCGGTAGTGAACTTTCTTTCAATTTCATTGAAGAGTTGGAGTAGTATTTGTGTGAGCTCTATTTTTAAGCTCTTGTACAATTCCGCTGTAAATCCATCAGGTCCTGGGATTTTCTTACATGGGAGGTCTCTTTTTGCTGTGTCTATTTCAATGCTTGATGTGGGCCCCTTAATATGCTTTAATTCATCTTGGTTTAGTATTTGCATGTTGATAATTGCTAGCAAAAGGTCCATTTCTGCCAAGTTTTCAAACTTATTAGCATAAAAATTTGAAAATATTCCCTTTTAATGTTCAGAATCTTGGTTGTTTCTGTGGTGATGTTTCCATTCTCACATCTGAGTTTATTTATTTGGGTGTGTTCCTTCTTTTTCTGATAAGATTTGCTAAGGGTTTGTCAATTTTGTTAATTTTTTCATAGAACCAACTCTTTGTTTTGTTGATTCATTCTTTTTTTTTTTATTTCTAATTCGTTTAACTCGGATTTAATGTTAATTATTTCTTTCCATCTATTGAATTGGGGTTTATCTTGGTGTTCTTTGTCAAGGTGGTTCAGATGTCTCATTAAGTGGTTGGTTTCAGATCTCTCTAATTTGTTGGTGTAGGAATTCAGAGCTATAAACTTGCCTCTGAGTACTGTCTTTGCAGTGTCCCAGAGGAGCTGGTAATTTGTGTGTTCATTTTTGTGGAATATCATGGACATTTGAATTTCCTTTCTAATCTCTTCCATGACCCCCTGGTTATTCAACAGTGTGTCGTCCAGCCTCCATGCGTTACAAGACTTTTTTGGTGTTGAGTTCTAATTGTATTTCCTTGTGGTCTGAGAGGATGCAAGGTGTAACTTCAATGTTTCTGAGTTTGGACAAGTTTGTTTTGTGACCTAAAATGTGATCTCTTTTGGAAAATGTTCCATGAACTGCAGAGTAAAACGAGTATTCTGATGCTACTGGGTGAAATATTCAGTAGATGTCTGTTAAACCTATTTGCTTTATGCAGTTGTTTAAATCTGCGGTTTCCCTGTTGATTTTTTTTTTTTGCTGATTTGATCTATATAGTGGGGATAGTGGTGTGTTAAAATCCTCAATAATTAATGTCGTTGGATCTATGTGAGATCTGAGGGAAAATAGTGTCTCTTGGATAAATTTTGGTGCTCTATTGTTTGGCAATTCCATATTTAGAATTGTAATATCCTCCTGAAGTAGAGAACCCATAAGTCATATGTAGTGACCTTCTTTATCTCTTTACACTAATTTTAATTCGAGGCATATTTTATCTGATATTATTATTGCAACTCCTTCCTGTTTATGGCAGCCGTTTGCTTCGTAGATTTTATTCCATCCTTTCATTAACAAAATGTGTTTGCTTTTATAGGTAAAGTGTGCCTCCTGAAGGCAGGAGATAGAATTATCTTGCTTTTTAATCCAACTAGACAGTCTATTTCGCTAAATTGGAGCTTTAAGTCTGTTAATGTTGAGAGGTAGGACTGAGAGGTGTTTGGTAGCTCCTGCCATGCTATCCACCTCTTTGGGGGCTGTGGAAACTTGGTTTTTCCTATGGTTCTTGGATTCTCAGTTTGGGTGTGGTTTCTTAGCCATTAATGTGGTCTTGTTGGGTTTCTGTGTGTAGGTCATCTTTAAGTATTTTTTATAGGGCTGGTTTGGTGGAGATATATTTTTCAGTTTTTCTTTGCTATGGAAGGTTTTTATTTGACCTTCAGTTATGAAGGAGAGTTAAGTTGGGTACAGTATTTTGGTTGAAAATTGTTTGTCTTCAGGGCATGGCATACAGCCTGCCAGGCTCTTCTTGCTTTACTTATCTATGCTGAAAAATATGAGGTGATTCTAATTGGTTTTCCTTTATAGATGATTGATCTTTTCTCCTTGACATTTTTAAGAACTTATTCTTGATCTGAATTGGTCCTGTGTAGATTATAATGTGACAATGGGAAGTGCTGTTCTGTTCTGGTCTATTTGGAGTTCTACAAGCATCTTGTATCTGAATAGGCCTATCTTTTTGTATGTTTGGGAAGTTCTCTGCTAGGATCCTGTTAAACAAATTTCCTCGACAATTAACTTCTGTCTCTACGTGCTCCTCTACACCATTTGTCCTCAGAGTAGGCCTTCTGATTGTGTATTCCAAATGTTGAATAGATCTATCATATTTCTTGGATTTGTCTTGGATAATTGTATGTTCTTTCTCTATAATACCTAGGCTGTCTTCAATCCCCAAGTTTCGATCTTCTGCATGCTCTAACCTACTGTTGTCTTTCTACTTGGTTTATTTCTTTTCCTTCTAATTGGTCGGCCTTGATGGCTTCAAATTCTTTGTTGGAGACTTGTTTTAGATCTTCTATGAACTTCTTTACTTCCTTAATTTGGTGTTCTCAAATCACTTAGTTGACTGGTTATGGATTACTTGGACTCCCATTCCTGCTGTCGGGCTCCATTCAGCATTCCCTGTGTGGTCGCCCTGAATTCTTTCAGCTGTCTGTTTATGGATTCCATGAATGCCTCTATTGATCTTTGTCTATTCTCATCCTGATGTCACAATTCCTGTGTTATGCTTTGATTAGCTTCCTCACGTTCATGCAATTCCTGTAGTTCCCTTTGACTGTTCTCAGCCTGCTCACGCAATTCCTTTATTTCTCTTTGACTGTTCTCAACCTGTTCACGCAATTACTCTATCAGACTTTGAGTAGTTTCCTGACAGTCACGAAATTCCTGTACTAATGTTTGGTTTGTCTCCTCTCTCTCTCCCTATCACGTTCAAACTGAGTCCTTTGCAAGCTTTCATTCTTTTCATTCACCACGTTTTCCAGTAGTGTTTGTAGTGCTTTGCAGGAACTCTCCTCCGGATTATTCATTAACTGTTCTGTCACTGGATTATCATGAATGGGAGTTGAGATACCCAGACTTGCCATTTTTCTCATGTTTTCCGGCTTGTTCTGCACACTTGATATGAAAGTGACACCAATTTTTTTGCTAAAACACTATTTTAAGGCAAGCATCAACCAAAGTCCTGTAGTTGCATAGTCAAAATGGCTGCAGATAGAAGCTAGTGTAACAGATACAATCTATTCAACACCAAAAAACTATGCATTAATGGGCTAAGAACAGCAAAGATGAATTTTTCAAATCAGAAATTATTATGTTTAGGGAGAAATGTGGGGAAAAATAGGATTAGAAATATGTGGAGAAGTTAAAGTAAATTTAACCAAGTCCTAATCTCAGAGAGGGAGAGGGATTGGACAGAATGATAGAAGAGAAATTAAAAAGAAGATAATCAAAAATGGAAAAACAAAAATTTAAATTTAAAAAGTGAAACATTTAAAAATTATGTAACTTTAAAGAAGTGATATTGAGAGAAGAAAAGGATAGGATGACAGGAAGGGATGATAGAAAGGAGACATGAAAAACTAAAAAATAAAAATTCTTAAAATATTTACTTGAAAATTATATGGTATAAAGATATAATACTGCTATTAAACAGTTAAGCCTAAAAGTTTGTGAATTAAGTAATACATTTCTGGATTAATTATGTACACAATGGGGGATAAGTTCTAATAATCGATGAAGGGTATTTATCTGGGGATGAGGCAAAACAGCAATTAAGTCATGCAAAAAAAAAAAAAAAAGAAAGACAAAAAAATGAAAAGAATCAAAAAAAAATAAAAACAATTTAAAAAGGACCAAAATGTCAATAGCGATTTTTTAAAAAAGCACACACACACACACACACACACACACACACACACATACACACACACATACACACACACACACACACACATACACCTAAAATAAAAATTAGGAGAAGAAGAAAAAAATGATTAATAGAAAACAATTAAAAAATTTAAAAAAAATGGTACCAAAAAAAGTTGTTTAATTTTCGGGTTTGTGTGTGTGTGAGGAATGGGAAGATCCTGTATCTCCCCTGTGTCTGTAATCAGTCTCTTCGTGGAGTCTGTGGTCTGCCTGTGGTGCTTGGTTTTCCTGTGGCCTGATTGAATTCTTACATCAGTTTGTTTGAGCAGTCAATAAAATGCTCCGCTTTATCCAGGATTTTGTGATCCTCCTTCAGGCTGTTTCAGTGGGAGGGAGATCTGCTTTGAGTATCACGAAAGAGAAAGATGGCTGTTTCCTCTAATTTGGAGATGCTGTGATGAGGCTACGTTCTGGGTAGGGTTGAGGCGTTTCAGCAAACAGTAGCTTTTCCCTGAGGGGCTAGCTCCTGAGACACTCCCAGACCCCAGCCTGGAGCCATTCTCAAGATTTATGTTTATTGAATTTCAATTGATTGTCTAGGCTGCTGTAGGTAGGGGCAGCCTCTGGTTCTGTTAACCCAGTGAAGATAGTCACTCCTCTGTGGGGCAGAACTCTCTCTGCTTGGGCTAGGTGACTTTCTACTGGGTGGATCTGAGCCTGGAAGCTCAGGTCAGATACCTGTGACCTGCTAAATTACACTTTTGTTTTCTTCCAAGGCCTGAGTTGGAGCTAGTTGCTCAACCTGGCCTTTCTCAGTATCAAAGATGATGTCTGGTGGGAGGGGGAGGGGAAGCCTTCCCTCCTCTGCTCCATGAGAAGGAGTGAGGATGTCAGGATTCTACTCAGGCAGGAGTCTTTGTTCCTGGTTATCTCTGGTCTGTGATCTGATCCTTTTCAGTTCTTGTTTGTGTTGAGTAGAATCCGCTCACCCACTGCATATGGTGCCTTTGTCCTGGACACTCTGTTGTAGATATGGTGGCTATGGGTGCCACAGATGCTGCCACAACCGTGGCTACTGGCAAGTGCTTAGATCTGTCTTCTTGCCTGGATCTTCCCTCTCTAGTCAAACTCTGTGTACAGTGTTGGCACACTTGGTGTGATTATCTAGGCTAGTACTGTTCACTGGAACACTAAAACTGCTTTGTATGTGAGAGCTTGTTTAGCCTCCAGGTTCTCCTCTACCATCTTCCTCCGACCTCCATGAAACGCTTTATATTTTATCCTGATTGGTTATTATGCAACAAATACCTTCAAATGTACATGTAGTGTCAAAAGATAGGCATATGAATATTCTCGTACAGCTCTTATTTATCTGTTATGCACTTTCACTATTATTTCTCTCTCTCTTATACTCTCTATCATTTCCTCACTTTCTCTTTCATGCTTCATGTCTGCTGCTTAGAATTTCTGGTGGTCTACTATTATCTGTCAGGATCCACTGGTTTGTGGGAACATGATATGGACAATCAGTTACCTTTGCCTTATTGAAGAGTTACAACTGTGATGTGATATTATTATTTGCCATTATAAATGGTAAAACAACAGATCTAGGAATTCCTTTTCAATTTTATTACTATTATAAATTTTATCTCATAGGAATAATTGGGATGGATAAGATACTTTCAACCTGTGACCTAAGAGTATGTTTCCTTTTACAAACAAACTTTTCCTTTGAGTATCAGTGAATAACTACATGTAATGAAAACAAAGCTATCCTATGGAAAGTAGACTGAAAAACAAGATAATGGGGAAGTGAGTACAAAGGATACCCATCATAGAGCACAGATCCTCAGGGCAGTTTATCATGTACACTTTGTGAGAATGACAATGTGTTAGGAACTATACATTAAATCACTGAACACTTGATATATATATGCAAATATATTTATATATTTACATTTGTTTATATATGCATATATGTATGTGCCCTTATATATGTACACATGTATGTTACTATACTCACAAATACACACATACATATACCCATGTATACATGCACACATGGAGAAAGACACATAGTTACAGTCAACATAAGTTTCACTAGTTGTTGAATATGCCTTAGACGGAATTCTTGGAACCAAATATGTTGAAGATGTATTTGTCTCTAAGAGTTCTTTTACCACTCCTCTTATCTCTTAAAACTGGTACGTTTTAAGACATGAGATTCGACTTGCAAAATACAGTACAAGTGATAGGAATTCATTCGGAAATCTCAGTAAGTAAAGGTCGTATGGTGTCACCCTGCTCCCCATGGAATGCTTGCTCTTGTAGACTCTCAACAACCAAAGTAGCAGGAGAATATCCTATCAGAGTATATACTATCAGAGGGGGGTTGGAGGGAGGATTTGGGTGATGTGAAGGGAAGGGATGGTAGGGGAAAAACAAAGGATTGGGTAACAATGCTCAATAAGAAATGTACTCACTTCCTTCCTTATGTAACTGTAACCCCTGTGTACAGTGTCTTTACAATAAAAATATATATTAAAAAGATACAAGGAAAACTTCTGTACTTATGGGAAGTTGTATTTATCAGTTAATATCAGTAAGGTATTGGTTTTAGGACCACAGGCATATTAAAATGTTGGATCCTCAAACTTTTTACTTGAACACAGTATATTATTTACATTAGAATGTGTCCACAACCTAGTTCAGAGTAATTGCTATGAAACATTTTACTACATTTTATGTTTTTAATGGAAAATAAAAGTATATGCACTATCAACAGATACAAATTTTTTCAATTTTTTTTGTCTTTTTGTCTGCATTTTGTGGATGGAATTGGGAGAGCAATTTTGAAAAGCTCAAATTTCATCACCAAGAGCTGTCTGCAAAATGTAAAAGGATCTAATACAGCATCTTGAATAGTATGGAACTCCGAGGAGAAGTACTTGAATTGAGACATTATCAGAAAGTCTAACCACGCAAGGACTTTTTAGAAGCACAGCTGCTAGATTTCTAATGGAGAGCTCTCATAACCCTTTGTGAAACACAAGTCAGAACCTCATTGAGGTGTAAATTGTTTTCCCTCACCTTTCTGTCAAGCTCAGTCATTATCAATCAACATTTAGCTAATCTTGAATAATCCTCTAATAACCAAATGTTGATGGAATGTTCATATGCAGAAAACCTGGGAAGGCAATCTTTTTCCAGTTAAGACAATCTATATTCTATGCTCCAGCAGAGAGAAAACTAGGCAAGCATCTATTTACAACCTTCTGAATAGTTCTGATTCTGCCCACATCAGTTATCTATCCATACCTGTGATGGAATGAGAGGATTTTAAAAGAATTTAGTGATCTAAAATTTAAATTTAAATGTGGAATGAAATTAGTTTCAAAACATCATATTAAGATATTTAGAAACAAGTGAAAAACCCAAAGGTCTATACGATTTTTTTTTATTGGAAGTGTAGGGATATTGGAAATTGGTTCTCTATATTTTAAGCAACTTGCAAGAAGAATTGGAAAAACACAATTTACATTCAGAGTAGACTTGTCACATTAATTTTTGTATATTGAAAGGCGCACAAGCCTCAACAATATGTAAATGTTATCCTCTTATTTATCTCTAAAGTTTTATGCATCTGGTCCATTAACATTAAAATTTCAAAAAAATTAATGTTTAGCTAATTGTCCAAAGGGGCTTTGCTTCATCATGTCAGTGTTGAATAGAGAATATGTGCATTTCAATGTACAATGCATCTGGATAATTGTCAACCTTTCCATTTTTCTTTCTTCCTTTACCCCAACCCCACATATCCCTTCAAGTTTCCTACTTATATTCTCACTTATGTATATTGAGTTATATGACTGTATTAGTCCACCATTTCCATCTCCATTCTTCTGCCCTACTCCCTTTATGCCCAAATCTCCCTTTTAAGACTGATTTCAACTTCATGGGATTTTGTTAAATATCTCTGCCATTGGTATGTGGCTTTGGGCTTGCCATATCCTCTCTTCCATGTTTGACCTACATAAATGAGGATATTTCTACATTTTTCTAATCTCTGAATGTCTGAGTAAGGTCATTAATCTGGGTATCCTTTTCATTTTTTAAATTTCAAATATAATATAAGCTTTGTTTGACTAGTCATTTTCTAAAAATGAGTGATATTCCTGAACACTAATATTTTGGTACCAAATTGAGACTGTAGTAATCTTGATGATAATAGTAACAAATCTATTTTAAGTAGATTGAGATGCAACTAAAGTATTTTCATTATATTTATTTCTTAGTGATCATTTTTTAATGAATAAATGAGACTTTTCCATCCAGTTTAGGTTAAGAGCGTTAAGTAATGGACTAGATGGTAAGTAAATCCGAAAATGTTTTAGGCTACAGGGTTTCAGGAAAATGTAGGATCAATGGATACTACAGTATTTTTCCTGATAATAGAATTTGAGAGCAAGTTATTTTATAATGGTTCATGTTAGGGAACAAGATAACTTCAGAGGAAGAGTCAGAAAATTTGTGGGAATCAGGGCAATCTGAAACTCATTTCCATAGTGAAAACTGATTAAAACTAGACTATTTTTCTTAAACATTAGAATTGGACTATCATTAGGGTGAAAGTTAGGTTTCAGTTGCAGCTGTGGTTAGTGTTAGCATTAGGGCAATGATAATTTAGTGTAAAACTGAAACTATCTTTGAATAACAAGTCATGTTAGAATTAGGATGAATGTGAAATATGAACCTGCTAATTATATTAAGATTAGGATATAGTTAGTGTGAGGGTTAGCCTCAATATTCCAGTTAAGGTTAGGGTTACAAAAATGGCAAGATAATGAGTAAAACTACAAACGATTTTTAGAGAGATTAGTTGAATCAAAGTTAGGATGAATAAATCTAATGTATTTGTATGGCTTTTAGAATCCAAAGGTTATTAGTACTATGGTAGGGTTACTGTTCTAGTTCAGGTTAGATTTAGGGTTAGGGAAGGGTAAGCTTTAAGGTAAAACTGAGAGTTTTCTGCTAACATTTTCAAGTAACATAAGTGTGAAATTTAACAAAAACTACAGAGTTTTCCTAATTTTCCTGTTCAGGGTTCAATAAGGTTAAATTTAGAGTTAGGTTTCTAGTAGGTTTAGATATATAGTTAGGGTTAGAAAGTAGAGTATAATTTAAGTAAACCTGCAACTTCTTTTTAGAGATATAGGAGTTCAGTAAAAGTTAAGATCAGTGGAAACTATGATAGTTTTCATGATTTGAAGATTTGAGGTTAATATTCATAATAGGGAACAATTTCAGAGTCCAATTCAGGGAATCTGTAGGATTTGGTGCAAAGTGCAAATAAATCATTTCAAAGACCATGAGTATCTGTTAGGATATATTTTCCATTAATTTTAGGATTAGGTTACTATTATCATCAAGGTTACTCTCACGGTTCTGACCAAGATTAGAGTTAGGATTATGGAAATGGAAGGTTGAGAACTTGAGTGACTTACTTCCTTTGTGTATGTATATGCACTTTTCTAAGGCTAGAAATCAAGGCTTGGGTTCTATCCCTGAGCATTATGCTGTAGGCTAGCATTCTACCACTTGAGCCATGATTCCACTTCCATCTTTATTTGACAGTGAATTGGAAATGAGAGTGTCACCGATTTTCCTATCCAAGCTGACATTGAACTGAGATTCCCAGATCTCTGCCTTATGATTAAAGGTAGAATTAAACTCATGAGCTACAAGTGCCATGGAAAGTGCCTGACTTTTATTGATTGTTTTTACTTTTGTTCAAGATCAACATTGAATTCAATATCTGAAAGCAATGCTCATTAGGTAACAAGTTGCCACTTGAGCCATATCTCCAAAAATGATTATCTTAAATAGCTGGAAATCATTAAATTTTCTTCAGATGATATGTATCATTAGTGTTGTTCTAAAAATTATCCTAACCAAAACAGATTTATAGACCCTAGAGGTGATCTGAGCAGATTCTTATGGTTGGCTTCTAATTGCATAATATTTTAGGGACATGATTTTTTAATTATTATTTTAAGTAGCAAAGGAGTTAGTAAACAAGGCAGTTTCTGCGTACAATATACCTTGATCAATGCCAACCCTTTCAACATTCACATCCTTCCTTTATGCACCTCTTCCTTCACTCTTCTTAATTTTGTAGGATATTTACTGGATTACTCTGTGCACTTCCCCCATTTTCTCCTGGTCGTTCTTGTACCTTTTCCCCCTTCACCCCTGTTTTGACTAGCCACTTACATATGATCCAGCAACTCTACTCCTAGGCATTTACCTGAAAGATTACAAACCAGGAAATAGTACATATTTCAGCACAACCATGCTTACTGAATCAGCCCAGATACCCCTCAAGATAGAAATGATTCAAGAAAATGTAATACACACACACACACACACACACACACACACACAGGAAATCCTACTTACCCTTCAGAAAGAGTATTGTACTATTTGTATCTCTCATTTCTCCTTTCTTCTGCCTGGTATCACATTGTTGTTGTACTGTCCCTGTACTGCAGTAAGTGACACATGCAAACTGATGTAAAAGATTGTCAGTGTTATCGGCTAGCCATAGATTCCTAAATATGAGTTCTATGCTCATTCTCTTTGTTTATTCATGCCTTTGAGTAGTGATTGCAGTTTCATTTGTACCATTTGCTACACAGAAAAGAGATGAACCACGTGTATGTATATATACACATATGTACATACATGTATATACATACATACATGGATATTTGTACACATATGGGTATATATTAAATACTTGAATATATTTTATATTTTTGAGAATTATGGAGCTAACAAAAATCACATGCATTTTATTTCTTAGTCAATTCTTTCAAAGCCTAAATAACTTTGTCTCCTTTGAATACATAATTTTAAAGAGAATATCACCATCTCTAATCTTTCAGTGGCCTTCAAATTAGATGTTCAAATGAGAAAAAGTTATTTAGGCTTTTTGGTGAAAGAGAGGAGTATTACTAGGGTTCTATTCAGGTGTTCTCTGCTTGCTAGATAGGACTTTATTTTTATAGCAACAAGCAGCTCAATTACTTTTGCCATACTTCTAGTCCATTTTATTTACTTGAAGTTTTGAACTTTTTGCCCGGGTCTGATCTTTGACTGAATGATCTTAGATTGCTTCTTATGTCTCCCACACAATTAGCTAGGATTGCAGATGTGAACCACTATGGCCAGCTCATTTGTTAAGATGGATGTCTTGGCAGTTTTTTCTCTGGCCTGGCCTCATTTCTGCTTCCTGATCAGCTGGGTTTACAGATGTAGGCTACTTTACTAGATGTACATGACACATTTTTTAAAAGAGGTTTTTATTGAAAAATAAAGTATAGAGGGGTTATAGTTACATGAGCAAGGTAATGAGTAATTTTCTATTAAACCTTGCTGCCTCCTCTGTTTTCCACTACCCTTCCTTCCTTCCCACCTGCACAATTACTCCTCCACTCCCACCTTCCCCTCTTCCCTGCCTAAATTGCAAAGTTCCTTTTTCAACATAGTGTATTGTGTATCTCATTGCTACAATGGGTCAGCCTGTATCCCTATTTAAACAATTTGTTTTTTCCCTTCCCCTCCCAAAGCTAGAGAATTGTGTATACAAGATACAGGGCACTGACACCGAATACAGAGAAAACAGGGGTTATACCATGGTGGAGAAACATACAAAGAAACAAAAAAAATCAGATGTTATATAATAAATCCCTATCTTGTAGTTCAATTTGCTTAAGAATATCTTATCTGGTCATATGTACATACTTTTTGAACTTTTATTCTTGTCCCAGATATATACCACTTATTGCAAATAAGGGAAACTATAGGACCTATGATTTTTTGGGTCTGACTTATTTCAGTTAATATAATTTTCTCCAAGACTCCACTTAGAGCTCACCCAGCAATCCCACTTTTGGGCATTTACCAAATTATCAAAAACAAGAACATACTAAGCTACCAGCACAACTATGTATATTGCAGCATTATTTACAACAGCTAAGATATCAAACGGACTCAGACACACCTCAGTAGATGAATGGATATATACTTATATATATATGTATGGAATATATACATATATACCTATGTGTATATATATATACATATATATGTGCCACACTTTCTTGTATATATATGCATATACATATATACGTACACATATATATGTATATGTATATATCTGTATGTATAAATACAGATATATACATACATACATATATATATATATATATATATATATATATATATATATATATATATATATATGAATTCTATTCCTGCATCAGAAAGAATGACATCATCCCATTTGTTAGGAATTGGAAAGATGTGAAAAAAATATAGTAAGTGAAATAAGCCAGGCCCAAATATCCATAGGTCCCATGGTTTCCCTTACTTGAAGTAACTAATACAGGGTACCATATAATCATATAAGATGCTGTTAAGTGAAATGAACCCCAAGATAGGGACACAAATGATTTTTATCCCACAAGCTTCTTATCTTTATATAATCCCCCCACATAAATTTGGAAGGGAGTTGTGGTTCAAGTACAGAGCACCACCAGTTAGGGAAAAAGCTTAAGTGAGAAGGTAAGGTTTAACCACAATATCAGAGTTTAAACCACAATATCAGCACTCAAATAAGTTTATTTCTTTCTTTGAGGTTTTTATTAAATTGCTCAGAAAATAGCAACATTATATTTATGTTTAACAGTACTATTAAAATCATGTTATATTCATTGATGTTATTCTTTATTTTCCTAAATTTTACTTACTCATTAATAATATCCAGTAATGAAAAGAGATGAATACTGTTTCTCAAGTTTTTATGACAGTTGAGTATATGAATGATGCATACAAGGAGTTTGTACTGAAAATAGATATTTGAAAGCTCTTCACATAAATAAATGATAGTTGAAGAAGCTGTGGGCATGTATGAAATAAACTAAAGAAATCGCAAGGAAAGATAAGGTATGATTCTGGAAACCACACAATTTTGGAAGAAAAAAAAAGGAAAATATGTAGCTTCTGGTAAGAACTTTGTAATCCACCTATACATTTGATTCCTTATTTTTAGTGGAAGGAATTTCAGTTAACTTTATTTTACAAAATTAAACATGATTGACATTTAATATTAACTGGCCTCTGTCTCCGGTAAGCTATTATTCTAACCAGGCGCCAGGAACTCATGCCTATATTCCCAGCTACACAGAGGGCTGAGATCTCTAGATCCTAGTTCAAAGCCAATTTGGAGAGGAAAGCTGGTGAGTCGTTTCTGTTCAGTTAACCACAAGAAAACTGGAAGTGGCACTGTGGCTCAAAGTGGCAGCACTAGCCTTGAGTAATAAACCTCAGAGACAGAACCCAGGCCCTGAGTTCAAGCTCTCTGAAATTATTCTTATCAGGATTTCTCTAACTTGTTTAGAAGAATGTTTTAAACTTAGGGATTTTTTATTTCATGTTGTCAGCATTGATTTTTAAGATGTGTAGAGAAAAATTATAGTCAGAACTGGTTTGTATTGTTTTGTATTACACATTGCCTCTACACCCAGAGATCAGCAGGAAAGTAGATGGCCAAATTATGACTGTTGGTAATGTATGTGGATATGTGTTTCTTTTAGCAAAGAAAAAAATTATGAGTTGGTAGCCCTTATATATAACACCTTAATAGTAATTATATATAATTACTATTATTACTAGTATTTTTTTGTTGGTTGTGGGACTTGAACGCTAGGCCTGGGCATTGTCCCTCAGTTCTTCAGCTCAAGGCTTGCAAAAGTGCCAGTTCACATTTTCTGAACTTTAAGTTGGAGATAAGGGTCTCACAGACTTTCCTACAAGTGCTAGCTTTGAAAAGAGCCCTTCAATCTCAGCCTCCTTAGTAGCTAGGATTACAGGTGTGAGCCACTAGCACCTAGCAGTACAATTATTTTGAAAAAGAAAAAAACCCACGATTGTATCCTTAAAAATTCACAATATGGCAAGTGTATCTGTAACGTAAGTTGTATCAAGGAACCATCAGCAGCAATCATTTTCAGATCTCACTATGTCCTGTCCAATGCCAGATAATATTTCATTAATTTATTTTACTTTTTCCTAACAAAGTTTATTATGAATGTAAAACAGCACAATTTTCTATTGAGTATAAAGAATTCTTTAGCCCTGGTGCTTGAAATCAGGGCCTAGGCACTCTCTCTGAGTGTCTTTTGCTCAAGGCTAGCACATTACCAATTGAGCCATAGCACCACTTCCAGTTTTTCTGCTTATGTCATACTGAGGAATCAAATCAAGTGCTTCATGCATGCTACCCTAGCACTCTACTACATTCCCAGTCATTGAGTCTTTTGTTGTTGCTGTTTTAAGATAGCATTTTACTATGTGTCCTTCTGTTGGCCTAAAATTAAGACTGGTCCCAAGCCTACTCCTAAATCAGCCTCCCAAATTCAGAGATTACAGACATTGAACATCATATTCAGCCCACGATTCTTTGTGATACTCTTTTCAGATATAGAAAGAGTTATTCTGTCTTCCTTGGATTGGATGGTTTTTGCTGTTAATCACATTTCTTGTCCTGGTATGTTGCCCCTTCTAGATCAATAGAAATATTTCAGGTTGTGATCTTGAAAATGATCCTTGCCATCCAACAACATCACATTTTTGTGAAAAGCACTAGCTGGCCTAATGAGCATAGCAGCCAGCTGGAGCTCAGCTATCTGATGGCCTTAGGGTCCAACAACGCAATCATTACTGTGCACCTGATGAAAACTGTCACAGATAATTTTGATTTATTCCATACAATTCTCAACTACTTGCCATTCTCAGTTTTGTATGCTTTAAATACTGTTAAACATTAATTACTATTTCGTCATTCTCACAAGTAACATATATGTCTTACTTTAAAATGTATTCAAACATGCAAAAAGTTATCGTAGTTCTGTTCACCAGTGGCTCATGTTTTAAAACCTAGCTACTTTAGAGGTCAAAAACTGAGGATCCTGGTTTAAAACAGCCCATGCAGAAAATTGTGAGATATTTCTCTCATTAAGAAACCAAAATCCAGGGCTGGGAAGGTGGCTCATTAGTAGAGTGCTTGCCTTGCATGCATGAAGCCCTGGGTTCGATTCCTCAGCACCACATAAACAGAAAAAGCCGGAAGTGGTGTTGTGGGCTCAAGCGGTCAAACGCTCGCCTTGAGCTGAAGAGCTGAGGGACAGCGCCTAGGCCCAGAGTTCAGGTCCACAACCGGCAAAAAAAAAAAAAAAATCCAGAAGTGGAGATGTTGCTCAAGTAATAGAGTGTCAGTTTTGAGCAAAAAGACTAAGCAAGAATAATATGTCTACTTCTGACTCCATAATTTACTTATGGAACACTCACACACACTCACACACACACACACACAAACACACACACAATTTACAAAATATACACATTCTTCTAGACTCTCCTTCTTGAGCAGTACTCAATGCCATTAACTTAATGCATGTTTTCTCCAAATAATTTTGGTAGGGATTAAACTACACTTGTATTATGATACTGCACTTTTTGTACTTTTTGTTTTGCAATTTTTTGTTACTTATGTAAGAAAACAGTGTTTTGTGAAGACTAACCAGAAATAAGCGTGTCGGTAAATAGGTAGGTGGCAGGTAGACTGAAACTTGCATATAATACCACTTGAAATTGTATTTCTCCAAGTTTAAGTATATATATACATATGTATGTGTTTAAAACTTCTGCCAAAATTTTATTTCCATTAACAATGATCTATTTGTTCCATTATATAAATTTAACGTATTGTATGTTTCATAGTAGATTAATATTTATAGAATTTCTTTTCTTTGGAGACAAGATTCTGCAGTTTAGACCAGGCTTTCTTCAACTCCTAATTCTCATGTTTCAGGTTCCTGACTATTGACTGTAACAGTACTTGTGACGTAATCTACAGTCAAACTGTTAGACCTGGAAAGGATAGATTGGGAAGCCATCTCAAACAGCCATCAAAAAGCTGAGAACTGTGCTCTGGGAAGGTCAAACAGTCAAGGGAAGACAAAGGTATGAGTTATTATCTCAAGAGTATTTAAGTTAGAGCTGTTGGACACTAAAAGATTAAGACTTTGGAGACAAGATGGATGTCTGCTATGGTTGTAATGACTATGGCTCCCTTCGGCTCTCTAACAAAAAGGGATTTATCATTATGTATACAAACAATACCTCATGTTAATAGTTGTAACCACAAGCTAGATTGATGCCTTAGTTTGTGAACATACCTGTAGGCACTGACCACCTCCCACCCCTGTAGTAGAATGAATATAAAGCATGTTAAGCAGGATTTTGGGATGCAGAAGCTGGCAATGAGGCTGTGGGTCCTCTGGTGTCTTCTTTCCTATCACTTCCTGTGATTTCTCAGATTTTTGGCCAGGTATCCCATCATCTTTGCTGTTCCATGGTTATTGTTAGTTACAGTATTGATATTCTGAACACCTCAAAAAAAACTATGGAAAAACACCTCCTTGAACAAGATTCAGAAGTGTATAGGAGCACCTCAAAAGATAGTAAACATCAGCAGTCATCCTGTGATTTTCTAGCAAGAAAGTACAATTCAGAAGTATCTTTATTTTTAATAATATAAAGAGATAGATAATTGTCTTTTTGTATATTTTGTACTTGATATTGCATAAATTTTCAGAAAAATATATACATTGTGAAATAATGTTAATTTTTTCATAGGTTACAAAACCACGTCACTGGAGTAATGACCTTAATGTCTTATTTCAGTTGACTGAATCAGATTTAGATGAGTGTGAATTGCCCAATTATGAACATTTCTCCATGAAACTCAACAACATAGAACGAAGTGTGAGGGTCAGGCCATTCCATACCTCTAAGGATTTTACATATGTTAGCGTAATATACACCCACACTGCTCAGCAATATACACCCACACTGCTCAGCACTAATGGCACATTGTTGTGTCATAATTTTCTTTATATCAGAATTACGCTAGAGCTTAAAGTAGAATGATGGGCTGTACATTTTCAAAGCAAGAGTGATGATCACCCCCTGCAATTATTCTCAGTGGAGAATCCTTCCTATACATTTTACTGACTTAGCTTCTACTCTATGCTTTACCATTATCAGGGAGGGTCACACTGTATCGAGCTACAATACTGCGGCAACCTTAGCTGCCTTTGAATTTTACCTCCAATCTTGATCCCAAGGTCAACTCTGCAACTCTAATCACATAGTTAGTAGTAACCCGAACTTTTCAAGCCTGGTTAAAATTTCAGCTATCATTGCTCATTGCCAGGGTTAAAGATCTCACTACTTTAGATTTATTGTTTATCTTCTTGTATTTCCAACACTGCCTTTGAAGTTGGTTTTTGAAGTAGAGCTTTTAGTTTGCATTTGATTTATGGAGGTGTTAGTGATTCCAGCTGTACCGCATATATTACAATGTAAGTAATTTGATGTTTTGATATATGAATTTAATTTTGGCAGTTGAGGAAGTGAATACACATCACTCACAAAAGTTTATTTATGTGTATTGGTATTGCTTTATTGTGAGCTTCCTAAAAGCCAGTCATGAGAGAACATGTCCCTAATCCCATCACTTCTGTCACTGAGACAAGGCTTGAAATGTCCAGACCACTTGGCACTTCATAGTGAGAACCTGGCTAAAAAGAAGGGGAGATAATAGCAAAAAGAGAAAATGAATATTCCAACAGTTTTGTTATATGTGCTTTACACGTAGCCATTAAGACCACCATAATACTATTTTTTATGACTTCTTACCTACTTTTTTCATGTTCTGAGCTGTTTTATTTATGGATATCTAAGAAATCATGTAAGAATCATATAAGAAATCTATATAAATCACATAAGAAATCATAAAAAGTAGATTGGTAGGGATATATAATCCAAAAGGAATAATTTCAGGAAACTATTAAGAACATAAAATATAATGCACACCTAATATTTTCTCTTTGTTGAAAACATCAGCAGTTTTAGTTTATTTATTCTGATAAAAAAGATTATAAACTAAGTTACAATAGTATTCCAAATGGAACACACAACTAGAAATATGAAGGGTAGTACTAAAGAATGCTACTGCTACCACTAATAGAGTAAGAATGAAATTTAGGCAAAACTACTTCAGAGTAAAAGCCACAGGACAGCCCTAACATTATTTCTTTGTTTCATATGAAGACAAGACTTTTTTTAATAAAGACAAATTTTCACAGATATTAATATCAATTGGGTATATATTTCTTAAGGCCTTCAGGAAGGATGCTGTGGACCATGTTGATGGAAGTTGACTTCTCTGGGACCTAGTACAAAATGTGCAGACACCATTCCAAGCACTGCACCTGCATTAGTGTAATTTTATGCTTATGACAGTTCTTCAAGTTAGGAAATTAATTATTTTTTATTTTTTTATTATTATCTTTTAGTCAGTCATGGGACCTAAACTCTGGGTGCTGTCCCTCAGCTCTTCAGCTTAATGCTAGCACTCTACCTCTTGAGCTATATTACCACTTCCGGCTTTTTCTGTTTATGTGGTGCTGAGGAATCGAACCCACAGCCTCATGCATGCAAGGCAAGCACTCTACCCCTGAGGCACTTTCCCAGCCCTAAGTATTTTATTAAAAGCAGAAGTAGGCAACAAGGCCAAACAAATTTCCCGAGTACCTAAGACTGACCAGATGTAGACCCATAATTCAAATCCAGGTTTTTACCAGGCATATCTGAGAATATTCTGACCTTTCAAGAGCTATTGAGTAGATGATCTCACATTTTCTTCCTAATTATGGTTTATAACGGCAATAACATTGCTACAGAATATAAGTATTTTAAATGAAAGGGTCTGGGTAATGACATTGTAAGTGATTTTTATTCCAAATGAAATAACTGAATGAACATCATTCAGTTTCCACTGTTTATTATCCCAGGAGTAATTGCTTAAGGAGAACAAATGCATGTCAAAGACAGCTGTACTGATGATGAACACAGGCTTTTATCATTAAGTACCTTGAATACACAAGGAATAGTTTGCCATGGATATATAATACAAAATGAATAATTTTTGTGACTAGTTTCTTCCTTGTTGTACCAAAGAAAATTTATTACCTATTCTAAAACATATATCAATTTAATGGATATTAGTGTTATCAGTATAAAATTGGTGTGCATAATATATGCAATATATTACATAACATAAGAATGATATATATATAATATATGAATAATTACTGATATTTTATAACTACTATAAATAATACATGTATAAACTGGTTTTAGTATTATACTGTGAAGGATACAAGGAATGACATCTTTATTTAAATACATGTATTTGTATGTTTTAGTCACATAATTTATTTTTGTGCCAGTACTGAGGTTTGAACGATGCTCTGGATGTTGTCTCTGAGCCATTTCACTCAGAGTGGCTTCATATATCTATCCTCAGATCTTGGCCCCTAAGTAGCTGGGATTACAGACATATTTTTAATTCCATCCATGGCATGTTCTTACATAATTATTTTTGAATGTTCAATTATATTACAACATTTCATTTCTAAACCAATTCAGGACAAATAACTAATTATTAGATAAAACTATATGTTCCATAAAATTCTAAGGACCATACTTTGCTACAAATTTTCAAAGATATTCCTAGTTTAATTCCTGAACAGACAAGTAGAAAAATTAAGTTATGTGTGCATAATATATGTATTGTTATATTACATAACATATAAAGGATATATTTGTAGTATTTGCATAATTAGTGATATTCTATAATTACTATGAATAATATTTGTATAAAACTGGTTTTAATTTAATACTGTGAAAGATACAAGGAATGTCAACATCCCTATCTTGCCTCTTTTTCAACTGTATACAAACTATGCTACAAACATATATCTTCAAGAAAGCTCACCTTTGTAATCACATATGCACCTTCAAATATTCTCCTCATCACTATAAACATCCTCTAAGATTGGCTACACTTATCCACTAGAATCATCCTACAACCGCAAACACTGTTATACTTTCTGAATAAAGTTGCTCCTCCTCATCTTCATCAACTTCCAGTAACTTCACTGAAGAACATTTTCTCCTGCTTTGCCTTAGACATATCATCCTTTGTTATTTCCCAGCAAAGAAATTGTGGCTTGCAGGCTTGAGCATTTGTACATTCAGAGCTTCTTTGGTTGTGAATTTTTCCTTTCCTTTCTTGGTAAGAGAGCTGGAATAATAAAAAGCATTTAAGGCAATGTGTTTTAGTGTAAATGAAAACATACTGATTTGAAAATATTAGAAATATTCGTTCTTTTTTATTGTGAAAATACCGTACAGAGGGGTTGCAATTAGATGGGCAAGATGATGAGTACATTTCTTATGAAGCATTGTAGCCTCCTCCTTTGTTTTCCCTTCCCATCCCTTCCAAGCCTCCACCCACCCCCTCCACCTAATCCTCCCCCCCCATAAAAGATGTAAATTCGTTTTTGATATGACAACTTGTACTTCTCATTGTTGCAACGGGTCCACATTTATTCTTATTTAAAAGATTTGTTTTTCCCCTTCCCCTCCACAAATTATACCGACATCAAATACAGTGAAAGCAGGGGTTATACTGTGGGGGAGGGACATACAAAGCAACAAAGAAATAATCTTATCAATGCGTTAGAAACAAATGCATGAAAGAAAAAATAAACATTTGAATACATATCTTAGGGTTTATTTTCCTAACATCACTTTTTATCTGACCTTTTCTGCTTGACTCCTACATATACTAAATATTGCAAATAAGGGAAACCATGGGATGTCCCTCAGTAGATGAATGGATCAAGAAAATGTGCTATATATACACAATGAAATTCTATGCCTCCATCAGAAAGAATGACATTGCCTCATTTGTTAGGAAATGGAAAGACTTGGAAAAATTATATTAAGTGAAGTAACCCAAGCCCAAAGAAACATAGGTCCCATGAAATGTTAATACTTTAAATTTATTTTTCATTCAAATATAATAGGGGTGATTTTAGTGGTGCATGCCTTTAAATCTAGCTATTTAGAAGGCTGAAAACAGAGGATCATAGTTTCAAGCTAGACTAGTTAAATGGACCACGACACACTTATCTTCAACTAAGAACCAAAAAAGCTAAAAGTTGAGCTGTGATTCACATGGAAGCCTGCCAGCCTGAGCAAAAAGGAAAAGTAAAAGAACCTGGGCTCTGAATTTAACTCATAGTACTAGCACACATATTTTATGTATGTATGGTTCCTAAAATATTCTGTGAGTTAATTTGTTGAAACCTGGTCATAGATTAAATATGAGGTGTGAAAAGTATGTAAGTTTGAAATGACTGCCAGCTATTTTGACAAGACAACTAGAAGAGTTATCACTTAATTAAATAGTAACGCGGAATAGGTATGTATATAAATATCAAAGCTCACTTTGGGATCTTTTTACTTTGTTAAAATCAGTAGCTAGTTGTCAGTAAACAGGATGCTATTAAGGACTTGAATTAAAGAAAAAAACAGAGCTGCAGAGAAAAAAACAGAAATAGTTACATGTATTCAGTGATAACAACCATGAGAATGAACATTACAGAACTAAGCCCTGGGATACACAAATATGTACAACATGACAAATGAAGAAAAACAGTAATATGTAATGCAGACTTATATGGATAGGTATTTTTAATGTTTAAGGGCTACGAAGTGAGTGTGTGATGACCTAAAATTTAAGAAATTGGTAAGGGCAATTATCCCTTGGACCAAACATAGCTAATAGTTTAAGTAAAACACGGCCACAATATTGTGTCTTGATTTACCATAGTAAAAACAAGTCAATATTTGGAAAGTTATTTTTTGGACATGTGGTTGGTGTGACAATTACTGACGTTTGTTCAAGTGTCAGTAGAAGGGTACAGTTTTAGCACAATGATAGAAATCTTTCAGGGATCTGGTAAATTTTCCCTCTGTCTTCAATTTCCTTTTTTTCTGAGAACTAAAATATCATTACTGGAAGCCAGTCCCAAATTGTGCCTTTTCCAAGTTATCAGATATTCAATCCAATACATGCCCAAATAATAGAGAATAGGAACAAGTCTACATTGAGCACTCACAGTAGACAGGTCTCTGGACTTTCTCAGGAAGAGCTTTCTGCCATTGTGGGATGGATAGGGGTGGATAATATACAAAACAGACATCATAGATTGAAAGTATTGTGCTAAGTTGACACCTGAGATATTGGATGTTTTAACTGCATAGTATTGGTTTTCATGAATCAGTTAATCAGATTCTTTACACAATATGATATTACTAGACTGTGGAATGCATGTTTATTGCATTTACTTTGTATAACATATTTTGAAATTTGGTATAAATTGTTCATCTTTTTTTTTTTATATGGATTACTCCTAGTTGTCAATAGTGAGGAAATGCCCTGGAACTTTGTAACTTGAAGTCTTATGTTGCCATGTATCATATCCTATTTTCCTTTTACAGAGTTGGTAAAAAATTATATGTAATTTATTTTTTATTTTATTTCTTATCTATTACAGAATTTGAACTCAGAGCCTGGGCACTGCTTCTGATGACTTTTGCTCAAGGTTAGCTCTCTACAACTTCGAGGCACGGAATCAATTTTAGTTTTCAATGATTAATTGGTGATAAGTGTCCCGCGGGGACTTTTCTCAACCTGGCTTTGAACTGTGATCCTCATATTCCAGCCTCCAGCTTAGCAAATATTACAGGCATGAGCTACCTCCACCCGGTTATACGTAATTTAAACTGTAGTTTCTGAAGTGTTTCATCCTACATTGAATATTTTTTCTTACGAGCTTTCTAATAAATATGTAATCTATTCAATTTTGAAAAGTACTGTGTACCTCCCACTTATTTGTGGCATTTCTGAAATCCAAGTTTCTCTGTGTGTCAGGGTGGATACTTTTGCCTGTAATAAGTATGTTGAACACATAACATCTGGCTACTTACAGAACAAAGGATGTGAAGCTAGAGTAGCCAGATAAAAAACTTCCAGGACAATTCAATGGCAACTCATGTACTCTCTCTGTAGGTGAATAGGCAGCATAGAAAAGAAATTCTTATATTTCAAAGTGATTGAGTGTGTGTGCACATAGGTGTTCACTTATTTATCTGTTATTATAGTTTTAGATAAATTCACTAGTACAAAACAATATTTCATATATATATATATATATATATATATATATATATATATATATATATATATATATATATATATATGCAATAACAGTTTCCAAAATCCAGGGAACCACCTCCATGGGCATCGCTTTTCTAGGTTGCTCTTTGGGTAATAAGAATGAAACTTGGAATTGTCCTGTGGTAGAGAAATTACTCAGAGACTCAAGCATTTTTCTTTTAATATGTTGCTTGTTCCTAACTCTAAAATTAGGAAGTCTGTTAATATATATGTTATATTATAGTATATTTAATATATTATATATAATGTATAATATATTGTTTATTATGAAATATATTTCATATAATACCTGAGAATATTATATATTTATGAGGAAAAATACAACAAACGTATCAGTCCATACTTTCCTAGCCATGATTAGCTTCAGTACAGTTAGGCACATTACATCTCAACAGGAAAATTCTACTGAAGTTCTGATCACCTTGAGCTATATAAGAATTCCTGTAAAAGGAGCCTCTCCTCAATTATGAGAAAAGATACGTTTGGAAGTTTAGTTTAGTTTTTTTGTTTTGTTTTGTTTTGTTTTTATGGCCATTCATGGGGCCTGAACTCTGGGCCTGGGCGCTGTCCCTCACCTCTTCAGCTCAAGGTTAGTGCTCTACCACTTGAGCCATAGCTCCACTTCTGGCTTTTTCAGCTTATGTGGTGCTGAGAAATAGAACCCAAGGCCTCATGCATGCCAGGCAAGCATTCTAATACTGAGCCACCAACCCAGCCCACATTTGCAAGTTTTTGAGAAGAGGAATTTGGCATTTGCTTTGCATCCTTGATTAGTCATGAATAGATATCATTTTGCTCCAAATTTTGTCTCCTTGTAGGTTCTGTAAACAGTTACACATCAGCCTCATTCCATCACATATTTTTAAGTCCTTCTTTTATTTCTTTTTATCATTATTGTTTTGTTGTTGTTGCATTTCTGATCCTGAAGCTTGAACTCATGGCCTAGGCAGTGTCCCGGAGCTCAATGCTAGTGCTCTACCACTTGAGCCATGTACCACTTCTGGCTTTTTCTGTCTGTACATGCTTTGAATCATAATACTCAGATGTCAGCCTGCAGGGTAGCTAGGATCACAGGTGTGAGCCACCAGTGCCAAGCAAGTTCCTCTGTTTTAGATATTATTCTAAAAGCCTCCTATCCAATGTCACTCCTAAGATAGTAAATGGACCTATGCCAATAGTTCCTTCACACTCTCATCTCCTGTTATGGCTATGGTGTATCTTTTGCAAATTATATTGAAACTACTTCACTGTTCTCTTCCTAATCCATGATTCTAGATGTGTTAGTAATAATTACTTAAATTTAGCGGCTATAAACCCTAAATCTCTCAATTATTAATTTCTTTAATTCTTTGAATATGATTATTTTTCAATACAAATATGAGCTTATACTCACCTTCTTGAATTTACCCCTTGGCATGAGCAGTGCCTGGGCCTATTCTACCTCAAATGCAAGAGGTTGGCAAAAGAGTAGCTACGGTATTCCTGCCTAAGAGTCAAGACAAGTAGTTGAGTGCCTAAAAGAAGCAATGCATTCCTGGCATGGAAAGGGGTGGGAGAGACAACAGCCTAGAGAGCAACCTGACAGTCACAACATTTAACAACTTCTCCTTTGGGGAAACTGATCTCCTGCATAGTGGCAGTGAGATAACTCACCTAGTGAATTTTCATATATGAAGGAAGTTGTCATGTCTCACTACACAACTCACTTTTAGTCAAAGAGAGGGTCATTCTTTTGTGTCCTCCTTAGGCCCAGCCTCATTTTATCTCCATCTTAGACTTTGCCCAGACTCTATTCCTACCAGAAGGTCCCTGGTGAGGAGGAATGTATGATCTCTTGGCTTTTGATTAGCCCTATGGGAACTGAGGCCACTTTTAATTTTGATCCTGTTCATTTTGACAAGGCTGTGGTGGGTGGTGAGAAAGCTCATTCTCTGAATTGTTCCCTATTACCAAATCTCTTCAGAGAAAGTCAAGGAATGACAGATTCTGCCTGAGGGAATGAGTTTCTCCATTTCCAAAGAGGTCAATTAATATCTGATTATGAGGCCCACATGGTGATCCTTCCCCAGATCCTCCGAACAGGAGTGGATGTTACCTCAGACATCAGGCCATCCTCATATTTCTTCAGCTCTTTCTCATGCAACTAAAGGCCACAGGAGTTGAGTTGACAATCAAGAAGAAATGAGAGTAGCAGAATCATTGGCATGGGGAGGAATTAGAAACTCTGGGTGAAAAAAAGGGCTCAGAATATCTAGGATCACACATCATTTGGGAATCACATCAAAAGATTAGGGAATAAAAGTAATAAATTGCTACCTAAATTAGTAACTCCACTGCTCTGACTACATTACAAGTGTTCTCTCAAAAGGTAGCTGTCCTATTTTAATGAGGAAAAAGGAGAACATTCTTTCCTCACAAAGTTCTACTAAGTGTCTTCTTCCATAAACTAGGTTGTTCTTACCCTATACTTGTTGGTTACTTTCCTTTGCTGGATTCAATCAATGACACTTGAAAGTGTTATCATCTTCAGACATGTAATTACATTTTGTTTTAATCCATTTGTTATAAAATAAAACAAATTTTGGGGAAAATATGACTATGCTATATTTTCTTCCATGCCATAGTTATTTGATGTTATTAAGTATTATTTTAATAGTTTCATTTTTAAAACTTGAGGAAAATGTTTTGTTACTGTTAGCACTAATTAGTTGCACCATTTTTTGGTATTTTTCCATATCTGTATATTTGTTATTAAGCTTCTAACATTGTATTTTCCCCCTACTGTTGCCTTCTTAAAATTGCCTCAAATTATAAACTCTATATGATGATCTGTATGTGTTCATTGATATATTTAAATTTTTATATAATATGCACATTTTATATGATATTTTCATCCTATTGTAACTGCTCTGAAATCAATAAGGAAGTCCTTCATTAAAGAAAAATCACAATACCACAAAACTCATTGAAATTAGGATTAGGTATCTATCCAAAAATATTTAGCAATGATATAGTAGAAACATCCACTTCTCTTATATACCAAAACATGTTTATAGCTATGAAAGGTGCATTTTCTTTATTCTCTCTTTATGGAACATCCAGGTTGATTACACAGTTTGGTTGCTATGAATGTTGCTGCCATGAACATGTTTGTTCATATTGATTTATATTCTTTCAGTATGGATCCAATTTGCAATAATGGTCTTCAAGATATGTGTCTTTTTTGTATCGAGTAAACTTCCATCATGATCTCCATATGGGTTGCACTAGTTTACAATGCCACACCACCAAACACAGTTCCTGATTTATTTCAACCTCTCCAGGAGTTTATTTGTGTGGTGATAGCTATTCTGGTGTGTAAGATGGGATGGCAGTGACTTTCCTTTTTATTTTCCTATGTATTTCCTGTGTGGATAAGAATCTCAAACATTTCATTTATTTACTAAACACATTGGTAGTTCATTATTGATCAATGTCTTTCTTTTTCTTTTGGTATTTGATCAATTTTTAAGTTTAATAATATTTGATTTTTCCCATTCCAAATACTCACTTTAGTAAAAAGATTTTTTTTTCATTACAGTGTTGTATTGCTTGGATATTTAGATTTTGTGAAGGCTAAGAGAATTTGATATTGTTCTCTCAGTCAAATTATAAGCATGTAAAAATGAAGTGAAGTTCTTTCTGCACATTTTCTCCAGTACAGATTTCTCTGCTTTAATTTTATGTCATACTGGATGCCTAACTAAGTCTCTGTGTGTGGATGATTCAGTAAGAATTGCAGAATTCGCCACATAGATTTTGGAGCAAAGGTAACAGCTGGTAACAGGGCAATGATTCAGAACACAGCTGAGACTGAAGCTGTGATCCCTTCTACCTGTGTTCAGCCCCCAATCTCTTGTAATACACCGCTCACGTCCCATGCAGCGGTTTCTTTTTCTATCCGAGATGTTTCTGGAGCTTCATGTTGTTCTTGCCTCCTAGTATGCCAACATGAGGGGAGTGAAAGCAAGCAAGGCAGATGTGGCAGAGGAATTTATTTTTAAAAATTGTGTAAATACCATACAGAGGGGTTACAATTACATGGAAAAGGTAATGAGTACATATCTTATCAAGCATTGTGTTGGCCTCCTTTGATTGCCCTTCCCTTCCCTTCCCAACTCCCCGCCCCCACCCAGCGGTCCCTCCTCAGACCCCCGTCCCGCCAAAGTTTTAAAGTTCGTTTTTCAACATAACATCTTGCACATCTCATTGCTGCAATGGATCCACCTGTATCCCAATTTAAATAATTTGTTTTTTTCACTTCTCCTGCACAAAGTATGCCAACATCAAGTGCAGTGAACACAGGGGGCATACCATGGCGGAGGGACATACAAAGCAACAAAGAAATCATCTTATAAATATGATAGAAACAATCACAAGAAAGAAAAAAAATTTGAGTTCTTATCTTGGGGTTCATTTCGCCTAACATAAACTTATCTTACAGTTTCTGCTTGTTTCAGACACGTACTAATTATTGAAAATAAGAGAAACCATGGGACCTATGCTTCTTTGGGCCTGGCTTACTTCGTTTAAAATATTTTTTGGTCGGTTTTGGGGTTTGAACTCTGGGCCTGGGCACTGCCCCTCAACTCTTCAGCTCAAGGCTAGCACTATCCCACTTGAGCCACAGTGTCACTTCCAGCTTTTACAGTGTCGCTTCCAGCTTATGTGGGGCTGTGGAATCGAACCTAGGGCCTCATGCATGCAAAGCAAGCACTCTACCACTGTGCCACCTTCTCAGCCCTGGCAGAGGGTTTTTATCTGAAGATCCATCACACTTGGGAGCTTCTGGCTGAAAACACCAGAAAGACAAAAGTGAAGAAACACTTAAGAGAAAATGTAAAACAGAAAGCCACAATGTTTAACCCTAAAACCAGTTTCTAGGATAAGGAGACTCAAGAACTGGTGTCACCTGAGGAGAAAGAGGAAATATTCAGGAACAATGAGAAGGAAATATTCAGGAAGAATGGGAGGGAATAGAGAGAAAGAGACCTAGACTACCTAGAGCTGGGACCTCAATGTGAGCTTAATTTTAATATGGGAAACCAGACCCAAGGACGCAATACCTTACAATTTTGATTACTCTCTCTCATGCAACAAAGCCTATTCCAGATCTACTTCCACTCAGCATGGTGTCCATTCTGGGATCCAAACTGATTGCTGGAGGTTCCCAGGGGATGCAAAGAGTGAAAACCAAAGGGCTAAAGCTCAGAAAAGACACATGCCATCACTTCTCACATGTCATTTGTCAAAGTAAGTTCTACAACCAAGCCTGGTATCAATGGGGATAGGAGTAGATATTGAGAGCATTATAATAGCATCTACTATTATTATCATATAATAATCTAACATCTATTGTTTCATCAAAGGGAGAGAGATAGCATTTCTCCCTTTTTAAGAGTATGGGACAGGGCATTCTATAGAATGTTCTTCAATTGGGGGCTCTCTGCCGTGGACCAGCTCTGTCAGGACGATGGAGGATACCTAGGGGAGGAACCTGGAATAGGGGGGGAGATGGCAAACAGACAACTCACACACATTAGGAGTGGATGCTGAGTGCGATTTAATGAAGAGGATAACAAACTTTTATAGCAAATGTCTCCATAAGAAAGGGCAAAAGGTTACACAATCTTGCTCCAGGGCTTCATTCTTGGGTGGTCACCAGCTGGTCGCCTGAAAGGCACTTGTTTCCAGCTTATCTCTAAGAAATATAATGGGTTTCGATGTTTGTCACCATCTAACCATTACCTTATTTCTATAGAGGCCTAGATCTAGCAAATCTCTTAGTAAATAAAAGAGAGTAACAGGAAGTTCTTTCTCCTAAGTAGTTATCTCAGCAATTGCCATACATTCTTTCTGTTCTAGCCATGCCTACAGCTTCTTGTAAATCTCTTACAGACAGTTCCTTCTGCTGAAGTGACTTCATGAAACCCCCAATACTTTTATATTTACTTATGACTTGTCTACTCGCCTCCTTAAGAGGGGTTTCAGGGTAGCACTTAACTCTGGTGAGTTAGTCATATTTTTAAGACACTCATCAGATGTTGGAGCCGTCAACACTCTTAAGAAAGAGCTTTGAATAAAGGAACGTTGAGCATGAGTAAGTACAATGAGCAGCAGAAACAGTAAAAGATTAATAGGCACTCTTATACAGTGAAGAAAAGAAAAGAAAAGGAGAAACACATCTTTCCCAGGGGTTTGCCAGCCTTTCCAGGAGTAGGCCTCTTTGAAGCCCTATTCTCCGAGGTAGACTTCGGTGAAGTCCCAATACTCAGAGATAGGTCTCTGTAAAACCCCATTCTCTGAGGTAGACTTCAGTGAAGTCCCAATACTCAGAGATGGGTCTTTGAAGCCCCATTCTCAGGTCTGAAAGCTGGTTTCCCATGCTAAGCAGACTCCACTGGAGTAGGCGTGGCAGCTCTCTGAATCTTTTCTCCCAAGATTGTGGCTATGAAGTTTCGGAAAGGAGAATTACAATGGAAAAGTGAGTTCTCAAGCTGGGTACTGATGGCTGACACCTATATTCCGAGCCTGAGATCTGAGGATTATGATTTGAAGTCAGTCTGGGCAGGAAAATCCATGAGACTAATCTCCAATTAAACAAAAAGAGCCAGAATTGGATTTGTGGCTCAAATGTTAGAGCATTAGCTATGAGTGGGTGGGGGAGGGACAGAATCTTGGTCCTGAATTTAAACCCAGGATTGGGGGGTGAGAGGGAATGTGTTCTCAGTGCATGAAATCAAGGGTGTATGGTCAACATCACTATTGATGTTAACTTTGGGGTAGAGTTGATCAGTTTTATTCTGGAAATGATTTGTTCCACTCTTCTCTGTCCTGTATTCTTTAAAAGAAATAGCTTTGAGCAATCTATACCTAAGATGTGTGGATTGCACTGAAGCACTGGTTTCATTTTTTTCTACTTACAAAATGATACATAAGTAGTGTACAAGGGAGTTTTAATTTAATATGTCGGTTTGTGAGCACATCTTGATCGATGTCATCAATTTGATCATTCTTCTCTTCTCTTTTTTGATCTTGTCTTCTCTATCTCACCCCCTCCATTTATGTGGTCACATTTTCACACATGTTCATTGAATATTATGACTGTATTCTCCCACTGAACCAGTTTGGCAAAGAAATTTCTTCATTGTACAGGTAAAGAAGATGAAGAGGACTACAAGCCCAAGACAGCATAGCTATTACTTTGCATCGAGATTATTTGACTTACAAAATCTTCACCAAAAGAAGCATTATAAAAAAGAACATGGCCAGGAACTAGAAGCATCTAGCTTTGTGTGTGTGCTGGTTTTGGCGCCTGAGTGCTGTCCCTGAGCTGCTTTGCTAAAGATTAGTTCTCTACCACTTGAGCCACAGTACCACTTCGAGCATTATGGTAGTCAATTGGAGGTAGGAATCTCATGGACTTTCTATCTTGGGCTCATTTTAAACCACAATCTTCAGACCTCAGTCTCCTGAGTAGCTATGATTGCTGGTGTGAGCCACTGGCAGCTAGCAAAACATCTATTAGTTGTCCCAATTAAACATGTGGAGCAATAGGTCATTTGATACTTGTGACACTCAGATAATGATTCCTCTACTTGTTCCTTTCTGTTGTTATTACTTGTGTGATAATGCTTGCTCAGGTTTATATCATTGTGCAATCATTGCTCCATTTTGTTCAGTAAACAGCTTTTCAGGACAGGAGAACTGTGAGAGGAGAATATGGGATGAAAATTTTATCTGTACTTCTTGTGGCCTGGCAAAAGCTTCTCAGAATGTTTGCAAGCAGAAATAAGAGTCCACTTCGGCCGAATAAAATGAAAGACACACACCTGACACAGAAGCAGTGCCACAGAAGGACAAACGGGAAAACTCATCCAGGCTCAGAGCGAAGCATCAGTATGAGTTGTTCAGGTGCATGAAAATTTGTGAAGATTGTCTTTCTAACCATGGAGAGATCATTCAATGCTGGCATTTACAATATGTTCCAGGACTCATATCTGTTTAGGTCTGTTTCCTCTGAATCATCTTTGATAAAGACAGAAATGAGAATGTAACAATGGAACCTAATTATGTTTTCTGAATGAGATTTCATCTCTTTCACAAATCAAGTAAGGGTTGTAATGAATGACTTTGATTTCCTGAGAGAAATTCATGTTTGATTCCTTGTTTCTATTAAGCTTATCAACTGAATAACTTTACATATGTAAGCTGTTATTATAACAAATATGAAATAATTTTTTTTATTTTTATAGGAGAAACCCAGTTTCCTTTTCGATAGAAAATATTTATCTGGCTTCCAACCAAAATCTTTACATCTCAGCCTCCAGAGTACATAGGATTGCAGGCATCAGTCACCTCTCCTAGCTGAGACAAATATTTTTGGTATGGAAAATCACTATGATATAGAACATGAGGAATGAAGAATTTAGACTAACAAGGAATATTTTGAAAACATTAACAAAACTGAAGTTATCACAAACTTGCCTGCCTCAGTGAGGAGAAAAATGAGAAAGAAGTTACAGAGGCAGAGAATTGGAGACTAAAGAGAAGTGAGTGAATAGTTCTTTGTTAGAAGAGCTACTGAAGATTTCTTTTTAAGAAAATTCAGCTTGATATAGTGGTACATGTCAATAATTCTAACTACTTATGAGCTAGACTCTGGAAGGTATAGGAGGTTTGCAGTTGGTATGGTAAAAGTATAATACTGAGACTTCAATATTTAAAACACACTGGTGACACATAGTGATAAGAGAGGCAGAAGTAAGAGGGTCATGGTTTGAGGCCAGCCTAGGCAGTTAATAAGAAACTATCTGAAAATCAATCTAAAGCTAAACAAAGTGCTAGGTGTATGGATCAAGAACAATTATCCAGCAAGTTTGAGGCCCTGAGTTCAATCCCTTCTCCTGAGAAAAAAAGACAAGAAAAAGGAAGAAAGATTATAATACAATTTTCAAGATATTTCCTTTGCAACTTTCTGCTATAATTTCTTTCTTCAATTGCCTTAAAATGTTTACAAAGTCACTTACACAAATGACTACCATCATTTGGGGAAATCACAAGGAAGTCTTTGCAACCAGCTTTGTAACAGAGCAATTTTGTCAAGCAGATTTCAATGAGCTGAAAATGAGATAATGGGCTCACGAAATTGCACTTTATAGCTATGTGTCAGAATGTGAGGAGCTCATAAAGAGGATTTATTTCTTAAGAGAAGAGGAGGATTAAGTTGATTTATCAACTTGAAAAATTACGGTAAATTCTGTTGCTATTTGGGATACAATTTCAAGCAAGGTGTTAAACCAATAAAATTATGGTTGAGATTTTTATAAAAGCTGTAAGATAATTTTTTCATTGATTTTTATAGAAGCTATTCAACAATTGTTGGATAAATCACAATAATGCAAAAATGTGTTCTGTGTCATCTGATGGTATTACCTATCTCATCATCTAGGGTTGGAAGAATGTTATCTTCATTTTAAAAATGCAGAAATGGAGGCATGAGGAGAGTTGGTGTGTTTCTGAAGGCTGATGTGTAAATGACAATTGAGATTGAGCAGAACCAGAATCCATGGCTCAGATTCAATTCATGATTTGGAAACCCCGTGACTATACTAATATCTAAAACTCTTGTGCTAGCTGGGTGACATTTTACATGTTTCTTAGAGTAGTCATCTGTTTTGGAGAATTAAAGAATGTACCTTGGGAAGGTGGTTCAGTGGTAGAGCACTTGACTTACATACCTGAGGCCCTGGGTTCGATTCCTCAGCACCAAATAAGCAAAAAGAAAAAAAGCTAGAAGTGGCATGTGGCTCAAGTGGTAGAGCACTAGCCTTGAGCTGAAGAGCTGAGGGACAGCTCCCAATCCGAGTTCAGGCCCCACAAATGGACCCCCCCCAAAAAAAGAATATACGTTTTGTGAAGTATTATGCACAGAATATGAAACAAGAATTCCCTGAATTCTGAAGTTCTTTATGTATTTCCCTTTAAATTATTATTTTTAAGACTCAAGATAGTGAAATTATTAACATTCTTTACATTCCAGAAAGCATTATTTGAACCCATTTGGAAGAATTTCTACAATAGTATTGTAATGTATGGGTTTTTGATGTGCTTATTTGCCTTCTCTCTGTATCTGCTTAATTGGGTTATTTATTGTATGATTCATGTATTAAGAGTTCTTTATATATTATGAATAAAAGCTATTTGACAAGAATTTTATATTTTGCTTCATTATATTAGCAAAAATGTCTGCTTTGTGTTTGAATAGATTACGGTTTTATCTGAGGATGTGCAGGACAAGAATTAAGTCACATAAAGAAGAACGAAAGAGAGGAAAAGGTGAAAAGGATAAGAAAGGAAGAAAAAAGATCAGAAGTTCAGTATAGCTAAACAAAAAAAAAAAAGATAATTTAAAAAGAAAAAAAAGAGAAAGAAAACAAAAAAAGAAAGAAAAACACACTCACATATCCCTAAAATAAAAATTATAAGAGGAAAAAAATTACTGGAAAACAATTTTTTTTCAAAAAAGGCAAAAATTAAAGATTAAAAAAAGTTTTAGAAAAGAGAAAAAAAATTTTTTTATATAAGGTACCAAAAAAAAAAAAAGAAGAAGAAAAAACTTCTTTGATTTTTTTGGGAGGGGTGGGAAAAATCCTGTATCTCCCTTGTGCCTGTAACCAGCCTCTTGTTGGAGTCTCTGGTCTGCTTGTGGTTGTGCTGCTTGGTTGGTTTCTTAAGTCAGTTTGTTCGAACAGGCAGAAAAATGCTCTGCTTTACCCAGGATTTTGCTATCCTCCTCCCAGGCTAGTTCAATGGGAGACAGATCTACTTTGAGTATCACCAAAGAGGGGGATGCAGTGATGAGGCTAGGTTCTGGGTAGAGTTGAGGCCTTTCAACAAACAGTGGCTTTTCCCGGGGGCTAGTTTGTGAAAAACTCACAGAGCCCAGCCTGGAGCCATTCTCAGGGTTTCTGTTTACTGAATTTCAATTGATTGTCCTGGCTGCTAGAGGGAGGGTCAGCCTCTGGCTCTGATTACCCAGTGAAGAAAGCCACTCCTTCGGCTGGCGCTGGAGCTGGGTGACTTTTCCCTGGGTGGAGGTTAGTCTGGCAGGTCACGCCGCCATTAAGTTCTTGTGACCTGCTAAATGACTCGTTTTATTCCAAGGCTTGAGTTGGAGCTAGCAGCTCTGCCGAGCTTTGTCGGTATCCAAGATGGAGATCTCCAGTACTGGGGGGTGGAGGGGTGGCCTTCCCTCCTCTGCTCCCTGAGAAGGAGTGAGGACGTTAGGCTTCTACTCATGCCGAGTCTTGGTTCCTGGTGCGTCTCTGGTCTGTGAACTGCAGGATGAAGATGTCTGCTCCTTGTCGGTTCTTGCTGGTGTTGAGTAAAATCCGCTCGCCTGCTGCTTCTGGCTCCTTCGTCCTGGACTCTCTGTGGTTCAGGTATGGTGCCTGCGATCACCGCTGCCACCGCTGCCGCTGCTGCAGCGGCAGCTGGCAAGAGCTCAGATGTGTCTCCTTGCCTGGATTTTCCCTCTCTGGCCTGACTATCTGTCCTGTGATGGCATACTTGGTGTGATCTCTGGCTTAGGACTGTTCACTGCAACTCTAAAACTGCTTTCTATGCGAGAGCTTGTTTAGACTCCAGCTTCTCCTCCGCCATCTTCCCGGAACCCCTATGTGTTTGAATAAAAATGGATGACATCTTTGCCTGATTTCAGAGCAACTGAGAATACTTTCATTCTAATGCAGTACTCTTTATCAGATCAAGAAACTTCCCATATAATAATTTTGACAAATTTTTACCATTCTGCTAGTTTGAAAAGATAAGATTTATTTTAGAGTTACAGCAGGGAATTCCCCTGTGACCAGTCTCCTCTACAGGCATGGAACCCCTCTTTGCAAACTGCTGATCATAATGGAAGCAAATTTTTGTTTGTTAGCAATGTCAATTTTTTGACCTATATACTCAGGATGTTTTCCCAGGAAACAAATCCACACGTAGAAATTAGATCATCACAGCTGTTTGAAATGGCATTAGCAATATATATTTGTATTATTGATGTGCCATATCGCTATATAAAACAGTTTGTCACATAACAGTTTGTGAAAGAACAAACAAATGAATAACCTAGAATCTGGTATGGCAGTAACCTCTAGATGATTTTCTCATATTTTCAGACTTTTCATAAACATAAATAATAGAAGCCAAATGAGGTGATTTATACCTATAATCCTAGCTACTCTGAAAATAGAAACGTGGATAGTCGCAGTTCAAGGTCAAACTGGAAAACATACAAGAGACCTCTATCTCAATCAATAAAATCTGGATGTGCCAATGTGTGGATGTCATCCTACCTATTACTGGACATACACCTAGGAAGTTCAGTATCTAGGTAGCCTAGGAATAAACAAATGCAAGATTCTATATCAAAAACAATCAAAGCAAAAATTACTGGATGTGGCATGATTCAAGTGGTAAGGTGCCTGCCTGGCAAATGCAAGGCTCTGAATTTGAACCCAAGTACTTACCAAAAAATATTAAAAGTAAACATTATGAATTAATTCTCTAAATAATGTATCTGTAAATATTGTATATTCATATAGACTTGATAAAATTATATTGTGGTTAATATGTCACAAAATAAAGTAACTGAAGTCTCCATAAGGTACTTGTGAAATATTAATGTCGCATTTGTGATGTATAATAGAAATACTTAAATAAATTGGAAAAAGCTTTCAAGGGAATTATGTGTGTTCTTACAACATCATAAAGATCCATACTAACCTCAATATAATTTAATGATATCTAGAAAACAGAAGTCAATATTGAATGTTTACATTAAAAACAAGTTTGCTCCCAAACTTGAGATGAAATATACCTTGCTAATTAGGAGGCAGAGATTTAGAAGACTGATATAATGGACAGTTTTGACAAAAAAATTCATGAAAAACTACAAAAACAAAGAAAGCTAGATATAATGTAATTTTCCTGTTATCTCACGATGTGGAAGCCATAGGTAAGAGATCATTGCTCAAGGGAGGCTTCGCCTGAGAAATAATCTAAAGTGGTTAGAGCCTTAGCAATTTCAAGCACCAGTACTGCCAAAGGAAAAAGAAAAGAAGAAAACAGAAAATGAAAGGAATGGATAAAAAGAAAATATTTTCTCTTCATTCTTGGTTTCATTTCATTGGATACAAGAATTGACAATATTTTGTTTACTGTTTCAGGATTCAGGCCTCTCTAATATAAAAGCATTTATTTCAAGTAAATATTGTAATATTACTATTTATTAACTTATTATTAGACCTTTAGGTTTGGAGATTGAAATCATGGCTTTGTATATATTAGTCTCATTCTACAACTTAGCTGTATCCAAGCTCTCTTGTATAGTTTTGAAAATTATTTATGAATTCTTCAATAGTTAGCTACTATACTTTTCATCTTATATTTTCTCTCCCACCTTTTCCCCTATGTATTTTATTTTATGTGTTGAAAACTCAATTTTATCTTCTAAACTTAGAATTTTGCTTTTGAGTTTACAGAGAAGTCAGTTATTTGTGACATCTTTTAAAATTATATATAGATATAAGTATTTCATATATATGATTGATTCTTAGAGTTCATTGTAATAAGCAACATTTATCTGTTCATATGGACATAGCTATTGAGCCATTGCGATCCTCTCCTAAGAATAGCTTCCCTTGTTCTTGCCATGTGAATGCTTAGAGTGCTGTGAATCATATCCAAGTTTAATTATTTGTCTTTTACTATCTATTGGATTAACTTGTAGATTTATGGGCATATCTAGTTATTAGAAATGAGGAAAACCATGCAGCATATATTTAATTGGATCTGGTTTATTTCACTTAATAGCATTTTTCCCCCAGTCTTTCCATTTCTTCAGAATGCGGTAATACCATTCTTTCCCATGGAAGCACAGAATTCCATCAATGCAACAGAATTCAAGATCCAGAAATGAATCCACTCCTATAGGCACATAATCTTTAATAAGGAAGCCAGAAACACAGGATGGAAGAAAAACAGCCTCTTCAAAATATTGGTTTAACTGGCTGTACACAGAAAACTGAAATTAGATCATTTTATATCCTCCTGCACCAGAATCAATTCCAAATGGATTGAAGAGCTCAATGTAAGTCCAGATGCCTTAGGAATCTTACAGGAAGAGTTAGGGGAAACATGAGGGCTCCTTGGAATAGGTCAAAATTTCCAAAGTAAGTCTGGATAAATGGGATTACATCAAACCAAATCAATCATTTGTCAGACTCAAAAGCCATGAAAAAAAAGAGATAGTGTAGCACAGATTTATTAGGGAGCAAACCTACAGATAAGAGCCTCAGCCAATGGTAAACCCTTTCTCCCTTTTCTAACTAGGTTATTTATAGTGGGTTTACATGAATATAAGTGTTTTCTGATGGGGATTAGTCAGAAAACAACTAATGCTAAGACAGAGATAGTATGTGAAATGAGTTGTAGCTGGAGAAAGGGAGGCATTAAAGCAGGAGTGTCTAGTTCAAAGACTTGGCTTAGTGCCAGCTAAGTAAGGTATAGCTGCACAAGGGAAGAGGGGTAGAACAGGAGTGGTTATAAACAAAAGCACTGGTCTGAAGCCTCAAAATAAGGACCTCAGTCTGGGTGGACCAAACAGTCTCTAACAATAAGTTTTATTTAAATTAACAAGCACGATTTTAAACTTTGCAGAGTGGGATGGTACATAGTCACAGGCAATTTCTCCTATGTCAGGTAATCCAGTCTACTCTTTCACATGTTACCCAGTAGCCAGGTTTCAACGCAAATGACTACAATGAAATTGTACAAATGAGGCTGTGACTTTTCCCTCTCATGAATCAAAATTATGTCAAACGATTTCTGTCTTCCAGATGTTTACACATTTCTCAGGATCTTTTTTTTACTATTTTGTCTTCATTATTGATAATCATAGTACATTTTGTTGTCGTTGTGTGTATATGTCATTTTTAGGGCTTGAACTAGATGTTTAATGGTCTCCCTTGTATTTTTTGCTCATGGCTGATGACACTCTATCCTTGAGTCACATGCTCACCTTATGTTTCTTGTTGGATAATTGGAGATAAGTTTTCACATTTTATCTGTTTGGAATGACATTGAACTAAAATATTCAGGTCTCAGCCTCCTGAGTTCTAGGATTATACACATAAATGGCTAACACCAATTTTGCTTTACTGTTATTTTAATTATGTGGTAGAGGAAAGTGGAAGTATATTTGTGTTAAGTGTGCAATTTTCAAATACAAGTTTGAATCAACTTGATATAATATAACTGTTATTAATTTTAAAGTTAAATCAATGAGTGTCACACATTCCCACAGAAATATAATTGAAAACAAAAGGCATAATTGTTTTCTTAAATCAATCAATGAAACCATAAATTACTTTCACTTTACAAATCATATTTTATTTAACTTAAATTAGCAGACTTCTTTGAGTAAAAGTAAATATATTACTTGTATACCACAAGAAACAAAGTTATTATAGTTAAGAATAAATATTTCATCACACCCAGAAGATACGTTTTAGTATATTCTCACTAAAAAGAAACGTTACATGCAGAAATTAATGGATATGATGGAGCTTATCATTACACAATATATAAATAAATGGGATTACCACTCAATACTTTAGAAATATGTAAAAAATAATTATGTATCTTGGAGCCAGTAGCTCATGCTTGTAACCCTAGCTACTAAGGAGGCTGAAAGCTTAGAATCATGGTTCAAAGCCAGCCTAGGCAGGAAAGTCGACGACCCTCTTATCTCCAATGAGCCACCAAAAAACTGACAGTGGCTCAAGGGTTAGAGCACTAGTCTTGAGCTAAAGAGCTGAGGGACAGTGTCCAGGCCCAGATTTCAAGCCCCACAACTGACTAAAAATAAACAATTAAAATAAATATTTTGACATAAATGTTAAAATATATATTCTAAAATTTTTAAATCCTCACTAGATATACTAGTTTATATAAATATAGAGATGTTTTCTTCTGGATTTAGTTGTCATTGAATTTTGTAAATCACATATTTGTCACTCAATTCATATTTGTATGTTTATATACTTATATACCCTAAGTATAATTAAATGATATGTGATAGGCAGTGCTGTTTTAGGAATTTCACTTGGCTTTTTAACATTAACCCTTCTACCCTAAAATCTATATACCCTCCAACCTTATCAGAGATTTCATCTCATTGGAGCAAAAAAGTATAAGCTATAATCATTGTTTGGAACAACTGTAACATTTTACAAGAATTTCACGTAGTTTAAGATCAAAAACATTCAAGTCATCTTAACCATGCCAATAATAGCAAAATGTCTTCTGTTCTTTGCAGTCTCTTAAGAGATGAAAATCTTTAATTATACATCTATTTTTTTCTGCCTAACATGTTATATCTTAGGAAGATCTTTTTGGGTAACCCTCTGTTCCTGACTAGAAGACCGCAACAAAGGCAATATGGAAAATACTTGAAAACAATTAAAAAAGCAATCACAGATACTCCTCTAATCACCAGTTTCAATGAGAATATACATTAAAGTAACACGTTTTTGTTGCATTTAAAGAGCAATAATAAAAATTTAATTGGCAATGAAGAAGATAACAGAAAACTGTGTTTGAAGACATCTTGACTTTGAACAATTCAATATAAGCATAATGGATTTATCTTGTTTTTCTATGGAGTTGCCAAAATAATAGAGACCAACACCCAAAGGCAGGAAAACACCTAAGCCAAAATAGTAAACTTTTGTCTATAAAATAATCGTGAGTGTGTGACTCTTCCAAAGTCAGGCTTGCAAAGAGGAAAGTGTATTTGCTTTGGAGTGAACAATAAAAAATATAAAAATCCTTTATTAATGTTTTACATATCTTGACTAGAACTTCTCATGTTGGAGAAGAGGAAAGGTATGAAAAATTTCAAGATTGTTTGACTATTCCCGAAGATCATTCTTATTTATCAGCTATAGCCTGGGTTACGCTTAGTATCATGCTTGTTTAAATTTAGAAGCATTATTTGTTTCTGGGTTATAAGCCGCAAAGCCTTGAGTATTAATAAAGGTCATTTCCTAAGAGGTGAAAGTTGCTGTGTAAACAAACCTAAAATATCAAAGACAGCATAGTGGAAACTATTTTCTAGCTATATGACAATCTGTGGTGTAGATTTTGTTTCGTATTGTTCCAGGGGACTCATTTTTGTTATCTTCTTTTTCACCATCTAGTGTTCCTATAATATTCTATACCATTCTCTGATGACTATAATTTTACTGGATTCTCTAATTTCTCTGTTTCTGTTTTACCTTTTTTAATTACTTTAGAAACTCTAACTCAACATGACATAAATTATCTTTATAATATTAGCAAACAGATTTCATTTCCATATTCTTACCCTAGCCTTCTACATAATTTTGGTACTTAGTGATCCCCAAATGTGCAAATAAAGATAGGGAGCTTCTTATTTAGATATTATTTAGTATTTCAAGACTTCATTAATTCAAGGCCCTTAGTAGTATGTACATCATACATGTATACTAAGCTGGTGGCAACTTTTTCTTATTCTCAGAAACTAGGAAATATGGTGTCCCTGTAGTTTCATTAGGAAAAGGATGTAGTTGAATTAATTTACTAAACCAAATCTGCTGTAAAGTATTTCTACAAGTTATTTGGCTTAAATAATCCGTATTTACCGTTTTACAGTTCTAAAGGACAGAAATCTAAAAGAAGTCTCACTAGATTAAAATAGAGACACCCACAGAGCTAAAATATTTTTCAAATGATTCTAGTGGAAAAGACATTTATCTCCTGTTCTGCTTCCCAGAAATTCAGAATCTGGGTTGTTATTTTTTCCTTTATCTTCTAATGTAGGATCTTTACATCTTTCTGATGGTTCTTACCTAATCATGTCCCTTTTGAACTACACCTGGGACTTTTAACTACCTTTGAGTATACTTCCCCCATATGATAATTATTCAAATTTGTTCTCCTTGGGTAATGAGAGGTTATTATTTTACAAACATATATATAATGCAAATCTACATTTGAAGGATTAGGTATGTGGGAAAGACAGATATTCTGTGAAGGTATTTTGCTATGTACAATGAGTGTGTAGCATTCTTTCTATTATAACCTGTTATCCTTTCATTAACCTGAATAAGATATTTCTTCAATGAAATATAACTAGAAAAAATTTAGCCCCTGAAAGCAATTAATCCTGATTAAAACATTGTCATGTACTAGAAATCATAAATGCCTGAAGCAGTTCTGGCACTATCACATTTTATATATTCTGCATACAATCTTCTCTTTTCAAGAGCATTTGATTGTTATTATTTTGGAATTATGGTTAATATTTATTTGACTGCTATTTTTAAAGAATGCATCACCCAATGCTGGTTCTCTTTTTCTAACTTTTTTGGGTCTAATCTATTTTTGAAAGAAAGGCAGCCATTTGAATTACATGAACTGCTTATTGAAGTTGAATCAGCATGGAGAGGAAAGGAAGAAAATTGATGACTTTGTGGGTATATCACATTAAAAATGTATCTGCAAGCTATTTATCTTAAAATCGTCTGTTTTTTATTATATAAGATTCTGATATAATTTAGTCTCCCAACTCACACATTGTTAATGCAGTCTTATTTCATGCCTCCCAAAAACGAATACCAAATTACTATTTATTTTTAAATTATCATTTATTTAAAAATATATTTTTAAAAAATTAGTCGAGGGAAATGGTTTATTAGATATTTAGAGTCATGTTCAGACTCTAAGGTGAAAGCCAGAGAGGGGAAAAAATCCTGATTTTATTCTTCCTTGAGCCACTCTGATTTATTTCATCTGTTTCTGAAAGAATGAAATTCTTGATTTGAAGCCTTTTGCTTGATATCCACAATGAGTCATTCTTCCATTATTAATAGAATTTGGAGAAAGGATGAGAATTCACACTAGAAATAGGAGAAGAGGGAAAGAGAAGAAGAAATCTAGATATTTTATTCTTCCTCATCACAATCACAAGGTCTGGATAATGATAATGGATATTAGATACAATGCTCTAGAGTGATTAAACACATCTATAGAAAAGATAACCCTACAAGTGATCACATGGAGAATGCTTATTTATAAAATATTATAATAATTTCCTACAGAAAATGTTATCTATTTGTTAAGTTCTTGGTTAGGATTTGTTTAATTCTGGTGTGCTATAGTCAACTATCATAATGGTATACAAGGATGGTAAGAAACTAACATCTTAATATCACATTCTAATATTAGCTTAATTCTGCCTGTGTTATATGTATGAGGCTGTATTTGAGTTTTGCTTCAATTTCACATGCTATATTCTTCCAGTATATAAATTGAAGGAAGACTCCCTCTGAAATATGCTATTTTATGGCTAAGGGAAAACAAGTCAGCTTTTAGACACAGACAATGAGATAGAAATCTTCCCCTAGAAATAATCTTTCTCCAATTCTGGTTCACTTTTGTAAGCTGAAATAACTCACATAACCCATTTTTACATTGCAGGTAGAGGTAAATCTCACCTACAGAAGCTGATGCAAGACATAGAGTAATATACCAAGATATGCAACACTTGAGATAAAGAGAAAAAAAAGAGAACTATAATACAATCAATCATACTTGTGCTCACATGTCTCTGCAGGAAGGAAGGTATTATGTACCTTTGTTTCTAAACCTACTGAGATCTTCAAATCATGTCTTTTATGCTTGGATGTTACAGGAATTAGAGAACATTTTGATACTGAGACAGCATAAAATCTTGAAGAAAGCTGGACTAATCATTTCAATACTACCTTTTGTTCTCCAAGAAAATAAACCATTTTAAAGACAATACTTTATAATTTCTTACCTAATATCTTTTATTTTCCAGAAATGGATTTTGTTAATATATGTGACTATCCAACAGAATAAATATCTTCATTTATATGCATCTTGTGCAGACAGCAAGTCAATTAGATGTAGGTGTGAGTTCATCAGTAGCACTTTTTCAAACTGCAAAACTTCGTTTAAATAGAGATACAGGTGGACCCATTGCAACAATGAGATGTACAAGACGTTATGTCGAAAAATGAACTTTACAACTTTGGTGGGGGAGGGTGGGGGGAGGATTGGGTGGGGGGACAGGGGGAGGATGGGAAGAGATGGGAAGGGGAATCAAAAGAGGAGGCTACAATGCTTGCTAAGAAATGTACTCATTATTTTGCCCATGTAATTGTAACCCCTCTGTACAGTATTTTCACAATAAAAAATAATATAAAGAAGAAAAATAAATAAATAAAACTGCAAAAAATTTGGACAAGGAGATAATACATATATTTTTTCCATCATCAACTACCAAATCCTCCTTCTTCCTTCCTAAGAAACACACCCAATTAATAAAAAGTCATAGATATTTGGCTCTTGATCTTGAAAATGAAAGCAGAACGTTATGGCTGTCTGAGATGATAGTTAATAGTGTTTTACATAGTAATGTCACATGCAACAACCCTATGAATCCTGCAGGTCTTAACACTACTTCCTTAGTGATGTAATAGGAATGTCAGCTTTACTGGATGTAGTTTTGTTTCCACTTCCTTTCCTACCACCGGACCTAAATTATAATACATATTATGGGTGTGTTCTCTTCTTTTTCTGATAAGATTTGCTAAGCGTCTGTCAATCACTTTGATTTTTTCAAAGAATCAACTCTTTGTTGTGTTGATTCTTTCTTTGTTTTTTTTTATTCTAATTCATTTAATTCTGATTTAATTTTAATTATTTGTTTTCGTCTACTGCATTGGGGTTTATTTTACTGCTCTTTTGCAACGAGGCCCAGATGTCTCATTAAATTTTTGGTTTCAGATCTCTCCAATTTGTTGATGTAAGAACTGAGAGCTATAAACTTGCTTCTGAGTACTGCCATTGCTGTTTCACAGAGGAGCTGGTAGTTTGTATACTCATTTTTGTTGAATAACATGAACACTTGAATTTCCTTTCTAATCTCTTCCATGAACCAATCGTGATTCAGCAGTGTGTTGTTCTGGGTCCTTGTGTTGTTACAGGACCCTCTTTGGTGGTTTTTAGTGTTGAGTTCTAATTTTATTCCCTTGTGTTCTGAGAGAAAGCAAGGTATTAATTCAATGTATCTGAATTTGGACGAGTTTGCTTTGTGGACTAAAATGTGGTTTATTTTGGAAAATGTTCCATGTGCTGCTGGAAAACCATGTATTCTGATGCTGCTGGTTGAAATATTCGGTATGTGTCTGTTAAATCTAATTTACCTATGCAGTTGTTTAGGTCCGCACTTTCTCTTTTTAGTTTTTGCCGAGTTGATCTATCTAGTGGGGAAAGTGGTGTGCTAACGTACCCAACAATTAATGTCCTTGAATCTATTTGGGATTTGAGGGAAAGTAGTGTTTCTTGGATAAATTTGGGTGCTCCGTTGTTTGGCGAAAGATATTTAGAATTGTAATATCCTCCAGAAGGAGATATCCCTTAATTAGTGTGTAGTGAACTTCTTTATCTCTTCTCACTAGTTTTAATTGAAGTGTATTTTATCTGATATTAGTATTGCAACTCCCACTTGATAATGGGGGCCCTTTGCTTGGTAGATTTTGTTCCAGACTTTTATATTGAAAATGTTTTTCTTTTTATGAGCAAGACGTGAATCCTGATGGCAGCAGATGAAGGATCTTGCTTTTTAATTGAACTAGACAGTCTATGTAGCTTAATTGGAGAGTTAAGTTCATCAATGTTGAGAGATAGGACTGAGAGATATTAGGGAGTTCCTGCCATTTTATCCACCTTCTTGGGGGCTGAGGCAACTGAGTTCTTCCTATGTTTCTTGGATTCTCAGTTTGGGTTTAGTTTCTTGGCCTTTATTGTGGTCTTGTTGGTTTTCTATGTGTAGGACATCTTTAAGAATCTTTTGTAGGGCTGGTTTGGTGGAGATAAATTGTTTAAATTTTTCATTGCTATGGAAGGACTTTCTTTGACCTTGGGTTATGAATGAGAGTTTAGCTGGGTATAGAATTCTTGGTTGATAATTGTTTGTCATTATGGCATGGCATACATCATTCCATGGTCTTCCTGCTTGAATTGTCTCTGCTGAGAAATCTGAGGTGATTCTAATTGGTTTCCCTTTATAGGTGATTGATATTTTCTCCTTGACAGCTTTAAGGATGTTTTCCTTGGTCTGAATTGATCCTGCGAGGATTATACTGTGAGAGTGGGATGTCCTGTTTTGGCCATGTCTATTTGTATTTCTAAAAGCTTCTTGTATCTTAATAGGCCTATCTTTTTGCATGTTTGGGAAGTTCTCTGCTAGGATCCTGTTAAACAAATTTCCTATACAATTAACTTCTGATTCTAGGTGCTCCTCTACACCCATTATCCTCAGATTAGGCTTTCTGATGGTGTCTTCCATGTGTTGAATAGATCTATCGTATTTCCTGGATTTTTCTTGAATGGTTGTATGTTCTTTCTCTATAATATATAGGCTGTCTTCAATCCCCTAGAATCGATCTACTATCAAGACTTTCTACTTTGTTATTTATTTCTTTTCCTTCTAGTTGGTTGGCTTTGATGGCTTCCAATTCTTTGTTGGAGCTTTGTTTTAGATCTTGTATGAACTTCTTTACTTCCTTAATTTAATGTTCAGTGTTTATTCTCAAGTCACTTAGTTGATTGGTTATGGTTTCCTTGGACTCCCATTCCTTCTGTTGGGTTCCAGTCAGCGTTCCCTTTGTGGACTTCCTGACTTCTTTCAGCTCTCTGTTTATAGATTCCATGGATGCCTTTAGTGATCTTTGTGTATTCTCATGCTGCTCTCTCAATTCCTGTATCACTCTTTGATTAGCTTCCTTATGATCACTCAATTCCTGTAGTTCTCTTTGAGTGTTCTCAGCCTCCTAACACCATTCCTCACTTTCTCTTTGTCTCTTCTACGCCAACTCCCGCAATTCCTGTCTATCTCTTTGACTGATCTCAGCCTGCTCACACCATTCTTTTATTTCTCTTTGAGTGTTCTCAAGCTGCTCATACAATTCCTGTATCAATCTTTGAGTATCTTCCTCAGGCTCATGATATTCCTGTATTGACCTTTCGTTTGTCTTCTCTCTCTCCCTATCATGCTCACATGAAGTCTTTGCAGGTTTTCAATCTTTTCATTTACCATGTTTACCAGTAGTGTTTGCAGAGCTTTTTGGGAACTCTCCTCTGGATTATTCATTTTCTGTTCTGTCCCCTTATTACCATGAGTGGGATTTGAGATACCCAGATTTACCATTATTCTTGTGTTTTTCAGGTTTGTTCTGCCCATTTGTGATGAATGAAACACCAGTTTTGTGCTAGAGCACTATCTTAAGGCAAGCATCAACCAAAGTCTGTAGTTGCAAAGTAAAAAGTCTGCAGATACAATCTAGTTCAACAGATATAGCTATTCAACATCAAACAACTATGTATTAGTGTGCTGCGAACTGCAAAGAAGAATTTGGCAAAGCAGACATTATTAGGTTAAGGGAGATATGTGGGTAAAAATAGGAATAGTGGGATGTGGAAATGTAGAGGGAGAGTTAACTTGACTAAATACTAATATCTAAGCGGGAAATAGGTTGGATAGAATGATAGTAGAGAGAGAGAAAAAAAGAAAAAAGGGCAAGAAAAAATAGAAACAAAAATTAAAAATTAAAATGGAAACACATAAATTATGCAAATTAACAAAGTAATATTCAGAGAAGAACGAGGATAGGATAAGAGAAGGGGAGGGATAGAATGAGATGTATAAAACTTAAAAATAAAAATGCTTAAAATATCATATAGGTACATAGAAGTAATACTGATATTAAGGAATTTAAGTCTAAGAGGTTTTGAACTGAGTAATAAATTTCTGGATTAAGTGTGTACAAAATGGGGGTTAATGTCTAATAATCGACTATGGGTATATCTGAGGATGAGCAGAACAGCAATTAAGTCACACAAAGACGAACGAAAGAGAGGAAAAGTGAAAAGAATGAGAAACAAAGAAAGGATGGAAGAAAGGAAGAAAGAAAGAAAGAAAAGGATCAAAAGTCTGTAGAGCTAAACAAAAAAAGAATGAAAAGAGAAAAAAGAAAAAAATCACACACACACACACACACATACCCTTAAAATAAAAAGTATAAGAGCAAGAAAAAAGGAGTTAAAAATATTTTTTAAAGATAAAAATTAAAAATTTTAAAAAGTTTAAAAAAATTATAAAATGTACAAAAAAAGAATTCTTTGATATTTTTTAGTGGGGATGGGTAGATCCTGTATCTCCCTTGTGTCTGTAACTGTCTCTTGTTGGAGTCTCTGGTCTGCTTGTGGTGTTTGATTTTCCTGTGGCTTGGTTGGTCTCCTAAGTCAGTTTGTTTGAGCAGGCAGAAAAATGCTCTGCTTTACCCAGAATTTTGTGATCCTCCTCCCAGGCTAGTTCAATGAGAAGGAGATCTGCTTTGAGTTTCACAAAAGAGGGAGATGGCTGTTTCTTCTAGTTTGGAGATGCTGTGATGAGGCTAATTTCTGGTAGGGTGGAGGCCTTTTAGCAAACAGTAGCTTTTCCCTGGGGGCCTAGCTTCTGAGACACTGACAGAACCCAGTCTGGAGCCATTCTCAGGGTTTAAGTTTACTGAATGTCAATTGATTGTCAAGGCTACTATAGGGAGGGGCAGCCTCTGGCTCTGTTTATCCAGTGAAGAAAGCCACTACTGGGGCTGGTGGAGCTTTCTCAGCTGTGCTGGGTCACTTTCCGCTGGGTGTAGCTGAGCCTGGAATGTCAGAATTGGTTCCTGTGACCTAGTAAATGACTCTTGTTTTCTTTCAAGGCCTGAGTTGGAGCTAGCTGCTCAGCCAGGCCTCTGTCAGTATCAAAGATGGAGATCTCTGGTAGTGGGGAGGGGAGGGATGTTCTTACCTCCTCTGCTCCCTGAGAAGGAGTGAGGATGTCAGGCTTCTACTCATGCCAGATTCTTGGTTTTTGGGTCGTCTCTGGTATGCAATCTGCAGGATGAAGATGTCTGTTCCTTGTCAGTTCTTCCTGGTGTTGAGTAGAATCAACTCACCTGCTGCATCTGGAGTCGTTGTCCTGGACTCTCTGTGTTGCAGGTATGGCAGCTACGGTCGCCACCGCAGCCACTGCTGCCACAGCGGTGGCTGCTGACAAGTGCACAGATCTGTTTCCTTGCCTGGATTTTCTCTCTCTGGCCTAACTCTGTGTACTGTGATGGCACACTTGGTGTGATTCTCTGGTTTAGGACTGTTCACTGAAGCACTAAAACTGCTTTCTATGCGAGAGCTTGTTTAGCCTCCAGCTTCTCCTCTGCCATCTTCCTGGAACTCCTGTATGTATTTTTATTTTGTCAAGCACTGAGCTTGAACTCAGGTAGTGGCAGTTCTTCCTCAGGTTTGATCACTCTAGCCTGGGGTGCAGCCACTGGACCCATAGCCGAACCTGGGTTCCTGGGTCCCAATGGCTGACAGGAAAAAAAATTTAATGTAAAACAGAAAAAAACCTGGCAATTTGCAGATGGCTGCCAATTTTACATTTTTTTCTTTGCTAGGTGACCATACTGGGTCTGAATGACACAGTTGAAAAATGTTGGTAACCTGGCATTGCTGAAAGCTGGCAGGTTACCAGGGAAGCCATAGGCCAACACAGCAACATAGGCCCTGTGTTTGAAGCCCGGTCCTGACCCCTAAGAGATCTAAGAGTCTCGTTCCTAGTCATAGGAATACCGATGGAAGATTATGAATAGCAAGGTTGAACTAGTTATTTCTGAATACTACTATACAATTAGAGTGATTTTAGGAGGCCAATTGATTTTAATGAATGCTTTTTGACACATTCAAAGAATACTATTAATTACATGTATGCTATAGTTTCAGGACAGTGGTTGATTTAATTAATAATTCATTAAGGCTAAAAACAATAATATTAATTACATGAAGGCATAATAAACACCCAAGAATTGGCAGGAATGTAGCCTATATAGCTGAATAATGTGTAGACATCTCCTGCACTCTATAATGATCTATATTTATTTGTGTACTACAATCTGCATATCAATGTGTTCTTATTTTGTCAACTCTTAGGGCTCAATCTCAGGTGCTGGAAATTGCTAGTCTGCTTAATATGCTCCAGGCTGGCATGCTGACACTTACCCATTAATGAATTGGGCTTTGTAGACTGTGAGTTCAGATGTGAGAAGACGAGCGTGAAACATGTTTTCTTTTTCTTTGACAGTGCTCGGTGACAGGTAGGATGTATAATTCAGATGCAAATCTATATGCAATGTAATAGGATGTAATAAATGTAAAAAATGTCATAGGTGGAAGAATTGTCATTACAATAAATGAAAAACAGATTGAATTAGTAGGGAATCATTCTAGGATAAAATTAGACACAAAAATTATAGGATGTGGATTAAGTTTAATATTTTATTAAGCATTGACAGAATAAAAATTTCATGGAAACACAAATACCTAATAATTGGTAGTAACACACGATGCATAATTTAATAATATATAGGAATATGTCTCATTCTATAAAATACATAATTATAGTAGGAATGTACGTACATATGTGATAAACAATAACAGGATATTGAGTAATTTTAATTAATGCTTTATTAATTGTTAACTGGGACACATCATTAAATGGAGACATAATTTAATACCTAATAATTGGTAGTAATACTATCTATAATTTAATAATATGCAGACATCTCTCTTTTTGTGTATATAATATTTTTATACAACAATCTCTATCTATTTATATCTCATTCACTCCTGAGGCTCAGTGGTTGAATGTTCACCGAGGAAGCATGAAGCACTTGGTTTGATTCCTCAGTGCACATAAACAGAAAACCCAGAAGTTCTGCTGTCTTTCATTCAATTGTGTGCTAGCCTTGAGCACAAACGCTTAGGAACAGGGTCAAAGCCCATACTCAAGCCCCAGGACTGCCGCCAAAAAAAAGTAGAATGTTTTAACTGCAACTATAGAAGGGCAAGAAGGGCAGGACTTCAAATACCTCATCACAGGGCAATCTAGGAGTCTGGGGCTGACAGCTTCCACCTAACCTGACTTAACCAGATGTAAACTGCTGCAACCCAGATCCATGGGTTATCCCCATCATCCTGGTTACCCTGGCTTATCCCCATATCCTGGGTGCTCAGAGCCTTTAAAACTTGGCAGGAAGTCTGCTAGAACCTTTGAAATATGGCTTGAAGTGGTAGAGCTCTAGTCTTGATCAAATGTTATTAGAATAGTATCCTCATGTTTTGAGTTCAAGCCCCATGGCTAACCAGCCCCCCCAAAAAAAAAACCCACCACACTAAACCATTAGATGTGAACTTGTGTGGTTTGTGAACTGTTCATCAAAGAATGGTGATACTGATAAAAGCACCCTAATTCTAATGAAAGCTTGTGGAATAGAGCTAGGTGCTGAGTCCTTCACAGGGTGCAGTTTGCTGCATCCTGCATTGGGTGCTGTGTGCTGAGTCTTTCAAAGGATGCTGTGTGCTGAGTTATGCAAAGAGTGCAATGTGCTGTGTCCTTCAAAGGGTGCATTCTTTCTTCGGGTCCTTATAAGATCTCCACAACTGAGATGATTATGCAGACAAGAATATTGAGGCTCATTTATGTCCCCATGGCAGGGACAAAGATGTATTACGGAAGACTAGTAAGTTGTCTCCTGCAGACAATTGTTTTGTTTTGTTTTTTCTCAGTCATGAACCTTGAACTCAGGGTCTAGGTGCTGGCCCTTACCTCTTGGGCTTATGACTAGCGCTCTAACACGTGGAGACATGGATCCCCTTATAGCAGAGGCCACAGCCTAGGGGTCTATAGCTAAGGTCTGTCATCCTGCCTTCTCAGAAAGCTGAGATCTGAATATCTGGGTTCCAAACTATCCCAGACACAAAAGCCTATTATCTCCATGAGCTTATTATTTCCAATTCACCACTAAGAAACCCGAAGTGGAATCTGGGTGCTTGTTGCTCATGTCTGTATCCTAGCTACCCAGTAGGATGAGATCTGAGGATCATGGTTCAAAGCTAGCCTGGGCAGGAAAGTCCTTGAGACACTTAGCTCCGATGGACCCCCCAAAAAGCTGAAGTGGTGTTTGGCTCAAGTGGTAGAGCACAAGACTTGAGGAGAAGAGTTCAAGGACAGTACCCAGGCCCAGATTTCAACTCCTACAACAATAAAGAAAAGACAGAAACAAACTAACAAACCTGAAGTAGAGGGCTGGGAATGTGTAGAGTGTAGATTGCTTTGCATATATGAAACCCTGGGTTTGATTTCTCAGGATCATATCACTAAAAAGAAGCCTGAAGTGTCTCTGTTGCTCAAGTGGGAGAGGAGTATCCTTGTACAAGAGAAAATAAGTACAGTGCTCAGGACCTGAGTTCAACCTCCTGTGCACATGCGGGCTCACGCACACATACACACACACACACACACTCACAGACTAGAAGTGGTGCTGTTAGACAAAATGCTAAAGCACCGGGCTTCTACACTGAGCTCATGGTCAGCACCCCAGCCCTGCTTTCAACCCGCAAACCTAGACAGCCAGGGCCCAACTTGGAGAGGTCAAATGTTTCAAATCCTGAAGAGCTTCAACAGCCCTAGATGACAGGAAGCTTTGTGATATCAGATATGTGCTTGGATTTCCCAAGCTTCCAGAAACCTAGGAGAGACATCATAGGCCCATCATCATCCTCAACGAAACATTTCATGAGTTTCAGTGCCCCAGTTGTCTGCCAGAAGGACTGCTGAATTATATTGAGCACTGTATCTGAACACCGGAATATAGTCTCACAATGGCAGGATAAGTGCATAGGACTTGGCCTGCCACGGGAGATGGCACAAATGGCGTCCTGTCAAACCAGAGCACTGGGGAAAGAAATAGATTGGGATAAAATTAGACCTTTATCCTGACCTTCAGAGCCCACTCACACTCATTCTCACAATTTGACACAGATGGAGTTGTTTGTTACATAGCTGTACAGAAGTGAGGCCTTTTGTCTGCCTGTCCAGACAATGAGGGAGACTTCTTCCAGCAGGCCTGGGATGCAGAGAAACCCTCAGGCTATACTGGGAACAGTGAGGGGAGCTGCAGAACATGCACTTTCATGAAATCAGTCTCTGTTATGAAATCATTTTATTGGATACAAATTTTCTAGCTTCGTGCCATTCATCGTAACTACTCTGGAGCTTCACCTATAGGAATACATACATACATACATACATATACAAAGATATGGAGGTACAGGTTATTTTTGAGGGGGCAGGTCCTGGTAACTATGAGCCTAGGCATCGTTCCTGAGATCCTTTTGCTAAAGGGTAGTGCATTAACCTTGACTCAAAACCCCACTTCTGGGTTTTTCTGTGATCTCTTAGAAATAACATTGTCATAGACTTTCCTACACTGGCTGGATTCAAACTCAGATTCTCTACATCTCAGACTCCTGAGGAGCTCAGATCACAATGAGAAGCCACTGGCACCTTCTTTCTTTTCTTCTTCATTTTTTAATCTGGAAACCTGAATTCTTAACAGGGTCATACCAGTGTTATGAATTTATAAGTTAACTACCCAATGTCCTTTATAGCTGCTTTCTCTAAGAAGGATTTTCCTTCCTCATCTTACCATCTGTTCATAGGTTTGAAACCAAAAGTGAGAAATGAGTGTCACAGAATTTCTGTGCAAATGTCCACAGGACATGCCAGCTCTGTCAATTAGCATTGAGCTACAGCAATTTACTGTCTCAAGATGGGAGGACCAAAAGCTAGAGCGATCCTTATATTGTCTGCGTTGCTTCTTTTGCCTATAAAATGATCTAAAAATTAGGAGTGTTGTGTGTCTCCAACCCTAAGTATTTAGAATATACTAGAAGCATCTTCATGCATCACTTTTCTAGTGTCTCTCGAGATTTAGACTCCAGGTTTGTGTGGAGGTGCTCCTTGGTGAATCCCTGAGGATAGCCGCTTGAAACCTTTTTGAGAGATCACCCTTCAAAGTCAGCCTGAGCAGGAAGTCTGTGAGACTCTTATGTCCAATAAACCACCAGAAAACCAGAAGTGGAGCAGTGGACCAGAATGTAGAGATGGAGCTTTGAGAGAGAAAGCCGAGCAGAAGAAACAGGCTAGACCAGGCTGGAAAGCCTAGGAGGCACTTATGTCCGATTAACGACCAGATGGCTGGAAGTGGAGCTGTGGCGGTGGTAAAGCCTCAGCCTTGGGAAAAACAGCTGAGGAACGCATCAGGCCCTGAGTTTAAGCCATGGGATAGCCTCAAAATCGTTTTCAAAAAGAGAAGGCCACGTTTATGAATCAGTGCCCTACTTACTTATGTGTGTATATTACCTCCCTGAGTTCAAACACACTGTATGCAATGATGCTTCTCTTATTTATTTATTTTTTAGATATGATCCTTGCGCCTACTGCATCATCCTCTTCATGTCAGACCCATTGCTTTCTCTTCCAGGGTTCCAGGTCTGTGTCCTTATATGATGCACACTGAAGATCTCAGCAGTCTTTATTTACATTTTATTATGAGGACAATGCAGGAACAGTAACAAATCAGGCAGGGGTACACAAGATAGGGTTTCTTAGAAGTAACCAGTCTTCAGAAAATTAAACTTGAGGAAGTAAAATGGTAGCATACTTATGTAAAAACTACCATTAAGAAAAATATGAGGGGGCTGGGAATGTGGATTAGTGAGAGAGTGCTTGCCTAGCATGCAAGAAGCCCTGGGTACGATTCCTCAGTAGCACATACACAGAAAAGGCCAGAATTGGTGTTGTGGCTCAAATAGTAGAGTGCTACAGACAGTGCCCAGGCCTTAAGTTCAACACAAGACCTGGCAAAGAGATACCTAGGTAGGTAGGTAGATAGATAGGAAGAAAGAAAGAAAGAAAGAAAGAAAGAAAGAAAGAAAGAAAGAAAGAAAGAAAGAAAGAAAGAAAGAAAGAAAGAAAGAAAGAAAGAAAGAAAGAAAGAAAGAAAGAAAGAAAGAAAGAAAGAAAGAGAAAAAGAAAGAAAGAAAGAAAGAAAGAAAGAAAGAAAGAAAGAAAGAAAGAAAGAAAGAAAGAAAGAAAGAAAGAAAGAAAGAAAGAAAGAAAGAAAGAAAGAAAGAAAGATAGTTTAATTTTTGGACGTCAGGAGGAAAGAAGGGAACACTTCCCAGTTAGGAGACCTTTTGCAGTGTGCCTTCACATAACCACAGAGCAGGAAGACTGTCTCTTTCCCACTTCTCAGGCAACCAAGGGCCCCAGAGTCAAGAGGGCAGAGCTAGGTTCTAAATAATGTGCTTGGAGACAAAATAGAAACAGTCCTGCCTCTAGTTAGTCTGGGGATTTGCATTAATTATGTGGAGAATGAAGGAAGGAGAATGGACTGGCAGAGGTAGAAGGGTCTTCAAATCTGATAGATGGAGAGTCAAAAACCCACCCCCTAAGACCAGAGAGCAGGGTTTTTCCACACTGTTCCTCCCCTCTCCCCCACTAAACTGGCTCTCTATTGGTAACCTAAAGGTAGCCTGAGTCTCCCTTCACATGAGAGAGGAAGGTTAATTAGTCATTGTTTGAAGAGGCCGAGTAAAGCCTGACCCTGGTGTAACTTTAACAAATGTTACAGGTTTTCCCCATTGCTGGTTGTGCCTGGAATAAATGAAGTGGTTTTGCAGCTGACTTCCCTGTTGGGTGTGTACATTCTGCCTCCTAATCCTGTAGGCCTGGTCTCTGCACCTAGCCTGGATTTTGAAGCTGTTTTCTGTCCTTCAATAACAGAGTTACACTGGAGTTCTTCCTGCTAACAGAGCTAGGGCTCTGAATCCAGGATAGGTCAATAATGTTTCTTCCCTTCTTCTATAGCTCGAGTACTATAAGAACATTTAATGTGCAAGTAAATTCTCATCACCAAGGGAGACACACGAAGCTCTTGAATATCTGACCTTTCAGAAGTGCAAGTCATTTTGTCATAGATTTCCTGCCATGGCTGGCTTCACCCTGTGATCCAGAGACCTCAGCCTCCTGAGCTAGGGTGATGGGCATGAGCTACTTGTGCTCTGCTAGGTTCAGAACTGTAATGACATTGACAATACAAGTCAACTGCTTATCACAAAGGGCTTGTGGAGCATATTAAGCCTTTTAACCTTGGACCTTTAAGAACCCTGTAGGACACAATATTACAATGCTACAGTCTGAGAGGATGGGCATATGTATGTGCTACACTTGAACCTTGAGCTCTGAGTCCAATTCTGGTGTACATCAGTGTTCATCTTCCATAGAATGTTCTCGTAATTAGCAAATAGGAAAAGTATTTTAATTAACCCTCACTCTTTTTCCAGTTGTGTGTCTCGAACTCTAGCCTGGGCACTGACCCTGAGCCCTTCAGCTCAAGGTGAGTACTCTAGCACTTAATCCAAAATGCCAGATGGGTTCTTTTGGTGGTTCACTGGAGATAAGAAACTAACAGGCTTTCCTTTGGACTGTGGTCTTCAGCTCTCAGCCTCCCGAGAAGCTATGGTTCCACTTATGAGCCACTGGCATCTGGCCTATGGTTTTAGACAGTCCTGGGCTTGATTTTAGGGCCTGGGTACTCTCTCTGAGCTTCTTTTTCTCAAGGTTAGCCACTTGAGCTACTCCATAGCTTCTGGCTTTTTCTGAGTATGTGGCACTGAGGATTCAAACCCTGGCATTCATGCATGCTGAGCAAGCACTTTACCACTAAGCCACATTTCTAGCCCCACCCTCACAATTTTATACCTCACTAGCCTATCCTCAAGAAAAGGCTTCTGAGTATAAATCATCTAAAGAAAACCCGATAGGAAGTTTCCAAAGATAAATAAGACAAAGCTCATCCTTTGAGAGACTCTAATCATGTGAAGACTGTGACAAATGCTTCCATTTAATTATGTATTATGTTTCAACACTTAATAAAATATTAATGAGAATGAGTCAATGTCCTAAATTATTGGGTATAATTTTATAATAGATGTGTAAAATGTAATAAATATTATGTGTATAAAAATACTAAATACAGTAATCAATAAATAAATAAATCAAAGAAAAATAAAATACAAAATCATTCTTTTTCTGTGGGGGTCCAGTTGTGTGGCTTGAACTCTGGGCCTGGGTGCTGTTCCTCAGCTCTTCAACTCAAGGCTAGCACTCTACCACTTGAGCCACAGCACCACTTCCGGATTTTTTCTTTTTGCTTATGTGGATGCTGAGGAATCGAACCCAGGGACTCAGGCATGCAAGGCAAGTGCTCTACCACTGATCCACCTGAATCATAATATGAAATTAACATACATATGTAAGTATATATATCATATATTACACATGTATAGAGATATTTTTCCATTTTAGGGCCTTCATTCAGGCCCTGGGAACTCTAGCCTGAATTTCTTTCCTCATGGACAGTGAGCTTCGCCTTCACCCATGATGCAAAATTGTTACCTGGATGGTGAGCTCAAATCCTAGCAATGGCAGAAATACTGGCCCCAGTTCCAAGACAGTGACTTAATTTTTTAATGGAAGCAGTTATGTTTATTCAGTTCCATACTGAACATTTTAAAAAGTGTAGAATTTTGTACAGCTATTCACTCAGAGATCCTTCCCTTTCCTCCAAAATGCTTCTCTGAGAACTACATTGTTTGTCTTTGTTCGTTTTTTATTGTAAAAATATTTTACAGGAGCAAGGTAATGAGTAAATTTCATATTGAGCATTGTTACCTCCTCCTTTGTTTTCCCCCTACCATACCTTCCCTCCCATCTCCACAACTACCTCCCCCTGCTTAGGTCAGTGACTTAGTTTTCATTTTTGGTTGGCACAAGGTTTGAACTCAAGTAGTAGCAAATCTTCCCTCACATTGCTACAGATTTACCAAGACCCTGAGTTCAAATCCCAGGATAGGAAAGAAAACTAGCAGAAATTCCAAACTAGGTAGCTTTATTTTTTTAATTTAGTTAAATAATTATATTTTCTTTATTCTTTTTCTTTTTTTTCTTTTGGCCAACCATGGGGCTTGAACTCAGGTCATGGAAACTCTGCCTCAGCTTAGATCTCTCTCGGCTTGGGTGCAGCCTCCAGAACCATAGCTGATCCTAAGATCCTAGGCCCAGGGGACTTTCTAGAAAAAAAAACTGGAAAGCAGAAAAAGTGGCAACCTTCAGGGGGCTGGGGTTTTATTATTTTTTTCTTTGCACAGTGACCATCCTGGGTTTGAATGACATGGCTGCAAAGTATGGCTTGTGGGCTATCAGTGAAGCCATAGGACAACCTGTGAACATAGGCCCTGGGTTCAAATCCCAGTCCTGACACCAATGGCAGGAGAACACAAGAGACTCATTCCTATGCATGGGATTATCCATTGAAAGAGTAGTTCATGCAGCCGTCTAGTCTAAAATTGGATGCAATAGTCTTAGAATGCTGATTGATCTTAATGTATAATTTATTAAGCATTAAAAGAATAATATTCCTTCAATGGTGGTATAATAAATACCTAAGAGTTGGTAGGAACGTAGTAGGTGTCATTCAATCATAGATAGATGGCTCTGGCACTCTTTAACAATATATATTTCTTTGTATATCACCATCTGCCTATCCATGTATCGCTGTTTTGGCCAAATCTCAGCGCGTGGGAACCACTTAAAAGCTTCATTGGCTAGGGGATCCCATCCTCAAACTCACCCATTCATGAATTGGGCCTGCTAGGCCCTGAGATCAGATCCTAGCACTGCCAGGCATGATGGAGAACACATACATCTAAAATCTAGATTCTATGTGATAGGATGTAAACAATGTAATAATTGGTATAAGTGTCATCAGAGTCAATAAAATAAGTAGTAAATAAATTAATAAAACAAGAAATAAAATGAATAAACGCACCAAACACAATATGGACTGAACATCTGAACGGAAGTATAAATCCTATCGTTAAGATGTATATAAGGAGTAACTTTTCCAGGACTGAGGCTTGAATTCAGTCCCCCTAGGAGGAGGGAATGGTGGGAGATCCTGAGATACTTGTTTCTGGACCTAGGAAGAGTCATGGCACGCGATCAATCTCATCCTTGAATGATTAGTTTGTGCATGATGCGAGTAGGAAATGATACGCAAGACTCATGGGGTACAGATTATTTGTAAAGAAGAGTTAATGAGGCATGACAATAATCATCACAGACATGAAATGAATGCATCAGAAAATACCCAAATATAGGTACACACAGATTGGATTCTATCACAAGTCACCATCAATCCTACTCTATACAAATATGTACTTATTTGCATTCTACCTTCTACTTATGAATGGATGACTATTGTGCTCCCCACTCTCCCCCCAGGGGGGCTCAAATTCAGGTACTGGAAACGCCTAGCTCCTTTGTCGCTCACAGGCTGTTGTGCTCATATGGACCCATTCACCAATTGGGCCTGCTAGGCCCCGAGTTCAGATCCCAGCCCTGCCAAAAGATTCATCTTGATGTAAGACGCCAATGGTTGCATATGTTTTCCTTTCCTGTGCAAGTCTTGGGTCTCAGCTAGGATGGAGAATGCATGGGCCACCCTGTGGTCATGGGAATAAGTTGTTATCCATGTCAGCGCAGTTATACCTGTCATTATATACATGAGAAAATATACAATAATCCATGAATAGCATACAAAATAAACACAATAAATACACTCAATGCACGATGTAGTCCCCACACGGATGTGAATATACATCCCATGTTTAAATGATGCATTGAGCACTATTTTGGCCTCCCTGTGGCTCGATCTCAGTTCCTGGGAAAAGCCCATCTCCTTAGTGGCTCAAAGTCTGGTGTGATCACGTGGACCGATTGGGCAGTTGGGCCTCTTAGGCCCTGAGTTCGAAGCCCAGCAATGCCAAAAATTCACCCTGATGTGAGAAGCCAGTCATTGCACCTGTTTTCCTGTGCTGTGCAAATTCTGAGTATCAGCCAGCATGGAGAATATATAGGCAACTGATGTCAGCTTATATTTCCATAATTCATTCATCTGCAATAACAATTTGCAAGACTGGAGATGTGAAGCACTTAGACATGATTTTATTCTTGTTCATTTGGAAGATTAATCTTTAGTCAAAAGGAATGTTTAAAAATGGCCTAGAATTTATTCCTACCAGTTTTTATAAATGGCTTTGTACAATGGTATGTGATTATTTTATTTTACATAGGATAATTTTTTCTACTATCTATAAGTATTGGAAAAAGAAGAAAACTAAAATTTACTACTTAGAGGAATATGATAGAAATAGAAGACAGATTTTATGTTTGTCAAATCTCTCATCAGTACCCATATTCAAGACTTAAAGTCATATTTCTTACTATGTTACACAGATAGGGAAAATATATGATAAGGCAACTATTAGTGACTTTAAAATGTACCTTCTTATGTGATGAAATTTACTTTATTAGCTAATATTTGGGTTTGAATTATGGGAGGCTGATCTATTTAACACATTTCTGGAAGGTACCTACTGAACAACGCAAATGGTGGGAGATACTATTTCTACACTTTAATGAATGGTTGAACTTATTTTGCATTAGTGCTAGGTAAATAAATGAACTCTATTGTAACTTGATTCCTACACTTGAAAAACTTTTAATGTCAATATCATCTACTTGTCAAGTGTTATTTTGGTGAATATGATTTTTAAAAGTTTATTTGAAAAGGAATATACTTTCAGGAGATTAAATGTAGGTTAATTTGGTTTGAGAATGACATTTTTATACTACAGAACCAAGTTTTACTGAAGTACCAGTGTTTTGAAGCACTAAGGGTCTTCTCAATTAATGTTTTTCTAAATTATATTTGACCTCTAAATCAAGTTTTCCTAGTCTTGGTTGACCAATTATGATCTATCATTCCAGAAACTATTTTTTTGGCTGCACTGAAATCTTTTATTCATCATTAGGAGAGGGGTATTAAAAATAACCTTGTTCATTTGTGATTTTGTTCACTCATATGGGCTGGTCATCTGTAAATTGAAAGTTTGAATTACAGTACTTTCTCTCAGATTTTGTGATCTCATCTATCATTTTAAGTTGCCTTGCATTTCACAATTGATTACTGCTAATTCTTGTAAGTAATTGGGGCACTGAAATATTATAGGAAATGAGAAATTGAGATGAGTCTTTAATTATTTTCTGTTCGCATGTTGCATGGGCCTATGTGAGAAGTCATGCCCTTGTTATCTGATGATGCAGATAACTGGGACCTGTCATCCTAGGACCCGTGGGTCCTGCAGAAGAATAATAGCTTTTAGACATCATATCAGCAAAATTTGGGTATAATCAATAAGAATGCTTCAGAAATATGGAGAAAAACACTTTGGGACCAGCAAGTTAAAACAATAAACAGAGCATCAGAATAAAATCCCTTATAGATTAGCAGAAAACAATACTGTTATTTTACCAAGTGTATTCAGAAGACCACGAACACTTAGAAGGTATCACAAGCTTATACTGAAGATATTGCATTGATACTTTTTATATTCTAATATATATTCTAAACCTAATTATTTATATCCAATCTATTTATGGGAATAAATGTCAATATATTTGTCAAATTATCAATTCTAGTAAGATTCACTGTATGAAGTTTAAAATCAGCACATATAAATATAAAATATATAAGTACATATAATATAAAAATTGTTTTGCATTGTTGTGTTGTGTTTAGGGAATCAAAGGCAACTCTGTTTTAAAGTATTATTCCATTATCTGTACCTCAGTTTTTGGTAGAGTTAGACTTAAAGCTTTACCATTTGTAGATATGCAGCCTGGAGGCAAGAGGAAACACTTTGATTAAAACATTACAAATTTAAGACCTAATATCGAGGAGAGAGATATGGACTTCTCCAGGAGCTATTGCAATATTTGGTGATAGAATGTCAGTAGTGTAAGTTCCTGCTTGGTTGGATGATAGACAGGTCAGGACAGTAGGTAATCATGCATATGAACAATTTTTTCACTTTCTTGGCTTCAGCTACTTTTGAAATGATAAGTATAATAAACAATTATGTTTTGATAAAATACCTTCCATTCTGAACAATTCTGTCTGAACTGTTCATCTCTCTATGATACCTTGTAACTAAGATTATTTTTGTTCCAGTAAGACAATCCATGTTGTCAGGGTAAGATATTCTGGTTGGTCTGTTCCTACATGGAAGAAAGGTAAAGGTTCAGGGTCAACGTCTAGTGCATTGCGGTCCCTGGGTAAGGGTCACAAAATCACCAGGACACAGGGGATGCAGTGTGCAAACAGCAATTGCCACTGCATGCTGTGCTTTATTGTTAGGGGTATTTAAAGACTAGCAAGCATAATCTTTGCCAAGATTTGGTCAGAAAACATTCACATAAAAAATTTCCACAGATACATTTTTACTTAACCTATGAGAGAATGTCTAGGTATATTATTATCTAAACTATTTTAGAGCAAGCTCAAACCACTTCTCCAATCTCAGCAAAATGCTTGACCAGCTGTTCATCTATGCTTAAGCAAGCAGAAGAGCCACTTCCTCAGCTCGCAGGAGTCTGTGACATGTTTTGAGATAGGGAGAGGGAACATTTTCCCTCTGTAGCCTGGCGTTCCAAAAGTTTTCTTAATCCCAAACACAGTCCTCAGATAATCCCGAGGCTGGAGCCTGCATCATTCTGCCCCCTCAACATAGACCCTGAGTCTTCACAGTTCAGGTAGACATTTGTCCCAGGAAGACCTCATTTGGGAAATTTTAACCTGCAGAAAGTTAGAAGTAGCTCTTAAGTAAGGCTTACTTTGAATCCATTAGCTCCACAAAGCTAACTCAGTTGATAAATAAGTACTTGAAAAGCTACCACCTTTGGACTTAGCTGTAAAGGCTTCAAAGTATGATCAAATTTAAAATGAAAATGACAAAATAGTCATTGACCAAAAAATTGTAAATGTGAGCAATCGACCAAACTATAAAAGTTTTTTCCACTGTACACAGAAATTTAGAGAAATAAGATCAATAGCATTTTTAGGAACAATAAGGGTTCCTTGTTACAAATAGGCAACCATGGATATATGTCTGTATAAAGATTGTATCATTATGTACTTAAATTTAGAGGATAATACATGCTTCAGCAGCAGGTCTACCCAAATTACAACAATACAGAGATTAACATGGCACTTGCACAAGGAGGATATGAAAATTTGTGAAGTATTCCATATTTTTCATTCTTCTGATGCAAGAAATGAAAAACAGTTATTAAAAAGTTGATTACAAAAATACAAGTGTAACAATACATGTAATTCATAGAATTAAAGGTTAGTTTGACATCAGTGTATTAAATTTTCTCCTTAGAAAGGCCTTTACATAGCATAACCTTTACAAAACTTGAAATTAGATAATATTGCCATTTTATCCCAAAGAAATAAAATAATATAAGAAACTACAAAAAAAAAAGGAGTCTTAAAATTCTTCTATATGGAATGCAATCTGCAAGGTCACATTTATTAATGAGTCTATACATTATATTACAATGTAGAATTCAAAGTATTATATCTAGGAGAGAATGAAATAGATTATGGACATTACACAAACATAGATATACTTTTTTCAGAAAAGCACCCAGAACATCTTTAGTTTCTATACTATTCATTTCAACAGAAAAGTTAAAAATATTTCTGATTTAAAAAATCACAAACTCTGCAGAAATCATTACAGATGTATACAAACAACTCTTGAATACATTTTAATATCAAAGTCATGCAATTCACTTGGAAGAATACCATGGAATACATAAATTTTTATAGTAAGATATTGCTGTTGTTTTGTATTGTGAAAAAAATTTGTAGGGACACAAAAGATGGACTGGCATTTTTGAAATTTAAGAAACTTAACCAAACCATTACGATTTAGGAGAATAATTTGTACAGCCTTCGACAACTTCAAAGAGGTAGTGATACATACTTATCTTTTGGCAATATCAAATGCAGTTTCTTCAAAGTTGTTCTTCAGACCTGGTTTGATATAGTGGTTCAACAGAAGGAGATACAGAGTATCTTTGCTATTTCTATTCCCAGCAGCAAGATGCAAGGAGGTCAAGAGGCCTTTAGTTTGGGGATTGGTATCTGCATCATGATGAAGTAATAAAGAAGCCATTCTGGTATTATTCCACATATAAGTACTGTGCAGGGGTGTCCAGCCATTCAGAGTTATTGCATGAATATCTGCCTTGAGCTACCAACTCATGGACAATGTCTAAGTGTCCACTCTTGGCTTCGCGATGAAGAGGGGTATACTCATCCTCATCCCTAGTATTCATCTGGGTGGCCTTTTTGGAAAGTAGTGTTCACACCACAGTAAGCCGATAAATTTCGGCATCCCAAAGAAGAAATTTGCTTGGATCCTACTCCATTTTTTTCTTGCAATTGATACCATTCCTCATTTTTTCATCTTGTTCCTTGTCTTCGTCAGAATTGCCTAACCAGAGATTTTGAGTACCAGTGGGAATGAGGTGTCCATGTATTTCCCCAATAGTTCACATTGGTTGAACTGGTCAGAAAAAACTGGTGAATGTTCTGCATATGTTTTTTCACCATGATTTATTTTCTTTTTCCATTTTTACTACTCTAAATTATTCTAACTGGAGAGTAGTGAATTATAGGGAGCAGAGGAAAGATTTTCCTCAGTATTCAAAGGTAAAGACTGAAAATATGGACCAGTGGTGTCTTCATGTGCAGCTTATTCTAGGAATGAGAAAATAGGAAACAATGCCTTCTATGTAAATGATTTGGGAAATACCATGTTATAGTGTAAGAGAACTCACTTCAACATATGGGATTTAAGAGCTTTCTAGTAGCTTTCTAATGTTGGTATCCAACATTAGAAAAAATGTATAATGCATTAGTAAAATAGAAGTCCTTTTTATGACTACCTAAATTCTTGTTTTTTTTTTTTTTAAGACACTTGTTTTCATCTAAAAATAGGCCTATCTATTGTCTTCAGGTGATTTTGATGATTGAAGATGCTTAATGAGAAGTCAAAATGTATTAGTAGTCCTTTGCTATCAATTAAATTTCACTTTTTCTTCTTGGAGAATATAATGATCAAAGCAATAGTTCAGAATCAGCAAGCAATAATTCAGAATCATGCTTCAAGTGCAAGTGAATCACCAGTAAGTGATCCTCGATTCCATTTTCCACAAGTTTTTTTACAGATACAATCTGCCTGCCTTCTCTAGCTGCTTTCCTAGCCTGGATCTATTACTTCATTTTACAGGAAAAGTGTGATTCAACTGATTTCAGTCAAATCTGTTAGTAGAATTATCAAATATTGAGATTCTTTTTTTTTAATTAGTTGTGGGGCCTGAACTCTGGGCCTGGGCACTGTGCTTGAGCTCTTCAAATCAAGGCAAGCGCTCTACCACTTGAGCCACAGCACCACTTCTGGATTTTTCTGTTCATGTGGTGCTGTTTTGGGAAATGGCAGAGCAGAAAGTGAAATGATGCAACCAAAAATATAAAAGCAAAATAAATTAGGATAATTATGGAGCAATCATATTGTCTATGAGAACCATAAAACAGAGAGAGGAAAAGAGATCCAGATGTGCAATGACCTAGCTAGCCACAAAATCCATGCTTCTACTCAATTTACAGAGCAAACAAGTTTTTTTTATTTTTAAAAAAAGATGAAATAGAATTTATGTATTTACTTGAAATTAGTAAATACATTGTTAGTCGCCTACATAAAGAGACATAGCTTTGACTAAATTACAGATAAGAATCTTAATCCTTGGGCTGGGAAGGTGGCTCAGTGTAGAGTGCTTGCCTTGCAGCTTACTACAGTGCAGACACTACTTTCCAAAAAGGCCACTCATATCAATACTAGGTATGAGGATAAGTATAATCCTCTTCATCGGGAAGCCTAGAGTGGACACTTAGACATTGTCCATGAGTTGGTATCTCAAGGCAGATATTTATCCAATAACTGTGAATGGCTGGACACACCTGCACAGTGCTTATATGTGGAACATATTGCAACAGGACACACACACACACACACACACACACAAATCATCAGATTTCTTCTTAAGTATTTTTTGTGTATGGTCTTAAGAAGAAATTTACATTACTAACTTGAATTTCTGACAGAACAATATAATCACTGTACATCTTGCTTCTATACTCTCAATATTAAATTGCTATCTAAGTATGTGCAATAGATAAGTATAGGAAAAAGTAGGAGCCACACTGGTGGCTCATGTCTTTATTCCTAGCTAATCAGAAAGACAAAATCTGATGATTGTGGTTTGAAACCAGACCAAGAAAAACAGACCATTAGATTCTGGTTTGAAAGTAACCAGCAAAAGCTAGAAATGGAGCTCTTACAAGCGGTAAAATGCTAGCCTTGAGAAAACTAAAACAAAATAAACAACAAATTCTGAGACAGAGCCAGGCCCTGAGTTCAAGCTCTAGTATTAGCACCAAACTAATGAATGAATGAATGAACTAAAAATAAATGGTCAATTGTGGAGAGACAGGGAAAATGTAACCACCGTGGTGAGTGGATTATGTATTATTTTGTAATAAGGCAAATTATCATTTTTCCTAATCACTAATATTTTTTTGGACATACTTTGTTTTTTTTTATTGTGAAAATACTGTACAGAGGAGTTACAATTACATGGGCAAGATAGTGAGTACATTTCTTATCAAGCATTGTAGCCTCCTCCGTTGTTTCCCTTTCCATCCTCCCCACCCAATCCTCCCCGCCTTCCCTTCTCCCCTCTCCTCCCCACCCCCTGCACGAAAGTTGTAAAGTTCGTTTTCGACATAACGACTTGTACATTTCACTGTTGCAATGGGTCTACCTGTATGGACATAATTTGTATCGGTAAAACATGAGTGTCTTCCACTACTTCGAATGCTATTAGAACTTAAGTCTCCTTAGAATTAACATATACATCTATGACAGTTAGGGAGGACAAATAGGCCTGTATTATATTCAGATTTTCTGAGCTTTCTTCTGGCGCATTTTGTTTTGCTTTCACATAGGATACCTAGTGAAATATCATTATAATTTGGTCCTCATATCCCTTAGGTTCTTTTCTTTTCTTTCCTATTATTTATTTATTTTTATTTTTTTGTGAACATACTGTACAGAGGGCTTACAATTACATGGGCAAGATAATGAGTATATTTCTTATCAAGCATTGCAGATTCCTCCTTTCTTTGCCCTTCACATCCCTTCCCAGCCTTCCCCCGCCCACCCACCCAATCTTCCCACCCCCTGTCCTCCCTTCCTCCCCTCCGCCCCCCCCCCCCCCCCCCCGCACCAAAGTTGTAAAGTTCGTTTTCGACATGACAACATGTACTTCTCATTGTTGCAACGGGTCCAACTGTATCCTTAAACGACTAGTTTTTCCCCCTGTCCTCTACAAATTGTACCAACATCAAATATAGTGAAAGCAGGGGTTATACTGTGGGGGAGGGAGATACAAAGCAACAAAGAAATAATCTTATAAATGCATTAGAAACAAATGCATGAAAGAAAAAAAAACATTAAAATACATATCTAAGGGTTCATTTTCCTAACATCACATTATCTGACCTTTTCTGCTTGACTCATACATATACTAGATATTGCAAATAAGGGAAACCATGGGACCTATGTTTCTTTGGGCTTGGCTTACTTCACTTAATATAATGTTTTCCAAGCCTTTCCATTTCCTAACAAATGGGGCAATGTCATTCTTTCTGATGGAGGCATAGAATTCCATTGTGTACATATACAACTTTTTCTTGATCCACTCATCTACTGAGGGGCATCTGGGTTGGTTCCATATCTTAGCTTTGGTAAATAATGCTGCAATAAACATAGTTGTGCTGGTAGCTTTAGTGTGGTCTTGTTTGTAAACATTTGGTTAAATACCCAAAAGTGGGATTGCTGGGTCATAGGGGAGCTCTATGTGAAGTCTTTTGAGGAACCTCCATACTGCTGTCCAACGTGGTTGAACAAGTTTACATTCCCACCAACAATGAAGTACGGTTCCCTTCTGTCCACATCCCCTCCAGCATCTGTTGTTGTTAGAGTTCTTGATTTTTGCCATTCTAACTGGGGTGAGCTGGTATCTCAATGTTGTTTTGATTTGCATTTCTTTTATGGCTAGGGAGATTGAGCATTTCTTCATGTGTCTATTGGCCATCATTCTTTCTTCTTCAGAGAAGTTTCTCTTTATGTCTTTAGCCAACTTATTTATTGGGCAGTTGTTTCCTTGAGGATTTGTTGTTGGGGGATTTAATTTTTTGAGTTCCAAGTATATTTTAGATATGAGAGCCTTGTACGTTGTATGGCTAGTGAAGATCTTCTCCCAATCTGTGGGCTTTCTATTGATCTTGCTAGCTAAGTCCTTTGCCATGCAGAAGCTCTGAAACTTCATGCAATCCCATTTGTCCAACCTTTCTGTGATTTGTTGTGTTTCCTGGTCTCTATAAAGAAAATTTCGGCCTGAGCAAGGAGACCTAAGGTTTCTCCTATTCCATCCTGTAATGTTTTCAGAGTGTCTGGTTTGACTCCGAGGTCTTTGATCTATTTGGAATTGATTCATGTGCCGGGTGATATATAAGGATCTAGCTTTAGTTTTCTACAAGTAGTTAACCAATTTTGCCAGCACCATTTACTGACGAGGTTGTCTTTCTTCCATTCTATTTTTTTAGCTCCCTTATCAGATATTAGATGGCTATAGGTCTGTAGGTTCATTTCTGGGTTTTCAATTCTATTCCATTGGTCGTGAGGTCTGTTCTTATGCCAGTACCAAGCTGTTTTGATTACTATGGCTTAATAGTAGAGTTTGAAATTTGGTATTGATATTCCTCCAGTAGTGTTCTTTCCATTGAGGATCGTTTTTGCTATTAGGGTCTTTATTGTTCCATATGAATTTTTAGAATGCCTCTTCTATTTCCTTGAAGAACAAGGTTGGAATTTTGACAGGTATCGCATTGAATTTGTAGATAGCCTTGGGAAGTATTGCCATTTTCACGATGTTAATCTTTCCAATCCAGGTGCATGAAATGTTTTGCCATTTTCTAAGTATTGTTTTGATTTCCTTTTTCAAGATTTTAAAGTTTTCATCATAAAGGTCCTTCACTCATTTTGTTAAGTTAATTCCTAGGTATTTTAATTTTTGTGGGGATATTACAAATGGAGTTACTTTCCTAATTTCAGCCACACTTTTCTCATTGTTGGCATACAGAAAAGCCATTGATTTGGGGGGCTTAATTTTATACCAGGCTACTTTGCCAAAGTTTTGAATCAACTTGAGTAATTTGGGAGTGGAGTCTATGGGATTCATTAAATACAAGATCATGTCATCTGCAAAGAAGGAGAGTTTTATTTCTTCTTTCCCTATGTGGATCCCCTTTATGTTTGGATCTTGTCTTATTGCTGTAGCTAGGCATTCTAATACTAGATTGAAGAGACGTGGAGAGAGTGGACATCCTTGTCTTGTTCCTGAGTTAAGAGGAAATGTCTTTAGTTTTTCACCATTAAGTATAATGCTGGCTGTAGGTTTGTCATATACAGCCTTTATTGTATTGAGGAATGTTCCATGGATTCCTAATTTTTCCAAAACCTTCATCATAAAGGGGTGTTGAATCTTGTTGAATGCTTTTTCTGCATTTATTGAGACAACCATGTGGGTCTTATCCTTGCTCCTGTTGATGTGATGAATTATATTAATTGATTTGCGTATATTGAACCAGCTTTGCATTCCTGAAATGAATCCTGTATGATATTGGTGTATGATTTTTTGGATGAATTGTTGAAGTCGATTGGCCAAAATTTTGTTTAGAAGTTTTGCCTCAATGTTCATCAAAGAAATGGGTCTATAGTTTTCTTTCTTTGATGAGTCCCTGCCTGGTTTTGGGATGAGGATTATGATGGCTGCATAGAATGTGTTCGGTAGTGAACTTTTTCTTTCAATTTCATTGAAGAGTTGGAGGAGTATTGGTGTGAGCTCTGCTTTGAAGGCCTTGTAGAATTCCGCTGTAAAACTATCTGGTCCTGAACTTTTCTTACCTGGGAGTTCTCTTATTGCTGTTTCTATTTCAATGCTTGATATGGGTCTGTGAAGATGGTTTAACTGATCTTGTTTTAGTTTTGGAATGTCAATATTTACTAGGAAAAGGTCCATTTCTGTCAAGTTCTCAAACTTATTAGCATAAAGTTTTGAGAAGTATTCCCTTATAATGTTCTGAATCTTGGTTGTTTTTGTGGTGTTGTTTCCATTCTCATCTCTGAGTTTATTTATTTGGGTGTGTTCTCTTCTTTTTCTGATACGATTTGCTAAGGGTCTGTCAATTTTGTTAATTTTTTCGAAGAACCAACTCTTTGTTTGGTTGATTCTTTCTATAGTTTTTTTTGGATTCTCATTTATTTATTTCTGATTTAATTTTAATTATTTCTTTCCATCTACTGGATTGGGGTTTATCTTGCTGCTCTTTTCAAGGAGGTTTATATATGTCATTAAATTGTTGGTTTCAGATCTCCCCAATTTGTTGATGTAGGAGTTCAGAGCTATAAACTTGCCTCTGAATACTGCCTTTGCTGTGTCCCAAAGGAGCTGGTAATTTGTGTTCTCAGTTTTGTTGAATAGCATAAACATTTGAATTTCTTTTCTAATATCTTCCATGACCCACTCGTGATTCAGCAGTGTGTTGTTCAGCTTCCATGTGCTACCGGCCTTCCTTTGGTGGCTTTTGGTGTTGAGTTCTAGTTTTATTCCCTTGTGGTCAGAGAGAATGCAAGGTATAACTTCACTGTTTCTGAATTTAGACAAATTTGCTTTGTGGCCTAAAATGTGGTCTATTTTAGACAATGTTCCTTGTGCTGCTGAGAAAAACGTGTATTCTGATGCTGCTGGGTGAAATATTCGGTAGATGTCTGTTAAATCTTGTTGATCTCTGCTGCTGTTTAGATCTGTTGTTTCTGTGTTTAGTTTTTGCCGAGTTGATCTATCTAGTGGGGAGAGTGGTGTTTTAAAATCTCCAACTGTTAATGTCTTTGGATCTATGTGGGATTTGAGGGAAAGTAGTGTTTGTTGGATAAATTTGGGTGCTACATTTTTTGGAGAATAGATATTTAGAATTGTAATATCCTCCTGCAGGAGAGAACCCTTAATTAGTATGTAGCGACCTTCTTTATCTCTTGTCACAAATTTTAATTTGAAGTCTATTTTATCTGATATTAGGATTGCAACTCCTGCCTGTTTATGGGGGCTATTTGCTTGGTAGATTTTGTTCCAGCCTTTAACATTGAAAATGTGTTTGTTTTTATGGGCAAGTTGTGACTCCTGAAGACAGCAGATAGAAGGAACTTTTTTTTTAATCCAACTAGACAGTCTATTTCGCTTAATTGGAAAGTTAAGTCCGTTAATGTTGATAAAAAGGACTGAGAGGTATTTGGGACTTCCTGCCATGTTATCCACCTTCTCCGGGGCTGCAAAAATTGGGTTCTTTCCATGATTCTTGGATTCTCAGTTTGGGTGCAGTTTCTTGGCCTTTATTGTGGTCTTGTTGGTTTTCTATGTAGGACATCTTTAAGAATCTTTTGCAGGGCTAGTTTGGTGGAGATGTATTGTTTCAATTTTTCTTTGCTATGGAAGGTTTTTATTTGGCCTTCAGTTATGAAGGAGAGTTTAGCTGGGTACAGTATTCTTGGTTGATAGTTGTTTGTTTTTAGGGCATGGGATACATCATTCCAGGCTCTTCTTGCTTTGCTTGTCTCTGCTGAGAAATCTGAGGTGATTCTAATTGGTTTTCTTTTATAAGTGATTAATCTTGTCTCCTTCACAGCTTTAAGGATCTTTTCTTGGTCTGAGTTGATCTTGTGTGGATTATAATGTGACGGTGGGATGTCCTATTCTTTTCGGGTCTATTTGGAATTCTAAAAGCTTCTTGTATCTGAATAGGCCTGTCTTTTTGCATGTTTTGGAAGTTCTCTGTTAGGATCCTGTTAAACAAATTTCCTAGACCATTAACTGCCGTTTCTAGGTGCTCCTCTACACCCATTATCCTTAGCCTTATCACTAATATTTTATTTGAATTTTATTGTACAATAAATCCTGAATTTGCCTTGCCTGTAAATGTGTGTGTACATGTACGCAAATATGTGTGTATGTGTGTGTGTGTGTGTGTGTGTGTGTGTGTGTGTGTGTGTGCGGTTGCAATGTTGCTTGCCAATGAGGACAGAGAGAGGCTGAAAAGAACTGTGTTGCAATGTTGTTATTTATCAGTGTTCCGTACTGTCATTTCAGTGGAACCACCCTTCTGTACATTTTATTCTTCAAATAATAACATCATCATAATTAAAGCATTTACAACATTAAGTTATATAAAAGAGATCACTTTCAGCTCTTTGTATATGTTAGGCAAGAAGATACACATATATTTAAGTAGTAAGTTATATCTGTAAGATGACTGTCAGTACAAAATATGTATTTGACCTCTTAAATTGGCTATACTTTTAAGATATATTCAAGGAGTGAGTTTGACTGACTTGACCCAAGAGGTATTACACTCTGGTTATTCCTGTGAAACTCAAGGTGGATAAACCCTTTCCGGATTTCTGTTGAAAATAACTTTCTTTATAAGATACTATCTATTCACACTAAGAATAAATCACGTATTTTTTAGGTTTGAATATCCGATCATATTGACTGAAAAACAGTATTGTGGATATGTTTGTTAGACATACATTGCAAAAACAAATAAACAAAAAAAGCATGTGTGTTGTATTTTACATACAAAGGTTTCTTCATTAATAATTCTTTTGTGGGAGTAACTATCACAACTTTAACAAATAAGGCTTTTTGAAGATCTTTTCCAATATAAATAACATCCAAGAGCAAGTCTTGCAATTTCTGAAAACCCTTTGAATACTTTAGTGTTATTTCATTTCATTGACTATACAGCTAAAGACATTTCTGAAATAAACATTATTAAAATCTGAAAATGTAAGTGGGTATATAGGCTTTTTATGCATCATTTTATCAAAAGACAGGTTTTATGAAACTAAAATATATAGAACAAAAGAATGGAAGTGAATTGCGTGAGCTAATTTTTAGTATAACTTTGTTTTCTATTAGCACAGTCCTTTGAATGTACATGATGAAGTTAAATTATGCCCTTTGTGACACTATGCTTCAGTTGTTTTTAGAATCTTTGTAGTTATAAGAGTGAATTTGTAGTATAAATAAATGTCTTTGGAAATGATTAGGATTAATCTTGTGTTTTGTTTCCTACTCCCAAGAAAAAGAGTTATTTTCAAGTGTTAACAATTTACAATTGAATCTTCAGTATCATAAGAAATTTTGAACAAATATAGTAGTATTGATGTCTTTTTTTGGGGGGGGGAGTCTGGTAGTGGGGCCTGAACTCTGGGCCTGGGCACTGTCCTTCAGCTCTTAAGCTCAAGGATAGCGCTCTTCCACTTGAGCCACAGCGCCACTTGTGGCTTTTTTCTTTTTTTTTTTTATGTGGTGCTGAGGAATCAAATCCAGGGCTTCACGCATGCAAGGCAAGCACTCTACCACAGAGCCACCTTCCCAGCCCTTTATGTCTTTTAAAAACAATTGTATTCCCAAGTAGGAGAGGCTTTAATTCATTAATGATAGGTCAGACTGCATTTTTGGGTACATGAAAGGTAAAATATTTATCTAGGGTCAAAGGTGATTTTTATATGTCTTACTTTAATAGCATTTTAAAGTAGTACCTTTCTCTCAAAATGTTGAGTATAAAAAGCAATCAAAATACTTCTAATGGTAAACAAATTAGTTGAGCTACAATGTAGAAATGATTGGTCCATAAGACCTGCAGTCTGTTTCCATCAGGAATTGGGGAGGTCATTCTTTCAGTAAGACAGTGTTAAACAGAGATAGGGTCCCCAGGCAGTGCAGTGTTCAGTGAAGGGATAGAATATGATTTCTGCTATTTTGACCTAGAAGTCAAGAATGTTATACTATAGCACTTCCTTTCACCAGGGAGGTATGCACTGATTATGAACTTTGAGTATTCATATTACAGTTCCCTATTTTCTGACAAAGATAAAGTGAAATATTATGAGTGTACACAATAATTCTGGGAAATTTTCCTAGAATTTGTAGACTAAGTGCTGGTATTTTAGTCATAAAATACAATGAGGTTAATTGATACAGTGGGAGATGAACCTCAGGCTAACACTTACCATGTGTGCAATGTTGTACTAGTAATTCCAACTCTGAAGACTTCAATATCATCATCTGAGAAATAAAAATGTAAGTAGTTCCACTTTATGGAATTATTGTGAGGATTAAATTAGATACCATTGGTATAGTACTCGGAAAAACAATCAATGATCATTTGGCATATTCTACCTATTATTTTATCATGTGGTTAATTCTAACATTTTTACTGTGATTTTTATTGTGTCTCTTTATGATGTGCAAAGTGATGTATTGATATTCATTGCATTGATCATTTTTCTGTCACTAAAAGGAAAATACCTGCAAAGAAAATTTCTGAGGAGGAGACTATTATATTGACTCATGGTTTAAGAGAACACAGTTTAAGATCAGATGGCTCCATTGTTTTTAATTATATTTTTATTATCATAACTAGTTGTACAAGGGAATTTACATTCAATAAATAATGCTTTTAAGTATAATGGATCCTTATATAACTTTTCCCTGTCTTTCTAAACCTCACCACACGTTAATTTTTTCTAGTTTCATACTATCTGCATTGAATATCATGTCTTCACTTTCTTCCTCCATAACTCTTTTTATTCTTTCCCTTTGACTTCCCCTCACATCTTCAAAGTGATAGTTTCCTGGTATTTATTTTGGTGGATTAAAAGTTCAATTTTATAAAAAATTACATCTTTTAAATACTCCTCTACAAATAGCATGATTTGGTTAATATTGCTGTGTAAAATTGTATAAAGTTCTAACTTCCAAATATGAGACAGAACATGGGTCTTTTGTGTGTCTGGCTTTGACTTCGTTTATTTAACATATTTTTAGATCTATCCATTGCTTTGCAAATAACGTAACAGTCTTCATAATGGATAAGTACATTCCACGTATGTATATATGACATACTTTTGCCAACCATCCCTTCGCCAAAGGGCATCTGGGCTGTTTCCATAACTTGGCTACAGTGAAGAGTGCAGTAGTGAACATGGTTGTGAAAGTGATTTTACTGTCCTTTTGGAAGAATTCATCACTATCTTTCTGGGAGCAATCCTCTAGCCAGTTTTCCAGAATAAGCACATCCCTCCCTTCATCTCCATCACAACGTATTGCAAGTCCTCAAAAACACACTACCCCATACAGGTTTCAATAAGCTAAAACCACACTGTGCCCATATTCTTTCAATACATTTTTAATAATTACATATAATTTAGTGAGAACCTTCTATGTACTTTCCTAATGTGGGAATGAGGGACATAACAACAGAGTAAAAGTAAGAAATATGTAATTTAATTAGTTATCATATTTAAAATGTTTTTCAGCTATAACTAATAGCCTCACTTACTATTATTTTAATCTTTATTTGATTACTTCATCTAGCCCCTAAATTATAACAGGTGAGTTAAATACAAAGGCAAAAAGTGTGGTTTGATTTTGACACTCATGTTTGAGGATGCACAATATGGGCAAAGAGATGGATTGGAATTAATAGCAATTATCCATTTTGTTAAAGTAGAGATGGTTTTCCCAAACTGATTCTCATAATTCATATTCCATTCAACAAAATAAAGGTGTAACAATTACCTTTGTTTTGCTTCTTATTAACTTTTGTTTCCATTATATTTTTAATGAAGGATGATTTCATAAATCTACTGTAGATGCAAAAATATTTTAATATATTTCTAACTGTATGCATTGATCTATACATACACACATATATTACACAGGTTACAATCATAATTTATAGCTTCTGTAACTATACAATTTACTAAATTATTAAAAACATCGACGGCTCATGCCTGGAATCAGGATTACTCAGGAGGCTGAGATCTGACGATCTTGGTTTGAAGCCATCCTGGGCAGGAAAGACCATGAGCCTCTTATCTCCAAACAACCAACAGAAAATCAGAATTGGAACTGTGGCTCCAAGTATTAGAGTGGTAGCCTTGAGAGAAAAAGCTCATGGACAACACCCAGGCTCTTAGTTCAAGAACTACAATCTACCCCCCAAAATCTATTTAATATACACCTGTGTAAGTAGAGTATTTCCATCACCCAAATGCACATCCGTGCTCATTTGCAAGGTAACTCTGTTTTGTCTGAAGTACGACTAAACATTATCACTAAAGGAGCATTGGAATGTGGGTTCATTCTATCTCTCTAATGGATTTTTCTCCACTCAAATACTCAAGTGTTACAATTGTTCTAATTATTTAAAATCATAGCTTTTTTCTTTCATACTCCTAATATTAGAGTTTGAATTGAGTGTTTTGTCCCCTTAAATGTGTGTTCTTACCACTTTGTCATGCCCCCAGCCCTAAGTTATCCTGATTATTTTTCAGCTAGAAACTGGCTTCCTACTTGTGTATGAACTTGGCCTCAGTCCACTTGATGTTATTCTTCCTGGAATTTAGAACAACAGGTGCATGGCATTGTGTACAGAACTTTCTGTTCAGTCTGGGCTTTAGCCACTCTTCTCACAACAGTGCACTCCCATGTAATCACGAATTTCATAAGCTTGTCATAGCTGATTTTTTTAAATCTTTCATTTCCTGCAGGTTCTTGAGTACTGAATTAATTTGTGTTTTCTTGGTTTGTTTGTTTCATTTGAATCTATGTGTTGAGTTGTTCCTCACTTTTCCTTTTGTTTCTTTCCCTCAAGTTCTTACCTAAAGTGCTGAGAAACCAATTCTTCTTTCTCAAGATAGGGTGAACATTATTTATTCCAAAGCAATTTCCGTATCTATGAATGGTATACACATGCTAAGCACTGAGAAGGGTGTTTTTATTTTCACGGCAGTCTTTGTCATACACAGACAGATCATGAAATATATGAAGAAAATAAAACTACAGATGAATGCCAGGAGGAAAATAAGCTATTATTAATTGTTTGACAGAGGTTTCTCTTCTAGTGAAAGAAATATATTACTTGATGCAGGATTTCACAAAATCATATTGCTAGGAGGAATCTAAACAATCATCTAATACTATAAACTTGTGAGTGATGAATTGACTTCCTGAATAATTTACTTTTGGGTCAAATAAAAGCAGGCTTCCAAAAAGAGAGTAGATTTTAGAGAAACGATGAATTTTATGTAAATAGGTCCTTAGCTGATTTTGTTAATTTGTGAACTAATACAGGGAAATAAAGTACAGCAAGATAAAAAAATAAAAACTTCACATTGAAATACTCATTTGTGTTTGTGTATGTGTGCATGCATGTGTGAGTACACACACGCACATGTGCATGTGCTCATGCATGCATTCATCATTCTTGAGGCTTGATAGTGCCATGGAAACTATTCCTCAGCTTCTGTGCCCAACGATAGTGGTCTACCACTTCAGCCTCTGCTACAATTCTGTATTTTTTTTTTGAGATAATCACTTGTATTTTCATGATTGAACAGTGGTCTTCAGATCTCAGACTCCCGAGTAGCTAGCTCTGCTTACTCAGCCTCTGAGTAGGTAGTTAAAATTCTGGCTGTCCTCTGTGCTTCACTGCTCTTTTATACTTTTCCTGAGGTATACACAAGACTAAGTCATATATATATCTAGTTGCTTTAAAATATTCTTACTGCTTGGCAACAGGGGATCTCATGTGTACTCTTAACTATTTTGGAGGCTTGAGAACAGAACGCAAACAAAAAGTTTAGTGGACTTACTTCTCAATCTATAGCTGGGTGAATTGGATCATTTCTACCAACCTGCACTATCTAGAGACTACGATTGAAGGACTGTGGATCCAGGTCAGTCAAGGTAGCAAGCTAGACAAGTTGGTGTGCAACTCTGATGCCATTGATGATGGGAAGGCTAAAAGGACAGATGAGATGCATGTTCTTGTGGAAAGGGAACCCCGGCCTGCAAGAAAAATATACACCAAATTGAAATCCCCACATTTTCCCACAACCAAAATAAGTATATACATTAACATCCAAAAACTTAATACAATCTGTTCTTTGCTCTAATATCAGCTTTATCTGATTATCATATGATGTGACAGAATAATTTCATTAAACTTATGATAATTTAAAAAGACCTAGAAAATTCTTTCTCACTTATTAAGTGCAGATGAATGGCAAATTGCCTCATTTCTTACATATTTGACTACCACTATAAATTCATCTTATGATTATTATTAATAGTAATATATTCTGATTTATTACTTTACTTTGTAACAGTTTTTAAACTTTTTGCTTTTCTGCTGTGGTTGAAGTATTTAAATAGTATCATCAAAGTATATTCCTTGGGTATTTAGGGAAGTTTTTTACAAAAATTTTAACCAATGGCTTCTAAGAATTCTTAATTGGTATATATATATATTTTGGTTTATTTTTAATTTCAATTTAAATTTATTGTAATGGTAAGGTACACAGGGGTTACCTGTGTACCTTAAATGTACCTTCTTAGGGAAGGAACATTGTTATATCTTCCATCGATATTTTTGTACACTCAAAACAAGAACTACTGATGCTTTTGCTGTTGCTATTGATCAATGGGTACTTTTGCTTACTTTGTTCATGCATTTTTTATTATAAAATTGATATACAGAGCTTTTACACTTAATTAAGTCAACTAAAGAGTACACTTCATTTTCTTTTCTTTTTTGGGGGGTGGGGGAGGTCCGGTTGTGAAGCCTGAACTCTGGGCCTGGGCCCCGTCCCTCAGCTCTTCAGCTCAAGGCTACTGCTCTACCACTTGAACCACAGCGCCACTTCCAGCTTTTTCCTTTTTGCTTATATGGTGCTGAGGAATCGAACCCAGGGCTTCATGCATGGAAGGCAATTGCTCTACCACTGAGCTACTGTCCCAGCCCCTACTTCATTTTATTTTCTAATTTTCAAATTTTGAGCTTAAATGTTTCCTTTTGTTTCTTTAGGGTAATTCTTTTTTCAGAGTTGTAGGATCAGTTAATATAATTTTGCATGATTTCTACACATGTAAATTATTCAGTCACATATATTTTGCTTTTAAAATATTTAACATGTGGCTATTTGAAATTATTTTCTTAATTTTTATATGGTTAGTGAATTTAAATACATTTATTTTCTTATATTTATAAACATATTTGTCCAGGTAACAAATATTTACTGTATTTTCAAGAAGCACTTACTTTATTAAGAAAGTCTTCATTACCTGATCACTTTTTGGAAATATTTGTTCTTGAATTTAAAAAAAAGTTTGAGCTCAGCATGGTGATTTGTTGCATCCATTTTCTAGCTATGGTGGGAATTGTAAATAGGGCTTGTAATTCGGGAGAGACTGGGAAACTATGAGACCTTATTATAAAACTATTCAGAGTGAACTGATTAGAGATGTAGCCATCGCTAGTGTTATATAGAGTACCTCGCTATCACATTCTAAATCTTGAGTTAAAACACCAGTAACATCAATCATTTGTCAAAATAAAAGGACACTTGTTTCAAAATGATTGTTATTTAAAACTTATTTGCAAAGGTTCTCATGTCTTCTATTAATTTTCGATTTACTTAATCTATTAAAATCCAAGTATATTGTGACTATTTTATTTCTACTAAACTTTTAAATAGTACGAGCAATATTATGATTTCATATATTAACATACTTTTACTGTTTGTGATAATTTCCTCCGTTTAATATAATAAAATCAATATTCCAAATGTGTGTATGTGGTGTGTGTGTGTGTGTGTGTGTGTGTGTGTGTGTGTGTGTTTATGCGGTTTTTGTGTGTGTGTGTGTGTGCTTTGTGTGTACTTTGTAATGCTTGCGAGATCACACCATTGCTTCACATATGCAAGGCCAATGGTATACCACTGAGCTATTCTGGCTAGTTATAATCCAAATAGTATTTTAAACCATGACTTTCAAAATTTCATTCCTAGTATGCCCTTTCAAAATTATATATGATAACATGTGATCCATATTCTATCCACATTAGCAATTTTTATTGTTATTTAGAATATTTCCACTGCCTTTCCACTTCCAAACTCTTGTGTTTGTTATTGATAAAGGTTTTACTTTGCTTCTTTTGTCTCTTCATTATTTTTCCCTTTAGAGTTTAACTATTCTTTCTCTTATTTCTTTGGAAATTAATTATCATATTCCTATTACAATTTCTTTACATTGTAACAGGTATATACAATGCTTTAATTTCTATTTTAATTTTTCCCATTTTCACTGACGTTTAGTACAAACTATTAGATGGATTAAAAAGAAACTTGTCTCAGGAAACGTTATTTTTCTCCTTCTCTTCTCTGAAGTCTTTCTGTTTTTTGAAACACAATAGCAATTACATATAGCTCCTATGTAGTACATCATTGTTTCCCCTCTCACTCTCCTCCGTTGTACAGCTCAAGTTGTTATCATTCAGCTTTGTTATGTTACAGTGTTATCTAAATCGTAACTCATTCTTGAATTAATTTTAGTTGTTTCAAGTGTTCTCTGAAGACATTTTTCTATATATAATATCTGAGGTCTTGTGTTTTTACAAGGTAAAAAATATGAGTCACTTTCAAACATCTAGATATCTCTGTAGAATATTGGTCCACCTGCTCAATAAACTCGTATGTAAATTCAAGGAATACAGGTCAGTTAGAACAATCTTGTAAAATGTTGTAGCTTCAGCCTTCATACTAGCTTTGAATCTTTTTACCATGTTTAGTAGTAAAGACAACATAGTTCTACTACAAGAGCAGACACATAGAAGAATGTAACAGATTTGTCAAAAATAAATTCTCAGTTTATGTTCAATAGATTTTGAAAACTATCCTATGACTTTACGAAATAAAAAATAGAATCTTAAATGGGTGTATTGGCACTATTTTCTCTCGAGATTTAAAGAATGATCTTAGACTGCTACCTCAATCCTTTTTTTGTTTCTTTTGTTTTGTTTTTTGTCACTCATGGAACTTGAACTCTGGGATTAGGCGCTGTCCATGTGCTCTGCAGATCAATGCGAGCACCCTACCACTTGAGCCACCGCACCACTTCTGGCTTTCTAGTGGTTTATTAGAAATACGAGTCTCATGGACTTTCCTGCCCGGGCTGGCTTTAAATTGTGATCCTCAGATTTCAGACTCCTGATTAGCTAGGATTACAGGCGTGACCTACAGGCACCTGGCCTACCTCAATCCTTATACAAAAATTTAAAATAAAAAATGATTATCAAACTAAATGTGAGATGTAAAAACCTATAAGAGATAAACGTAAAAATTCATGACATTGTATCAGTAAAGGTTTCTAAATGGAAAGCATTAGTTGCTAAAGAAAAGCAAGAATATACTGAATTATATCAAGTGATAGCCTTTCATAATTCAAAGGACACTATAACTGAAGTGAAAACATATCCAACAGATAGAGGTAACATATTTGTTAATGCTAAAATGTGAATGCTACAATGATTCTTAATCTTAAGTATTTTTATATCTTCTATTTCTATATAATTTTTCCTGAATAGGATATTTCTTTAAAGAACATGTGTAAATTAATAGTCAATAAGAGGAGCATATGAAATAAGTTCCTCTTTAGTATCTTAGAAAAAAGAAAAAGAAAAATCACTAGTATGACTCTAAAAAGATGACACAAAATATAGTAACGCATTTGTGGAGGAATTGATAAACTACTCATAGTGATCCATTTGTATAATGCTGCAATCATTTTAGCAAGCAAGTTTTCAAGTCTCAAAGGTCAAAAAGAATTGTATAGGATCAATTCATTATACTTCTATGAATGTATTAAAGAGAAGTAAAAAAAAGTATTTGGACAGGGAATTGTAGTTCATTGACAGTGCACTTAAATAGTATGTGTGAGACCCTGGAAAAAATCCCCAAAATAAAATTTTGAAAATACACACTACAGAGGATGTATGCTGGACAAATTCTAGTAACAGAACTTTTTATCTATTTTAATGTCTGTTCTCAAATTTTTAGCATTTCTATTAGAAGAAATGCAAGTTTGTGAAAATTAGGCTTTGAAAACCTATGAAGGTACAATTCACTTCCAAAGCACTAAAGTGTATACAATAAAAGGAGATAGTATATTGCAAGTGAATTACATGTCAGCAAATAAACTATTGTTAAAAATTCTTCACACAAAATGCAGAATATCTAAATAGACGTTTTTGGTTTTGGCTAAAAACTCTGTAAACTACAGCGCTTAAAACAAACATGTGATTTCTGTTTATTTTAAGGGTTTTTTGTCCGTTATTTTGAGTTTATACAGAGATATCTCAATCAAGAGGGTATGTGATAACTGGAATACCTAGGAATTATGCATCATTTATAAGTAATTGATAACCTTTTCTGGACGAAACGTTTAGCAAATGACAGAAGACACAAAACTATGCATCTGCATTTTATGAAAGCCATTGGAGCATTAAAGTAGGATAAAGTCAAGTAAATATTTTGCATGTATTCTATTGGTCTCTCTTTAACTTGAAAGTTATAGATTATGTTCTTTTATATTCTATTGGGACAATGATCTGCTGTCACTTATTTTTTCTCTTCCCCTTCTTTTGCTCTTCCACTTACATAATTATTATTTAAAGAGACATACTTGACCTTGCATTTCTAAATACCTCAAAATTATCTGAACTATTTTATACTTCTGGCAGCCTCCTATATCTTTCTCAAAGAAAATATTTTTGACACTACCATTTTTATCCTCTATGATATTGGATATCTTCCTGCCTAATTCAGTGCAAGATATACATGAGACTCATCCAGATATCTCAAAACTCGTACCACCATAAAATCCTATCTTACTTAGAAATCATGCTTTTAGAATGTCTGGGGAGGTGGCATCTCTCATTTTTGAATGACACTAAGTGATACTTATATGCAGTCATGTTTTAAACCAATATGCCACTCAGTAGATGAACGAATTGACAAAATGTGGTTTATGTATGCACGGTGGAATTCTATTCATACGGAACTGGAAAGACTTGGAAAAATCCTACGAAGTAAAATAAACAAGACACAAAGAAACAGATTCCGTGGTTTCCTCATTTGTAATAAGTAGGAAATGTCTAGAATATAAAGAAAAGAAAAAGAAATGTGATCTTAGCAACCACTTTATTGCTAGTATAATTCCTGCTCTCTCGAAAAGGACTTTTTTCCAGTTAAGTCCATGGTCTTATATCTGACTGGCTTGGAACCAGAATTATTCTTCCATTCTACTTTTTACAAATTTGCATGATTACCTATCATGATTTAGAGCTAGTAGAAGAAAGAGAGTGGTCTCATCCTTCATGTTCCAGTTAGTAGTAATGCTTTCTCTATGTCACTCCCATAGATCTACATACTGGCCTTGGCTTTATTATTTCAACGCTGTCTTATTTGCAGAGTCTTCTATAGAGTATGGAACCATTATACTTAAACACAGAACTTCTCTTTCTCCTATACCTATTGTTTCTCCTTCTGTTAACTTATGTACACTTGGGTAATAATGCACAACACAAACACTGACAAAAAATGTTTCTGAGAACCTTCTTCCCACTTAAAATTGGTCTTAATTTACAGAGCACTTAGGAAATTTGAACTTAATGTACTCCAGGATAATGTTTTTTTTTTCATGTTTTTTTATGGTGAAAATGGTGGACAGAGGGGCTAGAGTTACATAAGTAAGTTAATGAGTACATTATCTACCGAACATTGTTACTTCCTCTTTTGTTTTTCCCCTGTCATCCCTTTTCTCCACACTGCCCCAACTCTCCTCTCCCATCCCCAACTACTAAAGTTCATTTTCAACATAGTGTCTTGTTCATCTCATTGTAACAACGGGTCATACTGTATACTTCTTTCAGCATTTTATTTCCTTTCCCCTCCCCACATTAGAAAAATGTATATGCAAGTTGCAGCTCACCGACCTCAAATACAGTGGAAACGGGTTATACCATAGAGGAAGAAAATAGAAGAGAACCAAAAAAATCACATAAAATACATGGTAGATACATTAAAAACAATAGTAAGAAAGAAAAAACAAGTTGTGTCCGTATTTGGGGTTCATTTCACTTAACATTGTCTTATACAGCCATATGTACATGGATAATATTTTATAAGCCATGTAAATTCCATATTTTCTCATTACTAAGTTGTCTCTGAAACACGTGTTACCATGTGTCTAAAGATGCCTTTGTGCTATCTCAATGAAGCCAGAAAACATTCATTTTCCTGGAGCAATACCATAGATTGTTACCGGAAGTAAGTGGAAGGAACTTTTACAGGAAGTAGAAACTGAATCCAGGAGAGAAATTGAACATAGAGAAATGACAAAGTTCAAGTTAATTTGTGCTCTCATTTTTACTGTACAAGAATATAATCCAAGGCTTGAAGGTAACTCTGTCCCTATCTTTTTCGAGTGTGCACTTTAGCCATAAAACTTGTCTGTAAACTTCTAGTTGACAGTATTACAAAAGGAAACAATATGCCATTTGAAGGCCAGCATGGAAAAAAAGGAAATAACATTGTTTTACAGTGTTCTACTACAAAGAAACAAAGACATGGAGGTTTTAAAATGTCTTATGCATGAATATTTAACTCCTGAAATGATTCTCTTGTTGCAAAAGTCAGATATCCATTCCTTTATTCTGGTCCTGGATTCCAAAAAGCAGGATCCAGTGAGTATGATCAGCAAAAAGAGCCTCTTTTCAAAGCAGTGCTTTAAGGATGGTCCCAAAGAAATATATGGGTTTTTTTGTTTATTGTTTGTTTGTTTAGTTTGTGCCACTTCTGGGGTTTGAACTCAGAGGCTGGACCCTGTCCCTGAACAGTTGTCTTTCCTGCCCACCTGCCCCCAAAGCTAGTACTCTACTGCTTCAGCCAAAACACCACTTCTGGATTTTTGGTGTTTAATTACAGATAGGAGTTTGAAAGACTCTGCTTCCTGAGTTGGCTTTGAACTAAGACAATAAGAAAATCAAGTCACATCAACTGTATGGACTTCTCTCTTGAACCAAGGAATATTAGATGAAGTTTATTATAAAGGTAATATTTGACAATTTTTAAAAGAAGAGAATATGTGCAGCAAAGAAGCCATAACTTAAATAACTCAGCAAAAGTAGGTGCAATGAGTCATATTGGAAAATTTTTTCTGCTTGGGAAGATTACTATTGACTTCGTAGTTTCTTTTGGGGAAACTTCAAGTACATTTCACATTTTCATTGGTCATGGGGCATGAACTCTGATCCTGGGCATGTGCCTCAGCTCTTCAGATCAAGTTGGGTGCTCTGCCACTTTAGTTACAGCACCACTTCCGGGTTTCTGGTAGTTAATTGAAGATGTGTCTCATGGACTTTCCTGACCAGGCTAGCTTTGAGCCACAGTCCTCTGGTCTCAACCTCCTGAGTACCTAGGATGACAAGTGTGAGCCACCAGCACCCGTCTCATATTTGCATGTATGTGCACTTAATGACACTGTAGACAAATAATGGAAATTTGAATCAAGTGATGACATTGCAGCTTTTCAGAAAATTTGAGGTAGCAATAAATATGTCATCCTTATCCATGTTGTTACATTAATGACTCATGAGCCATTGGACTCTTAATTTAGCATCCTCTGAGGTCTGCATTGGTGGACTTAGTATAATTAATTTTTAGTAGATAAATAGAGAAAGACTGAGATTTTTAGAAAGCAAAGGAGATCAGATATGAAAGAACAACATAGAACGGGATAAAACTTATCTCACAGAGATTAAGAACTAGCCTAAGTGATTTAGAATGCTAAAGGAATGAGGAATAAGCCTACTTGATAACTAGTTCTTTAATAACCAAATATGGTTCCCTAGAACAGTTTCTGGTATAATTTAGTTATTATTATCATTTATTTCTTGCATCTGGATTTATTCCTTTACTTCTATCACAACTATTAATTAGCTGGTGCATTTTTGGTGCCAAAACTGACCAAAAATTTTCCAAATCTCACTTAGACTTAGATTAATCCTCACCTGATATCTAAGCACATTCTTGACATTAATTGTCATGACCTACTAACAAAATTTTTTTTTTCTCAACGCAGTCTTCTAATATAGGTAAAGCACATGAATTAAGAACTATTGTTAGGTCATAGTTGGAAGGAGCAATAATATATTCCAAGTATAATTTCTTTATTTGGCATTTACTAGTTAAATCAATTTTTTTGCCAGTCCTGGGGCTTGAACTCAGGGCCAGGGAACTGTTCCTGAGATTTTTCTTGTTTTGCTTAAGGCTAGCACTCTACCACTTGAGGCATAGCACCACTTCTTTTTCTGTTTATGTGGTACTGAGGAATTGCACCCATGGTTTCATGCATGCTAAGCAATCACTGTACCATGAAGCCACATTCCCAGAGCCTTAAATGACTTTCTTAAGATGACTTTGCTTTTTCATTCCATTACTATGTATTATAATTTAGGTTAGGTGGTAGAAAAGGAAGTGAAAAACAATACTAAGCCCAGTAAGCCTGACATTACTGTCACATCACTAAGGAAGTACAGTGTTAAGACCTTTAGGACTCATAGGGCTCTTGCATGTGACATTATTAGTTTACATTATTACATAATATTTTACATTATTATGTAAAAATACATTAGCAGTCATCTCCAACATCCATAACATTCTGCTTCCACTTTCAAGTTCAAGAGCCAAAAATTTAAGCCTTTATATTGATTAGATGTGTTTCCTAGGAAGGAAGAATGAGGATGTGGAAGGTGATGTTGGAAAAATATTTATATTGGCTCCCAGTCCACATTATTTGCATTTTTAAAAAGTATTACTGATGAACTCCTACATCTTCTTGACTATGCTGTCTGCACAAGATGCAGATAAAGGAAGACGTTTATTCTGGTGGATTGTCACATATATTAACAAAATCCAGTTCTGCAAAAAAAAATTACTAGTATAAAGTATTGACTATAAAATGGTTTCTTGTCCTAGCAGAACAAAATGCAGTATTGAAATGATTAGTCCAGGTTTCTTTGAGATTTTATGCTGTCTCAGTATCAAGATGTTCTCTAATTCCAGTAATATACAAGCATAAAAGATCTGATTTGAAGATATCAGTAGTTTTAGAAACAAAGGTACATAGTAGCTTCCTTCATGCAGAGGCATGTGTTGGCATGTATGACTGATCATATTGTAATTATCTTTTTTTTCCTCTTTATCTCATGTTGCATATTTTGGCATATTAATCTGTCCTGCATCAGCTTCCTGTAGGTGAGATTTACCTCTACTCTGCAATGTCAAGATGGGGCATGTGACTTACTTCAGCTTACAAAAATGAACCAGAAGTGGTGAAAGGCTATTTCTAGGGGAAGATTTCTATCCCATTGTCTGGGTCTAAGAGTTAACTTCTTTTCCCTTAGCTATAAAAATAGCATATTTCCAGAGGGAATCTTTTTTCAACTTATATACTGAAAGAATATAGCATGTGAAATTGAGGCAAAATTCAAGCACAGGAAGAATTAAGCTAATATTAGAATATGATACTAAGATATTAGTTTCTTACTATTCTTGTATACCTTTATGATAGTTTCCTACAGCACTTCAGTATTTTAGAAATACTAAACAAGTACTAAACAGATAACACTTCTTGTTTGATGCTATTACATTTATTACATTTATTTTTTAAATAAATAAGCATTCTATATGTGGTTACTTGAGGCGTTAACTTCTTCTATAAATGTGTTTAATCACTCTAGAGCACTGTATCTAACACCCACAATCATTATCCAGACCTTGTGATTGAGATGAGGAAGAACAAAATATCTAGATTTCTCACTTCTCTTTTCCTCTTCTCCTTTTTCTAGTGAGAATTCTTATCCTTTCTCCAAATTCTTCTATTAATAAAGGAAGAATGAGACATTGTGCATATCAAGCAAAAGGCTTCAAAGCCAGAATTTTATTCTTTCAGAAATAGATAAAGTAAACCAGAATGGCTCAAGGAAGAAGGAAAACATGATTTTTCCCCTTACTAGTTTCAACAATAGAGTCTGAACACAACTCTAAATATTTAATAAACCATTTCCTTTGGCTAATTGTTAAAAATATAGTGTTTTAAAATAAATAATTTTAAAAATTAAAAAAAATTAAATATATAGTAATTTGTTGTTTGCTTTTGGTAGGCATGAAATAAAACTGCATTAACATTGTGTGAGTTGAAAAGCTAAATTTTATCTGAATCTAAACAAAATGAAAAATATATGATGTTAAGATAAATAGCGTTTAGGTACATTTTTTACATGACATACACACAGGGACATTTTTTTCTTCTTTTCCTCTCCACACTTCAATAAGCAGTTCATGTAATTCAAATAGCTGTGTTTATTTCAGAAATAGATTAGACATAAAAAAGTTAGAAGAAGAGAACCAGGATTGGTGATGCATTCTTTAAAAATATCAGTCAAATAACTATTAACTATAATTCCAAAATAATAACAAACAAATGCTCTTGAAAAGAGGAGATTGTAAGCAGAATATACAAAGAGTGATAGTGCCAGAACTGCTTCAGGAACTGCTCTCTGACATTTAAGATTTCTAGTACATGACAATGTTTTAATCAGGATTAAAGGCTTTCAGGAACTAAATTTTTTTTAGTTATATTTCTTTGAAGAAATACCTTTTCAAAATTAATGAAAAGATAGCAGGTTTTAGTAGAAAGAATGCTTACACACTCATTGTGGTAGGCAGTAAAATACCTTTCCAAAATATCTATAGTCCCGAAATATCTAATCCATCAAATGTAGATTTACATTTTATATATGTTTGTAAAATAATCACCTTTCATTACCTAAGGAACACAAATTTGAATAATTATCAGATGGGGAAAGTATACTCAAAAGACCCAGCTGTAGTTCGAGAGGGACATTATTAGGTAAGAACCATCAGAAAGATGTAAAGATGCTACATTAGAAGATAAAGGAAAAGACAACAATCCAGATTCTGAAGTTTCTGGAAAGCAGAACAGAAAGTAAATGCGTTTTCCACTAGAATCATCTGAAAAATATTTCAATTCTGTAGGGGGCTCAATTTTAATCTAGTGAGAATTATTTTAGATTTTTGTCCATTAGAACTGTAAAATGATAAATACGGATTGTTCAACCCAATTAACTTGTAGAAATATTTCACAGAAGATTTGATTTAGTAATCTAACTCAACTACAACCTCTCCTGATGCAACCGCAAGGTTACCACATGTCCTAGTTTCTGAGAATAAGAAAAAGTTGCCACCAGGTTTGTACACATGTATGATATACATACTACTAAGGGCCTTGCATTAATGAAGTCTTGAAATTCTAAATAATATTTAAATAAGAAGGCCCTTTTCTTCATTTTCACATTTGAGGATCACTAAGTACCAAAGTTATGTAGAAGGCTAGGGTAAGAATATAGAAATGAAATCTGTCTTCTAATGTTATAAAGATGATTTATGTCCCTTTGATTTACAGTTGTAAGGTAATAAAAAATAAGGTAAAACAGAAACAGTAAGTCAATTTTATCTTTCCTAACTTTCCAACAGAAATTAGAGAATCCAGTAAAGATACAGCAATCCCAGGATGATAAAGGATGTTATAGGATCACTAGATGGTGAAAAAAAGGTAACAAGAATGGGTCCCCTGGAACAATGGGAAACAAAATCTACACCTACACATTGTGATATAGCTAGAAAATAGTTTCTACAATGCTAAGTCTTTATATTTTAGGTTTGTTTACACAGCAACTTTACTCTCTAGGAAATGATTCTTTATTAATACTCAAGTGTTTGCAGCTTATAACCCAGCAACAAATAATGTTTCTAAATATAAACAAGCATGATACTAAGAGTAACTACTTGCATTGCTATAGCTGATAAAGAAGAATGATCTTGGGGAATAGTCAAACAATCTTGAACTTTTTCATACCTTTCCTCTTCTCCAACATGAGAAGTCATAGTCTAGATATGTCTCATGGACTTTCCTGCCTAGGCTGGATTTGAAATATGATTCTCACCTGTCAGCCTCCTTAGTAGTTAGGGTTACATGCATGAGCCATTGGCGCCTAACTACATAATTATTTTTTACATATTTATGAAGTATGAAGTGGCAATCCCATTCATTTATTTAATGATCAAGCTACATCATATCCATTAATTTCTGCATGTAACATTTCTTTATAGTGAGAATGCTCAAAAACTTATCTTCTGGCTGATGAATATCTATTCTTAACTATAATCACTTTGCCTCTTGCAGTATAAAATTAATATATTTACTTTTAGTCACAGAAGTCTGCTAATTAAAGTTATATAAAACATGAATTGTAAAGTGAAAGAAATTCATAGTTTCATTACTTGTTTAAAGAAAATGATAATGCATTTTTTTCAATTATATTTCTTTGGAATGTGTAATATTCATTGATTTAACTTAAAATTGATAGCAATTACATCATATCTAGTTGATTCAAACTTTATTTAAAAATTGTACACTTAACACAAATATACTTCCACTTTCTTCTAACACATAATTAAAATAACAGTATAGGAAAGTTTGGTGTTAGCTGTTCATGTGTAGAATCATAGAAACTCAGGAGGCTAAGACCTGAATATTTTAATTCAATATCAGTCCAAACAGACAAAAATGTGAAAACTTATCTCCAATTATCTAGCAGGAAGCAGAAGTTGAGGATGTGGCTCAAGGAATAGCGTGTCATAAGTCATTAGCAAAGAATACAACAGAGATCATTAAACATTGAGTTCAAGCCCTAAAAATAGCAAGTACACAAAAGACAACAACAAAAAAGTGATATGAACATCAATAATAAAGACAAAATAGTAGAAAAGATGATGAGAAACGTGTGTGAACATCTGGAATTCAGAAATCATTTGACAGAATTTTGATTCATGAGAGGTAAAAGTCACAGTATAATTTGAACAATCTCATTGAAGTCATTTGTGTTGAAACCTGGCTATTGGGTAACATGTGAAAGAGCAGACTGGATTACCTGACATAGCAGACATTGCCTGTAACTATACACCATCCCACTCTGAAAAAATCTAAAATCATGCTTGTTAATTTAAAAAGAACCTCATGCTAGAGACTTTTTGGTTCACACAGACTGAGGTCCTTATTTTGAGGCTTCAGACCAGTGCTTTTATTTATAAACACTTCTGTTTTACTCCCCTTCACTGATGTAGCTATACCTTACTAAGCTGGCACCAAGCCACTCCCTAGAAATTGGGCAAGAGCATTTGCTGATGCTCTTCCAACTTCTCTCTGTGGTTCAGGATAGCCAGACTCTTGTAGCTAAGATGGGTTACTTTGATGTCCAGGTGGCCTTAAACTGGAGATAAACATGTAATGGATATGTCAACATGCGTTAGTTTCAAACTATGATCTTCAGATCTGAGCCACTATGCTCAGCCCAATATTTCCAGTAAGTTACTTAATCTTTCTGACACTCAGGTTCTTCCTGTGTGGAAAGTGAAAAGAATTACTTTGTGGACCTAAGAATCCAGTTGGAGTTATGACTGGGTGCAGGAAGTATAAGTGTTCAGGATGTGTGGACAGAGTCTGACACTCTCATAAAACTACTGGTATTTATATTTAAATGAATTCCAGGAATTGGAAACAAGAGGGATTTTTCTGTTCTTATTTATCTTTTTATGGACATTGAAGGAGCCACAGAAATTCAAGGAGAACTGGGAAATAAATGCAGCAGTTGTACTCTGTAGATATTATATACACAATGAGCTATACCTCTTGTGGACAGGGACAGGAGGGAAAATCAGAGAGAGAACAAAGTGATGAGATTGTCAAACAAGAAGTGAACTCGTTAGCGACTTATAAAATGGTGATCTGTATGTACACTACCTTAACAAAAAACATTTGAAAAATCCAGGTTGATTATTCTCTTTTCCAATTTTTGTAGAGGCCCTTAAGACTCAGGCTCACCTGGAGTTTTTGAAGGTCACTTTATATGATAATTAATGTAGAGCCTGAATCTCTTAAGAAATGTTATAAAAAGTATTTCATTCTTAGTGCCTCTTTCTCTTTGAGTGGTGATTATATATGTTGTTGTAATAGCTAAATTTTTACTTTTTGTTTTTAGTACTTGTCAGGTGTTGAATTCTTCTTAAAGATTTGTGACAAAGGTCTGCTATATCTTGGCACCCTGCCCTTAACTAAAATGTTAATTAATCTTTGAAATTAATGTACTTGAGTATGAGTTTTATTTATTGATTTAATTTGTCGGCGGTGGTGAACTCTGGGTCTTGATGCCATTCCTCAGCTCCTCAGCTCAAGAGTAGTGCTCTACCACTTGAGCCACAGTACCACTTCTATCTTTTTCTGCTTAGGTGGTGCTGAGGAATCAAACCCAGGGTCTCGTGCATTTAAGGCAAGCTGTCTACAACTGATGCACCTTCTCAGCCCTTATGAGTGTCTACAACTGATCCACCTTCTCAGCCCCTATGAGTGGTATGTTTGTGCAAGGGTCTGTCAAGCAAATCTATTGAGGAAATGTATACATTTGCCACTAGACATATTCAAAATTATGAATTAACTGATATTTTAATGAATAAAACTGTTATCATTGATACTAGGAAGTGTTTGTCTCCCATACTAAAACCATGGAGGAGGGTATTTTAAACTAAAACTGCAAAAGAAATTTTAAGATCTTGTTGCTAACAAATGTGTCCAGGTATTATTACATTAAACAGACAATTCAAAATAGTTTTCTTCATGAATACAGAGATCAAAGGTCTTATTATTCTTATTTCAAAATGCAAATTAAAGGGGAAAAACAGTCAGGAGGTAAAATTTATATTGAATGTTAATAGTTAAAGAGGAAAAGATCCTAGGGGACAAACTAAAGACAAAGCAATATCAGAGCACTATATGCTCAATATTAAATAAGAAGGTTTAATTGAAAAATTGAGTTGGAATGTGCACATCAAAAAAAAGCAAGAAATCAGAGCCTACCACCAACAAAGAAACACCATAATGCATATCTCAGAAAAAGGAAAAAAAATTCCTTGTATTGATTTCAATGATACATATAACCCCCCTGCACACACACACACACACACACACAAGAATGTATGCAACAGCTCAACCTACTCACATTCATTCAACCTGAATCAAAGATCTTCCTATAATATTTGGAACTTTAAATGTTTCTAGTCTTGTAAATAATTGATAACAGATGCATAAGCAAATATTTTCTGAATAAAACTCTGTTATGTAAATGAGAATTTATGATGGTTACATCTACTTAAAATATCTCTCAATCTCGAAAGAATTAAACAAGAGACAATACAAATTTGGGACTATATTTCTACCAGCTATTCTGCAAAGGCTTAATAAGAAATTATGAGATCTAATATTAAATACCAAATTCATACAATTAATACATGTGTAGATGAAGTGAAAGACAGTGATCAGAGACCTATGCTGCCTCCAATTCCCAGCAGCCTGCACACTGTGACACCTTTGATTCTGCTGTGCCAAGCCCAGAGTTCTTTTCCCTACAGCAGTGGCCCTGCTGGGGTTGGGGATGGGGGCTGTGTGGAGAGGAAGGGGGCCACAGGAGAAGCCAAGCTTTGGTTGGGGCTGAGGGTGGTGGGGAGAGGATGGTGGGGAGGCCCTGAAGGAGGCTGTGAAGCGAGGAAGAGGCAGTTGGCCAACAGCTCATGTAGCAGCCCTAAAGGCAGCTGGGTTCTGGGGAGTGTCTGTGAGGTGTGGAATTTTGGGTGGATTTGCTAGGGCCTGTTTGCTTGGTGAGGAGAGGAAGAAGTCTCGAGTCCCACCCAAACAGATAGTGAAAAATGAGACAACCAATGGCTGAAGAATTTCAAGAACAAAGGCAGGGACTTATAGGTAATCTCTAGGGCCAGTGAGGGCAGCAAGGCTGGGCCTGTGGTTGTCATGCCTCTCTCAATGCCCTTGGAAGTGAGGGCCAGCTCTGCTGTGGGCTAGGTCTCGCTCTTGCCTTGAAGCAGGCACCAGGAATTGTCAGCACAGCCTCAGCCTGCCCCAAGGAGGTGGCCTGTTGTGGGTGCTGTAGCCTGGGCAGGTGCTAGGAGGCTATACACAGAAGGGCAGAGGAAGCATATTTGGTAGGCTCTGCTCCAGCCCAGCCAAGCTCAGGGCCACTTGGGAAGTTCCAGCTCTGAATCAGGACCATCAGGACCAGGCATTGCTCCCTAAACAAGTAGGGCCTCTGGGGACTTGTGCAGTGGCCGCCACGTGTGGGTTGTGAACCTCCTTAGAATGGCCGAGGAGTCTCAATGAAGAGGTGAATTTGCTTCTGTGCCTCTCCCATCTTCTGGATTCTTGCTCTCCTCCTGCCTCCTGCCTTGTCCAACTACAGGAGTCAACTTCTCCAAGCCACTGAGAGGCCATCCCGGAGATGCTCACAGGGCTTTCCAGGCTGCTTCACCATGCATGCAGGGCTCACAGGGTGCCATCCTCTAGGCAAAGCATACCCCCATTTCAGCTTGGCCGCCCCTGCCTAGGGGACCACGAATTGCATTCTTGCACAGAAAACTTGGGGTACACAAGGCCGTCCTGCAGTCTAAGGCATCCTTTCCTTCCTCTTGCTCAGGTGTGGAGCAGCTGTGGAGCCAACTGCAACATCATGTTTGATTATCTAAAAAGAAGAGGATAAAAAGCTTCATTGTCCCAGATACAGCTGCCCCTGGGGTTCTCTGTGTACACTAGTCTTGTGCTTAGATAAGGATCCCCAAGACCACCACGGAGCCAGTTCTCATGCGACCACATTAGAGTCATTTATTGCAAGCTTGAGCCTGGAATCACAACTGTCACCATTGCAGTGTGTCAGAGTTGAGAACCCCGAACCTTCAGTTAAATGGGTAATCTTATAACAATCTTATTGGCTAGCAAGTGCAAGCTAAGCAATAAGCAATAATTTGTGGAGGAGAAGGGAAAAAACAAATCGTTTAAATAGGGATACAGGTGGACCCATTGCAACAATGAGATGTACAAGTTCTTACGGAGAAAAAAAACTTTACAACTTTGGTGGGGGGGAGGGGGAGGAGGATGGGAAGGGATGGGAGGGGGAAACAAAGGAGGAGGCTACAATGTTTGATAGGAAATGTATTCATTATCTTGCCCATGTAATTGTAACCCCTCTGTACAGTATTTTCACAATAAAAAAGTTAAAAATATTAAAAAATTAAAAAAAATCTGTAACTTTAGGTACTTCCCTTCATCCACTGATGGCTATTGCTAGGGAAGTTATGGGCAGAACGTTATTGTGACATTTCAGGGTTTTTCCAGGAACCTGAGTTCTAACTTTCAGTAAAAGTCTACTTACAATGGTTGCTTTCAGTAAAGGTCTTCACAATGGATACTTTTGGAGTATTCGGAGTCTAAGTCCAGAATGCCTGTACTTTGGCAAAGGCCTCTCACTAGCCTGTGTGTGTGTGTGTGTGTGTGTGTGTGTGTGTGTGTGTGTGTGTGTGTGTTGTGTAAGAGAGTCCGACACAGCTGAGGTTTGGGGTAAAATACTCCTTCGCTTTAGCATTGAGTTTTGGTATCTATTGTTTGTCCCACCCCCTCCCCCCAATTTTGAGTTCTAAAGTTGTCCTTCTAAATACTTTCATCCTTTGATCTTCTTGATATTCAGATTCCTAAGGTCTGCTTGTGAACTTCAACATTTGCTTCATGAAGGTGATGACTTTCTTCTAACTTTTATGAAGCCCTTTGCTCTCTTTAAATGCAGTTTGTGCTGTGTTAGTGGTTTTACTTAGCCCAGACTTTGGTGGCCCAGGCTGTGACTGTTAATTCTGAGATTATTTTAGCCCAATATGAGATACTATACTTTCAGTATATCAGTGAAAGAAGTTCAGCATCTTTATTGAAACAATTTCCTGGCTGTAATACAAACAAAAACATCCAGTGATATAAATGTACAATTTGTTGTTTTTAGTTAATTGTTCACCACTGTAATGAAAAAAATCTTTTTACTAACTAAAATGAGTATTTGTAATGGGAAAAAAATCAAATGTTATAAGTCTTATAAATTGATCAAATACCAAAAGAAAAAGAAAGATACTAATCAGGAATGAAGTACAAATGTAAGTGTTTAATAAATAAATGAAATGTTTGAGATTCATATCTACATAGCAAATACGAAGGAAAATAAAGAGGAAAGTCACTGAGATCCTATCTTACACACCAGAATAGCTATCACCACTCAAATAAATAAACTGCTGGAGAAGTTGAAATAAATCAGGAACTATATTTGGTTTTGTGGCATTGTAAACTAGTGCAATCCATAGGGATATCTTAATGGAAGTTTACACAATACCAAAAAGACAGATATCTTGATGACCTTTACCGCAATTGGATACATATTGAAGGATTATAAATCAACATGAACATCCATGTTCATGGCAGCAATATTCATAGCAAACAAGTTGTGTAATCAACCTAGATGCACTGGAAAGAGGGAATTAAGGAAATGTGTTATTCATAGCTATAAACATGTTCTGGTATATGAGAAGTGAATGTTTCTACTGTATCATTGCTAAATATTTTGAATATATACCTATCCTACTTTTACTACGTTTTGTGGCATTGTGTTTTTGCTTTAATGAGGAACGTCCATATTGATTTTCAGACCAGTCACAATAGGTTGAAGATATCCTATAATATGTGGATATTATATCAAAATTTAAATATATCAATGAACACATAGAGGACCATCATATATAGTTTATAATTTGAAGCAATTTTAAGAGGGCAACAGTTGGGGAAAAAGACGATGTTAGAAGCTTAGAAATACACAGACAAGGAAAAATATGTGCAACTAATTACTGCTAATAGTAAAACATTTTCCTCAAGTTTTAACAATGAAACTATTAAAATAATACTTAATAACATCAAATAAATATGCCATAGAAGAAAATGTACCGTAGATATACGTTTCCCTATAATTGTTTTACTTTATAACAAATGGATTAGAAGAAAATGTAATTACACGTCTGAAGATGCTAACACTTTCAAGTGTCATTGATTGAATCCAGCAGAGGAAAGTAATAGAGAAGTAGAGAGTAAGAACAAACTGGGGTATGGATAAAGATACTCAGTTGATCTTCGTGAGGAAAAAATGTGCTCCATTTTCCTGATCAAAATAGAGCTAGGACAGCTAACTTTTGACAGAACACTTGTAATGTAGAGTAGTGGAGTTAGTACTTTAGGTAGTAATTTATTACTTTTATTCCCTAATCTTATGACGTGATTCCCAAATGATGTGAGTAATCGTAGATTTTCTTTTTTTTGGGGGGGGAGGGGTCTGGTCGTGGGGTCTGAACTCTGGGCCTGGGCGCTGTCCCTCAGCTCTTCAGCTCAAGGCTAGCGCTCTACCACTTGAGCCACAGCGCCACTTCCAGATTTTTTCTTTTTGCTTATGTGGTGCTGAGGAATCAAACCCAGGGCCTCAGGCATGCAAGACAAATGCTTTACCACTGACCCCCCTTCCCAGCCCCCTGATCCTAGATTTTCTGAGCCCTTTTTTTCACCCAAAGTTTCTAATTCCTCACCCTGCCAATGGTTCTTCTGCTACTCTCATTTCTCCTTGTTTCTGAACTAAACTCCTGTAACCTTTTGGTTCATGAGAAACAGCTGGAGAAATATGAGGATAGCTTGGAGTCTGAGGTAACATCCACTCCAGCTTGGAGGATCTGGTGAAGGACTACCACCTGGGTCTCAGAATCAGATATTAATTGACCTCTTTGGAAATGGAGAAACTAATTCCCTCAGGCAGAATCTGTCATTCCTTGACTTTCTCTGAAGAGATTTGATACTAGGGCACAATTCAGAGAATGAGCTTTCCCATTGTCAGAAGGAATATGTTGAAAACTAAAAGTGGCCTCAGGTCCCAAAGGGCCAGTCAGAAGCCAAGAGATCACACTTTTCTCCTTATCAGGGACCTTCTGGTAGGAATAGAGTCTGAGCAAAGTCTAAGATGGAGATAAACTAAGACTAGGCCTAAGGAGGAAACAAAAGAATGACCCTCTCTTTGACTACAAGGGAGTTGTGTAGTGAGACATGACAACTTCCTTCATATAATAAAATTCACTAGGTAAGTTATCTCACTGCCACTTTGAAGGAGGTCAGTTTCCCCAAAGGAGAAGATTTTAAATGTTGTGATTGCCAATTTTCTCTCTAGGCTGTTGTCTCTCTCACCCCTTCTCATGTCAGGAATGCATTGCTTCTTTTAGGCACTCAACTACTTGTCCTGGCTTCTAGGCAGGAATACTGTAGGCTATTCTTTGGCTAACCTCTTGCATTTAAGGTAGAATAGGCCCAGGCTCTGCTCATGCCAAAAGATAGATGCAAGAGGTGAATATAAGCTCACATTTGTGCAGAACAACAATCATGTTGAAAAAATTAAATTAAATTAATAGTTGAGTAATTTAGGGTTTATCGCCACAAAATTTAGGTAATTATTAGGAATACGTCTAGAATCATGGATTAGGAAGAGAACAGTGAAGTAGGTTCAGGATACAATGGAAAAGACACACCATAGCCATAACAGGAGATGAGAGTTTGAAGGAACTATTGGCATAGGTCTATTTACTATCTTAGGAGTGACCTTTGATAGGAGGCTTTTAGAATAATATCTAAAAGAGAGGGACTTGCTGGGCACTAGTGGCTCACATCTGTAATCCTAGCTACCTAGGAGGCTGAGATCTGAGTATTATGATTCAAAGCAAGCCCAGGCAGAAAAAGCCAGAAGTGGTGCTGTGGTTCAAGTGGTAGAGAATGAGCCTTGAGCTCAGGGAAAATGCCTAGGCCCTGAGTGCAAGCTTTAGGATCAGCAAAACAACAAGAAACAATAATGATAAAACAAATAAAAGAAGGACTTAAAGATATGCGATGGAATGATGATCATGTGTAACTGTTTAGGGAACATAAAAGGAGACAATATGTGGAGCAAAATGATATCTACTTTTTACTAATCAAGGATGCAAAGCAAATGCCAAATTCCTCTTCTCAAAAACTTCCAAACTTGGGCTGGGAATGTGGTTCAGTGGTAGAGTGCTTGCCTTGCATGCATGAGGCTGTGGGTTCGATTCTTCAGTGCCACATAAGCAGAAAAATCCAGAAGTGCTGCTATGGCTCAAGTGGTTAGAGCACTAGCCTTAAATTGAAGAGGTGAGGCACAGTGCTCAGGCCCAGAGTTCAGGCCCATTGTCCGGCCTAAATAAAAACAAAAAATAAAACAAAAGAAAAAATCTTCCAAACATTTTTTCTCATAGTTGAAGAGAGGCTCTTTTTACAGAAATTTTCCTTATCTAGCTCATGGTCATCAGAACTTCAGTAGACTTTTCCTGTTGAGATGTAATGCACCTAACTCTACTGAACCTAATCAAGGCTAGGAATGTATGGACATTGATACATTTGCTTTATTTTTCCTTATAAATATATAATAATGTCAGTTATTATATATAATATATTATAATATAGAATATATTATACATTATATAATATATTAAATATATTATAACATGTATTATGCATTAACAGAGTTCCTAGTTTTAGATGTAGGAACAGGCGACATATTGAAAGAAAAACATTTGAATCTCTGAGTTATTTCTCTACCACAGGACAATACCAGGATTCATTCTTATTACCCAAAGAGCAACATAGGAAAGTGATGCCAATGGATGTGATTCTCTGGATTTTGGAAATTGTGATCATATACATATGTATATATGATATATATCAAATATATATATGAAATATTGTTTAATAATAGTGAATTTGTAAAACTATAACAACAGATAAATAAGTGAACACCTATGTGCACACACTCCCAGTCACTTTCATGTATAAGAATTTCTTTTCTATTCTCCTATTCACCTACACAGAGAGTACATGAGTTGCCCTTGAATTGTCCTGGAAGATCTTTATCGGGTACTGTAGCTTCACATCCTTTGTTCCCTAAGTAGCCAGATGTTATGTATTCAATAACAAAATTGTTTCAGGCAAAAGTATCCACCCTGACACACAGAGGAACTTGGATTTCAGAAATGACACAAATAAGTGGGAGGTACAGCAGTACTTTTCAAAATTGAATATAGGCGGGTGCTGCAACAGAAAATAAATAAGACTAAAAAAAATTACATATGACATCAAATTACAGAGTTCCAGGGCATTTCCCTACTCTTGAGAACTAGAGTAATCCATATTAAAAATAAATAAATAAAAAGACGAATGTTTTATACCAAATTTCAAAACATACTATATGTTATACAAAGGAAATGCAATAAGCATGCATTTTACAATCTAGTAACATCATATGGTATGAAGAATCTGTATTGATTCATAAAAATCAATACAATGCACTTAAAACATCCAATATCTCAAGTGTCAGCTTAGCAGAATACTTTCAATCTGTGGTGTCTATTTTGCATATTATCCAGCCCTATCCATCCCACAATGGCAGAAGGCTCTTCTGAGAAAGTCCAGAGGCCAGTCTACTGTGAGTGCTCAATGTGGACCTGTTCCCATTATCTTTTATTTGGGCATGTGATAGACTATCTGTTAACTTGCCAAAGGCACAATTTGGACAGGCTTCCAGTAATGATATTTTAGCTCTCATAAAAAGAGGGAAATTGAAGACAGAGGGAAAAAATCTATCAGGTCCCTGAAAGATTTCTATCATTGTGCTAACCCTGTAGCTTTCTACTGACACTTGAACAAACTGCAGTAATTGTCACTCTAACCACATGTCCAAAAAGTGGCTTTCCAAATATTGGCCTATTTTCACTTTGGTAAATCAAGACACACTATTGTGGCTCCGTTTTACTTAAACAATCAGCTATGGTTGGCCCAAAGGATAGTTGAACTTACCAATTTCATAAATTTTAGGTCATCACACAATCACTTCATAGCCCTTAAACATTAAAAATACCTACCCATATAAGTCTGCATTACATACTTATTATTGTTTTTCTTCATTTGTCATGTTTTACATATTTGTGTATCCCAGGGCTTAGCTCTGTCATAGTCCTTCTCATGGTTGTTACCACTGAGTACAGTAATTATTTCTGTATTTTTTCTCCAGCTCTGTTTTCTTTAATTCAAGTCTTTAATAGCATCCTGTCTACTGACAACTACTAACTACTGATTTTAGAAAACTCAAAAGATCCCAAAGTGAGCTTTGATCTCTATCTACAAACCAATCCCTCATTACTATTTGATTAAGTGATAACTCTTCCAGCTGTCTTGTCAAAATACCTTGGAAACATTTCAGACTTACATACGTTTTCACACCTCATATTTAATCTATGACCAGATTTCGACAAATTAACTCACTGTATATTTTAGGAACAATATATATATATATATATATATATATATATATATATATACACTCATATACCATATATATGTATATTATAGGAACCATATATATATATATATATATATATATATATATATATATATATTTATGGTATATGGTATATCAGTGTTAGTACTATGACTTAAATTTGGGGCCTAGGTTCTTTTAATTTTCTTTATTTTGGGAGGTGGGTCCGGTCGTGGGGCCTGAACTCTGGGCATGGGTGCTGTCCCTCAGCTCTTCAGATCAAGGCTAGTGCTCTACCACTTGAGCCACAGCGCCACTTGCAACTTTTTTCTTTTTGCTTATGTGGTGCTGAGGAATTGAACCCAGGACCTCATGCATTCAAGGTAATCACTCTACCACTGAGCCACCTTCCTAGTCCCTTACTTTTCTTTTTTGCTCAGGCCTTATTTGGTGTAAAGATCACCTACAATGTCATTACCCACACCCTTTTCATTTGAAAATATGTATATTCTGTAGCAATATTATTGTCATTATAGCCATAATTAGGAAGATAATATGGGTTCATCTGCTCCATACTTCTTAAAAGCTAATGAATGTGAAATTTACAGAATATCCTCAGATATGCCTAGTGGAAACCTGGATTTGAATTATGGGTCTATAGCTGATCAGTATTAGGTACTTGGGAAATTTGTTTGGCCTTGTTGCCTACTTCTGTTTTTAATAAAATACTTAATTCATTTACTAACTGGAAGAACTATCATGAGCACTAAAATTAACCTAATGCAGATGCAGTGCTTGTAATAGTGTCTGCACATTGTGAAGTAGGTCCCAAAGAAGTCAGCTTCCATCAACATAGTCACAGCATCCTTCCTAAAGGCCTTAAGAAATATATACCCAACTGATGTTAATATCTGTGAAAATTTGTCTTTACAAAAAAAGGTCTTTTCTTCATATGAAGCAATTAAAGTAATGTTGGGGCTGTCCTGTGGCTTTTACTCTGAAAGAGTTTTGCTTGAATTTTATTCTTACTCTATTAGTGGTAGCAGTAGCGTTCTTTAGTGTTACCCTTCATTTTTCTAGTTCTGTGTTCCATTTGGAATACTATTGTAACTTAGTTTATAAACTTTGTTATCAGAATCAATACACTACAACTGCTGAACTTTCCAATAAAGAGACAATTTTAGGTGTGCATTACATTTTATGTGCTTAATACTTTCCTGAAAGTATTCCTTTTAGGTTATATATCCCTAACAACTATTTTTTTAAGATTTCTTATATGATTTATGGATTTATTATATGATTCTTATATGATTTCTTAGAGATCCATAAATAAAACATCTCAGAACAGGAAAAGAGTAGGTAAGAAGTAATAAAATAATATTATGCTGTCTTAATGGCTAAGTGTAAAGAACATGTAACAAAACAGTTGGTAGATTCATTTGCTCTTTTTTCTATTCTCTCACCCTTCATTGTAGAAACCTTCTTACTATGAAGTGCCAAGTCGTCTGGACCTTTCAAGCCTCGTCTCAGTGACAGAAGTGATGGGATTAGGACATGTGCTCCTATGACTGGCTTTTAGGAAGTTCACAATAAAGCAATACCAGTACATATAAAGAAACCTTTGTGAGTGATACGCATTGACTTCCTCAATTGCCAAAATTAAATTCATATGTCAAAACATCAAATTACTTACATTATAATATATGCAGTTCAACTGGAATCACTAACACTTCAATGAATCAAATGCAAACTAAAAGCTCTATATCAAAAACCAACATCTAAGGCAGTGTTGGAAATACAAGAAGAAACACAATAAATCTAATGGAGTGAGATCTTTAACACTGGCAATGAGCAATGATAGCTGAATTTTTAACCAAGCTTGGAAAGTTCAGGTGTCTACTAATGATGTGATTAGAGTTGCGGAGTTGACCTTGGTATTAAGATTAGAGGTAAAATTCAAAGGCAGCTAAGGTTGCTGCAGTATTTTAGCTCGATACAGCGTGACCCTCCCTGATAATGGTAAAGCACAGAGTAGAAGCTAAATCAGTAAAATGTATAGGAAGAATTTTCCACTGAGAGTAATTGCAGGGTGTGATCATCACTCTTGCATTGAAAATGTACAGCCCATCATTCTACTTTAAACTCTAGAGTATTTCTGAACTGAAGACAATTATAACACACCAATGTGCTGTGAGTGCTGAGCAGTTTAGGTGTGTATTACTGTAATATATGTAAAATCTTTAGAGGTATGGAGTGGACTTACCCTCACACTTCATTCTGTGTTGTTAAGTTTCATGGAGAAATGTTCATAATTATGCAATTCACACTCATCTAAGTCTGAATCAGGCAACTGAGATAAGACATTAGGATCATCACTCCAGTGATGAGGTTTGTGACCTATGAAATAAATAACATTATTTCACAATGTATATGCGTTTCTGAAAATTTATGCAATACTAAATACCAAATGTACAAAAGGGACAATTGTCCATCACTTATATTATCAGAAGTTAAGATACTCCTGAATTATACTTTCTTGCTAGAGGATCATAGGGTGACTGCTGATGTTTGGTACCTTTTCAAGTGCTCCTATACGTTTGTGAATTTTTTTGGGGGAAGTGTTTTTCCATAGTTTGTTTTGAGGTGTTCAAAATTTCAGTATTGTCACTGACCACAACCATGGAACAGCAAAGAAGATGGGATACCTGGCCAAAGAACTGAGAAATCACAGGAAGTGATAGGAAAGTAGACACCAGAGGACCCAAAGCCTCATTGCCGGCTTCCAGAACCCCAAATCCTGCTTAACATGTTTATATTCATTCTACTACAGTGGTGGGATAGTGAGTGATTACAGGTATATCCACAAACTAAGGCATCAATCTAGCTTGTGATTACAAATATTAACTGAGTTATTGTTTGTACGCATAGTGATAATTGAATCCCTTATTTTTAGGGAGCAGAAGGGTGCAATAGTCATTACAACCATAGCACAGACATCCTTCTTGTCTCCAATGTCTTAAACTTTTAGTGTCCAACAGCTCTAACTTAAATACTTTTCAGGTAATAACCCATACCCTTGTCTTCCCTTAACTGTTTGACCTTTACAGAGCACAGCTCTCAACCTTTTGATTGCCATTTGAGAGGGCTTCCCAATATATCCCTTTCCAGGTATAACAGTTTGACTCTAGAATCACTCAAAAGTACTATTACAGATGGGTTATTTTGAAAAGGATATTTGTTTTCTAGGGTAGGTTCACTTTTGTAAATTTTATTTTATTTAAAGGTACTGTACAGAGTGGTTACAGTTACATGAGTAAGGTAAATTCCTTGTTGAATATTGTTACCCACTCCATTGTTTTTCTCCTATCTTATCCCACCCCCACCTCTACACCCCACTCCAAAGTTGTAAAGTTCATTTCCGGTATACTGTCTTGTGAATATCATTGTTGCAATGGGTCACTTCTTTCATCCTTATGTTATTTCCCTTTCCTTCTACAAATCAGATAATGTATGTACAAGATGGAAGGTACCAGAATCAAGACAGAGATGTCCAGGGATAAATCAAAGAGAAATGAAATAAAATAAGATCTAGATACACTACTTTACCAATATCAAGGTTGATATCTGAAAAAAAAAGTACTTTTTGTTTCCATGTCTTGGAGTTCATTTCAATTAACATCATTTTGTATGGTGAAATGTACATAGCTTTGGGGCCAGCAATCCCACTCATGGGCATTTGTCGAAATTATCTCTTAATAGCTAATGGATGAAGAATGGAATTGAAAATAGCAGAGGAAAACAAATCAACATGCAGGTATTATGATTTTATAATTCTAATATGAAAGAACTGAAGCTTTTGTTTCATGAAGAAGAAAGTTTAGCCTGTAATTTCAATGCAAGGCATCAGTTGTAAGGAGTCTAAAGTCTTTTCCTCCAAGATATCTAAGAGTACTATACTCATCTTCTGAAGAGTAAATAAGTAATTATTTTAAGTAGCTTTGTTTAATATTAATTTACTTGTAGAAAATGAGTTAAAATATCTTCTCTTGGTCTGGGAAGGTGATTCAGTGGTAGTGTTTGCTTTGCATGCAAGAGAACCTGGGTTCGATTCTTCAGTACCACATAAGCAAAAAGAAAAGAGCCGAAAGTGGCACTGTGGCTCAAGTGATAGAGCCCTAAACTTGAGCTGGAGAGCTGAAGGACAGCGCCCATGCCCATAGTTCATGCCCCAGGACCGGACTCCAAAAAATAAAACACTAAAACTACCAGCACAAGTATGTTTTTTGCAGCATTATTACCATATCTAAGATATGGAACCTGTCCGGTTGCCCCTCAATAGATGAATGGATCAAGAAAATGTGGTATATATACACAATGGAATTTCATGCTTCTATCAGAAAGAATGACACAGCCCCTTTCTTAAGAAAATGGAAAGACTTGGAAAAAAATCATTACGTGAAGGAAGCCAGACTCAAAGAAACATAAGCTCTATGGTTTCCATCATTTTCATTAATTAATATATGCTTAGGATAGTCCTGGCAGATAAGTTCATTTTTTACACTCTTAATATTCGCTCTGTGTGTGTGTGTGTGTGTGTGTGTGTGTGTGTGTGTGTGTGCAGTAATGAAACTTGACTCGGAGCCTCAAAATCTTGCTTGTTTTTTTCACTCATGATTGACTGAATCTGTACTATTTTAACTAAAGTTTTACTCTGTGTTTGATTGAACAATTGAACATAAACGTTCATGGATTGCTACCCCAGCCATCTGTGAACCATGGTCTTCCAATCTCAGCCTCATGAGATGAGATACTGGCATCTAGCTCTATTGCCAAGTGTCATTTGCTTTGTGTTGTTTGGTTTTGTTTTTGTTGCTTTTGTGCACCCAAAATCTGTATGGAAAACAAATCATTTATAATCAGGACTATTCACCTAAAATGTGTGTTGTTTAAAGATTATCTTAATAATGTAATCCTTTTGCATCCACATTATGTGATTTGATTTTTTGAACTCTATTGTTGCAGTCAAGTCACTTATATATAATTTGAATCTTCTTGTCTTGGTATTAGGGTGTTAGGTGTTTAAAAACAGAATTTATCAAGGTTTAACTCTGCACTACTGAAGCAAGACCTTTATGATTATTCAATGTCCTGTAAATCATAAGTTTATCACTACTTGAGGCACCATATGAGCACAAATAGTTTCCTATAATACTTACACATATTTTAGAGTTCAATGCCATGCAATGCACACTTCTGCCAAATATACAAGGTCATCCTTTGTAATTCTCCATGGATTTTCACTGTTCTTCTCTCTACTCTCCAGTGCTAAGTCCTGTGATGGTCATGTTGATTTTCTCCCCTGTTACATTCATCATTGTATCTTGGGAACTACTGGTATGCATTACTGTACTTCTGTCCATTCTCCTTGTGCTTCGGCTTGTACCCCTCTCACCTCAAAGGGCTAAAAATTGGAGATATTTGCTTTACTCTTTATCTCAGACATCTATCTTTACTTTCTAGAAATACATTCATTGAATTCCTTCTGTAAAGTCTAATGTCTTGAAAATTATTACTAAATTTTCATGGCTTTGTTATTTGGCATAAAGGAAGAACATAGATCAGTACTGTAACTTAAGTAAAAGATTATTGCAGTCATGCTTCAATAGGTGTTGTTCATTGGATAATGTTTACTTCAAGGTCTGCCTGCCTGCTTCTTTTTGACTGTTTTGTTTATTTTTCAATGTAGTCTTTTCTTCTGGAAAATAATTATGGGCCTTAGTGAAGATCAATTCCTACTGTAATTAGTCATTAATTTTATTCCAACCTCATTTCACAGAGCCTTCTGAGTTTCTTAAGGGTCTGTGTAGTGCTTCACATTTTTAGATATCTTTTAACATCGATGCATCCAATGATGAAGACACATTCCTTAAGTCACCATTTTGATGACTGAAAATAAACCAATCTGCAGTCTCACTAGATGGCAATTTTCTGGTTTTAAATTCTTTTAGATTAAAATTGATGCTGGACAACAAACATTCTGTGTACAATTTTATATTTTCCTAATTATTTTAGTATGCTTCCCAATATTATATAAAGTTAAAACATTAACATTTACTTAGTTTTAGGATTTCTAAAACAGTCAGAGTAATAATTCTATTCATTCACAATTTTAAGATAATAGAGTGTCTATTATGACCAAGTGAGATATTTAAAATTTTTTATTTGTCGTCCTTAAAGGGTGTGCTGGGGAATCAAGTCTAGTGCTTCATGTGTCTTAGTCTACTGTGGGCCTCTGATCCTGATGTGACCCGTGGTTTTATTTTCACACAACAGGAATACAGAAAAATTTCACTAGGAAGGAATTATTACTTGCTTACTTTCTCCAATATCTCTCGCATACAGAAAAGTAATATAATTCTAAACTGACTGAAAATGGTGTTCCTATTAGAGTAATTGTGTATTTTTTGTACCCCACTCTTCACTACGTCTTGTCCCTTTCCTATCCCCCCTTCCCATAAAACTTTACTGGATCCACTGGAAACCCACTTCCAGTTAGCCTCATCCTTAAAAAGCTCAACCTTAACTAACCTACCCCTGGTAGTCCTGCTCTAAACTTTCAAAGGCCTGACTGCAACCAGAATCCTTCCTGAAAGTCCTCCTCTGCTACAGGGAATGCCTTCTTCCACTCCACCCCTTCCTGGAATCCCTGCTCTGCACCACCAGAAACCAGGCCACATCCATATCTCCTCCTATGATCCACCTTGCTGCACCAAGAACCCTGCCTACATCGGGCTCCTCCCTCTAATCCTAACTTCATCCAACAGACACCCTATCCTTAACTATTCTATTCCCTCAAAGTCCCATTGCTCCCATATTCTATTACCTCCAAGCTCCTCCCGTCCTTTTCATACCCTACTCCCAACCAGACTTCTCCCTCGACCCCTCTTGGTTTCATCAGAAGCTCCAACCATAACTAGTCTACTTCTAAGTGGCCTAACGTCTCAAACCCAGCCATGAACCTACCTCTTCCCACAAAGTCCTTCAAGCTACACCAAAAACTCTCCACCACTCTATAACTGCCCTTGTAGCACCGCCTTGGTTGAGCAGAAGCATCTCACACAGCCCATCTCCTGCCTGGAAAGCCAGCCCTGCTCCACCACAGGCCTCTCTACCTCCCATATCTACTCTCTCAATGGCTGCATTGTTCCCGAGATGAATCCCCCCTTATTGGATCCTCCCGAAGATCCACAACCTACTCAACCAGTTACCCTGCCCATAATTACCCTATACCTCTGTAGAACTTCCACTCCTTCTCAAAGTCCCTCTTCCAATTAACCCCATCGCTACAAGCCCTGACCTACTCTAGAAAACCCCACTAGACAACCCCACCACACTATCCCATCTCTCGACACCCACATTGCTCCACTGCAAATCACTGCATCTGTTGGCCTCCCTCTGGAAACCTCACCAGGCTCAAATGTAAATCCCTGTCCCTTCATAGTCCCTTTTTGAAGGTTGCCTTGCCCCACTGGAAACCCTGTCCAAAGTCTAATGTCCTGCATTGCAATACTATAATCCCCACCCAACCTTACTCCTCTTTTCGAAGTGGTGACTGGTTACACCAGAAACCCTGTCCTAACTAGTCTAGTCCACTGGATCCTATCCCTGCTCTCACCAAGCTCTGGTCTGCAAAAATTCCTCCATACATTGTTTCTATATCCTGCTCTGCCAGAGACCCCACCTCCACACTAACACACTTCCCAAAGGCCTGCCATTCTCCAACAGAAACCCCGGCCCTTACTAGCCCACTTTTTCCTAGCACTGCTCTGCCCTCTCACAGACCCTGAAAAGCCTCTCCCTCATAGCTCCGCATTCCTGCACCAGAATGCCTTCATTCTCTTCCATGCCTTATGGGAAACCGCACCCTACATATCCCACCAGGGCTCACAGTGCTACACCACAACCCCTCCTCTAAGTAACCTCTTCCTTTGTAGCCTTGTTCTTCCTTTTCAAAGCTCTGTCCCAAAGAGCCTCTTCCCCAGTGACCATGCCTTCTTCCACTGAAAACCAATCCACCTGCCAGTCTCCATCCTTAAGTCCCATCTACTCCACAAGAGACCTTGCTCCTAACAAGTCTAGTTTTTCCTGTTCCCTCCCTGCTGTCTCAAAGCCCTACACAGACTGGCTTTCACCCACAAAGCCCCGCCCTGCTCTACCACAGTGGCTATGCCAATACCAACTTCTCCCTTGAACCAGAGAGGGCTCCACGAGAAACACCACACCACCTCATCCTTGAAGTTCCCACCAAGTAAGTTTTATTACAAATGTGATTTTATAATGGTCACAGAATTCATACTAATCAATACGATAAGAAAGCAACAAAAATTAGATAGCTATTAGATGCCTTAGTGTAGTTTGGGGTTCTGTTACTAGGCAGATACATATTGTGTGAAAATGTGTGAAGATGATTCCTCTAACTGGAAAACATACTTTGAAGTATCAGTAAGGTTTCATGAGTGATCATTTTATTTCTAGAATTTTTGTGCACATTTGTGTCCATTAATTTAAAAATATTAGTTATTTTAAATCCTCTGGTTTGGTTGAGGAAAGAGTATTAAGATGTAAAAAGATGACTTTCAAATCATCTCTCTAATAAATAATTTTGGACTTGCTTACTTTACTATGTACCAGAGTTCTTAGTAACAGAAATTCTCTACCAAATCCACTTTGAATTTCCTCCTTTCACTAAAGTGCCCTTTGGAAAAGATTGAAGTGAGATTATACAGGTAGAATGCCAGAAATAAAAATGTATTTGACATCATAACAAAATCATGATGAAGACCCTACCCAATGTGGTTTAAATTTTCTAATGAAAGGAACTTAAGCATATTTAACTGCAGACTTTCTGAAGACTAGAAGACAAAAATATAAGAAATGCCCTCTAATACCATGGTTCTGAAAACAAAGCAAAACCAAGGAAAGACAACATAATGAGACAGAAGGGAATGAGGAACTTGTACATGTGATATAGAATGGAAAAATACACTGAATCAGGTAAAAATAATTTGGGTCACAATGCCTTGTTGTTCAATATATTTCATTGTATATACTGTTCTTCGTTAACCTGTGACTTAATAAAGGTCTCAACAGGGATCTGCCAAGGTAATTGTGTAGTTAGTCAATTTCATCATTTCAAGATCATCAGGATGATAAACTCCCACACACATTAACATACCTGCAACAGCACTAGACATACATTCCCATTGTTCCAACAGTTTAAGGCAAACCTGTATTTAACACAAGCTTTATATGTGTTATGCTATGGTTTTTTCAGGCTTGATACAAAATGTCTCTGCCCAGAAGTAAATGATGGTATTTATAGCTAAAATGATTTAGGGTCATTGTTAACTTCTAACGCGTGCTGAGGTTTTTATTTATACCTCTGCTTTTCCCTTTCTTTTTTCCTCCCTTCCTTTCTTTTCTTTTCTTTTCTTTTCTTTCTTTCTTTTTCTTTCTTTCTTTCTTTCTTTCTTTCTTTCTTTCTTTCTTTCTTTCTTTCTTTCTTTCTTTCTTTCTTTCTTTCTTTCTTTCTTCTCTCTCTCTCTCTCTCTCTCTCTCTCTCTCTCTCTTTCTTTCTTTTTTCTTTCTCTCTTCCCTTTTCTTTCCTCTTTTAGGAAATGAGTATGAATTTAGATATTTTGTTTGCTGAACAAGTATTCTATCTTAAGAATATCCTTTTTCGATTTATTTACTTTGCTCATAAGTTATCCATTTTGCTGAGGGGCAAACACAGTCTAAGTTCTTCACTTCTGTCTGCCAAGTAGCGAGGATCACAAATGCATTCCAACATGCGAACTTTTAGGATATATGAGACTCTTATTATTTTCCTTGAACACTGGTTCTGATCTGTGATCCTCTCAAACTCTACCTCTTCAATTAGTGATGTGAGTTCCAGTAGCCTGCCCTCAGTATAGATCGTCTAAATGAATTATTGAAGGCAATTTCACTTTAATCTCTTTTTTTGCCAGTCCAGGGGCTGTTATAGTTTTATTTCTAGACAAATTTGTGTTTATATGCACATTATCTTTAAAATATTACTTTTCCCCCTTTTTTTCCATTTTAATTTTCTTGGTCAGAGGGCTTGAATTCTGGGTCTGGGCACTGTCCCTGGGCTCTTCAGATCAAGGCTAGCACGTTACCACTTGAGCCACAGTGCTACTTCTGGTTTTCTGGTGGTTAATTGGAAGGAAGAGTGTCATGGATTTCCTGCCAGGGCTAGCTTTGAACTCTAACCTCAGATCTCAGCTCCTGAGTAGCTAGGATTACAGGCATGAGCCATTGGCACCCAGCTAAAAATGTTACTTATTTTAAGTTCTGTGATTTAGTTGAGGGAGTAACATGAGTGTCTAGAAAGTAACTTTCAAGTTACATCTCTAAATAATTTCAGAGTTTCATTTTCATATTTATTACAGTTTTTAATAACAGAAACTCCCAAAGTAACAGAATAATCCTTCATTTTCTCTTTACCATAGGTACTATTGGATGAGAATGAGTGAGATCTAAGACAATATGCACTTGAAATTATAAAAAAATATATTGAAAGTACATAAATAGCCAGATAACATAACGTGCTTTTCATTTTCTAAAGAAAGGAATGTCATGAAAGTATATTTATTGGCAGGCTTTTCACCATGTAAGTGTTATATAGCATTGGAGACTTTAAGACATGAACTGGTTCAGGTAAAGTAATACTTTGGGAAAGTTATCTGTTCACTAAATTTATTCATTGTAATTTTTTATTTTTATTTACATGTCAGTTAATATATAAATGCATACATGTGTATGTAATATATATATATATATATATATATATATATATATATATATATATATATATCAGCAGTATCTGTCCAGTGAACCTTATGTTTATGTATGCTTAGGTAATTTCATCATGTCAAGATCATCAAGAAGATGGACTTCCATAAACCTTAACAACCCTGCAACACCACTGCACATGTAAACTTAAGTGTTCACCATTGTATGCTAGACCTGTGTTTTACCAAAGCTTTATATATATGGTGCTATTTTTTCATTTAGTCTTGACACAAAATGTGTGTGCTCCTAGAAATAAATGATGGCATTTATAACTACAATAATTTAGTGTAAATCTTTACATTGAACACATGCTCAGTATGAGTTGTTCTTTCTTTCCTTTTCTTATTTTATCTTTAGGAAGTTGATTTGAGTTTTGATGTTGTGTTTGCCAGACAAGTATTCCACCACTGGAGTCATTCCACCAATCCTTTCTAGTTTAAGTTACTTTGCTTATAGAGTAGCAATTTTTGCACCCAACCCAAAAAGCAGGGATCATGATTGCATTCCAATATCCCTACCTAGTAGGTTGATATGGATGATACTTTGCTTCCTAGACTGATTCAGAACTGTGATCATCTCAAATTCTCCCACTTTAGTTAATTGTGTGAGTTCCAGTTCTCCCTACTTCTAGAAGATAGGACAGACATAAATGATTACAGGTTATTTGAGTGAATCATTGGCTAACATAGGTGATTTGATATTCAAGTGTAGGATACGTTTGAAACTATAATCACAGTAGTCACATATTTTGCTAAGTAATTTTGGTTCACATTAATAACACATCTTGACCAGAATTAAGGAGTTACTTTTGCTGTCTGTCAACTTGTATGTCATTTGGTAAAATAAACTACATGTCTTCCATGTGGGATAAAGAACTTTGAATGATCTGATGTGCTGGTTCACATCTATAATCATGGTTAGCAATCAGAAATAAATAGATCACAATTTGAACATAGCTTAACCAAAAATTTAAGAAGTCCCAATATTAACAAACAAGTGGATCATGTTGAATCAAGCCATTAATCTCAGCACCACAAGAGGCTAAGTCTCTGCCTAATACCTATGTCACTTGAGTAACTGGCACTCTTGGAGACAGTCACCTCTACTGATGCAGAAACTGGGTTGAGAGTTAGCAAGAGGAGGGAGGAGTCTGCCCCACCTTCCTAGGGTTGACCTCACAGAATGCAGTGAGCAAGCTTGCTTTCCTCCTCCAAATGGCTTGAGATGCCATGCTGCTGAGTGTTCATTATTTGATTCCAGTGACTTGTGGTAGAGGTATAAGGAAACATTAAATAAATTTCACATATGCCAATTGAGCTGCTCTCCCAGCCTGTGAGTTCAACTCAGCAAGTGTTTATTATTTGAGAATTGAGAATACTGAGGTAGGGGAGAGAGGGAGGGTGAGTGAAAGAGAGGAGAGAGAGAGAGAGAGAGCTGGGCGCTGGTGGCTCACACCTGTAATCCTAGCTACTCAGGAGGCTGAGATCTGAGGATTGCGGTTCAAAGCCAGCCTGGGCAGAAAAGTCCGTGAAACCTTTATCTCCAACAAACCACTCAAAAACCAGAAGTGGAGCTGTGGCTCAAGCGGTAGAGTGCTCGCCTTGAGCTCAAGAGCTGAGGGAAAGTGCCCAAGCCCAGAGTTCAAACCCCATGACCGACCAAAAAAACAAAAAAGAGAGAAAGGGAGGGAGAAAAGAAAGTAAGGAAGGAAGGAAGGAAGAAAGGAAGAAGAAAGAAAGAAAGAAAGAAAGAAAGAAAGAAAGAAAGAAAGAAAGAAAGAAAGAAAGAAAGAAAGAAAGAAAGAAAGAAAGAAAGAAAGAAAGGAAGGAAGAAAGAAAGAAAGAAAGAAAGAAAGGAAGGAAGGAAGAAAGGAAGAAAGGAAGAAAGAAAGAAAGAAAGAAAGAAAGAAAGAAAGAAAGAAAGAAAGAAAGAAAGAAAGAAAGAAAGAAGAAGGAAAGAAAGAAAGAAAGAAAGAAAGAAAATAATTGAGAATGAATTGTTTGGAGTCAGGAGTCATATGTCAGAGCTACTACCTATATTTGGTGTTAGGTCTGTTCCAGGTAATGTAGAACCTATGCAGAAACCTTTCCACTACTTGGCTAAGTTTCAACCATTTATGTGTTGCCTAGTATTTGGCACACCTGGAGGCAGCCACCTCCTCCCTATCCTGTTAAGTCACAACCTGGTCAGCCTCTGGTCACACTTTCCATCTGACCAGAGGTGAGTCCCAGACGTGAAGTCACATCCAGATCCAGTGTGGTCAGAGTTTCCCCCAAATGGCCACACCTCATCTGGTCCTTCACATAGATATATCCTTGCCCGAGGTTGGGTCGCCCCATTATTTTTTTACATACCTTTCCACCATGTATGGCATGGGCAGCAGTTCAGTAAATAAACTTCTTTACCTGACTGAATACCGTGTGGTGTTCTCTTCATTGGCTACCTAATGAAACTCACCTTATTAATATACATTACACTTCAGAGTTTCTAGTTATGAATCCACAGATATTTTTGTGACACATGTGAGATCAGTATCTACAAAACATATTTACTAACATCATTTAACAGTATAATTCTGCCTGGAATCTTTAATAGCAGCTTAATTAACCATAAAGTCTATAAAGTTGTTTGCTTTGCTTTGCTTTGTTTTTGCTTAAAGTAATAGAAGAGTTGGTGAGACAATCTGTGTGAAGACTCAGGGTCTGTGTTGGAGGGGCAGAATGATGCAGGCTCAGGCCTCAGGATTATCTGAGGACTGTGTTTGTGTATGTGGAAAGCTATTGGCATGCCGGACTATAGAGTGAATATGTTCTCTCTCCCTATCTCAAAGCTCATGTCAGACTCCTGGGAGCTGAGGAAGTAGCTCTTCTACTTACTTAAGCATAAACAGCTAGTCAAGCATTTTCCTGAGTATGGGGAAGTGGTTTGAGCTTGCTCTAAAATAGTTTAGATAAAAATATACAAAGACTTTGTCTCATTGTTTAAGCAAAATTGTTTCTGTTGAAATTCTTTGTGTTAATGTCTCCTGACTAAATCTTGGCAAAATAAACTTGCTTGTCTTTAAATACCCACTAGCAATAAAGCACAGCATGAAGTGGTAATTGCTGTTTGCACTCTGCAACCCCTGTGTCCTGGTGATTTTGCGGCACTTACCCAGGGACCCCAATGCGTTAGACGTTGACAACTGGCATCCAAAAAGGGACCCTGCAGTGTTGAATTCAGGAATGGATATTCATGTAAGTACTTTTAATTACAGGGTGATGGGACAAGTTAAGTCTACTCTGTACTTACATATGCTAAAATATTTACTTGCTGCTTATGGTGTAACTATTTCTTCTTTTGACATAGAAATGTGTATTAATGTAGTTAGGGAATGGAATCCTTGGTTCCCCGACGACGGGACGTTAGATGTTGATAATGGGAAATGAGTAATGTATAATATAGAAAGAGCTGTTCGAGAAGGGGAAAGGAGTCCTGCTAGATTTTGATCCATTTGGGCCATTTTACATAACCTTTTTAAAGTTTTAAATGAGAAAAGATTAATAGCAATCTTAAAGAAAGAGGCCACCCCTTCTATTGTAGATTTACTATTGGACTCTGAGGTTAAGGACGCAATAGGTAAGGATGCATCACAATTAACAGAGAGAAAACAAGAGGTAAAGAAGGCTGAAAAGGAACAAACTGAAAGCATCAATAGAATGTCTGTGCAAATGGAATTGATTTTATCAAGATTACAACATATGGAGTTAGAAATTAGCAGAGTGAAAGGAGAATCTGAGAAAGTGAAAGTAAAACAGCCTTCCACTCCTCCGCTTGCCGAAGTAATTTTTACCTCGTCACTCCCTCACAAAACAGAGGTCTCAGATAGTGAGTTTCATGATGAAATGCCTATTTTTTCTTATCCTGTAATTCGACCACCCCCTATGAATGGTATAGCTCAACCACCCAGATATGAGGGTGTTGCTGTCCATGATATTGGTAAACGTAAGAAGGCAGTGACGTTGTATGTTCCTCAGTCTCATTATGTTAAGGAATTGCTTAATGGGCTTGCCCGACATTACAATAATTTTGCTCCTGAGGACTGGAAGATGCTTTGTAGAGCCTTGCTTAAGGAACCTGAATACCTACAATGGCAAATGTGGTTTACTGAGTTATATACAGAAAAGACTAGACACAATGCACAGAGCAATAATCCATGCCTGCAGGTCATAACCTTTCCCATGTTGAGTGGAACAGAACAATATGCAGATGCTCATATGCAAGTGAACTCTCCTGAAAAGATCCATGAGCAGTTACGAGACATAGGTATTGAGGCATGGGAGAGGATTCGGCTGGTAGGAGAGCATTATGGCTCCTGGACTAAAGTAATTCAAAAACCTAATAAACCCTATGTTGAATTTTTATCAAGATTGACACTGTCCTTGGAACGTACTGTTGTGGGAGAGGCTGCACTGCAACAACTACTATGCATGTTGGCTTATGAGAATGCTAATGAAGACTGTAGACGAGCCCTATTGCCTATTAAAGAATCTGGGGATGTAAATACATATTTAAGGGCGTGTAAAGACATTACATCTGAATCCCGGCATATGCAGTTATTTGCTGAAACTATGGCCACTACCTGGCATGCTTTACAAACCAAACCCTCTAATCTAAAATGTTTTGGATGTGGTCAAACGGGACATATAAAGAAGAATTGTAAAAAAAGGCTACTGATGTTAACAAGAGAGGACCAGGAATTTGCCCTAAATGTAAAAAAGAAAGCAATGGGCAAGAATGTGTTGATCAAAAATAGACAATAAAGAATTCCTATAAAAAATGCTTACCCTATGCAGGGAAACTCTCCATCTGGCCAGCCCCAGGGCCCAGAATTAATAACCGAGGGTAGCCAACCATTTTCTTTCCTGGTCCCTGCCACAGCCCACAGCGCTGCAATGGACACGCCGATTTATTCATCTACTGAGAGGCATATTGGTTTAAAACATGCTTGCATGTAAGTATCAATTATGGTTATTCAAAAATGACAGATGCCACCTCCCCAGACATACTAAAATCATGGTTTCTAAGTAAGATAGGATTTTATGGTGGTACAAGTGTTGAGATATCTGCATGAGTCTAATGTGTATCTTGCACTGAATTAGGCAGGAAGATATCCAATATCATGTAGGATAAAAATGGTAGTGAGAAGATATTCCCTTGAGAAAGATATAGAAGGCTGCCAGAAGTATGGAGAAATTCAGATAATTTTGAAGGATTTAGAAATGCAAGCTCAAGTATGTCTCTTTAAGTGGAAGGGCAAAAGAAGGGGAAGAGAAGAAAATAACTGAAAACAGATCATTGTCCCAACTTAGAGTATAAAAAGCATAACCTATAACTTCCAAGTTAAAGAGAGACCAATATAATATGTCCCACTTAATTTAGATACATGCAAAATATTTACTTGGCTTTTTCCCACTTTAATGCTTCAAAATAAATAAAGACTTGTAAGACATGTTATGTGATTGTCATTACTTCAACCTGAACACTAATTGTGATGAGCCCTCTTTTTCTCAGTATGCTCTTGGAAAATGCTCCCTAAATTGATGATGTTGTGACTGATTAGAGAGTCAGCATAATGGGTTTAATGCAGTTTTTTTCTCAAAGTATCCAAATATATTGTCTGACGCTGTACTTTGAACACACCCTCACACCTGAGCACATTAATTGAAATTGTACATCAGCATTTCTTTGGCACGTTTTACTTTGTGCCTTTGTCTTTTTTGCATGTTCCTTTTGATTGCTCTATTTCCACTTCATCTGTACAAACTGCTAAGAACATTGTTCAGCTACCACTTCTTGATTGCAAACACCCAGTCTATGTATGAAGGTACTTTGTCTATGTTAACCAATAGGGTAGTACTCACTCTCTGAGGAGAAAAGTTCCACAGTATAACTCTATGCCAACATTAGAGGGTGTAGAATTTAAGGCATTTTGAGACAAACAGTGATATTTGAATTGAAAGGCTCCTTAAGGACATTTTCTTGGAGCTCATTAGTTTACCTAGGAGAAATATAAATATCCACACACTTTAGAGCTAATTAGTAAGTATCTGAATTAACACTCGATCTTAGATGTTGTGTTATTACAAGTCACCATTGTATTATTGTTACATCAGAATCCTTCCCTACATGAAAATGTGTATCAGAAAATGAAAGAAAGGCATTAAAACAAAATGTCTTATCTTTTTAGGCATTTAGTCCTTGTGGTGAGGGTGATGTCTGAACTCTTCCATTCAATAAAAGTTTGAAGTTTATAAGAGCACTTCCTACATATAAGAATTTGTGGCAGGTTCATTGAGAGGGTTATTTCAGCATGGAGATATCCCTAACAAGAATTATATTTAAATAGAGTATATGGCAGTTATGACGTATCAATGGCTATTGAGGCATTTTCTATTCTAAACAAGAATAAATTTGCAGAGTCTTTAGTAACATAAGTAAAACTGTATGTTCAACCTATACTTGGTATTACTTGTCCTACATTTATAATGATTAGGCTGATAAGATATCCAAACATATCTAACGATATTTCAATAAAATCCCAAACTGATGTAGATACATGGGTCCCTCATTGGAACTGTAGGGCAAATTAGGCTTGTCTGTGTTATAGTTCAATCCATAATCTCCTGGTTAAACAGTCTTCAAATATATTCACAGAATATATGTAAGTAAAGGTCATGACAGTTACATCTGTATAATACTTCTAAGGTCAGGATAAAAGTATTTGTTCCCAACATTTAAAATCAACAGGATCTGTTGAATTCATGGATCTAGAATTTTATGGCTTCACATTCACATCTCAAAATTTCTTCAATATGACTTACATCTCTACAATTTCACCAAAACACTGTTCTTATTGAACTTGTCTATGTCCTTTTATTTTTCAAATCCAAATAGCATATTTCCTTCAATGTCTCTGTAACAGTTTTGGCCTTTTCTTCCTGCCAATTCTTTCCTTTCTTTACTTCTGTAAATCTGTTTTTATTACTTTCTTGTTTCCTTATCTCTTTCTTCCAATTTTGTCCACACTGGTGCTCACATTGCTACACTTATGTCATAACTTTTCTTTTCCTCTTCCCTTTAATAATGCCCCCAATTTTATCATTCTTTTTCATGGTCATGGATATTTTGATGATATCTAAACAGTCCTATCTTTGCATCTGTTTAATATAAACTTTAGAACTATTAGAGAGTTTTTTCCCCGAAATCCATCATTTTCACCTGTAATCCTTATCACCAAGAATATCACTCACACATTTGCTTGGCCATAGATGTAGAACCCTTTAGATTTCTTCTTACCCTTCCACTCCCACCAATTATATAAGATGAACGATCAAGATTTTCTCAGTTTCTGTTACTAATTTGAATTCTTTTATTTTGTTGTTTTTGTTGGTTGAGGAGCTGGACCTCTGGGCCTGTGTGCTGTCCCTGTGCTCTTCAGCTCAAGACAAGCACTCTACCTCTTGAGCCACAGCACCACTTTCACCTTTTCTGGTGGCTTTCATTGGAGATCAGAGTTTCATGGACTTTTCTGCCCGGGCTGGCTTTGAACCGTGATCCTCAGATCTCAGGGTCCGGAGTAGATAGGATTACAGGCATGAGCCACTGGCGCCCAGCACTAATATGATTTCTATGTACTCCTTTTCATGCTCCTGACACAAGTCTCTTTTATGTACTCATCACTGGTCACCTAGTCTTAAACAACTTTTTACAAAGTATGTTTTTTCCCCATAGTCTTTTCATATTGGTCCTCTCCATCAACAAATTATTGCTCCTTGTAAGTATGCAGAGGGAAGAGCTCAGACACAAATTCTAGTATCATTATTTACTCACCACATTGACTGTTGGCCTTACATTTCTCATATGTAAAATAAATGGATGTAATCTACCAAAAATATTGAAGAATACATTTGCTTACTCCTAGAGCAAGAAAAAAGAAAAGTGAAGAGTCCTTACATTTTGCACCTTAGCTTACAAATAAGGAAAGAGTCAAATTCAGTTTGTTGGTATAAAGTCACAAATTGTTTCATGCAGAAATAAAAATAAAATTTACCTCCTGGCTCTAAGGGTTTTGTCCTTTTAAGGCAACTACAGATATGTAAGTGGTATTATGTAAATTGGGTCATGTGTCGACATTTGTATTGAAGAACATACTCAACATATCATTGTAAAACATTGTTTATTGAATAGTATCTATACGAGAATTACTTGAACTAATCACACTAAGTTGACAACTAATTTTAGTCCATCAAAATTTTCTTATTGCTTTATGTGTTACCAAGTGTTCTTCATAAATTTATACATAGATTTTCTTCAGGAAACTGGATAGAAACTAAAACTGACCAAGGATTTCTGTCTAATGAGTGAAGCATGCTTGAGGTATGTGTTGTTACCGTCTAGGGATATATAACTAAGCCAATGGCTATGTGGGTGGTGAAAGGCTTTCTCCTCAGTTCCCAAGGCTAGAACAAACAAGATCATTTGATAACAAAGCACTCAGCTTATTATATTTTATCTATGTGGAATAATAAACATTTGAAAAAAAAAAGATTTTATTTATAAGCAAACAATACCACCAAGAAAAGTGGGTATACATTAGAGAGACTGCAAGAATAACATTAGGGATTTACTGTCTCACCTGATTATGTGATTGTATTTCTTGATATTGAAACTCTCCTCTTGTTATTCTTATTGTATGTAATCCAACACTGTTTATTATTATGTATTCAATGTGGGAAATCTAGCTTCAAAGTTGTCTAAAATTTTTCCTTTTCAATCATATCATTGTCATTATCAGGGTCATCTGGTCATCATCATCTTCAACAAAATTATTATTAGCATCATAAGTGCTAATTATTGAAAGTCTGGTATGTGTCTATGATTTTGAATTATTTGTATTTTGATTAATAATTTTAATATTACCACTGTGCATGCATCCATGATAAATTTTGAATAAAGAAAGAATAAAAACTAAACCATAACAGGTAACTTGACTATGTGATTATAACAAATTATTGAACAGATTTTTGAAGCATTGCACATTTCTAACCAGTAAGAATTAACTTCCTCTCTCCCTGTTATTACACACAAATATTTAAGGGTTTGAACAGAATTTTTTCAAGTAATATACTATAAATATTACCACAATATCATGTGTATATCTAAAATTACCTTGAAAATAATATACTCTACTTTCTATTGAAATATTAGTCATTTTACTCTAGGAAACTTTTGGAAAAATAGACTATATATCTTTGAAATGAAAAGAGTAAAAAATAGTAGCATAAAAAGTTTAGAGGGAGTGTATATATTCAGAAACATATATTTATATGTGTGTGTATAAATGTTATGTGTAGAAAGTCATATATTTTTAGAGGGAACTTGTCATCATATATATAAATTTATGTATAGAATTATGTGCATTATAGTGAAACAAACATCTTAAAACTTAACTAAAATTTACAAAAAATCATCAAACCAAGTGCCGGTAACTCATGCCTATAATTCTAGTTCCTCTGGTGGCTGAGATCTAACAATTGTTTTCACATCTAGCTCCGACAGAACATTTTAGATTCTTATCTCCAATTAACCATTCAAAAACAGAAATTTGCCCTGTGCTTCAAGTTGTGCATTGCTGGCCTTGAGCACAAAAAAGCTTAGGGACAATGCCCAGGACTTGCAAACAACAACAACAACAACAACATGTCTCACATTAATTTCACAAAAGCATTTTTTAACTGTTGTGAACATTTCTTAGAAACATGAATACATGCCCCTGGAAAAATTTAAGTAAAAAGGTAGAATATTTATGTCTATTTTAAAGACATGACTATTTAGGTTGCTTAAGATATTTAGGTAATGATTAGGAATTAAGAATAATGACAGGTAGGTAATAATTGGGACTGTTCTTTTATTCTGTTTTATGATAGTAATAAAAGGATACTTGTAATGATTACATAAAATTACTTTTGCTTGGTATTTGAATTATAATAAGTAATAAATATTTTTGAAGTTTTTTTATTGTGAAAATACTGTACCAAGGGGTTACGATTACATGGGCAAGGTAATGAGTATATTTCTTTTCAAGCATTGTTGCCTCCTCCTTTGTTTCCTCTTCCCATCCCTTTCACCTACCCCCACACTGATCCCCACTCCCACCCTCCCCCATTCCCTGCCCAAAGTTGTAAAGTTAGTTTTTCGACATAACAAAAAATAACTCCAGATTTTACTGTATTTGATGTTAGTATAATTTGTAGAGGGGAAGAGAAAAAACAAATGGTTTAAATAGGAATACAGGTGGAGCCATTGCAACAATGAAATATACAAGTCATTATGTTGAAAAATGAACTTTACAACTTTGGTGGGAGAGAGAGGATTGGGTAAGGGGAGTCTGGGAAGTGATGGGAAGGGGAAACAAAGGAGGAGGCAACAATTCTTGATAAGAAATGTACTCATTATCTTGTCCATGTAATTGTAAACCATCTGTACGGCATTTTCACAATAAAAAAATACCTCTCAGTCCTATCTCTCAACATTACCAGACTTAACTCTCCAACTAAGAGACATAGACTGTCTAGTTGGATGAAAAAGCAAAATCCTTCTATCTGCTGCCTTCAGGAGTCACACCATAAAAACAAACACATTTTGAAAGTGAAAGACTGAAACAAAATCTTCCAAGCAAATGATCCCCATAAACAGGTGGGAGTTGCAATCCTAATATCAGATAAAATAGACTTCAAATTAAAATTAGTGAGAAGAGAAAAAGAAGGTCAATACATACTAATTAAGGGATTGCCCCTTCAGGAGGTTATTACAATTCTAAATATCTATTTGTCAAACAATGAAGCATGCAAATTTATCCAAGCAACACTACTTTCCCTCAAAACTCACATAGATCCAAAGACATTAATTGTTGGTGACTTTAACATACCACTACCCCCACTAGATAGATCAACTCGGCAAAAACTCAATAAACTACAGATCTAAACAACTGCAAGGATCAACTAGATTTAACAGACATCTAACGAATATTTCACCCACCAGTATCAGAATACACATTTGTCTCAGCACCACAGAGAACATTTTCAAAAACTGATCACATTTTAGGTCACAAAACAAAAGTCCAAATTCAGAAACTTTGAAGTTATACCTTGCATTCTCTCAGACCACAGGAAATAAAATTAAAATTCAATGTCAAAAGCCACCAAAGAAAGTCCTGTAACACATGGATGCTGAACAACACACTGTTGAATCAAGAGTAAGTAATGTAAGAGATTAGAAAGGAAATTCAAGTGTTCGTGATATTCAACAAAAATGAACACACAATTACCAGCTCCTCTGGGACACAGAAAAGGCAGTACTCAGAGGCAAGTTGGAGATACATGAAACCAACAATTTAATGACACATCTAAACCTCCTTGAAAAGGAGCAGCAAGATAAACCCCAACCCAGTAGATGGAAAGAAATAATTAAAATTAAGTAAGAATTAAATAAATTAGATTCCAAAAAAAAAAAAAAAACATAGAAAGAATCAACAAAACAAAGAGTTGGTTCTTCGAAAACATTTACAAAATTGACAGACCCTTAACAAACCTTACCAGAAAAAAAAAACAACTCACCCAAATAAATAAACTCAGAGATGAGAATGGAAACATCACCAGAGAAACAATCAAGATTCAGAACATTATAAGGGAATACTTCTCAAAACTATGCTAATAAGTTTGAAAACTTGGAAGAAATGGACCTTTTCATAGCAAATATCGACATGCCGAAACTAAACCAAGATGAGTTAAACCATTTTCAGAGGTCCATATCAAGCATTAAGATAGAAAGAACAATAAGAGCAGTCCCATCTAAAAAAAAGCCGAAGATTTTACATCAGAATTCTACAAGGCCTTCAAAGCAGAGCTCACACCAATAGTACTCCAACTCTTCAATGAAATTAAAAAGAAAGTTCACTACAGAACTTATTCATTTCCTCTTAAATCAAGAAGGGGACAATGGATTGCTGGGTCATAGGAAAGCTTTATGTGCAGTCTTTTGAGGAACCTCCACACTACTTTCCAAAGTGATTGAACAAATTTACACTCCCACAACAATGCAGTAAGGTTTCCTTCTGTCCACATCCTGTCCAGCATCTGTTGTTATCAGATTTCTTCATTTTAGCCATTTCAACTTGAGTGAGGTGGTTGCTCAATGATGTTTTGATTTGCATTTTTTATAGCTATGGAAGTTGAGCATTTCTTCATGTGTCTATTGGTCATCCTTCTTTCCTCTTTAGAGAAGTTTCTCTCTATGACTTTAGCCCACTTATTTATTGTGCAGTTTTTTCTTTGAGTATTTGTTCTTGGGGGGTTTAATTTTTTGAGTTCCAAGTATATTTTAGATATGAGACCCTTGTCCGTTGTATGGCTAGATAAGATGTTCTCCCAAACCGTGGGCTTTCTATTGATCTTGCTAGCTCTTCAATTTCATGCAATCCCATTTGTCCAACCTTTCTTTGATTTGTTGTGTTTCTTGGTGTCTATTAAGAAAATTTCGGCCTGTGCGGCATTTACCCAAATGTTCACAAACAAGACCACACTAAAGCTACCAGCACGACTATGTTTATTGCAGCATTATTTACCATAGCTAAGATATGGAACCAACCCAGATGCCCCTCAGTAGATGAATGGATCAAGAAAATGTGGTATATATACATAATGGAATTATATGCCTCCATCAGAAAGAATGACATTGCCCCATTTGTTAGGAAATGGAAAGGCTTGAAAAAAAATATATTAAGTGAGGTAAGCCACGCCCAAAGAAACATAGGTCCCTTGGTTTCCCTTATTAGCAATATCTAGTATATGTCTGAGTCAAGCAGAAAAGGTCAGATAAGTTGATGTTAGGGAAATGAACCTTAAGATATGTATTCCAATGTTATTTTTTCTTTCATGCGATTTTTCTAACACATTTGTAAGATTATTTCTTTGTTGATTTGTATGTCCCTCCCCCACAGTATGACCCCTGTTTTCACTGTATTTGATGTCGGTATAATTTGTGGAGGGGAAGGGGAAAAACAAATTGTTTAAATAGGGATACAGGTGGACCCATTGCAACAATGAGATGTTCAAGTAGTTTGTCAAAAAAGAACTTTAGAACTTTGGTGCGGGGGGGGGGGGGGGGGGAGGTTTGGGTGGGAGTGGGGGTAGGATGGGAAGGGCTGGGAAGGGGAAACAAAGGAGGAGTCTACAATGCTTTAGAGGAAATGAACTTTGGTGCGGGGGGGAGGGAGGAGGTTTGGGTGGGAGCGGGGGGGGGGGGGGGAGGATGGGAAGGGCTGGGAAGGGGAAACAAAGGAGGAGTCTACAATGCTTTAGAGGAAATGTATTCGTTATCTTGCCCTTGTAATTGTGACCCCTCTGTAAAATATTTTCACAATAAAAAAAGAAGGGGACAAGGATGTCCACTCTATCCAGTTTTTTTCAATTTAGCATTAGAATGCCAAGCTACAACAATATGAACAATAAGACAAGGTGCAAATATAGAATTGATTCAAATAGGGAAAGATGAATAAAACTCTCCCTCTTTGTAGATGACATGATCTTGTATTTAAAGAATCCCAAGGACTCCACTCCCAAATTACTCATAGTGATTCAAAACTTTGGCAAAGTAGCCGGTTATAAAATTAACCCTCAAAGACAATGGCTTTTTTCTAATCCAACAATGAGAAAAGTGTGGCTGAAACCAGGAAAACGACTCCATCTATAATAGCTCCCCCAAAATAAAACACCTAGGAATTAACCAAAAAGTGAAGGACTTTTTGATGGAAACTTTTTTGTTTTTTTTTCAGTCATGGGTCTTGAACTCTGGGCCTGGGTGCTGTCGCACAGGTCTTCAGCTCAAGGCGAGCGCTCTATCACTTGAGGCAGAGCACCACTTCCAGTTTTCGAGTGGTTTATTCGAGATAAGAGTCTCACAGATTTTCCTTCCCTGGCTAGCTTTGAACCATGATCCTCAGATCTCAGCATCCTGAATAGCTAGGATTACAGGCTTGAGCCACCAGAGCCCCGCTGATGAAAACTTTAAAAACCTGAAAAAGAAAATCAAAACAGTTCTTAGAAAGTGTAAAAACCTCCCATGCTCCTGGATTGGAAGGATCCACATCGTGAAAATGGCAATACTTGCCAAGGCTTTCTACAAATTCAATGCGATACCTATCAATATTCCAACCTCATTCTTCAAGGAAGTAGAAGACGCAATCCAAAAATTCGTACGGAGCAAAAAAAAGACCCCGAATAGCAAAAATGATCAAAAACAGAGAGAAAAGTGCTGGAGGAATATCAATTCCAAATTTCAAACTCTACTACAACACCATTGTAATCAAAACAGCTTGATACTGACACAAGAAGACTTCAGGAACAATGGAATATACTTGATAATCCAGAAATCAACCTACAGACAAATAGCCATCTAATCTTCGATAAGGGAGCTAAAAATTAGAATGGAAGAAAAACAACCTCTTCAATGAATGGTGCTGGAAAAATTGGTTAATCACTTGTAGAAAACTAAAGCTAGATCCATATATATCACCCTGCAAAAGAATCAACTCCAAATGGATCAAAGACCTGGAGTCAACGCAGACACTCTGAAAACATTACAGGGGAAACTCTAAGTCTCCTTGGCACAGGTCGAAATTTTCTTAAAAGAGACCCAGAGAACAAGCAAATCAAAGACAGGTTGAACAAATGGGATTGCATGAAATTGCAGTTTCTGAATGGCAAAGGATGAAGCTAGCAAGATCAATAGAAAGCCCAAGGATTGGGAGAAGATCTTCACTAGCCATACAATGGACCAGGGTCTCATATCTAAAGTATACCTGGAACTCAAAAAATTAAATCTCCAAACAACAAATCCTCAAAGAAGCAACTACACAATAAATACGTGGGCTAAAGACTTAAAGAGAAACTTCTCTGAAGAGGAAAGAAGGATGGCCAGTAGACGCATGAAGGAATGCTCAACCTCCCTAGCTATAAAATAAATGCAAATCAAAACAACATTCAGATTCCACCTCACCCCAGTTAGTATGGCTATAATCAGGAATTCTAACAACAGGATGGTCTGTGGACAGAAGGGAACCCTACTGCATTGTTGGTAGGCTTGTAAACTTGTTCAACCACTTTGGAAAGTAGTATGGAGATTCCTCAAAAGACTCCACATAGAGCTCCCCTATTTCCGAGCAATCCCATTTTTGAGCATTTACCCAAAAAATACAAACATGATTATTTTAAAGCTACCAGCACGAGTGTGTTTATTGTAGCATTATTTACAATAGGTAAGATATGGAACCAACCCAGATGCCCCTCAGTAGCTGAATGGATTAAGAAAATGTGGTATATAAACACAATGGAATTCTATGCCTCTATCAGAAAGAATGGCATTGCCCTATTTCTTAGGAAATGGAAAGACTTGGAAAAAAAATAAACTATTCCATCTTTTTTACTAAGGACCAGAAAAAAATGATATGTGCTTACATGCTGAGAGTAAGCAACTTTTGCCACCTGTGGTAATGAATTTAATTTTGATGCTGTTGTGAAATGTGTCTGACATGTGTCCTGAACCCTATTTCCTTATTTTCTGAGAGCACCACCTCTTAAGAAATTCTGATTTGTACTGTGAATATTTACTTCCTGTAAAATGTAGTTGCTTTGATATTTTCATTTTGTGAAAGCTTGGTTAGTTTGATATTGTTCTCTCAGTTGAATTATAAGCAAGTAAAAATGAATTGAACCTGATTAAATGAAGTTCTTTCTGCCCATTTACTCTGGTACAGATTTCTCTGATTTAGGAAATCTACATTTTAAGTCATTCTGGATGACTAACTAGGTCTGTGCATGTGGATGAGTCAATAAGAATTGCAGACTTTGCCACATTGATTTTGGAGCAAATAACTACAGCTGGTAAATGGGCAATGATTCAGAAGACAGCTGAGGCTGAAGCCATGAGCCCTCCTGCCTGTGTTCAGCTCCCAATCTCTTCTAAAACACCCTTCACTTCCCATTCAGTAGTTTCTTTTTCTATCCAAAAAGGTTTCTGGAGCTTCATCTTATGCTGGCCTCCTAGTATGCCAACATAAGGGGAGTCAAAGTAAGCAAGGCAGATGTGGCAGAGGGATTTTTTTGGTCGGTTTTGGGGCCTGAACTCTGGGACTGGGCATTGTCCCTCAGCTCTTCAGCTCAAGTCTAAAACCGCTGATCTAAACAACTGCATAGATCAAGTAGATTTAATGGACATCTACCGAATATTTCACCTAGCAGCAACAGAATACAAGTTTTTCTCTGCAGCACATACAACATTTTCCAAAATAGACCACATTTTAGGTCACAAAGCAATCTTGTCCAAATTCAGAAACATTGAAGTTATACCTTGCATTCGCTCACACCACAAGGGAATAAAATTAAAACTCAACACCAAAAACCACCAAAGAAAGTCCTGTAACACATGGATGCTGAACAACACACTGTTGACTCACCAGTGGGTCAGGGAAGAGATTAGAAAGGAAATTCAAATGTTCATGATATTCAACAAAAATGAGCACACAAATTACCAGCTCTTCTGGGACAGAGCAAAGGCAGTACTCAGAGGCGAGTTTATAGCGTTGAGTTCCTACATAAACTAATTGGAGAGATCTAAAACCAACAATTTAATGAGACATCTGAACCTCCAGGAAAAAGAGCAGCAAGATAAACCCTAGTCCAAGAGATGGAAAGAAATAATTAAAATTAACTCAGAATTAAACGAATTAGGATCCAAGAAAACCATAGAAATAATCAACAAAAGAAAGAGTTGGTTCTTCGAAAAAATTAACAAAATTGACAGACCCTTAGCAAATCTTATCAGAAAAAGAAGAAAACTCACCCAAATAAACTTAGAGATGAGAGTGGAAACATCACCACAGAAACAACCAAAATTCAGAACATTATAAGGAATACTTCTCAAAACTATGCTAATAAGTTTGAGAACTTGGCAGAAATGGACCTTTTCATAGCAAATATTGACATGCTGAAACTAAACCAAGATGAATTAAAACATTTTAGCATGCCCATATCAAACATTGAGATAGAAACAGTAATAAGAGAAGTCCCATCTAAGAAAATCCCAGGACCAGAAAGATGTGCAGCAGAATTCTAGAAGGCCTTCAAAGCAGAGCTCACACCAATAGCCCCTCAATGAAATTAACAGAGAAAGTGCACTACAGAACTCACTCTATGAAGACATCATAACCCTCATCCCAAAACCAGTCAGGGCTCATCAAAAAAAGAGACGTTATAGACCCATTTCTTTGATGAACATTGATGCAAAATTTTTGAACAAAATTTTGGCCAATCGACTTCAACAATTCATCCAAAAAATCATAAACCACAATCAAACAGGATTCATTTCAGGAATGCAAAGCTGGGTCAATATATGCAAATTGATTAATATAATTCATCACATCAACAAGAGCAAGACTAAGAACCACATGGTTATCTCAATAGATGCAGAAAAGGCATTTGAAAAGATTCAACACCCATTGATAATAAAAACTCTAGAAAAACTAGGAATCCACCAAACATTCCTCAATACAATAAAGGCTGTATATGACAAACCTATAGCCAGCATTATACTTAATAGTGAAAAACTAAAGCCATATCCTCTTAAATCAGGAACGAGACAAGGATGTCCATTCTGGCCACTCCTCTTCAATCTAGTAAGAATGCATAGCTACAGCAATAAGACAAGATGCAAACATGAAATTGATCTAAATAGGGAAAGATGATGTAAAGCAGTCCCTCTTTTCAGATGCTATGATCTTGCATTTAAAGAATTCCATTGATTCCACTCCCAAATTATTCAAGCTTATTCAAAACATGGGCAAAGTAACAGGGTATAAATTTAACCCTCAAAAATTAATGGCTTTTCTGTATGCAAAGAATGAGAAAAAGTGTGGCTCAAATCAGGATAGCAACTCCATTCTTAATAGCGCCAGAAAAAAATAAGATACCTAAGAATTAACCAAGAAGTGAAAGACCTCTATGATGAAAAGTTTAAAAGCCTGAAAAAGGAAATCAAAACAGAACATAGTGGCAAAAACTCCCATGCTCCTGGATTGGAAGGATCAACATCATGAAAAGGGCAATATTTCCCAAGCTATGTACAAATTTAATGCAATATCTAACAATATCCCAAATTCATGCTTCAAGGAATAGAAGAGACAATCCAAAAATTCATATAGAACAATAAAAGTCCCTGGATAGCATAAAAGATCATTAACAGAAAGAAAAGTGCTGGAGGAATAGCAATACTAAATTTCAAACTCTACTACAACACCATAGCGATGACAGCGCCCAGGCCCAGAGTTCAGGACACATGACCGGGCCCGAAAAAAAAAACAAAAAAAAAACACTTGGTAATGGCACAAGAACAGAACTCAGGACCAATGGAATAGAATTGAACCTACAGATATATAGCCATCTAATCTTCGATAAGGAAGCTAAATAATTAGAATGGAAGAAAGATAGCCTCTTCAGTAAATGGTGCTGGCAAAATTGGTTAATCACTTGTAGAAAACTGAAGCTAGATCCTTATATATCACCCTGCAAAAGAATCAACTCCAAATTGATCAAAGACCTCCGAGTCAAAGCAGACATTTTGAAAACATAATAAGATGGAATAGGAGAAAGCCTAGGTCTCCTTGATGCAGGCCGAAATTTTCTTAATAGAGACCCGGAAACACAACAAATCACAGAAAGGTTGGACAAATGGGATTGCATGAAGTTGCAGAGCTTCTGTATGGCAAAGGACATAGCTTGCAAGATCAATAGAAAACCCACGGATTGGGAGAAGATCTTCACTAGCCATACAACGGACAAGGGTCTCATATCTGAAATATACTTGGAACTCAAAAAATTAAATCCCCCAACAACAAATCCTCAAAGAAACAACTGCCCAATAAATAAGTGGGTGAAAGACTTAAAGAGAAACTTCTCTGAAGAAGAAAGAAGGAAGGCCAATAGACACATGAAGAAATGCTCTCTAGCCATAAAAGAAATGCAAATCAAAACAACATTGAGATACCAGCTCACCCCAATTAGAATGGCAAAAATCAAGAACTCTAATAACAACAGGTGCTGGAGGGGATGTGGACAGAAGGGAACCTTACTTCATTGTTGGTGGGAGTGTAAACTTGTTCAACCACGTTGGACAGCAGTATGGAGATTCCTCAAAAGACTTCACATAGAGCTCCCCTATGACCCAGCAATCCCACTTTTGGGCATTTACCCAAATGTTTACAAAGAAGACCACAGTAAAGCTACCAGCACAACTATGTTTATTGCAGCATTATTTACCATAGCTAAGATATGGAACCAACCCAGATGCCCCTCAGTAGATGAATGGATCAAGAAAATGTGATATATATACACAATGGAATTCTATGCCTCCATCAGAAAGAATGACATTGCACCATTTGTTAGGAAATGGAAAGGCTTGAAAAAAATTATATTAAGTGAAGTAAGCCAAGCCCAAAGAAACATAGGTCCCATGGTTTCCCTTATTTGCAATATCTAGTATATGTATGAGTCAAGCAGAAATGGTCAGATAATGTGATGTTAGGAAAATGAACCCTTAGATATGTATTTTAATGTTTTTTCTTTCATGCATTTGTTTCTAATGCATTTATAAGATTAGTTCTTTATTGCTTTGTATGTCCCTCCCCCACAATATAACCCCTGCTTTCACTATATTTGATGTCGGTACAATTTGTGGAGGAGAAGGGGAAAAACAAGTCGTTTAAGGATAACTGTGGACCCGTTACAACAATGAGAAGTACAAGTTGTCATGTCGAAAACGAACTTTACAACTTTGGTGTGGCGGGGAGGATGGGATTGGGGGGGGTGGGGAGAGGCTGGGAAGGGATGTGAAGGGTAAACAAAGGAAGAGGCCGCAATGCTTGATAAGAAATGTACTCATTACCTTGCCCATGTAATTGTAACCCCTCTGTACAGTATGTTCACAATAAAAAATAAAAATTAAAAAAAATACACAATACATCAATGAATAAGACACAAAATAAAGAGAATGACTACACCAAACGCAAGATGTCGCCCACCCATATTTGGAAATATAGATACTTTGTTTAATTTTGAATTTATGACTCTTTTGACCCCCACCAGGACTCCATCTCAGGTCCCAGACATGACCTACCTCTTTGGTGGCTCATAGGCTGGTGTGCTCACCATGACCCATTAACCAAATGGGCCTGCTAGGCCTTGGGTCTCATTGAGGATGGAAAATGCTATATAAGCAACTCAATAGCCATGGGAATAGGTTGTCATCCATGTAAGCACAGTTATATCTGTCAACATATTCAATAAAATGCACAATACATCCATGAATAAGATAAATAAAAAATTAATAAAAAGTATAACTACACTGAAAGAAAGATGCATACCACAACTGTAGGTAGAGGGAGATCCTATGTTTAAAAAATGTGGGCTTGCTATTTTGTTCAGTGCTGGGGCTTCAAATCAGGCCCTGGACCAGGCCTGACATTCTAGTCTTCAAGGATGGTGAGCTTCCCCTTCCCCTTCAGTGCAACAGAGCTATCCAAACCTGAGTTCAAATCCCAGCACTCACAAAAGATTCATCCTGATGTCAGAAGCCAGTTGTTGTAAATGTTTTCCTCTCCTGTGTAAGTCCTGAGTCTCAACTAGGAAGGGGAATTCATAGGCAACCCTATAACCATGGGAACAGGTTGTTATCCATGTCAACACAGTTAAACCTGTCACCTTACTTAGTCAAATACACAATACCCCCATGAAGTAGAGACAAAATAAGGAGAAGTTCACCGAACACAAGATGCTGTACACACATGTATGTCAATATAGATCCTATGTTTAAATTATGAATTCATGACTATAGTGGACCACCCTGGCGATCAATGTCAGGTCTTGGGAATGGCCTAGCTCCTTAGTTGCTCACAGGTTAGTGTGTTCACCTTGACTTATTGGCCAATTGGTCCTACTAGGCCCTGAGTTAAGATCCCAGCACTACCAACAAGTGAATCGTGGAGTAAGAAGCCAAGTGTGAAATTTGTTTTCCTTTTCTCTGAATATCCTTGGTGATCCTGAGAATCCTGGCAAGATGGAGAACATTTCTATAAATCTAGAGGCTCTGTGAAAGGATGTCATCAATGTAATACATGGAAGGGGTTTCATCATAGTACAATCAATGGTAAATAAATGAATAAAACAAAAAATACAAGAACAACCACACCAAACATATATGGACTGAATATCTATAGGTAAGTATAAATCCTATCTTTACAATGTATATAAATATTATGTTTCCAGGGCTGGGGCTTGAAGTCAGGACTAGTGATCAGGCCTTACTTTCTTATCTTCATCCCCATTGCTGCAGGTTTACCCAGATCCTGAGTTCAAATCCAAAGCCTGGAAGAATAAACAGCGTGAATTGCAAGCCAGGGAGCTAAATTTTTTTATTTTACTTTTCTCAATACGCGCTTGAACTCAGGTCGTGGAAACTCTGCCTCAGCTTTGATCACCGTAGGCTGGGGTACAGCCACTAGATCTACAGCTCCTCCTGGGATCCTAGACCCCCCAGGCCTTGCAGGGAAAGCAATGCACAGAAAAAATACGGTCTTTTTATATTTTCTTCCTTTTCATGGTGACCCTCATGGGTCTGAATGACACTGTTGCAAAGGGTATTTCACCTTGCATTGCTGAAGGCTGCCAGACTATCAGGATTAACAATGGAATGTTGTCAAGGTCACGGTTGAATGAATTGATCATGGATGATGCTCTATAAAATTAGACAGCATCATTTCAGGAGGCTGATTGATTTGATTCAATATTTATGAAGCATTGAAAGAATATTATTACTTAAAGGAACACAATAATTTCAGGACACTGATTTCATTAATAGTTTAAAGATGAAAACAATTAATTAATTACATTACATTAATTACATTGAGGCATAATTAATTCCCAAGAATTGGTAAGAATGTAGTCTATATAACTGAATAATGTATAGACATCTTTGACACTCTATAAAGATATATATTTATTAGCATACTGCCATCTGTATGTCAATCTTTTCTTATTTTGGTAACCCCTGGGGCTTGATCTGAGGTCCTGGGAACACTCTGTCAGCTCAATTTGCCCCAGGATGGCATGCTAACACTCACCCATTCATGAATTGGGCCTTGTAGGCTTGTAGGCCTTGAGTTCAGATGCCAGCACTACCAACAATGAATCGTGGAATAAGAAGATGATGGTGAAACATGTTTTCCTTTTCTGTGAAAGTCATGAGTGTCAGGAATGAAGTGGAATACATATGCAGACCTATATCCTGTGTAATCAATGTAATCAATGTTTTATGTTCCATAATAGTCAATAAAATAAATGGTCAACACATGAATAAAACAAAAAAAAATAAAATAACTATACTGAATGCCATATGGAGTCAACCTATGTATATAAATATAAATCATATATGTAAATTGTACATGAATAGGATGTTTTCTAGTGGTGGGGATCTATTTTAGGCATAAGGAACAGACCTGAATTTCTTGACTTCAAGGAGGCCAGCTTCCCATTCCTACACAGTGCAACAGAGTTACCAAGACCATGAGTTTCAATCCCAGTCCTGGCAGAAAAATGGCACCTTTGCAGTATGTGAGGACCAATTCTTATGTATTTTATTATGCCTAAATTTTATGAATGTGATTGTCTAATTGTTTAATAAATAATTAACTAAAATTTATCAGTGTCCTATAATTGTGTATAATTTTATCCTACAATCATTCAAGAACTGCCCATTCAATCATAACATACATCACATTCCATTGGTATTCATATAGATAAGAATGAGTTCCTTAGGATCTCCTGCCATTTGGAGGTGGCAGGACCAGGATTCCAACTGTGGGCTCCAGCTCCCACCACTTCAACCTGGGGATAGGGTACTCACCGGTCTGTCCAAGAATATCAGCAAGACCAATGATTAGCCAGGCACCAGTGGCTCTCAGCAGTCCTCCTTGATACTTACAAGGCTGTGATGGGAGGATCATGGTCAAAGTCATCCTAGGCAGGAAAGTCCTTGAGACCTCTGTCCAAATTCAGTTCCAACAAAGCCAGAAGCCCTGGGATCCAGTGTGGAAGGCGAGCCTTGAGCAAAAGCAGCTCACAGACTGTTCCCAGATCCTGAGGTCAAGGTCCAGGTCTGGTAAAAAACAGACATACACAACAATCTTTGCAGCCATCCAGCTAAAGCAGGTCACCCTCCTGTCTCCAACTGAATTGGTCCCTGGGAAAAGGGCTGGGGGAGCTGCTGTCTTCTAGACTCCACCCATGCTGCTTGCATCACAGAATTCCAGCCACACCCCCATTATTTCATGGTTCTTTCTGACCAATGGGATATAAGAATGGTGGCCACGCCCACATTCCATGCTGCCCAGTAGCACCTGGATTCCCTAGGTTAGGTTAGTTTACAACACTACCAGCAGTTGAGGAAGGTTAGAGGTGGCTGAGTGGTGAGGAAGAGACTCAAGCCACTTTGGATTATAGTAGGAAATTGAGATGCCTGCCCACACCACGGCTCCCTCCCCCCTTCCCAAGGTGCGGGATTTCAAACCTCAGGTAATGGTGCTTTGCCAGCCCGCCTAAAGGCCTGACCTGGTCCCTGGCCCTTGTTCTCTGCTCTTGGCCCATCTGTTTTCAATGCCGCTGCCATTGATGCTTGCCCCACCTGGAGCAGCCTTTCCCAGCAGCACAGGTGAGTGGCTGCCCCCAAATCACCACTACCTGGGGTCAGACACCCCTCTGGGGGGCACCATGACCCCCTGCTTATTTCCTCACCCTGGCTCTGAGGAGTAACCTTTCTGTCTTGGGCATTTCTGAAACAGAGACTCAATATATGGTCTGGTTGGACTGGATTGAGGTCCTCCTATCTGGGACAGGTATGTTCCACCAGACCTGGTCCTCTGTAGTTGGGATGGTTGACATGTGGCGCCATGCTCAGTCATGGATTTAGATGGATTATCCCAAACTTTTAGTCCATAGCAGCCAATTCTTGACCACAGGTGAAGCTCTAGGTAGGGCCGCAACCATCAGACCTCATTCTCCTCACAGGACAGTTTTGAGGAAACAAGGGATTTATACAGAGGAAATCTCTGGAGCATGGCTTGGCATGGAGGGAGTGGCCTTTAGAGAAGGTTCTCGGCAGTTCTGTGAGCAAATGACAGGAAGATACCCGCAAAGGGCTCAGGTGGGGTCAGTTATTAATCATGCAACAGGTGGGGATTTTGAAACAAAACATGACTCTCTTTCATCATTACCCTATCCCCATGAGGAAGGGGATCCTTCACTGTGTTGAGTTTTGCATCTGGGGAAACCGAGGCACAGAGAAGTCAGGTGATCTCCTTATGACTTCAACTTCACAGGAAGCTCGGCCTGACTTCACTACCATGCTCCCAAGGACAATGGGTGCTATTCAATCCACTTCTTGTGGTAGGAAGTCCACTTCTTGTCAGTTGTGGGGCTTGAACCCTAGGCATGGGCGCTGTTCCTGAGCTCAGCAACAGACTAGTGCCCCACCACTTGTGCCCACAGCACCACTTCTGGTTTTCTGGTAGTTCTTTGGAAATAAGAGTCTCAGAGTCGTTCCTGCAGGGGATGGCTATGAACCATGATCCTCATATCTCAGCCTCCTATGTACTTAGGATTAGAGTTCTGAGCCACTGGCACCTGACTTAATTGTAATTCTGACTTTTCTCTCTCTCTTTCACAAAAACTGGTTGAATGGGTGCTGGAGGAGGGGGCCAGCATCCCCATGTGGCTGGAATCCAAGGTGACCCTCTCATTCTGGAGGTGGGCTATGGGTCAGGAGCTGTCTCGCTTAGCCTGTTGAAACAGCTCCCAGAGGTAAGACCCACTGTGCCCTGACTAGACTGTGAAATTCATTGTCCATCCAGCCTTACTGGACTTATTGTATTGTACTGCTTTCTACATCATTTTCTAGCACCTGGACAAACTTATGATACATAGTTACTGAATGAAAATGTAATACCTTCTTAGAAAGTCATTTAGGGCTCTGGGAATGTGGCTTCATGGTATGGTGATTGCCTAGCATGGATGAAACCCTGGGTTCAATTCCTCAGTAACACATAAAAAAGAAAAACACTGGAACAAATGCTGTGCCTCAAGTGGTAGAGTGCCAGCCTCGAGCAAAAAAAAAAAAAAAAGCTCAGGAATAATTCCCTACCCCTGAGTTTAAGCCCCTGGACTGGCAAAAAAATAGTAAATGGAAAATAAAGAACCCATACTTGAAATATATAATTGCTCGTTCCGTACTGACACCTGACAATAGCCCTTAATTCATGTACTTTACTTATGTTAGGATATTATGTTAAAAAGTTTTGTTCATTAAGGCACAGCAATTAATGCCAGGAATGTGCTTAGATGTTAGGTGAAGATTTATTCTGGAAATTCAACGATTACAGGATTTTGTGTCATCACTGCTAATCACAAAGTGAAAATAGTCTGTGTGATTTTGAAATCTTTTTGGTCAGTTTTGGCACCAAAAAGGCAGAGGCTAATTAATAGTTGTGACAGAAAATAAGGAATAACTCCAGATGGAAGGAAAAAATGATAGTAACTAAGTTTACCAGAAACGTGTCGAGAGAATAATTTTTGTTTATTGAAGAACTAGTTGTCAAGTAAGCTTTTCCTCATTGCCTTTAGCATTCTAAATCTCTAGTTCTTAATCTCTGGGTGATAAATTTATCTCCTTCTATGCTGTTCTTTCATACCTTATCTCCTTTGTTTTCTAAAAATCTCATTCTTTCTATATTTCTCTATGAATATTTCCTGATACTAAATACACCTATTCAGATGTCAAAGGATGCTAATGTAAGGGTCCCATAGCTCATAAGTCATTAATGTAACAAAATGGAAAAGGAGGACATATTTACTGCTACTTCAATTTTTCTGAAAAGCTGCTATGTTATCATTTGGTTAAAAATTCCATTCTTTGTCTATAAGTGTCATTCAGTGTACATATATGCAAATATGAGCTGGGTGTTGGTGGTTTACACCTGTAATCCTAGCTACTCAGGAGGTTTAGACTAGAGGATTGTGGTTCAAAGCCAGCCTTGTCAGGAAAGTCCATGAGACCCTAATCTTCAATTAACCACCAGAAACCCAGAAGTGGTGCTGTAGCTAAAGTGGAAGTGCACTCAACTTGAACTGAAGAGCTGAGGGACAGTGCCCAGGATCAGAATTCAAGCCGCACAGCCAACAAAAAAGTGAAATATGACTTTAAGTTTCCCCAAAAGGAATGACAAGATCAATAATCTTCCCAAGCAAAAAAATCAATTCCAAAATTATTCAGTGCACCTACTTTTGCTGAGTTATGTTATGGATTCTTTGCTGGACATATCTAAAAACAAATTGTTTAGGGATCCAGGTGGACCCATTGCAACAAAGAGATGTACAAGTCGTTATGTCAAAAAACGAACTTTACAACTTTGGTGTGGGGAGGATGGGGTAGAGGGAGAGGGGGAGTGTGGGAAGGGATGGGAAGGAGAAACAAAGAAGAGGCAACAATGCTTGATAAGAAATGTGCTCTTATAATGCCCGTGTAATTGTAACTCCTCTGTACGTTATTCTCACAATAAAAAAAAAAGAAAAAAATGTCAAATATTAGCTTTACAATAAACATCTAATATTTCTTCTTTGAAAAGAGACATCTATACTGTTGATGTCATTTAGCTTTACTCCTACGTGGAACACGAAGTATGAGGCCACTCCCTTCCTAAATCATGCTTGCAACTTTGTAGACAGTACAATGGAAGCATAATACTGTTTCCAATGCAAATCAGATAAAAGAGCATGGACTTAATTGGAAAAAAGTCCATCCTGAGAGAGCAGGGATTATACTAGCCATGAACTGGTGGATAAGATCACATTTATTTTCTTTCCTTTACTTATATATTTTTTGTTGGTGGTGGTCTTGGCACTTGAACACTGGGCCTGGGAGCTGTCCCTCTGCTATTCAGCTCAAGGCTAATGCTCTATACTTGAGCCACAGTGCCACTTTCAGTTTTCTTGTAGTTAATTGGAAAAAGAGTCTCTGGGACTTTCCTGCCTGGGCTGGATTTGAACCCTATCCGAAGATCTCACCACCACCCAGCTTAGGATCACATTTCTTTTTTTTATTTTAATTTTAATTTTTTTTGAACATACTGTACAGAGGGGTTACAATTACATGGGCAAGATAATGCATACATGTCTTATCAAGCATTGCAGCCTCCTCCTTGTTTACCCTTCACATCCCTTCCCAGCCTGCCCCCCATCACCTCCCCACCCAATCCTCCCCCCCCCCCCCCGCACCAACGTTGTAAAGTTCGTTTTCGACATGAAAACTTGTACTTCTCATTGTTGCAACAGGTCCACCTTTATCCTTAAAAGACCAGATTTTCCCCATCTCCTCCACAAATTATACCGGCATGAAATAGAGTGAAAGCAGGGGTTATATTGTGGGGGAGGGACATACAAAGCAACAAAGAAATAATCTTATAAATGCATTAGAAACAAATGCATGAAAGAAAAAAACGTTAAAATACATATCTAAGGGTTCATTTTCCTAACATCACATTATCTGACCATTTCTGCTTGACTCATCCATATACTAGATATTGCAAATAAGGGAAACCATGGGACCTATGTTTCATTGGGCTTGGCTTACTTCACTTAATATAAATTTTTCCAAGTCTTTCCATTTCCTAACAAATGGGGCAATAGAATTCCATTGTGTATATATACAACTTTTTCTTGATACATTCATCTACTGAGGGGCATTTGGGTTGGTTCCATATCTTAGCTATGGTAAATATTGCTGCAATAAACATAGTTGTGCTGGTAGCTTTAGTGTGGTCTTGTTTGTAAACATTTGGGTAAATGCCCAAAAGTGGGATTGCTGGGTCATAGGGGAGCTCTATGTGAAGTCTTTTGAGGAACTTCCATACTGCTTTCTAAAATGGTTGAACAAGTTTACACTCCCACCAACAATGAAGTAAGGTTCCCTTCTGTCCACATCCTCTCCAGCATTTGTTGTTGTTAGAGTTCTTGATTTTTGCCATTCTAACTGGAGTGAGGTGGTATCTCAATGTTGTTTTGATTTGCATTTCTTATATGGCTAGAGAGGTTGAGCATTTCTTCATGTGTCTATTGGCCATCCTTCTTTCTTCTTCAGAGATGTTTCGCTTTAAGTCTTTCACCCACTTATTTATTGGGCAGTTGTTTCTTTGAGGATTTGTTGTTGGGGGATTTAATTTTTTGAGTTCCAAGTATATTTCAGATATGAGACCCTTGTCCGTTGTATGGCTAGTGAAGATCTTCTCCCAATCCGTGGGCTTTCTATTAATCTTGCCAGCTATGTCCTTTGCCATGCAGAAGCTCTGCAACTTCATGCAATCCCATTTGTCCAACCTTTCTTTGATTTGTTGTGTTTCCGGGTCTCTATTAAGAAAATTTTGCCCTGTGCCAAGGAGACCTAGGGTTTCTCCTATTCTATCCTGTAATGTTTTCAGAGTGTCAGCTTTTACTCCGAGGTCTTTGATCCATTTGGAGTTGCTTCTTGTGCAGGTTGATCTATAAGGATCTAGCTTTACTTTTCTACAAGTAGTTAACCAATTTTGCCAGCACCATTTACTGGAGAGGCTCTCTATCTTCCATTCTATTTTTTTAGTTCCCTTACCGAAGATTAGATGGCTATATGTCTGTAGGTTCATTTCTGGGTTTTCAGTTCTATTCCATTAGTCCTGAGGTCTGTTCTTATTCCAGTACCAAGCTGTTTTGATTACTATGGCTTTATAGTAGAGTTTGAAATTTGGTATTGATATTCCTCCAGCAGTGTTTTTTCCATTGAGGAGCCATTTTGTTATTTGGGGTCTTTTATTGTTCCATATGAATTTTTGGATTGCCTCTTCTATTTCCTTGAAGAATGAGGTTGGAATTTTGATAGGTATCGTGTTGAATTTGTAGATAGCCTTTGGAAGTATTGCCATTTTCACGATGTTAATCTTTCCAATCCAGGAGCATGGGAAGTTTTGCCATTTTCCAAGTTCTGTTTTGATTTCCTTTTTCAAGATTTTAAAGTTTTCATCATAGAGGTCCTTCACTTCTTTGGTTAAGTTAATTCCTAAGTATTTTATTTTTTGTGGGGCTATTACAAGTGGCGTTGCTTTAGGATCACATTTCTAACAGTGTACACTCAACATAAGTAATGTGCATGTTCATCTATCTTTATATGAATTCTTGAGTTAAAAATCTAGGCTACAGCTTAGCCTTTACACTCACAAAATGTTTGTAATTTAAAAGTTGATACTACTGGAGAAATAAAACCTAAGAATGTAAAGGAGTCTGGGAAGTTCAGTTTGCATCCAGCCTGGGCAGAACAGCCTTTGAGAAACTATATATAATTAACCAGCCAATAGCTGGATTGGGAGAATGGCTCAAGTATTGGAATACCAGTCATGAGCAAGATTGCTGAATAAGATGTTGAGGCTTTTGCATACATACATGCAATCATACAAATATATACAGAAGCACTTATATGTGCACAAATACACATATGAAGCAACTCTCAGAATATGTGGAAAAGTTAGAAAACAATAGAAAATATGTCCTGAGTAAGACTAGAATCAAGTGATAATTTTTAATTTTAGAAAGTCCTCAAGTGAACTTTCTTCAAAAAAGTTTGACTATTACATAGATAGGGACCAGAGATAATAAGAGAGTCAAATAATCATTATTAAAGGGATCAGATCCATGGAGGAATGAATCACAGACTCCTGCAGGTGCATCTGATAATGTTCATATCCTGTGTCAAATGTTAGAACATCTTTGAAAAGAGTATATGAACACTCTGAGCACTGCAGTGGATAATATTACTGAGAAGTTCAGAATTGCTAGTCTGTATCTAGATTAAATAAGAAACTATGGAGGGGCAATGTGATACAAGGCTAGAATTCTAGCACTCAGACTAAGATAGGAGATTAGATAGTGGAATTACACAGTGATACCTTCGCTGGACCAGGTAGTATAATTTTGTCTTAATAAAACAAACCAAACAAGAAAGGAATACAAAGTTGGACATTTGGGCTAATTTTGTCATTATGTTTTGAGAAGTCAAGTTTCCTATTGAAATGCAACTCATATATAATCCTCAGTTGTGTTTTAAATGCTCTCTTCATTACAGAACATTCTTAGATGCAAAATGGTTCGTGATTCCCATCCAAAATTTGAAAAAGTAAGTAATCATCACTCTGTTAGATTCCAAGGAAAGGATGAAGGATTACAAAATCTTAAGCCTGGAGAAATAGCAAAGTTAATCTAATGAAGGACTATGTAGATCTTGCTAAATTAGAGTTTAGGTTTAAAATAAATATTTTGGTTTTGATTGTAATTTCATATTCTATAGGATACTTACAAAATTCTTTTTAAGTAGAGTGTTTAATTGACAAATTTACAAATGTTTCTTGCATTCTATTTGCCTAGAATATTCTTTCATGAGAGTTATAGTTAGAACTTAGTTAATAGATAATTCCAACACTTCATGTATAAAATGATAATGTGAATAATGTAGACAGAGTTGCCAACAAATGGATGATATTAATTTATAAATTTAGAAAAAGGGCAATTTTTTAAGCTTTGGTATAACATGGTATGAAGAGAATAATTGTGTGACATCTTTCTTCTACCTGTATGTAAGACAGGAAGCAAATTCCTTAATTGCGTGCCTCTGTATACAGTGAGAAAAATGCTAGGTTTGGGTTTTGTTTTTATTTTTGTTTTTGTTTTATTGGTTTGTCCAATGGCTTGAACTCTGGGACTGGACACTCTCTCTGAGCCTGTTTATGCTCAATGCTCGTGCCCTACCACTTCAACCTCAGCTCACTTGTGTCTGTCTTTTGCTGAGAAGTTTATTGGAGATAAGAATCTAGGGATCCTTCCTGCCTGGGTGGGCTTTTGTCAACATCTACTGCATTGGGGTCCCTGGATAATGGTAACGAAATCACCAGGACATAGGGGATGCAGAGTGCAAACAGCAATTGCCACTGCATGCTGTGCTTTATTTAAGTGGTATTTAAAGACAAGCAAGCATGATCTTTGCCAAGATTTGGTCAGAAGACATTCACACAAAAATTTCAACAGATACATTTTTACTTGACCTATGAGACAATGTCTTGGTATATTATTATCTAAACTATTTTAGAGCAAGCTCAAACCACTTCTTCAATATCAGGAAAATGCTTGACCAGCTGCTCATCTATGCTTAAGCAAGTAGAAGAGCTACTTCCTCAGCTCCCAGGAGTCTGTGACATGTGTTTTGAGACAGGGAGAAAGAACATTTTCCCTCTCCAGCCTGGCATGCCAAGAGCTTTCCTAATACTCAAACACAGTCCTCATATAATCCTGAGGCCGGAGCCTGCATCATTCTGCCCCTTTAACATAGACCCTGAGTCTTCACAATTTCCTTCTTTTTTCTTTTGTTTTAAAAGTAAAGCTTTCCACAGGGTTGTCATAGACGCTTGCATTGGTTTCATAAAAATCAAATATAACAGTACAAGTGCAAACAAAATAATAACAATCATATAGTGGCCATAGTTTCAGCAAACACCTGCATATGCCTGGATTTAGATGTAAAGTCTTTGCAGGACCTTAAATATGCATTCACATATCCAGATTCTTTAATAGGCAATAGGGCTCCTCTACAGTCCTCATTAGCATTCTCATGAGCCAACATGTGCAGCAGTTGTTGCCGTGCAGCCTCTCCCACAACAGTACGTTCCAAGGTCACTTTCAATCGTGATAAAAATTCAACATAGGGTTTATCAGGTTTTTGAATTACTTTAGTCCAAGAGCCATAATGCTCTCCTACCGGTGGAATCATTTCTCATGCCTCAATACCTATGTCTCTTAACTGCTCATGGATCTCTTCAGGAGAGTTTACTTTTATATGAGCATCCGCATATTGTTCTGTTCCACTTAACATGGGAAACGTTATGATCTGCAGGTGTGGATTACTGCTCTGTGCATTTTGTCTAGCCCTTTTTGTACATAACTCAGTAAACCACATTTGCCATTGTAGGTATTTAGGTGTCTTAAGCAAGGCTCTACAAAGGATCTTCCAATCCATGGGAGCAAAATTATTGTAATGTCGGGAAAGCCCATTAAGCAATTCCTTAACATAATGAGACTGAGGACCATACAACTGCCTTCTTAAGTTTACCAATATCATCAACAACAACACCTTCATATCTGGCTGGTTGAGCTATACCATTCATAAGGGGTGGTCGAATTACAGGATAAGAAAAAATAGGCATTTCATCATCAAACTCACTGTATTTCTTTCGGATCCAACCCTTCCAATTGTTTAATAAATGCATCATCAATATTAGAAGAACCATCATTTGTAAATTGTTTACCAAAAATATCATGTACATTAAATTGTAACTGAGCAATCAATTGAAGAGCTGTAGAATTTCCAGATAAATACTGCTGTATTAAATTCTAATCATGTATTTATTACATTTTACATTAGTAATGCAAAAGGTAGTAAAATTCCAATCACATTTTAACAATAACTTTTTCCACAACCAATAACTTTTTTCCTAACCATCCCACTGTCTGTTTAAGAATAATAATCTGTGTTTATAATAGAGCATAAATTTCTACCTGTGAGACCCACAATTCATGTGAATCCCGGTGCTATTCTTCCACAAAGTGCTTAGTTTGTAAGGCAGTGTATAGGGCAATTCCAGACACCGCAGCAACAGTGGTAATAGAAATTAAGTTTAAGATCACAGATACAATGGCTCCAATCATATGCTTTGTACGTTTTAGTAGTTTGGTAAAAAAAAAATTCAATAACAGTATCCAAAGGATTTTGGGACCATTTTCTTCCTATTTTAACAGGTAGCCAAATATGAGTTCTTTGTTGTAATATCATAGTACTATCATTGTCATTAAAATTAAGAGAGGAATTAACACAAGAATAAGGAGACAATTAAAACAAGAAATAGTAGGAGAAAATGTAAAATTTCCCACTAAAAATACATAAGGCAGAGGTACACAAGCAGTTACATCATAAGATTTGTACAAGGTAAAATTATACGTGGACGCAGAGTTCGACGTCCCTGAAAATGATCCATTTGATAGCATCACGGGTTTCAGCACCGCTCTGACCTTCCAAAGATGAGTCTGAACAGCAGTGGGTGCAGCCATGAAAGCCCATCGAGCATCTGCAATGCCTCCAACTCCCCAGGCCATCAGTTGATCTCCAGTAAGTGATTCATTAATGGTTTCCAGCATCCTAGTAACATTTGATAAATCACATCTGGTAATATTCCATTCTGAACATGTATTAATAAACTGTCCAAAAGGTCCCCAATTAATAAAATTATTGAACACTTTTCCAAATTTTCCTCTACACTCTTGCCACACAAAAGGCTGATATTTTAAATCAATATAAGTAAAATCGGGACACATAGGTAAGGATAACTTGCCATCAAAGGTGACACTTTCCCAGCTACTATTAATGGACCAAGTAGTTAATCGCTGCAGCTGTGTTCTAGAATTGGAAGTGCATTTCCCAGGTAAAACCCAATGTTGCCAATTCATAACTAAACATGGAGGAGGCCCCAGACAAACAGGCAAGGGATGAGTATAGTAAGTAAAATTTAAAAAGCTACCATCATCTTTATTGTAAAATGTCAAATTATTCCAAGGAGGAGACAAAACAGCAGGAACATTATAGACGGTTATATCCATGTCTCCCCAAACAACAGGTTCCAATAAAGGAGGGTTAGGAACAAAGGCCCAATAAGTTAAATTAGCATTAGCATGGACAGAGTTTACAGTAAGCAGGGCACACATGGCCAAGAACAAGTTCTCAGTCGTGACAGGTTTACCATTGCCTTGTAACATCTTTTGTCCTTCTCCAGTCAACTTTTTAACCTGCCCCCAGATGGGCAGTGGGGATTTCTTTTTCCTCAACTGGTGGCCGATTCCTTGCAGGATATGGGGCTGTCCTCACTGGGCCGCGTCTGTATCCATCAGGCAGGAAGCCAGTATTGTTTCCATCCTGTGTAGACACAAAACCCTATCCTCGCCCCTTATGTAATAATGTTCCTAGTTGTTATTCTGCATCCAATGCAATCTTAATCCATATGGGAGCATTTAAATAAGGTTTTTCTGATATTTGTTCAAAATGGCACTCAGCTCTAGTTAAAATATCTCCTTGTGGTAAGTTTAAAATATTAAGAACAAAAAGAGCTTGATGTAAAATTATTTTAGGATTTTGCATGGAAAACCACAAAATATTCATACCTTCATCCAAACTTTTCCTCCTTTTAAATTTTTTGATTTGTTGTTTTAGTGTTCAACTATGCTTCAGCAAGCAGAAGAGATACTTCCTCAGCTCCCAGGAGTCTGTGACATTTGTTTCAGATAGGGAGAGAGAACATTTTCCCTCTCTAGCCTGGCATGCCAAGAGCTTTCTTAATACTCAAACACAGTCCTCAGATAATCCTGAGGCCAGAGCCTGCATCATTCTGCCCCTTCAACATAGACCCTTAGTCTTCACAATCTTTGAACTGTAATCTTCCAATCTTCACCTCCTGATTATCTATGATAGTTAAAAAAGTATAAAAATAAATAATATTTTCAAGAATACCAGCGGAGGAAAAATGATGCAACCCTGTTTATAGTGGTGTTCTTTCCAGAATATGGAGGGCATCACATTAGGAGAGGTGCAGTGTATTTTCACAATGGACATAAGCTATTCTTGATATGAATTAAGGGAATTTTGAGGTGCACCCTACAAGTTGGAAACTGGTGGGCTAGGATGACTTTATGGCATGAATCCTGTGATTGATGGTCATAGAAATAATAGCTTAATCTGATAAACAACTGCTTACTCTTGAAGAATTAATTATCACATGCTTCATAGTTTTATCCCATATCAGAATGTGGCTCTTTTTCTGTTCACTTCTCAGTCTGTAACACCCCATTGGAAAATGCATCTACTACAGAATTACATAACATACAAACAGGTATATTTTGAATCTCTCAGGTATGGAATGTTCAGAATTTGAAAATGAGTAGTTATTAGTCATAGGAATTTTGAAGAACATATACATTCTGTCCTATTAACAACTTATTTACTTTTAATAGTTATGGGTTTCCATAGAATGAAACTGTTTTCTGTTTTAGTATAACAAAGTATTAATTTATTCTATTTTCAAAATATTGGCAAGTATATTGTGAAAAAATTGTCTAGTTGGATATCATTTAAGTTGATGACCCTCTGATAAAGAAGAGGTAATTAATTCAAATTAGATGCCATATAATACTGATTTTTAAAAAGTTACTACATAAAGAATAATATTTACTCTACCAAAACAGTGAAATTTTAATTCATCAGCTTATTTTTTAAATTTAATTTTAATGTGAAAGTGATGTGCACTGTGGTTACAGCCATTGTAAGGTAGTGAATACATAACTTTTCAAACTTGTTATCCCCTCTCTCATTTTTCTCAGTTTTTCCTTCACCCTAATACCCCTCCCAAGTTGTAATGTACATTTCCAAATTATTGTGTTGTGAGAATTGCTATTGCATTGGTTTGCTGTTTGTCCTTTGTCTCGCCATTTTTTTTTTGTTCCTGTTCCCTTCCCTAATTAAGGTAAATGTATACACAATACACAGGGTACCAAAATCAAACACAGCAGGGGATAAACCATAGGGGAAAATCTCAAAGAAAATAGAGATCACATAGTACATCAAAAAAAGCAACCGCAAATAAATATCTGTTTCCATATCTTGGAGTTCATTTTGCTCAGCATCAGCTTATATGGTCAAATATATGCATAACAAAGCCCCTGGAAAATAGTAGTTTCATGGACACTATATCATGAAAACAACATGTCAACTGTTTTTGATGGTAAAGGTGGGATTAAGATTGGTGAATTCACGATTTTGATAAAGGAATTTCAAAAGATTTAAAAATTTATGACAGGTAAATTTTAATTGTTCAAACTTTTTAACAACTTAGCTTATTAAGAAAATTTAACATTGTCTGGGAAAATAAGCTTTCATGCAAACAAATCCATGGAGACTTAGCTGAGAGGGAGCAATGTGGGTGAATATGGCTCATTTTCACACTAAACAAACAAACCTCACAAACCTTGCTGTAAATCCTGTAGGTTCCCTTGAGAATTGTCCTTACACAGGAAATATACTCTCACTGTGTAAAACAAAGTTGTAGTGGAATTTAAATTCAAAATTCTTTTTAAAAAAGACATCAAAATTTGTGAATTGACATTTAATTACCAAACAGTAATTCTCTGAAAAAGAAGGAAATATAATTCAAAATCACTTGACTTTATTAAAAGTAAGAGAAAAGAGTAATGAAGAGAGATGAGAGAAACCATAGAGGACTGTTTTCTCTCCGGTGGTGTAATGGGTTCTTGATCTTGATTCTTCCATTCTATCTTCATAAGCTATGAAGCCACAGCTCAGGACTGGAGTAACCAGTTCAGACAAAGAATACTCACAGAATGGGGGCTGGGAAAGTGGCTCAGTGGTAGAACGCTTGCCTTGCATGCCTGAGGCCCTAGGTTCAATTCCTCAGCACCACATAAGCAAAAAGAAAAAAGCCGGAAGTGGAGCTGTGGCTCAAGTGGTAGAGCGCTAGCCTTAACCAGAAGAGCTAAGGGACAATGCCCAGGCCCAGAGTTCAGGCCCCACGACCGGCCCAAAAAAAACAAAAACACACACACAGAAGAAAATATTTGCAGTAGATGTAGGTGATTTATAACCTTAGACAATCTATTTAAATCTCTTCAAAATTCTCCCCTACCCTAAACTGCCCTCTTTGAACAGCTTTGTTTACTTTTCCCAAGACTGCCCTTCATTAACTGCTTAAAATTTTGTGAGGTCATATACATACTTTCTAGAGATTGCAGTTTGTTTGTGATTTTTGTGTGTTTTTGTTTGTAGTTGTGTTTTTAACTGAATTTCAAAAGGTTGTGCAAGTGTGTTACAATTAAATATGTCCATCTAATTGTCCAGTGCTCTTGGATCAGAGTCACTCCTATCATTCTCAACCAACCCTTTCTCCAAGATTTATTTCAGATTTACCACTTCCTTTATTACATGTGTAATTGAGTATTCTAGCTGTACTTGCCCCTTGTTCCATTTTTCATTCATTCTATGTCTTTACTATTATTCCTTTCTGGTTTCAACTTCCTGATATTCATTCTATTAAACTGTCTGTTAATACTTTGAAAGGTTTATATACATTTCATGGAGTTTCAATCCTACATATACTTAAACTGATGTCAGCATATACTTCCATAATTCATTCATCTGTAATAACAATTTGCAAGACTGGAGACGTGAAGCACCTAAACATGATTTTATTCTCATCTTTTTGGAAGATTAATCTTTAGTCAACAAGAAAGTTTAAAAATCGCTTAGAATTTATAGCTAACTACCAGTTTTTATAAATGGCTTTGTGCAATGGTGTGTGATTATTTTATTTTATATAGGATATTTTCTACTACCTATAAGTTTTGGAAAAAGAAGAAAACTAAAATTTACTACTATAGAGGAATATGATAGAAATAGAAGATAGATTTTAGGTTTGTCACATCTCTGATCAGTACCCACATTTAAGACTTAAAGTCATATTTCTTACTATGTTAGACAGATAGGGAAAATATATGATAAGGCAACACATGATAAGGCAACTATTAATGACTTTTTAAAATGTACCTTCTTATGTGATGAAATTTACTTTATTAGCTAATATTTGGGTTTGAATTATAGGAGGCTGATCTTTTTAACACATTTCTGGAAGGCACCTACTGAACAACGCAAATGGTGGGAGATACTATTTCTACACTTTAATGAATGGTTGAACTTATTTTGCATTAGTGCTGGGTAAATAAATGAACTCTATTGTAACTTGATTCCTACACTTGAAAAACTTTTAATGTCACTATCATCTACTTGTCAAGTGTTATTTTGGTGAATATGATTCTAGAAAGTTTATTTGAAAAGGAATATACTTGAAGGAGATTAAATGTAGGTTATCATTGGTTTGAGAATTAAAACATTTTTATACTACAGAACCAAGTTTTACTGAAGTACCAGTGTTTTGAAGCACTAGGGTCTTCTCAATTTGTTTTTTTAAATTATATTTGACATCTAAGTCTAGTTTTCCTAGCCTTGGTAGAACAATTATGGATCTATCATTCCAAGAAATTTTTTGGCCTACTTATGCTGGACTGAAATCTTTCATTCATCATTAGGAGAGAGGTATTAAAAATAATCTTGTGACATTTGTGATTTTGTTTACTCATATGGGCTTGTCATCTGTAAATTGAAAGTTTGAACTACAGTACTTTCACTCATATTTTGTGGTCTGCTCTTTCATTTGAAGTTGCCTTAAATTTCACAATTGCTTACTGCTAATTACTGCAAGGAATTGGGACCCTGAAATATTATAGGAAATGAAAAATTGAGATGGGTCTTCAATTACTTTCTGTTAGCATGTTGGATGGGCCAAGGTGAGAAGACTTGCCATTGTTATCTGATGATGCAGATAACCTGGGACCTGGTATCCTCGGACCCATGTGTACTGCAGAAGAATAATAGCTTTTAGGCATAATATGGAGAAAAACACTTTGGGACCAGCGAGTTAATACAATAAACACAGCAGCAGTGTAAAATCTCTTCTAGATTAGAGGAAAACAATACTGTTTTGTTTTTTGTTTTTTTTTTTTTTTTACTATGTGAATTCAGAAGACCAAGAACACTTAGAAGGTATCACAAGTTTATACCAAAGACATTTCATTGATACTTTTTATATTCGAATATATATTCTAAACCTAATTATTTATGTTCCAATCTATTTATGGGAATAAATTTCAATTTATTTGTCAAGTTATAAATTAATTCTAGTAAGATTCACTGTGTGAAACTTAAGATCAGCACATATAAATATAAAATATATAAGTATATATAATATAAGAAATTGTTATGCATTGTTCTGTTGTGGTTAGGGTATCAAAGGCAAATCTGTTTTAAAGTATTATTCCATTATCTCTACCTCAGTTTTTGGTAGAGTTAGACCTAAAGCTTTACCATTTGTAAATGTAAAGCCTGGAGGCAAGAGGAAACACTTTGATTAAAACATTACCAATTTAAGGCCTAACATGGAGGAGAAATATATAGACTTCTCCAGGAGCTATGGAAATATTTGGTGATAGAAAGTAGTGTAAGTTCCTGCCTGGTTGTATGGTAGACAGGCCCAGGATATTAAGTAAACATGCATATGAACAACTTTTTCACCTTCTTGGCTTTAGCTACTTTTGAAATAATAGGTATAATAAACAATTATATATATATATAGTTGTTGTTGTTTGGGTCTGGTCGTGGGGCCTGAACTGTGGGCCTGGGCCCTGTCCCTCAGCTCTTCAGCTCAAGGCTAGTGCTCTACCACTTGAGCCACAGCACCACTTCCGGCTTTTTTCTTTTTCCTTTTGTGGTGCTGAGGAATCAATCCCAGGGCTTCAGGTATGCAAGGCATGCACTCTACCACTGAGCCAACTTCCCAGCCCAAACAATTATATTTTGATAAAATACCTTCTATTCTGAACAGTTCGGTCTGAAGTGTTCATCTCTCTATGATCCCTTGTAACTAAGATTAGTTTTGTTCCAGTAAGACAACCTATGCTGTCAGTGTAAGATATTCCGGTTGGTCTGTTCGTACATGGAAGAAGGGTAAGGGTCAGGAAGATATTTGTGCCACTGAGACCTCATTTAGGAAATTTTAAGCTGCAGAAGTTTAGAAGTAGATCTTAACCAAGGCTTACTTTGAATCCATTAGCTCCACAAAGATAACTCAGCTGATAAATAAGTACTTGAGAAGCCATCACCTTTGGACTTAGCTGTAAACGCTTCAAAATATGATCAAATTTAAAATGAAAATGACAAAATAGTCATTGACAAAAAATTGCAAATGTGAATAATAGACCAAACAATATAATTTTTTCCACTATAGACAGAAATTTAGAGAGATATGATCAATAGCATTTTTAGGAACAATAAGGGTTCCTTGTTACAAATAGGCAACCATGGATATGTGCCTGTACAAACATTGCATCAATAACTACTTAAATTTAGAGGATACTACATGCTTCAGCAGCAGGTCTACCCAAATTACAACAATACAGAGATTAAAATGGTACTTGCCCAAGGATGGTATGAAAATTTGTGAAGTATTCCATATTTTTCATTCTTCAAATGGAAGAAATGAAAAACAGTTGTTAAAAAGTTGATTACAAAAATACAAGTGTAACAATACATGTAATTCATAGAATTAAAAGTTAGTTTGACATCAGTGTATTAAATCTTCACCTTAGAAAGGCCCTTACATAGCATAACCTTTATAAAACTTGAAATTAGATAACATTGTCATTTTATCCCAAAGAAATAAAATTTAAACCATGCTCATAGAGGGTTCCGGGAAGATGGTGGAGGAGAAGCTGAAGGCTAAACAAGCTCTTGCATAGAAAGCAGTTTTAGAGTTCCAGTGAACAGTCCTAAGCCAGAGAATCACACCAAGTGTGTCATCACAGTACACAGAGTTAGGCCAGAGAGGGAAAATCCAGGCAAGGAGACAGATCTGAGCATTTGCCAGCAGCTTCGGCAGCAGCGGCGGCCATAGTCACCATTCTGTAACACAGAGAGTCCAGGACAAAGGAGCCAGATGCGGTGGGTGAGCAGATTCTACTCAACACCAGCAAGAACTGACAAGGAGCAGACATCTTCATCCTGCAGTTCACAGACCAGAGACGACACAGGAACCAAGGCTCGGCAAAAGTAGAAGCCTAATGTCCTCACTCCTTCTCAGGGAGCAGAAGAGAGAAGGCCACCCCTCCCCCCCAGAACCGGACATCTCCATCTTGGATACTGACAAAGCTCGGTGGAGCTGCTAGCTCCAACTAAGGCCTTGGAAGAAAACTCGAGTCATTTAGCAGGTCACAAGAACCTAAATTGACCTCCCAGACTCAGCTTCACCCAGAGAAATGTCACCCAGCTCAGGCGCAAGCCCTATGGCTTTCTTCACTGGGTAATCAGAGCCAGAGGCTGCCCCTCCCTTAAGCAGCCTTGCCAATCAATTGAAATTCAGTAAATATAAACCGAGAGAGTGGCTCCAGCCTGGGCTCGTGAGTTTCTAACAAGCTAGACCCTGGGAAAAGCTAATGTTTGCTGAAAAGTCTCAACTCTACCCAGAACCTAGCCCCATCAGAGCTTCTCCAAACGAGGAAAAAGCCATCTCCCTCTTTTGTGATAATCAAAGCAGATCCCCCTCCCATTGAACTAACCTGAGAGGAGGATCACAAAATCCTGGGTAAAGCAGCATTTTTTGGCCTGTTCAAACAAACTGACTTAAGAAACCAACCAAGCCACAGGAAAATGAAACACCACAAGCAGATCAGAGACTCCAACAAGAGGCTGGTTACAGACACAAGGGAGATACAGGATTTTTCCCACCACTCCCCAAAAAATCAAAATATTTTTTTCTTTTTTTTGTACATTTTATAAAAAAAAATTTCTAAAACTTTTTAATTTTTAATTTTTACCTTTTTTGAAAAAAAAATGTTTCCTAGTAACTTTTTTTCCCCTCTTATACTTTTTATTTTAGGGGTATATTTGTGTGTGCGTTTTTCTTTCTTTTTTCTTCTTTAAATTTTTTTTTTTTGTGTGTTTTGTTTTGCTCTATTGAACTTCTGATCTTTTATTCTTTCTTTCTTATCCTTTTCACCTTTTCTTCTCTTTCGTTCTTTTTTATGTGACTTGTTTTTCTATACATCCTCAGATATACCCATAGTCGATTATTAGACCTTATCCCCCATTGTGTACACACTTAATCCACAAATTTATTACTCAGTTCAAAACCTCTTAGACTTAAATTCCTTGATAGCAGTACTACCTCTTTATATCTATATAATATTTTAAGTATTTTTGTTTTTAAATTTTTCACATCTCCTTTATATCCCTCCCCTTCTGCATTATATGCATGTTCTTCTCTCAATATTTCATTTTCGAGTCTACATAATATTTTTAATTTTTACTTTTCTATTTTTTCTGGTCTCTTTTTTTCCCCCTTTCTCTTTCTTCTTTTTTTTCTCTCTCTACTTTCATCCTATTCAACCTATTTCCGGTTTTGAGATTAGGACTTAGTTAACTCTCCCCGTGCCTTCCCACATCTCTCTATTCCTATTTTTTACCCACATTTCTCCTTAAACTTAATAATTTCTGGTTTGCCAAATTCGCATTTGCGGTTTGTAGCCCATTAATATATAGTTGTTTGACACTGAATAGATGCATCCATTGAACGAGATTGTATCTGCAGACTATTGACTGTGCAAATACAGACTTTGGTTGATGCTTGCCTTAAGTTAGTGTTCTAGCACAAAACTGGTGTTTCATTCATCCCAAATGGGCAGAACAAACCTGAAAAACACAAGAAAAATGGCAAGTCTGGGTATCTCAACTTCCACTCATGGTAATCAGGGGACAGAACAGATAATGAATAATCCAGAGGAGAGAAAAGATTAATCACCTATAAAGGGAAACAAATTAGAATCACCTCAGATTTTTCAGCAGAGACAATCAAAGCAAGAATAGCCTGGAATGATGTATGCCATGCCCTAAAGACAAACAACTATCAACCAAGAATACTGTACCCAGCTAAACTCTCCTTTATAACTGAAGGCCAAATAAAAACCTTCCATAACCAAGAAAAATTGAAACAATACATCTCCACCAAACCAGGCCTACAAAAGATTCTTAAAGATGTCCTAAACATAGAAAACTAACAAGACCACAATAAAGGCCAAGAAAATGCACCCAAACCTAGAATCCAAGAAGATAGGAAGAACCCAGTTTTCATAGACCCCAAGAAGGTAGACAACATGGCCAGAACTCCCAAATACCTCTCAGTCCTATCTCTCAACATTAACGGACTTAATTCTCCAATTAAGTGACATAGACTGTCTTGTAGGACTAAAAAGCAAGATCCTTCTATCTGTTGCCTTCAGGAGTCACATCTTGCTGTTAAACACAAAAAAATTTTCAATGTTAAAAGCTAGAACAAAATCTACCAAGCAAATGGCCCCCATAAACAGGCAGGAGTTGCAATCCTAATATCAGATAAAATAAACTTCCAATTAAAATTAGTGAGAAGAGATAAAGAAGAGGTAAAGAAGGTCGCTACATATTAATTTGAAATATCTATTCGAAAAACAATGGAGCACCCAAATTTAACCAAGAAACACTACTTTCACTCAAATCCCACAGAGATCCAAAGACAATAATTGTTGGGGATTTTAGCACACCACTCTCCCCACTAGATAGATCAACTCGGAAAAACTCAACAGAGAAACCGCAGATATAAACAACTGCATAGATCAAGTATATTTAACAGATATCTATCGAATATTTCTCCCACCAGCATCAGAATACAAGTTTTTCTCAGCAGCACATGGAACATTTTCTAAAATAGACCACATTTTAGGCCACAATGCAAAATTGTCCAAATTCAGAAACATTGAAGTTATACCTTGCATTCTCTCTGACTACAAGGGAATAAAATTAGAATGCAACACCAAAAGCCACCAAAGAAAGTCTTGTAACACATGGAGGCTGAAGAACACACTGCTGAATCATGAGTGGGTCATGGAAGATATTAGAAAGGAAATCCAAATGTTCATGCTATTCAACAAAAATGAGCACACAAATTACCATCTCATCTGGGACACAGCAAAGGCAGTACTCTGAGGCAAATTTATACCTCTGAGCTCCTACATCAACAAATTGGAGAGATCTGAAACCAACAATTTAGTGAGATATCTGAACCACCTTGAAAAAGAGCACCAAGATATACCCCAATATAATAGATGGAAAGAAATAATTATTTTAATTAATTAATTAATTTTAATTAAAATTAAATCAATATTAAATGAATTAGAATCCAAAAAAACTATTGGAAAAAACCAAAAAAACAGTTCGTTGTTCGAAAAAATTAACAAAATTGACAGGCCCTTCACAAATCTTATCAGAAAAAGAAGAGAACACATCCAAATAAATAAACTCAGAAATGAGAATGGAAACATCACCACAGAAACAACCAAGATTCAGAACATTATAAGGGAATACTTCTCAAAACTTTATGCTAATAAGTTTGAGAACTTGGTAGAAATGGACCTTTTTCCTAGCAAATATTGACATGCCAATACTAAAGCAAGATGAGTTAAACCATCTTAACAGACTCATATCAAGCATTGAAATAGAAACAGCAATAAGAGACCTCCCATATAAGAAAAGTCCAGGTCCAGATGGTTTACAGCAGAATTCTACAAGACCATTAAAAGCAGAGCTCACAGCAATACTACTCCAAACCTTCAATGAAATAGAACGAGAAAGTTCACTACCATATACATTCTATTAAGTCATCATAACTCTCATCCCAAAATCAGGCAGGGAATAATGAAAGAAAGAGAACTATAGACCCATTTCATTGAGGAACATTGATGCAAAACTTCTCAACAAAATTTTGGCCAATCGTCTTCAACAATATATCCAGAAAATCATACACCACAATCAAACAGGATTCATTTCAGGGAGGCAAAGCTGGGTCAATATTCCCAAATCAATTAATATAATTCATCACATCAACAGGAGCAAGGATAAGAACCACAAGGTTATCTCAATATATGCAGAAAAAGCATTTGACAAGATCCAACACCCCTTTATGTTGAAGGTTCTGGAAAAATTAGGAATTATGGAACATTCCTCAATAGAATAAGGGCTATATATGACAAACCTACAGCCAGCATTATACTTAATGGTGAAAAACTAAAGCCATTTCCTCTAAACTCAGGAACAAGACAAGGATGTCCACTATCACCACTTCTCTTCAATCTAGTATTAGAATTCCTATCTACAGCAATAAGACAAGATGCAAACATAAAGGTGATACAAATAGGGAAAAAAGAAATAAAACTCCCCCTCTTTGCAGATGACATGATCTTGTATTTAAAGAATCCCATAGACTCCACTCCCAAATACTCAAGTTGATTCAAAACTTTGGCAAAGTAGCGGGGTATAAAATTAACCCCCCAAAATCAATGGCTTTTCTGTATGCCAACAATGAGAAAAGTGTGGCTGAAATTAGGAAAACAACGCCACTTGTAATAGCACCACAAAAAATAAAATACCTAGGAATTAACTTAACCAAAGAAGTGAAAGAACTTTATGATCAAAACTGTAAAAACTTGAAAAAGGAAATCAAAACAGAACTTAGAAAATGGGGAAAACTCCCATGCTCCTGAATTTGGAAAGATCAACATTGTTAAAATGGCAATACTTCCCAAGGCTATCTACAAATTCAATGCGATACCTATCAAAATTCCAACCTCATTCTTCAAGGAAATAGAAGAGGCAATCCAAAAATTCATATGGAACAATAAAAGTCCCCAAATAAGAAAAACGCCCCTGAACAGAAAGAACACTGCTGGAGGAATATCAATACTAAATTTCAAACTATACTATAAATCCATAGTAATCAAAACAGCATGTTAGTGGCACAAGAACAGACTTCAGGACCAATGGAATAGAATTGAACACCCAGAAACGAACCTACAGACCTGTAGCCATCTAATCTTCGATAAGGGAACTAAAAAAATAGAATGGAAGAAAGACAGCCTTTTCAGTGAATAGTGCTAGCAAAATTGGTTAACTACTTGTAAAAAATTAAAGCTAGATCCTTATATATCACCGTGCACCAGAAGCAACTCCAAATGGATCAAAGATCTCGGAGACAAAGCAGACACTCTGAAAACATTACAGGATGGAATAGGAGAAACCCTAGGTCTCCTTGGCGCAGGCCGAAATTTTCTTAATAGAGACCCAGAAAGACCAAAGAAAGTTTGGACAAATGTGATTGCATGAAGTTGCAGAGCTTCTGCATCGCAAAGGACATAGCTAGCAAGATCAAAAGAAATCCCACAGATTGGGAGAAGATATTCACTAGCCAAACAATGGACAAAGGTCTCATATCTAACATATGCTTGGAATTCAAAAAATGAAACCACCCAACAACAAATCGTCAAAGAAACAACTGCCCAATTAATAAGTAGGCTAAAGACTTAAAGAGAAACTTCTCTGAAGAAGAAAGAAGGATGGCCAATAGACACATGAAGAAATGCTAATCCTCCCTAGCCATAAAAGAAATGCAAATCAAAACAGCATTAAGATACCTCCTCACCCCAGTTAGAATGACAAAAATCAAGAACTCTAAAAACAACAGATGCTGGAGGGTATGTTGGTGGGAGTCTAAACTTGTTCAACCACTTTGGAAAGTAGTATGGAAGTTCCTCAAAAGACTCCTCATTGAGCTCCCCTATGACCCAGCAATCCCGCTTTTGGGCGTTTACCCAAATGTTTACAAACAAGACCACACTAAAGCTATGAGCACAACCATGTTTATTGCAGCATTATTTACTATAGCTAACTTATGGAACCAACCCAGATGCCCCTCAGTAGATGAATGGATCAAGAAAATGTGGTATATATACAAAATGAAATTCTATGCCTCCATCAGAAAAAATGATATTGCTCCATTTGTTAGGAAATGGAAAGACTTGGAAAAAATTATATTAAGTGAAGTAAGCCAAGCCCAAAGAAACATAGGTCCCATGGTTTTCCTTATTTGCAATATCTAGTACATGTCTAAGTCAAGCAGAAAAGGTCAGATAAGGTGATATTAGGGAAATGAACCCTAAGATATGTATTCGATTGTTTTTTTTTCTTTCATGAGATTGTTTCTAATGCATTTATAAGATTATTACTTTGTTGCTTTGTATGTCCCTCTCCCACAGTATAACCCCTGCTTTCACTGTATTTGATGTCGGTGTAATTTGTGGAGGGGAAGGTGAAAAACAAATCGTTTAAATAAGGATACAGGTAGACCCGTTGCAACAATGAGAAGTACAAGTTGTTATTTTGAAAACGAACTTTACAACTTTGGTGGCGGGGGTGGGGGGGGGAGGGGAGGTTAGGAGGGGAAGGAGTGGGGAGGATGGGAAGGGATGGGATGGAGAACAAAAAATGTTTTTTTTTCTTTCATGTGGTTGTTTCTATCACATTTATAAGATGATTTGTTTGTTGCTTTATATGTCCCTACCCCACGGTCTAACCCCTGCTTTCACTGTATTTGATGTTGGGATAATTTGTGGAAGGGAAGGGAAAAAAACAAATCATTTAAACAGGGATATAGGTGGACCCTTGCAACAACGATATGTACAAGTCATTATGTTGAAAAATGAACTTTACAACTTTGGCCTGGTAGAGGGTAGGCAAGGGTAGGTGGTAGGGGGAGAGTAGGTGGAGGTGAAGGGTTGGGGGTGCCAGATAGAAAGGGATGGGAAGGAGAAACAAAGGAGGAGGCAACAATTCTTGACAAGAAATGTATTCAATATCTTGCCCAAGTAATTGTAACCCCTTTGTATGGTATTTTCACAATAAAAAAAATCGTAATTTTTTAAAAAATTAAAAATTAAAAAAGAAATAAAAGAATATAAGGACCTTAGGAAAAGGAATCTTAAACTTTTTCTATATGGCTTGTAATCTGAAAGTACACATTTATTAATGAACCTATATATTATAAAACAATGTAGACTTCAAAGTACTATATCTAGAAGACAATGAAATTGATTATGGACTTTATACAAACATAGATACTTTTTGTAGACAAGCACCAGGAATATCTTTAGTTTCTATACTATTCATTTCAATCGATAAGTTAAAATTAAAAAAAATCACAAACTCTGCAGAAATCATTATAGATGCATACAAACAACTCTTGAATATATTTTGACATCAAAGTCAGGCAATTCACGTGGAAGAATACTATGCAATCCATCAATTTTTAAATTAAGATATTGCTGTTGCTTTGTATATGAAAATATTTTGTAGGGACACAAAGGATGGACTGGCACTTTTGAAATTTAAGAAACTTAACCAAACTATTTCTACATAGGAGAACAATTTGTACAGCCATCCACAACTTCAAGGAGGTAGTGATACATACTTATCCTTTTGGTAATATCAAATGCAGTTTCTTCCAAGTTGTTCTTCAGGCCCCGTTTGATATTTTGGTTCAACAGAAGGAGATACAGCATATCTTTGCTATTTCTATTTCCAGCTGCAAGATGCAAGGGTGTCAAGAGGCCTTTAGTTTGGGGATTGGTATCTGCATCATGATGAAGTAAGAAAGAATCCGTTCTGGTGTTATTCCACATATAAGCACTGTTCAGGGGTGCCAAGCCATTCAGAGTTATTGCATGAATATCTGCCTTGAGCTACCAACTCATGGACAATGTCTAAATGTCCACTCTAGGCTTCCCAATGAAGAGGGGTATACTTACCTCATCCCTAGTATACATATGAGTGGCCTTTTTGAAAAGTAGTCTCGGCACTGTAGTAAGCCAATTAATTTCGACATACCAAAGAAGAAATTTGCATGGATTCTTCTCCATTATTTTCTTGCAATTGATTCCATTCCTCACGTTTTTATATTGTTCCTTGTCTTCATCAGAATTGCCTAACCAGAGGCTTTGAGTACCAGTGGGTGTCCATGTATTTCCCCAATAGTTCACATTGGTTGAACTGGTCAGAAAAATCCGGTGAATTTTCTGCATATGTTTTTCACCATGATTTATTTTCTCTTTTTCCATTTTTATTATTCTAAATTATTCTAACTGGAGATTAGTGAATTGATAGAGAGCAGAAGAAAGATTTTCCTCCGTATTCAAATGCACAGACTGAAAATATGGACCAGTGGTGTCTTCATGTGCAGCTTATTCTAGGAAGGAGAAAATAGGAAACAATGCCTTCTATGTAAATGATTTGGGAAATACCATGATATAGTTTAAGAGAATTTACTATTCAATATATGAGCTTTAAGAGCTTTCTAATAGTTCCATTATTTATTGGTACCCAACATTAGAAAAAAATGTATAATACAGTAGTAAAATAGAAGTCATTTGCATGACTATTTAAATTCCTTTTTTTTAAAGACACGATTTCATCTAAAAATGTAGGCCTATCTATTGTCCTCAAGTGTTTTTGGTGATTGAAGATGCTTAATAAGTCAAAATGTATTAGTAGTCCTTTGATATCAATTAAATTTCATTTTTCTTCTTGGAGAATATAATGATCAAAGCAATAGTTCAGAATCAGCAAGCAATAGTTCAGCATCATGCTTCCAGTGCAAGTGAATCACCAGTAAGTAATCCTCGATTCCATTTTCCACAAAGGTTTTTCACAAATATAATCTGCCTGCTTTCTCTAGCTGCTTTTGTAGCCTGGACCTGTTCTTTCATTGTGCAGGAAAAGTGTGATTCAACTGATTTCAGTCATTTTTATTCTTATAATTATCAAGGATTTAGATTATTTTTTAAAAAAATTAGTTGTGGGGCCTGAACTATGGGCTTCGGCACTGTTCTTGAGCTCTTCAAATCAAGGCAAGCGCTCTACCACTTGAGCCACAGAATCACTTCTGTGGTTCTGTTTATGTGGTGCTGATTTGGGAAATGGTAGAGCAGAAAGTGAAATGATGCAACCAAAAATATAAAAGCAAAATAAATTAGGACAATTATGGAGCAACCATATTGTCTATGAGAATCATGAAAGAGAGAGAGGAAGAGAGATACAGATGTGCAATGACCTATCTAGACACAAAATCAATGCTTCTGATCTATTTACAAAGCAAACAATTTTATTTTTTATTTGTTAAAAGAGATGGAAATAGAATTTATGTATTTACTTGAAATTAGTACAAACATTTTTAGTCTCCTACATAAAGAGACATAGCTCTGACCAAATTACAGACAAAATCTTAATCCTTGGTCTGAGAAGGTGGCTAAGTGGTAGAGTGCTTTTCTTGTAGCTTAATACAGTGTGGATACTACTTGCCAAAAAGGCCACTCATATGAATACTAAGGATGAGGATGAGTATACCCCTCTTCATCGGGAAGCCTAGAGCGGACACTTAGACATTGTCCATGAGTTAGTATCTCAAGGCAGATATTCATGCAGTAAATCTGAATGGCTGGACACCTCTGCACAGTGCTTATATGTGAAACATATTGCAACACAAACACACACACACACACACACACACACACACACACACACACACACACACACATCATCATCAGATTTCTTCTTAAGGATTTTTTGTGTATGGTCTTAAGAAGAAATTTACATTACTAACTTGAATTTCTGACAGAACAATATAATCACTGTACATCTTGCTTCTATACTCCCAATATTAAATTGCTATCTAAGTATGTGCAATAGATAAGTATAGGAAAAAGTAGGAGCCACACTGGTGGCTCATGTCTTTATTCCTAGCTAATCAGAAAGACAAAATCTGATGATTGTGGTTTGAAACCAGACCAAGAAAAATAGTCCATTAGATTCTGGTTTGAAAGTAACCAGCAAAAGCTAGAAATGGAGCTGTCTTACAAGCAGTAAAATGCTAGCCTTGAGAAAACTAAAACAAAAAAAAATAACAAATTCTGGGACAGAGTTAGGCCCTGAGTTCAAGCTCTAGTAGTAGTATTTAACTAATGAAGGAATGAATTAATTAATTACCTAAAATAAAATAAGTGGTCACATGTGGTGGGGCAGGTAAAATGTAACAACCCTGGTGACTGGAATATGTATTATTTTGTAATAAGGCAAATTATCATTTGTCCTAATCACTACTACTTTATTTGAACTTTTTTGTAGAATAAACCCTGAATTTGGCATGCGTGTATATGTGTACATGTGCACACATGTGTGTTTAAGTGTGTGTGTGTGTGTGTGTGTGTGTGTGTGCTGTTGCAATGTTGCTTGCCAATATGAACAGGGTGAGACTGAAAAGAGCTGTGTTGAAATGTTTTTATTTATCAGTGTTCTGTCCTGTCATTTCAGTTGAACCATCCTTCTGTATATTTTATTTGTTAATAACATCATCATAATCAAAGCATTTACAACATTAAGTTAGATAAAAGAGATCATATTCAGCGGTTAGTATATGTTAGGTAAAAAGATACAGATATAATTGGGTAGTAAGTTATTGGTGTAAGATGACTGTCAGTTCAAATATGTATTTGACCTCTTAAATTGGTTATATTTTTAAGAAATACTCATGGAGTGATTTTGACCGACTTGAACAAATAGGTATTACTCTCTGGTTATTTCTGTGAAACTCAAGGTGGATAAACTCTTTCTGGATTTCTGTTGAAAATAACTTTATTTGTAAGATTGTATCTATTCACACTAAGATAATAAACCCCGTATTTTTTTAGGTTTGAATATCCCATCATATTGACTGAAAATCTGTATTGTGGCTATGCTTGTTAGATATATATTTCAAAAAAACAAACAAAAACATGTGTCACCTTCAGAATGTGGATGCATTTGAAGTTTGTACATACAAAGGTTTCTTCATTAATAGTTCTTTTGTGGGAGTAATAGCACAACTTTAACAAATAAGGCTTTTCGAATATGTTTTCCAATATAAATAACATCCCAGACCGAGTCTTGTAATTTCTGAAAACCATTTAAATATTTTACTATTATTTTAGTTCATTGACTATACAGCTAAAGAGATTTCTGAAATAAATATTGTTAAGATCTGAAAATGTAAGTGGGTATGCAGGCTTTTTATGCATCATTTTATGCAAAGCCAGTGTTTATGAAACTAAAAGAAATAGAATAAAAGAATGTAAGTGAATTGGGTAACCCAATTATTAGTATAATTTTGTTTTCTATTAGCACAGTCCTTTGAATGTAGATGATGCAGTTAAATTATTTTTTGTCTCACTGTGCTTCAGTTATTTTTAGATTATTTGTAGTTATAAAAATGAATTTGTAGTATAAAGGTCTTTTAAAATGATTAGAATTAATCTTGTGCTTTGTATTCTACTCCCATGAAAATGAGTTATTTTCAAGTGTTAATAGTTTATAATTGAATCTTAAGTATCATAAGAAATTTTGAAAAAAATTGGTAGTATTGATGTCTTTTTTGGGGGGGAGGGGTCCGGTAGTGGGGCCTGAACTCTGGGCACTGTCCCTCAGCACTTCAGCTCAATTCTAGCGCTCTACCACTTGAGCCACAGCATCACTTCCAGCTTTTTTTCTTTTTACTTTTGTGGTGCTGAGGAATCGAACCCAGGGCCTCATGCATGAAAGGCAAGCGCTCTATCACTAAGCCACCTTCCCAGCCCTTCATGTCTTTTTATACCAATAGTATTCACAAAATGGAGAGTCTTTAATTCATACTTAGTGTCTATGATTTTTAACCTCTCATTTCTAACATTAATGATAGGTCAGAGTGCATTTTTGGTTATAGGACAAATAAAATATTTATCTAGGGTCAAAGGTGATTTTTATACCAGTCTTGCTTTAATAGCATTTTAAATGTTGGGTATAAAAATCAATCAAAATACTTCTAATGGTAAACAACTAAGTTGAGCTACAATTTGGAAATGATTGGTCCATAAGACCTGTAGTCTGTTTCCATCAGGAATTAGGGAGGTCATTCTTTCAGTAAGACAGTGTTAAACAGAGATAATGTCCCTATGCAGTTCAGTGTTTAGTGAAGGGTTAAAATATGATTTCTACTATTTTGAGCTAGAAATCAAGAATGTTATACATTAGCAGTTTTTTTCACCAGGGAGGTATGCATTGATTATGAACTTTGAGTATTCATATTACAGTTCCTTATTTTCTAACAAAGATAAAGTAAAATATTATGAGTGTACACAATAATTCTGGGAAATTTTCCTAGAATTTGTAGACTAAGTGCTGGTATTTTAGTCATAAAATAGAATGAGGTTAATTGATACAGTGGGAGATGAACCTCAGGCTAACACTTACCATGTGTGCAATGTTGTACTAGTAATTCTAACTCTGAATACTTCACTATCATCATCTGAGAATTAAAAATGTAAGGAGCTCCACTTTATGCAATTATTGTGAGGATTAAATTATATAACATAGCTAAAGTACTTGGAAAAACAATCAATTAGCATTTGGCACATTCTACCTGTTATTTTATCATGTGATGAAATCTAGCATTTTTACTGTGATTTTATATGTGCAATGTGATGTATTGATATTCATTGCATTGATCACTTTTCTGTCACGATGAGGAAAATATCTGCAAAGAAAATTTGAGGAGGAAACTATTATATTGACTCATGGTTTAAGAGAACGCAGTTTAAGATCAAATGTCTCCATTGTTTTTAATCATGTTTTTATTATCTTAACTAGTTGTACACGGGAATTTCCATTCAATAATAAGTTTTTAAAGTATAATGGATCTTTATATAACTTTTCCTACCCTTCCTAACATCACCCCACTTAATTTTTTTCTAGTTTCATATTATTTCCATTGAATATAATGTCTTCACTGTTACTCCATAACTCTCTTTATTCTTTCCATTTGAATTCCCCTCACATCTTCCAAGTGATAGTTTCCTGGTATTCATTTTTTTGGGATTAAAATTCAATTTTATAAGAAATTACACCTTTTAAATATTGCTCTGAAAAATGAAAGCTTTGGTTAATACTGTTGTTTAACTTGCATAAAATTCTGGCTTCCAAATACGCGACAGAACATGGGTCCTTTGTGTGTCTGGCTCTGACTTTGTTTACTTAACATATTTTTAGATCTATCCATTTCTTTGCAAATAATGTAACAGTCCTCATAATGGATAGGTGCAATACAATTGTGTATATATGACACACTTTCTCCAATCATCCTTCTGCCAAAGGTCATCCTGGCTGTTTCCATAACTTGGCTATGGTGAATAGTGCAGTAATGAAGATGGTTGTGAAAGTGATTTTACTGTAACCTTTTGGAAGAATTCATCACTATCTTTCTGGGAGCAATCCTCTAGCCAGTTTTCCAGAATAAGCACATCCTTCCCTTCATCTCCATCACAACGTATTGCAAGTTCTCAAAAACAAACTACCCCATACAGGTCTCAATAAGCTGAAACCACACTGTGCCCATATTCTTTCAATACATTTTTAATAATTACATAAATTTAGTGAGAACCTTCTATGTACTTTCCTAATGTGGGAATGAGACATAAAAACAGAGTAAAAGAAAGAAATATGCATTTTAATTAGCTATTATCATATTTAAAATCTTTTTCAGCTCTAACAGCCTCACTTACTATTATTTTAATCTTTATTTGATTACTTCATCTATCCCCTAAATTATAACAGGTGAGTTAAATACAGACAAAAAGTGTGGTTTGATTTTGACACTCATGTGCGAGGATGCACAATATGGGCAAATAGATGGATTGGAATTAATAGCAATTATCCATTTTGTTAAAGTAGAGATAGTTTTCCCAAACTGACTCATATTTCATTCAACAAAAAGAAACATGTAACAATTCCCTTTGTTTTCCTCCTCATTAACTTTTGTTTCCATTTTATTTTATAATCAAGGATGATTTCATATATGTACTGTAGATACAAAATATGTTAAACTATTTCTATCCGTATGTATTGATATATACACATATACATATATTACTCAGGTTACAATGATAATTTATAACTTCTGTAACTATACAATTTACCAAATTATTAAAAACATCGATGGCTCATGCCTGGAATCCTGGTTACTAGGGAGGCTAAGATCTGATGAACATGGTTTAAAGCCATCCTGGGCAGGAAAGTCCATGAGCCTCTTATCTCCAAACAATCAACAGAAAATCAGAATTGGAACTGTGGCTCAAAGTAATAGAGTGGTAGCCTTGAGAGAAAAAGCTCAGGGACATCACCCAGGCTCTTAGTTCAAGAACTACAATCTACCCAAAAAATCTATTTAATTTACACCTGTGTAAGTAGAGTATTTCCATCACCCAAATGTACATCCATGCTCATTTGCAAGGTAACTCTGTTTTGTCTGAAGTACCACTAAACATTATAACTTAAGTAGAAAGCATTGGAACGTGGGTTCATTCTATCTCTCTCATGGATTTTTCTCGATTCAAACACTCAAGTGTTACAATTATTCCAATTATTTAAAATCAGAGCATTTTTTCTTTAATACCCCTAATATTACAGTTTGAATTCAGTGTCTTGTGCCCCCTAAATAGGTGTTCTTACCACTTGGTTATGTGCCCAGCCCTAAATTATCCTGATTATTTTTCAGATAGAAACTGGCTTCCTACTTGTGTATGATCTTGGCCTCAGTCCACTTTATATTATTCTTCTTGGAATTTAGAATAATAAGTGCATGGTATTATGTATAGATCTTTCTGTCTAGTCTGGGCTTTAGCCACTCTTCTCACAACAGTGCACTCCCATGTAGTCAGGATTTTCAAAAGCTTGTCATATCTGATTTTTTAAATCTTTGCATTTCCTGCAGGTACTTGAGTACTGAATTAATTTGTGTTTTCTTGTTTTGTTTTATTTGAATGTATGTGTTGAGTTGTTCCTTACTTTTCCTTTTGTTTCTTTCCCTCAAGTTCTTACCTGAAGTGCTGAGAAAACAATTCCTCTTTCTCAAGATAGGGTGAACATTATTTATTCCAAAGTAATTTCAGTAACATTTAAACACCTTCATGTCTATGAATGGTATACAAATGCTAAGCGTTGAGAAGGGTGTTTTTACTTTCACGGTAGTTTTGTCATACACAGATCATGAAATATATGAAGATAATATAACTACAGATGCATGCCAAGAGGAGAAAACCCTATTATTAATTATTTGACAGAGGCTTCCCTTCTAGTGAAAGAAATATATTACTTGATACAGGATTTCACAAAATCATATTGCTAGGAGGAACCTAAACAATCATCTAATACTGTAGACTTGAGAGTGATGAATTGACTTCTTGAATAATTTACTTTTGGGTCAAATAAATGCAGACTTCCAAAAAGAGAGTAGATTTTAGAGAAACATGATGAATTTTATGTAAATAGGTCCTTAGCTGATTTTGTTAATTTGTGAACTAATACAGGGAAATAAAGTATAGCAAGGTAAAAAGTAAAGAACTTCACATTGGAATACTCATTTGTGTGTGTGTGTTCATGTGCATGCGAGTATGCAAACGCACATGTGCATGTGCTTATGCATGCATTCATCATTCTTGAGGCTTGATAGTGCCTGGGAACTATTACTCAGCTTCTGTGCCCAAGGATAGTGGTCTACCACTTCAGCCACTTCTGTTTTTATTTTTAGATAATCGCTTGTATTTTCATGATTGGACTGGCTTTGAACAGACTCCGAGTAGCTAGCTAAGCTTATTCAGCCTCTGAGTACCTAGTTAAAATTCTGGCTGTCCTCTATGCTTCACTGCTCTTTTATTCATTTCCTGAGGTAATCACAAGTCTAAGTCATATATATGTCTAATTGCTTTAAAATAGTTACTGCTTGGTACCAGTGGTTCCCATGTATACTCTTACCTACTGAGGAGGCTTGAGAACAGAACCCAGGCCAAAAGTTTAGTGGAATTCCTTCTCAATCTAAGCTGGGTGCATTGGATCATTTCCACCATCCTTCACTATCTAGTTACTAAGATTGGAAAGACTGCGGATCCAGGCCAGTCAAGGTAGCAGGCTAGACAATTTGGTGTGCAACTCTGATGCCATTGATGATGGGAATGCTAAAAGGGCAAATCAGGTGCATGTTCTTGTGGAAAGAAAACCCCTATCCTAAAATTAACCACTGATATGATGCTGGCCTAGCAAGAAAAATATACCACAAGTTGAAATACCCACAATTTCCCACAACCAAAGTAAGTATATACATGAACATTCAAAAACTTAGTACAATCTGTTCTTTGCTCTAATATCAGCTTTATCTGATTATCATATGATGTGACAGAATAGTTTTTTCATTAAACTTATGATAATTTAAAAAGACCTAGAAAATTCTTTATTTATTAAGTGCAAATGAATGGCAAATTGCCTCATTTCTTACATATTTGACTATCACTATAATTTCGTCTTATGACTATTATTAATAGTAATATATTCTGATTTATTACTTCAAACTTTTTACTTTTCTGCTGAAGTTGAAGTATTTAAATAGTATCATCAAAGTATATTCCTTGGGTATTTAAGGAAGTTTTTAGAAAGTTTTTAACCAATGGGTTCTAAGAATTCTTAATTGGTATATATTTTGGTTTATTTTTAATTTCAATTTAATTTTATTGTAATGGTAATATACACAAGGGTTAAAGTTACATAAATGAGGTCGTGAATACATTTCTTAGGGAAAGAACATTGTTATATCTTCCACCGATATTTTTGTACACTCAAAACAAGTACTACTGATGCTTTTGCTGTTGCTATTGATCATTGGGTACTTTTGCTTTCTTTGTTCATACAATTTTATTATAAAATTGATATACAGAGGGTTTACACTTAATTAAGTCATCTAAAGAGTACACTTCATTTTATTTTCTAAATTTCAAATTTTGGGCTTAAATATTTTCATTTTTTTCTTTAGGATAATTCATTTTTTTCAGAGTTGTAGAATTAGTTAATTTATTTTTACATGATTTTTATACATGTAAATTATTCAGACACATATATTTTGCTTTTATAATATTTAACGTGTGACTATTTAAAAATTGTTTTCTTATTTTTTATATGGTTAATGATGTTAAATAAATTTATTTTCTTATACTTATAAACATATTTGTCCAGGTAACAAATACTTACTGTATTTTTAAAAAGCGCATACTTTATTAAGAAAGGCTCCATTATTTGGTCACTTTTTGGAAATATTTTTACTTGAATTAAAAAAAAGTTTGAGCTCGGCATGGTGATTTGTGGCATCCATTTTCTAGCTCTGGTGGGAAGTGTAGATAGAGTTTGTAATTCGGGAGAGACTGGGAAACTCTGTGACCTTATTATAAAACTATTCAGGGTGAACTGATTAGAGGTATAGCCACCGCTACTGTTTTATACAGCACCTCGCTATCATATTCTAAATCTTGAGTTAACACACCAGTAACATCAATCTTTTTTCAAAATAGAAGGACACATGTTTCAAAATGTTTATTATTTAAACTTATTTGCAAAGGTTCGCATTTCTTCTGTTAATTTTCAATTTACTTAAGCTATTAAAATCGAAGTATATTGTGACTATTTTATTTCTACTAAACTTTTAAATTGTACGAGCAATATTATGATTTCATATAACATACTTCTACTATTTGTGATAATTTTCTCCGTTTAATACGATAAAATCTATATTCCAAATATGTGTATGTGGTGTGTATATGTGTGTTTATGTGGTTTTTGTGTGTGTGTACTTTGTGTGTACTTTGTAATGTTTGGGAGGTCACACCACTGCTTCACACATGCAAGGCCAATGTTTTACCGCTGAGCTATACTGCCTAGTTATAATCCAAATAGTGTTTTAAATCATGACTTTGAAACTTTCATTCCTAGTATGTTTTTTCAAAATTATATATGATAAAATGTGATCCATATTCTATCCACTCTAGCAATTTTTATTGTTACTTAGAATATTTCCACTGCCTTTCCACTTCCAAACTATTGTGTTTGTTATTGATATAGGTTTTACTTTGCTTCTTTTCTCTCTTCATTTTTTTTCCTTTATAGTTTAGCTATTCTTTCTCTTATTTCTTTGGGAATTAATTATCATATTCCTATTATAATATCCTTACATTGTAACAGGTATATACAATGCTTTAATTTCTATTTTGTTTTGTCCCATTTTCACTGACTTTTGGTCCAAACTATTAGATGGATTAAAAAGAAACTTGACTTAGGACACTTTATTTTTCTCCTTCTCTTCTCTGAAGTCTTTCTGTTTTTTGAAACACAAAAGCAATGATATATAGCTCCTACATGGTCCATCATTCTTTCCCCTCTCTCTCTCCTCTGTTGTACAGCTCAAGTTGTTATCATTCAGATTTATTATACTACAGCATTATCTAAATCTTAACTCATTTCTAAATTAATTTTAGTTGTATCAAGTATTCTCTAAAGACATTTCTCTCTATATATATCTGGGGTCTTGTGTTTTTACAAGGTACAAAATATGAGTGACTATCAAACATCTAGATATCTCTGTAGAATATTGGTCCACCTGCTCAATAAACTCATATGTAAATTCAAGGAATACAGGTCAGTCAGAACAATCTTGTAAAATGTTGTAGCTTCAGCCTTCATACTAGCTTTGAATCTTTTTACCATGTTTAGTAGTGAAGACAAAATAGTTCTACTATAAGAGCAGATACATAGAAGAATGTAACAGATTTGTCAAAAATAAATTCTTAGTTTTATGGTCAGTAAATTTTGAAAACTATCCTATGACTTTATGAAATAAAAATAAAATCTTAAATGTTGTATTGGCACTATTGTCTCTCGAGATTTAAAGAATGATCTTAGACTACTACCTCAATACTTTTTTGTTTTGTTTTGTTTTTTGTCATTCATGGGGCTTGAACTCGGCTTAGGCGCTGTCTGTGTGCTCTTTCGCTCAATGTGAGTGCTCTACCGCTTGAGTCACAACACCAGATCTGGTTTTCTAGTGGTTTATTGGATTTAAGGGTCTCATGGACGTTCCTGCCCGGGCTGGCTTTAAAGTGTGATCCTCAGATCTCAGACTCCTCAGTAGCTAGGGTTACAGATATGAGCCTCAGGCACCGTCCTACCTCCATCTTTATACAAAAATTTAAAATAAAAAATTGATTATCAAACTAAATGTGAGATGTTGAAATCTATAAAACATAAATGTAAAAATTCATGACATTGCATCAGTAAAGGTTTCTAAAACTTTGATATGGAAAGCATTAGTGGCTAAAGAAAAGCAAGAATAAACTGGATTATATCAAGTGATAGCATTTCATAATTCAAAGGACACTATAACAGAAGTGAAAACATATCCAACAGATACAGGGAACATATTTGTTAACAGAAGTGAAAACATATCCAACAGATACAGGGAACATATTTGTTAATGCTACAATGTTAATGCTACAGTGATTATGAATCTTAAGTATTTTTATATCTTCTAATTCTATATAAATTTTTTTCTGAATAAGATATTTCTTTGAAGAACATATGTAAATTAATAGTCAATAGAAGGAGCATATGAAATAAGTTCCTCTTTAGTATCTAAGAAAAAAGACAAAGAAAACTCACTAGTCTGACCCTAATATAAAAAGATGACACAAAATATAGTAATGCATTTGTGGACAAAATGATAAGCTCTACATAGGAGAATGATTTGTATAATACTGGGATCATTTTAGCAAGCAAGATTTCAAGTCTTCAAAAGTTCAAAGAGAATTGTATATGATCCAGCCAGTACACTTCTATGTATGTATTAAAGAGAAATAAAAAACTTGTTTGGACAGGGAATGTAGTTCATTGACAGTGCACTTGAGTAGTATGTGTGAGACCCTGGAAATAATCCCCAAAAACAAATTTGAAAAGACACACTATAGATGATGTATGCTGGACAAATTTCTGTAAGTGAATTTTATATCTATTTTAATGTCTGTTCTAAAATTTACAGCATTTCTATTTGAAGAAATGCAAGTTTGTGAAAATTAGGCTTGGAAAAACCTATTATTGTACAATTTACTTCCAAAGCACTAAAATGTATACAATAAAAGGAGATTATATATTGCATGTGAATTTCATGGCAGCAAAAAAAGAAAACTATTGTTAAAATTCTTCACACCAATTGCAGAATATCTAAAAAGATGTTTTCAGTGTTGGCTAAAAATTCTTTGTAAACTACAGCATTTAAAACAAAGATGTGATTTCTGTGTATTTTGAGTGTTTTTGGTCCGTTTTTTTTTTAGTTCATACAGAGATAACTCAATCAAAAAGTGTATGTGATACCTGTAATATCTAGGAGTTATGCATATCTTATAAGTAATTGATAAACTTTTCCGGAAGAAACTTTTAGCAAATGACAGAAGACCCAAATCTATGCATCTGCATTCTATGAAAGTCATATATCACTTCCTCAATCCAATTGCTTTTTTCTACTTTGCTAGGAAAAAAATTATTCTCAAGGTAAGATCCAATAGCAATGAAGAGAAACAAAATACATAATCAACTTGATTTATTTGTGAAAATATCAAATGAAATAAAACAATTCCACTTAAGCGACTCCAATATTAGTACCTATGAAGATGTTCCTGAATACCAATATCCAATAAATTTTTGGAATTTTAATTTCTACCAACATATAAAAACTAGAACAAGAAAACAAATATAGCCTTGGAGCAAACCCTTGGACTAATTTTTTTAATTGTTTTGAAATTACAAAAGAATTGATACCATTAAGAAAACGATTTGTTTTAGAAATCAATTAAAAATGTTTAGTACTTATTATAACTCAAATACTAAACAAGAGTATTTTTATACAATCATTACAAATATCACTTTATTACTATAGTAAAATAGAATAAAAGACCAGTCCCAATATATTATCATTATTCTTAATTCCTAATTATTACATAAATATCTTAAACGAGCTAAATAGTCATGTCTTTAACATAAATGTAAATATTCTTCACTTTTTACTTAACATTTTCCAGGGGTATGTATTCATGTTTCTAAGAAATGTTCACAGCAGTTAAAAGGTGCTTTTGTGAAATTAATGTGCTATATTTTGTTGTTGTTGTTTGCAAGGCCTGGGCATTATCCCTAAGCCTTTTTATGCTCAAAGCCAGCATTCTACAACTTGAGGCATAGAGGGAATTCCTGTTTTTAGTGGTTAATTGGAGATAAGAATCTAACAAGTACTTTTTTAGTGTGTGGGGGTGTTCCAGTCGTGGGGCCTGGGCGCTGTCCCTCAGCTCTTCAGCTCAAGGCTAGCTCGACCACTAGAGCCACAGAGCCACTTCCAGCTTTTTTCTTTTTGCTTATGTGGTGCTGAGGAATCGCACCCAGGGCCTCATGCATGCAAGGCAAGTGCTCTAACACTGAGCCACCTTTCCAGCCTCCTAACAAGTACTTTCCTGTCTGGGCAAGTTTCGAACACAATTCTAAGATCTCATTACCCAGAACAGCTTAAATTATAGGTGTGAGTCACTGGCGCTTGGTTGGATGTAGTTTTTAAATTTTAATTATGTTTTAAGATTTTTGTTTCACTATAATATACATCGTTCTACACATAAATTCAGATTTATGTATATATTTCTGATGACAACTAATCTCTAAAAATGTATGTCTTTCTACATATTATATATATATATATATATATATATATATATACATATATATATATATATATATTGCTGAAGACAGACTTACTCTAAAACTTTTATGCTATTTTTTGACCTTTTTCATTTCAAAGATATACAGTCTATTGTTCCAAAAGTTTCCTAGAATAGAATAACTAATATTTCAATAGAATGTAGAATCTATTATTTCAAGGGAATTTTAGATATACACATGATATTGCAGTAACATTTACAGTATATTACTTGACATAATTCTGTTCACACTCAAATATTTGCGTGTAGTTATGGGGAGAGAGGAAGTTAATTCATACTGGTTAGGAATTTGCAATACTTCCAAAATCTATTCCAAAATTTGATATAAGCATCTAGTCAATCTACCGGTTATGGTTTAGTTTTTTTGTTTATTTGTGCAAATTTTTAATATGGATGCATGCACAGTGGTAACATTAAAAATATTAATCCAGATTTTGTGGGTATTTATATTTCTCTTGGGAAAACTAATGAGCTCCAAGAAAATGTCCATAAGGAGCCTTTCAATTCCAATATCACAGTTTGTCTTAAAATGCTTTAAATTCTACACACTCTAATGTGGACATAGGGTCATATTGTGGAACTTTTCTCCTCAGAGAGTGAGTACTACCCTATTGCTTAACATGGACAATGTACCTTCATACATAGACTGGGCATGTGCAAAGAAGAAGTGGTAGTTGAACAATTTTCTTAGCAGTTTATACAGATGAAATGGAAATAGAGCAACTATGAGCTCAAAAGGAATGCGCAAAGAAGACAAGGGCACAAAGTAGAATATGCCAAGAAATGCTGAAGTATAATTTCAAATAATGTGCTCAGGTGTGAGGGTGTGTTCAAAGTACAGATACAGACAATGTACTTGGATATCTTGGGGGGAAAACTGCTTTAACCTATTCTGGGATAATTGTACAAGTACAAGCCCCTAACTCTGACTCTAATCAGCCACAACATCATCATCTAGGGACTATTTTCCAACTGCAAAGTGAGAAAAAGGGGCTCATCACAGTTAGTGTTCAGGTTGAAGCAGTGGCAATCACATATCTTTTCTATAATTCTTCAATTGTTTTGGAACATTAAAATAGGAAAAAGCCAAGTAATTATTTTGCATGTACCTAAATTAAGAGGGATGTATTCTATTGGTGTCTCTTTAACTTGAAAGTTATAGATTATGTCTTTTTATACTCTATCTTGGGACAATGATCTGCTGTAGGTCATTTTCTTCTCTTCCCCTTCTTTTGCCCTTCCACTTACATAATTGTTATTTAAAGAGACATACATAAGCTTGCATTTCTAAATTCTTCAAAATTATATGAACTACTTTATACTTCTGGCAGCCTCCTATATCTTTCTCAAAGGAAATATTTTTGACACTACCATTTTTATCCTCTATGATATTGGATATCTTCCTACCTAAATCAGTGCAAGATATACATGAGACTCATCCAGATATCTCAAAACTCGTACCACCATAAAATCCTATCTTACTTAGAAATCATGCTTTTAGAATGTCTGAGGAAGTGGCATCTCTCATTTTTGAATGACACTAAGTGATACTTATATGCAGTCATGTTTTAAACCAATATGCCACTCAGTAGATGAATGAATTGACAAAATGTGTTTTATGTATGCACAGTGGAATTCTATACTTCAAATTCATATGGAACTGGAAAGACTTGGAAAAATCCTACGAAGTAAAATAAACAAGACACAAAGAAACAGATTCCGTGGTTTCCTCATTTGTAATAAGTTGGAAATGTCTAGGGTAGTCCTAGCAGTTGAGCAGAATTGCTCAATAACTATGTTTGTATGACCATATAAGATGATGATGAGCAAATGACCTCCTGGATATGGGAACAGAATTTTCTGTTTCTGGTTGTTCTTTTTAATGTACTATGTGATTTCTTTTTTCTTTTGTATTTTCTCTTTGGTTTATCCCCTGTTATATTTGATTTCAGTATCCTGTGTATTGTATATACATTTATCTTAATTTGGCAAGGGAAGAGGAACAATGAAATGGCAAGACAAAGAACAAAGGGCAAACCAATGTAATAGCAATACTCAAAAACAACATGTTGGAATTTTACATTACAACTTATGAGAGATATAGGGGTGAAGGAAAACTGTGAGAAAAATGAGGGAGCGGGTAAAAAGTTCAACATGTTATGTATTCACTACCTTACAATTACTGCAACCCCTTATATATATCACCTTGATAATAAAATTAAATTAAAAATGAGATGCATAAAATATAATTTCACTGTATTGGTATAGTAAATATTATTCTATGTGTATTACCTTTTTAAAAAGTTAACATTTTTGCTACTAATTTGAATTAATTACCCCTTTATCAGAGGGTCATCATCTTGAATATTATGAAACTATACAATATTTTCAGAATATACTTGCCATTATTTTGAAAAAAAAAACATTATTTTAGTATTGTCTCATACTAAAACAGAAATAGTTCAATTGTATGGAAACTCCTAACTTTTCAAACTGAATAATTGTTTAAGAGGGCAGAGTATATGTGTTCTTCAACATTCCTATTATTACTAACTACTCATTTTCAAATTCTGAACATGCCATATTAGAGACATTCAAAACAGTACCTGTGTGCATTTATTTAATTTTGCAATAGGTGCAGTTTTCAATGTAGTGTTACATATTTAAATTCAAGAGAAAAAATAGCCACAGTATGGTAGAAGGTAAAACTATGAAGTATCTATATTAATTTCTCTAGAGTAAACATTTGTTCATCAAAGTAAGCCATTATTTCTATGGCCATCAATCCCAAGTTTTATGCCATAAAGTCATCCTAGCTCAACAATTTCCAACTTGTAATGTGCACCTTAAAATTCCTTAAATTCACAACATGACAAGCATATAACTATTGTGAAAAAATACTAAACTTCTGCTAATATGATGCCCTTCGTATTGTGGAAAGAACCCTACACTAAATTTTGCTGCATCATTTTCCACCCAGTGTTATTCTTAAGATCAGAGCACTTGCAAATATTATTTATAGTTATATAATTTATCTATCATAGATATTCAGGAGATCTGAATGTCTGAATATTAAGATCTGAAACTCTGGTTCAAATCCCACCCAGGAAGGTAGTTTCATCAGATTCTTACCTCCAATAAACTGCCCACGAAAAGCCTGACACAAGTGGCACTGAGGTTCAAGTGGTAGAGTAGTAGCCTTGAGCAAAAACAGGCTCAGGGACAGTGCCCAGGCCTAGAAGTTAAGTCCTAAGACAAACCAAACAACAAAAACAAAATAAAAACAGACCCTAAGCCTATCATTTTTCTCATTGTATACAGAGGTACATAATTAAGGAAATTTCTTCCTGTGTTATGTATTGTAGAAAAAAAGGTGTCACACAATTACTCTCTTCATAACATGTAACACCAAAGTCTCAAAAAATTCCTCTTTTGCTAAATTCATAAATTAATAGCATCAATTTGTTGACAACTTTATCTAGATTATTCACATTATCATGTTACTTATGACTGTTGAAATTAACTATTAACTAAGTTCTAATTATACCTCACTTGAAAGAATATTTTAGGCAAATAGAATGCCAGAATCATTTGTGAATTTGTAAATTAAATCTTCTACTTAAAAACAATTTTATAGTATCCTATAGTATATTAAATTACAAACAAAAATATTTATTTTAACTCTAAATTCTTATTTAGCCAGGTCTACAAAGTCTTACATTAAATGAACTTTCCTATTTCTCTAGGCTTAAGCTTTTGTAATCCTTCATCATTTCTTTGGAATCTAACAGAATGATTATTGCTTTTTCAAATTCTTGGTTGGGAATCATGAGCTCTTTTGCATCTAGTAATGTTCTGTAATGAAGACGATATTTAAACACAAATGAGGATTATATATGAGTTGCAATTCAATAGGAAACTTGACTTCTCAAAACATAATGACAAAATTAGCCCAAACTTCCAAATGTGTGTTCCTTTCTGACTTATTTTTTATTCCTTTCTTGGTTTGTTTTATTGAGACAAAATTATACTACCTAGTCCAATGAAAGTATAACTATGTCATTCCACTCTCTATTTACCTGTTTAAGTCTGAGTAATAGAATTCCTGGCTTGTATCACATTGTCCTACCATAGTTTGTCAGTTTATTTAATCTACATACAGACTAGCAATTCTGAATTTCTGGAATAATATTTTACACTAGACTGATGGCTCAGACTGTTCATGTACTATTTTCAAAGATGTTCTAATATATGAAAAAGAATATGAACATTTTCAGATGCACGTGAAGGGGTCTCTGATTCATTCCTTCCTGGATCCAATCCCTTTATCCCTTTATTAATGATGACTTGACTTTCTTACTATTTTTGTTCCCACCTACGTAATATTCTCAAGCTTTTGGGGAAATTTCACTTGAAGACTTTCTAATATTAAAAGTTATCACTTGATTTTAGTCTTACTCAGGGCATATTTTCTAACTTTTGTACAGAATCTGAGAGTTGTTCCATATGTGTGTTTGATCATATAAGTGCCTCTGTGTGTATGTGCGTATTTGTATGTATATATGTATGCAAAAAGCTCAAGCTCTTCTTCAGCAATCTTGCTCATAACTAGTATTCCATCACTTGAGCCATTCTTCTTTTTTATTTTTTTTTGGTCTGGTCGTTGGGCCTGAACTCTGGGCTTGGGCGCTATCCCTCAGCTCTTCAGCTCAAGGCTAGTGCCCTACCACTTGAGCCACAGCGCCACTTCCAGCTGTTTCTTTTTGCTTATGTGGTGCTGAGGATTGAACCCAGGGCCTTATGCATGCAAGGCAAGCACTTTACCACTGAGCCACCTTCCCAGCCCCTTGAGCCATTCTTCTAATGCATCTTTTGGCTGGTTAATTATAGTGTTTCAAAGACTGTTTGCCCAAGCTCGATGCAAACTGAACTTCCCAGACTCCTTTGCATTCTTAAGTTTCATTTCTCCAGGGGTATCAACTTTTGAACTACAACCATTTTTGTGAGTGTAAAATCTAAGCTGTAGCCCAGATTTTTAACTCGTGTTCATATAAAGATAAATGAACATACACATTACATATACTGAGTGTACACTGTTAGAAATGTGATCCTAAGCAGGGTTCAAGTGGCTCACACCTGTAATTCTTGCTAATTAGGCTGAGATCTGAGGATTGCAGTTCAAATCCAGCATCAGTAGGAAAGTTTCTGAGGCATTTATCTCTAATTAATCACAAGAAAACTGGAAGTGGTGTGGGGCTCAAAGGTAGAGAAAAAGTTTTGAGCTGAAGAATAGAGGGACAGTGCCCAGGCCCGGAGTTCAGGCCTAACTACCATCAAGAAAAAAAAAAAAGAAAGAAAGAAAAGAAAAAAAAAAGAAATGTGATCTTAGCCACCACTTTATTGCTAGTATAATTCCTGCTCTCTCGACATGGACTTTTTTCCAGTTAAGTCCATGATCTTATATCTGACTTGCTTGGAACCAGAATTATTCTTCCATTCTACTTTTTACAAATTTGCATGATTACCTATCATGATTTAGAGCTAGTAGAAGAAAGAGAGTGGTCTCATACTTCATGTTCCAGTTAGTAGTAATGCTTTCTCTATGTCACTCCCATAGATCTACATACTGGCCTTGGCTTTATTATTTCAACGTTGTCTTATTTGCAGTCTTCTATAGAGTATTGAACCATTATACTTAAATACAGAACTTCTCTTTCTCCTATACCTATTGTTTCTCCTTCTGTTAACTTATGTACACTTGGGTAATAATGCACAACACAAACACTGACCAAAAAATGTTTCTGAGAACCTTCTTCCCACTTAAAATTGGTCTTAATTTACAGAGCACTTAGGAAATTTGAATTTAATGTACTCCAGAGTAATCTTTTCGTTCATATTTTTTGTGAAAATGGTGGACAGAGTCGTTAGAGTTACATAAGTAAGTTAATGACTACATTATCTAAGGAGCATTGTTACCTCCTCTTTTTTCTTTCCCCTGCCATCCCTTTTCTCCCCACCATCCCAACTCTCCCCTCCTATCCCCAAGTTGTAAAGTTTGTTTTCAACATAGTGTCTTGTTCATCTCATTGTTACAACAGGTCATACTGTATCCTTGTTTCACCATTTTATTTCCCTTCCCCTCCAAACATTAGAAAAATGTATATGCATGATGCGGTTCACCGATATCAAACAGTCATTATATCATGGAGGAAGAAAATAGAAGAGAAACAAAAAACATCAGGTAATTCATGTTAGATACATTAAAAACAATAGTAAAAAAGAAAAAAAAAACAAGTTGTGTCCTTATTTTGGGGCTCATTTCACTTAACATAGTCTTATATGGCCATATGTACATGGATAATGTTTTATAAGCCATGTAAATTCCATATTTTCTCGTTACTTAGTTGTCTCTGAAACACATGTTACCTCATGCCCAAAGATGTCTTTGTGCTATTTCAATGAAACCAGAAAACATTCATTTTGCCTGGAGCAGCACCGTAAATTGTTACTGGAAGTAATTGGAAGGAACTTTTACAGGAAGTAGAAACTGAATCCAGGAGAGAAATTGAACATAGAGAAATGACAAAGTTCAGGTTAATTTGTGCTCTCATTTTTACTGTACAAGAAAATAATCCAAGGCTTGAAGGAAACCCTGTCCCTGACTTTTTCCAGTGTGCTCTTTACTCATAAAACTTTCTGTAAACTTCTAGTTGAGAGTATTACAAAAGGAAACAATATGAAATTTGAAGGCCAGCATAGAAAAAAATGGAAATAACATTGTTGTACAATGTTCTACTACAAAGAAACAAAGACACGGAGGTTTTAAAATGTCTTATGCATGGATATTTTACTCCTCAGATGATTCTCTTGTTGAAAAAGTCAGATATCCATCCTTTATTCTGGTCCTGAGTTCTCCATATCAATAAGGATTCCAAAAAGCAGGATCCAGTGAGTATGATCAGCAAAAGGAGCCTCTTTTCAAATCAGTGTTTTAAGGATGGTCTAAAGAAATATGTGGGTTTTTTTTGTTTCATGTTTGTTTGTTTAGTTTGTGCCACTACTGGGGCTTGAACTCAGAGGCTGGACCCTGTCCCTGAACATTTGTCTTTCCTGCCCACCTACTCCCAAAGCTAGTACACTACTGCTTGAGCCAAAAGTCCACTTCCGGATTTTTTGGTGTTTAGTTAGAGATAAAAATTTGACAGATTCTCCTGCCTGGGTTGGCTTTGAACTGAGATAGTAAGAAAGCTAAGTGACATCAACTGTATGGACTTCTCTTTTGAACCAAGAAATATTAGATGAAGTTTATTATAAAGGTAATATTTGACAATTTTTAAAAGAAGAGAATACATCCAGCAAATAAGCCATAACTTAAATAATTCAGCAAAATAGGTGCACTGAATCATATTGGAATTTTTTTTTTTGCTTGGGAAGATTACTAGTGACTTCGTAGTTCCTTTTGGGGAAACTAAAATTATATTTGACTTTTTTGTTGGTCGTGGGGCTTGAACTCTGATCCTGGGCACTGTTCCTCAGCTCTTGAGCTCAAATTGAGTGCTCTAACACTTTAGATACAACACCACTTCCTGGTTTCTGGTGGCTGATTGAAGATAAGTGTCTCATGTACTTTCCTGACGAGGCTAGCTTTGAACCACAATCCTCTGGTCTCAACCTCTTGAGTAGCTAGGATGACAGGTGTGAGCCACCAGCACCCGGCTCATATTTGCATTTATGTGCACTTAATGACACTGTAGACAAATAATGAAAATTTGAAACAAATGATGACATTTCAGCTTTTCAGAAAATTTGAGGTAGCAATTAATATGTCTTCCTTTTCCATGCTGTTACATTAATGTCTCATGAGTTATTGGACTCTTAATTTAGCATCCTCTAATGTTTGCGACAGTGGACTTAGTATAAATAATTGTTAGTATAGAAATATAGAAAGCCTGATATTTTTATAATGCAATGGAGATCAGATAGGAAGGAACAACATAGAATGACATACAATTTATCACACAGAGATTAAGAATTAGCCTAAATGATATAGAATGCTAAAGGTAATGAAGAATAAGCTTGGATGATAACTAGTTCTTCAATAACCAAATATGGTTCCCTAGAACAGTTTCTGGTATAATTTTGTTATTATTAGTGTAAGGTCCGCTCCTGGATGGCTAACACACTCCACCCTCCTCTCAGCAAAGTCTCCACCCAGTACCTGCATTACCTAGGCAACTGGGACACCTGGAAGAAGTCACATCTGCATCCACTGAGGTCACATCTGAATTTGATGTGGCCACTCCTTTCTGGGCCCATACCCTAGATAAGGCCTAGCCCAAGTCCAGACGCCCTCTCTCTGCTCTTTTCTAGCTCTTTCTCAGCTCTTTCCTTCTCTTCTCTTTCCTAGTTCTCTCTTTCCTACCTCTTTCCCAATGCTCTCTTTTTTAGCTCTTTTTTTCTCTTTTCTAGCTCTTTTCTCTTTCCCTGCTCTCTCCCTTTCCAGCTCTTTCTCTTTCCCACATCTCCCAGCTCTCTTTCCCAGGCCTTTCCCCAACACGTGGAGGACCAAGATGGCCTGGTGCAATCTGGAACGAAGAATAAACTTATTCCTTTCCTGAATACCACGTGCATGGTGCTGTTCTTACTCAGCTACCTCTTTTTTAAAAAACGTAACAATTATCATTTATTTCTTCCATCTGGGTTTATTCCTTCACCTCTATCACAACTATTAATTAGCTGGTGCCTTTTTGGTGCCAAAACTGACCAAAAAGTTTTATAATTCTCACTTAGACTACCCTACACATTGTGATTAGCAGTGACCACTCAAAAGCCTGGAATCTTTGAATTTCCAGGATTAATATTCACCTGATATCTAAGCACATTCCTGACATTAATTGCCATGACTTACTAACAAAACCTTTTTTTTTTTTTTTATCAACACAGCCTTCTAATATAGGTAAAGTACATAAATTAAGAATGGTTGTTAAGTCATAATTGGAAGGAGCAAATATATATTCAAATATAGGTTCTTTATTTGGCATTTACTTGGTAAATGCATTTTTGCCAGTCCTGGGGCTTGAACTCAGGGCCAGGGAACTCTTCCTCAGATTTTCCTCTTTTTATTTTGCTTAATGCTTGCACTCTACCACTTGAGGCATAGCACCACTTCCTTTTCTGTTTATGTGGTACTGAGGAATTGAACCCAGGGTTTCATGCATTCTAAGCAATCACTGTACCATGAAGCCACATTCCCAGAGCCCTAAATGACTTTCTTAAGATGGGATTACTTTTTCATTCCATTACTATGTATTATAATTTAGGCTAGGTGGTAGAAAAGGAAGTGGAAAACAATACTAAGTCCAGTAAGGCTGACATTCCTATCAATCCCTACAGAAGTACAGTGTTAAGACGTGCAGGACTCATAGGGATGTTGCATGTTATATTATTATATAAAAAAAACATAAAAAGTCTTCCCCGATATCCATAACTTTCTGCTTCCACTTTCAAGTTCAAGAGCCGAAAATCGAAACCTTTTTAATTTATTGGGGATATTTCCTAGAAAGGAAGAAGGAGGATGTGGAAGGTGATGTTGGAAAAATATGTATATTGGCTCCCAGTCCACATTTTTTGCATTTTTAAAAAGTGCTACTGACGAACTCCCACATCTACTTGAATATGCTGTCTGCACAAGATGCAGATAAATGAAGACATTTATTCTGGTGGATAGTTACATGTATTAACAAAATCTAGTTCTGGAAAAAATGTTACCAGTATAAAGTATTGTCTATAAAATGGTTTCATGTCCTAGCAGAACAAAATGTAGTGTTGAAATGATTAGTCCAGCTTTCTTTGAGATTTTATGCTGTCTCAGTATTAAGATGTTCTCTACTTCCAGTAACTTGGAAGCATAAAAGACATGATTTGAAGATACCAGTAGTTTTAGGAACAAAGGTACATAATACTTTCCTTCCTGCAGAGACAAGTGATGGCAAGTATGACTGATTGTATTATAGTTCTTTTCTTTTTCCTCTTTATCGCAAGTGTTGCATATCTTGGCATATTAGTCTGCCCTGCATCAGCTTCCTGTAGGTGAGATTTACCTCTACTCTGCAATGTCAAGATGGGTCATGTGACTTACTTCGGCTTACAAAAATGAACCAGAAGTGGTGAAAGGCTATTTCTAGGGGAAGATTTCTATCCCATTGTTTGTGTCTAAGAGCTAACTTCTTTTCCCTTAGCTATAAAAATAGCATATTTCCAGAGGGAATCTTTTTTCAACTTATATACTGGAAGAATATAGCATGTAAATTGAGGCAAAACTCAAACACAGCAAGAATTAAGCGAATATTAGAATGTGATATTAATGTTAGTTTCTTACCATTCTTGTATGACTACAGCACATCAGAATTTAAGAAATACTGAACCAGAACTAAACAAATATATAACACTTCCTGTTTGATGCTATTACCTTTTTTATATAAATAAGCATTCTCTATGTGATCACTTGAGGGGTTAACTTTTTCTTTTTTTTTTTTTTTTTTGTCGGTCGTGGGGCTTGAACTCTGGCCCTGGGCCATGTCCTTCAGCTCATCAGCTCAAGGCGAGCGCTCTACCACTTGAGCTACAGCGCCACTTCCGGTTTTCTGGTGGTTTATTGGAAATAGGAGTCTCACAGTCTCTCCTGCCCGGGCTGTCTTTGAACCGCGATCCTCAGATCTCAGCCTCCTAAGTAACAAGGATTACAGGCGTGAGCCACCAGCGCCCGGCTGGGGTTAACTTTTTCTATAAATGTGTTTAATCACTCTAGAGCACTGTATCTAACTTCCACAATCATTATCAAGAACTTGTGATTGAGATGAAGAAGAACAAAATATCTAGATTTCTCACTTCTCTTTTCCTCTTCTCCTTTTTCTAGTGAGAATTTTCATCCTTTCTCCAAATTCTCCTATTAATAAAGGAAGAATGACACATGTGGATATCAAGCAAAAGGCTTCAAAGCGAGAATTTTATTCTTTCAGAAATAGATGAAATAAATCAGAGTGGCTCAAGGAAGAAGAAAAACATGATTTTTCCCCTTTCTGGCTTCAACAATAGAGTCTGAACACGACTCTAAAAATCTAATAAACAATTTGCCTTAGCTAATTTTTTAAAAATATTGTTTTTTAATAAATAATAATTTTAACATTTAAAAAATTTAAAATATATAGTCATTTGTTGTTTGCTTTTGGTAGGCATAAAATAAGACTGCATTAACTTTGTGTGAGTTGAGAGGCTAAATTTTATCAGAATCCAAACAAAATGAAAAATATATGATGTTAAGATAAATAGCTTTTAGGTACATTTTCAACATGACATACACACAGGGACATCTTTTTCCTTCTTTTCCTCTCCACTCGTCAATAAGCAGTTCATGTAATTCAAATAGCTATGTTTCTTTCAGAAATAGATTACACATAAACAAGTTAAAAGATGAGAACCAGTACTGGTGCATTCCTTAAAAATAGCAGTCACATAACTATTAACCATAATTCCAAAATGATAACAATCAAATGCTCTTGAAAAGAGAAGATTGTAAGCAGAATATACAAAAAGTGATAATGTCAGAACTGATTCAGGAGCTGCTGTCTGACATTTAAGATTTCTAGTACATGACAATTTTTAATCAGGATTAAATGCTTTCAGGAACCCTATTTTTTCTAGTTATATTTTATTAAAGAAATATGTTGTTCAAAATTAATGAAAGCATAACAGGTTATAATCTGTAGAAAGAGTGCTTACACACTCATTGTGGTAGGCAGTAAAATACCTTTCCAAAATATCTATAGTCCCGAAATATCTAATCCATCAAATGTTGATTTACATTTTATATGTAAGGTTGTAAAATAATCACCTTTCATTACCCAAAGAACACAAATTTGAATAATTATCAGATGGGCAAAGTATACTCAAAAGTCCCAGCTATAGTTCGGAAAGGACATCATTAGGTAAGAATCATCAGAAAGATGTAAAGATGCTACATTACAAGATAAAGGAAAAGACAAGAACACAGATTCTGAAGTTTCTGGAAATTGGACCTGGAAGTAAATGCTTTTTCCACTAGAATCACCTGAAAAATATTTTAGCTCTGTAGGGGGCTCAATTTTAATCTAGTGAGACATATTTTAGATTTCTGTCCTTTAGAAATGTAAATGATAAATATGGATTATTCGAGCCAATTATCTTGTAGAAATATTTTACAGCAGATTTGGTTTGGTAAGCTAACTCAACTACAACCTTTTTCTGATGCAACTACAAGGATACCACATGTCCTAGTTTCTGAGAATAAAAAAGTTGCCACCAGCTTTGTACACATGTATGATGTACATACTACTAAGGGCCTTGCATTAATGAAGTCTTGAATTCCTAAATAATATTTAAACAAGAAGCTCCCTATATTCATTTTCACATTTGGGGATCACTAAGTACAAAAGTTATGTAGAAGGCTAGGGTAAGAATATAGAAATGAAATCTGTCTCCTATTATTATAAAGATAATTTATGTCATTTTGATTTACTATTTCTAAAGTAATAAAAAAATAAGGTAAAACCGAAACAGTAACTCGATCTTCTCTCCTTCCTAACTTTCCAACAGAAATTAGAGAATCCAGTAAAGATAAGCAATCCCAGGATGGTATAGGATGTTATAGGATCACCAGATGGTGAAAAAGAAGTCAACAAAAATGGGTCCCATGGAACAATGGGAAACAAAATCAACACCTACAGATTGTGATATAGTTGTGATATAGAAAATAATTTCCACTATGCTAAGTCTGTGACATTTTAGGTTTGTTTACACAGCTAATTTCATCTCTTAGGAAATTACTTTATTAATACTCAAGGGTTTGCAGCGTATAACCCAGCAACAAATAATGCTTCTAAATGTAAACAAGCATAATACTAAGAGTAACCAAGGCATTGCTATTGCTGATAAACAAGAATGATCTTGGGGAATAGTCAAACAGTCTTGAACTTTTTCATATCTTTCCTCTTCTCCAACATTAGAAGACCTAGTCTAGATATGTAAAACATTAATAAAGGATTTTTATATTTTTTATCGTTCACACTAATGCAAATACACTTTTCCTTTTTGCAAACCTGACTTTGAAAGAGTCAGACCCTAACCATTATTTTATAGACAAATGTTTACTGCTTTGACTTAGGTGTTTCTTGACTTTGGGTGTTGCTCTCTATTATTTTGGCAACTACATAGTAAAACAAGATAAAAGCATTTTACTTATTTTGGATTGTTCAAAGTCAAGCTGCCTTCAGTTTTCTGTTCCCTTCTTCACTGCTAATTGAAGTTTAATTATTGCTCTTAAATGATAACAAAAACGTGATACTTTAACGTATATTCTCATTGAAACCAGTGAAAACAGGAGTGTCTGCGATTGTTATATCATTGTTTTCAAATATTTTTCTTGGCTATTTTCATTATTGCCTTTATTCCTGTCTTCTAATCAGGAAAACAAGGTTACACAAAAGATCTTCCTAAGGAACAGGATGTTAGGCAGAAAAAAATAGATATATAATTAAAGGTTTTCATCTCTTAAGACTGAAAAGATCAGAAGACATTTTGTTATTACTTGTACAGTTAAGATGACTTGAAAGTTTTGGTTCTTAAACTAAGTGAAATGCATGCAAAATGTTACAGTTGTTCCAAAAAATGATTATGGTTTATACTTTTATGCTTCAATGAGATGAAACCTCTTACAAAGTTGGAGGGCATATTTATTTTAGGGTAGAAGAGTTAATATTAGAAAGCCAAGGGAGATTCCTAAAACTACACTGCCTATCACGTATCAGTTAATTATACTTATGGCATATAAGTATATAAACATACAAATATTAATTGAGTGAGAAATATGTGATTTACACAATTGATTCAATGACAACTAGTATATCTAGTGAGGATCTAAAAGTCTTATAATACATATTTTAACATTTATGCCAAAATATTTGTTTATTTGTAACTGTTTATTTTTAATTTTTGTCAGTCATGGAGCTTGCAATCTTGACCTGGACGATGTCCGTCGGGTCTTCAGCTCAAGACTAGTGCTCTACCACTTGAGTCACAGCCAGTTTTCTGGTGGGTCTTTGGAGGTAAGAGTCTCACGGTCTTTCCTGCCTAGGCTGGCTTTGAACAATGAATCTCACCTCTTAGCGTCCTCAGTAGCTAGGGTTATAAGCATGAGCCATTGGCGCCTAATAACATAATTATTTTTTACACATTTATGAAGTATGGAGTGATAATCCCATTCATTTATATATTGTTTAATGATCAAGCCACACCATATCCATTAATTTCTGCATGTAACACTTCTTTATAGGGAGAATGCTCAAAAACTTTTCTTCTGGCTGTGATGAAATATCTATTCTTAACTATAATCACTTTGCTTCTTGTAGTATAAAATTAATATATTTACTTTTAGTCATGGAAGTCTGCTAATTAAAGTTATATAAAACATGAATTGTAAAGTGAAAGAAGTTCATAGCTCCATTACTTGTTTAAAGAAAATAATTATGCATTTTTTTCAATTATATTTCTTTGAGAATGTGTAATATTCATTGATTTAACTGTTAAAATTGATAACAGTTACATTATATCAAGTAGATTCAAACTTGTATTTGAAAACTGCACACTTAACACCAATATTCTTCCACTTTCTTCTAAGACATAATTAAAATAATGGTATAGCAAAGCTTGGTGTTAGTTGTTCATGTGTAGAATCATAGAAACTTAGGAAGCTAACACCTGAAAATTTTAGCTCAATATCAGTCCAAACAGACAAAAATATGAAAACTTATCTCCAGTTATCCAGCAGGAGGAAGAAGGTGTGGATGTGGCTCAAGGAATAGCGTGTCATCAGCTATGAGCAAAAACACAAGGGAGACCATTAAACATTGAGTTCAAGCCCTAAAAATGGCATACGAACACAAGACAACAACAAAAAAGTAGTATGAGCATTAATAATGAAGACAAAATAGTAGAAAATATCATGAGAAATGTGAAAACATCTGGAAGACAGAAATTGTTAGACAGAATTTTGATTCATGAGAGGTAAAAGTCACAGTATAATTTGGACAATCTCATTGTAGTCATTTGTGCTGAAACCTGGCTATTGGGTAACATGTGAAAGAGCAGACTGGATTACCTGACATATCAGACTTCGTCTGTAACTATGCATCATCCCACTCTGCAAAAATCTAAAATCGTGCTTGTTAATTTAAAAAGAACCTCATGTTAGAGACTGTTTGGTCCACACAGACTGTGGTCCTTATTTTGAGGTTTCAGACCAGTGCTTTTTTAATAACCACTCCTGTTTTACCCCCCTTCCCTGGTGCAGCTATACCTTACTAAACTGGCACCAAGCCAAGGATTTGAACTAGATCCCCCCCTTTAGTCCCTCCCTTTCTCCAGCTACAACTCAGTTCACATACTATCTCTCTTTTAGCATTAGTTATTTTCTTACTCATCCCCACCAGAAAACTCTTACATTCATGTAAACCCACTATAAATAACCTAGTTAGAAAAGGGAGAAAGGCATTGGCTGAGACGCTCATCTGTAGCTTTGCTTCCTAATAAATCTGTGCTACACTATCTTTTTTCCATGGCTTTTGAGTCTGACAAATGATTGATTTGGTTTGATGTAATCCCATTTATCCAGACTTACTTTGGAAGTTTTGACCTGTGCCAAAGATCCCCCATGTTTCCACCTAACTCCTCCTGTTAACGTTTTCAAGGTATCTGGACTTACATTGAGGTCTTTGATCCATTTGGAATCGATTCTGGTATAGGGGGATATATAAGGATATAACTTCAGTTGCCTGTGTACAGCCAATTCTACCAGCACATCTTTTTGAAGAGGGTGTTTTTCTTCTATCCTGTGTTTCTGGCTTCCTTATCAAAGATTATATACCTGTTGGTGTGGATTAATTTCTGGTGCTTCAATTCTCTTGTATTGATGGAATTTTGTGCTTCCATTGGAAAAAAATGGCATTACCCCAATCCTGAAGAAATGGAAAGACTGGGAAACAATGATATTAAATGAAATAAGCCACATCCAATTAAGTATATGCTGCATGGCTTTCCTCATTTCTAATAACTAGATATATCCATAAATCTACCAGGTAATGCAACAGATAATAAATGACATATAAATGCACTTGGATATGATTAACAGCACTCTAAACATTCACATGGCAAGAACAATGGAAACTTTTCTTAGGATAGGATCACAATGGCTCAATAGCTATGTGCATATGACCAGATAAAGTGATGCTTATTGCAATGAACTCTAAGAATCAATCATACATGTGAAATACATATATATGCATATAATTTTAAAATATGTCATATAACAACCGACTTCACTGTAAACTCAACAGCAACATTCTATGTTTAGAAGATAAAATTGAGGAAAGTTTTCAACACATAATCTAAAATGCATAGAGGAAAAGGGAGAGAAAAGATAAGATGGAAAGTAGAATAGTTAACCACTGAAGAATTCATAAACAATTTCCAAAACTATACAAGAGAGCTGGGGTACAGCTCAGTTGTAGAACTAGACTAATATATACAAAGCCATGGGTTCAATCTCCAAGAAGGCCTAATAATAAGTTAATAAACAATAGTAATACAATAATTACTTGAAATAAATGCTTTCATATTAGAGAGGCCTGAATCCTCAAACAGTAAATAAAATATTCTCAATTCTTGTACCCAATGACATGAAACTACAAGAATGAAGAGCAAATAGTTTCCTTTTCTGTCCTTTCCTTTCCTTTTTCTGTTTTCTTCTTTTTTTTCCTTTGATAATACTGGTGCTTGAAGTTTCTATGGCTCTAACCACTTCATATTATTTTTCAGGCCAAGCCTTCCTTGAGCAATGATCTCTTACCTATGGCTTCCACAAACGTGAGTAACAGGGAAATTACACTATATCTAGCTTACTTTGGTTTGGTAATTTCTCGCTTCTTTTGTAAAAATTGGCCCTGATATGAATCTTCTAAGTCTCTGCTTTCTAATTAGCAAGGTATATTTCATCTCAAGCTGGACCCAGACTAGTTCTCAATGTAAACATTCAATATTGACTTCTGTTTTCTTGATATCATTAAATTCTATTGAGGTTAGTATGGATTTTTATGATGTTATAAGAACACAGAGATATCCCTTTAATACTTTTCCGAGTTTCTTTAAATTTTTATTGTAAGACATCACAAGTAGACATTAATATTTCACAAGTACTTTAAGCAGCATTCAGTTGTTTTAATTATTTTGTTCACATTTTTAATCCAATATAATGTTATCAACTCTATATGAATATACTATATTTACAGATACTTTTCTTTACTAAAAATGAATATGTCTCATGCTATTCTTTTATAATTAAACCCACTACTTCTCTTTGTCCCATCCCAAACATGTTTCATCCTGGTAACACATTTTTTTTTCTCTGACTTCTAGATCATGCAATAAATAAGTTTTTAAGATTGCATACACATATATGATAGATTATTCCCAATTATTGTATGCCTTAATATTGTATTGCATTCACTCGAGTTGCCTTTTGGTTCTGTTATTAAAGAATGTAGCACAATTCTTTTCCCATTCACCTGAAGAAAGCCTGAATTGATTTCCATTTTTTAGAAGAAATAATGCTGCTATAAACCTCAGTGTTTTGGCTTTGGGGTGAATGTTACATTTTATTTCTGTGAGACAAAGCCTGAAGAGCTCAATTCCTATGCTATGCTATGGGTTACATATTTCATATTCTCGGAACCTGTCACAATGTTTTCAGAAGTGGCTTTCCCATTTGACATTCCTGCCATGATCCACAGTTTCTCTGTTTCTTGATAGCATTTAGCATGGTCATTATTGTATTACATGAAGTAATTCTCATCCATATTTTATGATGTCATTTTAGATTTAATGTGCATTTATTTGATGACTAATGATGATTTTCTTGTGCTTATTTTTCACAAGATGTATTTTGCTGGTTTCTAATTTTTTTTAACAGTAGGTTTTGAGAGTTCTATGTAGAGTCAGAATTTGCAAATATTTTATCCTTGACTCTAGGTACCCTTCATTATCATCATCAATACCATCATCATCATCATCATCATCATCATCATCACTATTAGTATTACTACTATTACTTTTGTACATGTATATATGGTCCTGGGGTTTGAAATCAGGGTCCCTGAGAATTGTTGCATTTTGTTAACAATTTACCCTTTGAGTCATGCCTCACTACTGATTTTTGTAAAGTAATCAGAGATAAGATTCTCAGGGACTTTATTTTATGGGCTGGCTTCAAATAGCAATACTCAAATCACAGACTCCCAAGTAGCTAGGATGAGATACATGAGCCCTCTGCTCCCAATTTGTATTAGCTACTTGTATATGAGCTTTCACAGACCAAATTTTATTTTACACTTTTATTGAGTTCTACTATATCAAGTTTCCTTTCCTATAAGTTTAATGCCTAAGTTAAGAACACTTCATCTCCAAAATTGTCAAGACATCTTTCTTTGCTTTACATTTTCATCACTCTTTTTGATTTATATGCCACGTTCTAATCCTGCTTGAAGTTAATATTTGAATAAATTGTTATGTTTAAGTCAATGTTCATTTTTTAATTCTCCCCAATACTGGCTAACCTATCACCGCTTATTAAAAGAATATCATTCCACAAATATTTGATTTTACTCCTTATTAAATATTCCTTGATAATGATTATGTCGATCCAATCTGGTGCCTTATAGACCCATTGAGCTGTGTAATCTTTCCTTTACAAACATAACAATTTTACACTAACAGCTTTAATATTGGACAGAGAAATATATTTCCATTTATATTCCTTTGTCAATGAGTCAAAGAGTGCTGGTTAGGTGTTTTTAGAAATTGTCAAATACTTATAAATATTAATGTCAATAAAAAACTTTAACCTTCCTGAATAAGTTATAAAAAAACTTCTCAAATAAAATAAAATTAAATTAAAAAAACTGAAATACACATGTCTGTTATAATATAGCAACAACTAAAGAACATGAAAAGATCATATCATGCCTAGACATTGCATACATATAGAGATTAATGGAAATAGAAACATCAATAAGATAGCCCTGCACAATCACTATGTAGAAATTGGAATCCTTATACATTGGTGCTTGGCACTTAAAGTGATATAGTCAGTTTGTTAAACATACTGGCAATCTTTAAGATATTATACATAGTGTTGCCTCTATGATCCAGCATTTTCAATCATAATTTTATATACGAAACATATTTCAACTTATGTCAAATGAGACACATGTACAAGAATAGATATTGCAAAACCTTTTACAATAGAATATAATAAATTGTTGAAATGCCCATTGAGGATTTAGTACAATTATACACATGCATGTAAAACAACATGAAATAAATTTACATGGAATTACTTGGGAAACACTAATATTGCATGTGAAAAATGGATAAAACAGACTACACTTTCTTTCTTTTTTTTTTTTTTGGTGGTGGGGGTCCCGTAGTGGGGCATGAACTCTGGGCCTGGGCGTTCTCCCTCAGCTCTTCAGCTCAAGGCTAGTGCTCTATCACTTAAGCCACAGCTCAACTTGCGTCTTTTTTCTTTTTGCTTATCTGGTGCTGAGGAATCGAACCCAGGGCCTCCTACATGCAAGGCAAGCACTCTACCACTGAGCCATCTTCCCAGCCCTATACTACATTTTCTACTTACAATGAGATGTGCAAGTCGTTATGTCAAAAACGAACTTTACAACTTTCGTGGGGGGGGGCAGGCGGGTGCGGGGAAGATTGAGTGGGGGTCGGGGGGAGGATGGGAAGGGATGGGAAGGGCAAACAAAGGAGGAGGCTACAATGCTTGATAAGAAATGTATTAATTATATGAGCTTTTTTAAATTGGCACATCTGTAGTGGTAGACTATGAAGTAATGTTTGGTCAAGTGGAGGGTATTTTCAAATGATGACAGGAAGTGACTACTACTAAATATTGGAGTATTTTGAGAGGGCAGTGATGATAAAATGTTCTAGAACTGATGGAGATGTTCATAGTCCAACTCTTAGACATTCTATGAATCATTGTACTTTATTGAAGAATTTGTAGATTGCATTTACACTAACCTTGGGAAAAATTTTAGAATAGTGGTGGGTGAATATGAGTGATAATTTAGAATTTAAAATCAGAGAATTCTGTAATGAATGAGTTTAGTATGTTGATGAATAAGACTACCAATAAAATTTTATCTGTGACATATCCTCTGAGTGACTCTGTATGATATTGTGAACCAGTAAATATTCTACAAAATTATGTAAATTGAGGGATGAAATAGGATTGAGAGGGATGAGGGATAATGACCTCAAGTTGCATTGTATTAGCCATGAAATGTGTCTTAGTGGTAGACTGTTAGCCTTGCAAGTATGAAGCCCTGAGTTTGATTCCTCAGTACTACATAAACAAAAAAAGCTGGAATTGGCACTATGACACAAGTCGTAGAGTGCTAACATGAGGAAAAGAATCTCAAGGACATTGCAAAGGCCTTGAGTTCAAGCCCCAGGACTAGCCAAAAATAAAAAAGATGCATTGTTTTAAGCCAGGCACTAGAGGCTCACGCTTGTTTTCCTAGATACACAGGAGGCTGATGATTGAGGTTTGAAGCCAACCCTAGCAGGAAAGTCTGTGAGATTCTTATCTCCAATTAAATCTCAGAAAAATCTGAAATTGCTGCTGTGCCTCAAGTGATAGAGTTCTAGTGTTCATCCAAAGGAGCTCAGGGACAGCGTTCAGACGCAGAGTTCAAACCTCAGGAGAGAAAAAAGAAAAAAAAAACTCACTAAACACTATTCATAAACTGCTTTGTCAAACTGCAATTCCCATTCAACTACTTAAAGTTAATTAAAAAATATGATAAGAATAAAATACGAATCATTTTGAGAGCAAGACATAGATAGAATTGAAAGATTGTTTACAGGGGACAAAGTAAATTTTACATCAGGAAGTTTGAGTTGAAATTTGTTCTTCAGTCTTCTTACATCATTTATGAAAGTGACAGTACTGCCAGTTATGGGTCAGTTTCCTTGAGGAAGAGATTGTATTCTGCTGTCTTTTCATAGAAACCATACAAGTAATTTTTTGCCTCTTTTTTTTTTAATTGTGAAAGTACATTACATAGGGGTTACAATTACATGGGCAAGGTTATAAGTACATTTCTTTTTTTGGGTGGTCCAGTCATGGGGCTTGAACTCTGGGCCTGGACGCTGTCCCTCAGCTCTTCAGCTCAAGGCTAGCGCCCTACCACTTGAGCCATAGCACCACTTCCAGCTTTTTTTTCTTTTTGCTTATGTGGTGCTGAGGAATCGAACCCAGGGCTTCATGCATGCAAGGCAAGCGCTCTACCACTGAGCCACCTTCCCAGCCCAAGTACATTTCTTATAAAACATTGTTGCCTACTCCTTTGTTTCCCCTTCCCAACACTTCCCATCTTCCCCTCATCCCCTCCCTAGCCAAAGTTGTACATTTTATTTTTTTTAAATAAAATCTTGTACATCTCATTGTTGCAATGGGTCCACCTGTATCCTTATTTAAACAATCTCTTTTTTCCCTCACCTCCACAAATTTTACCAACATCAAATACAGTGAAAGCAGGGGATATACAGAGGGGAATGGACATACAAAGCAATAAAGAAATAATCTTATAGGTATGTTAGGAACAATCGCAAGAAAGAAAACAAATTGAATCCTTATCTTGGGGTTCATTTCACCTAACATCAAGTTAACTGACCATTTCTGCTGGTCTCAGACATAAATTAGTTACTGAAAATAAGGGAAACCATGGGAGTTACATTTCTTTGGGCCTGGCTTATTTCACTTAACTTTTTCCAAGTCTTTCCACTTCCTAACAAATGGGGCAAATTCATTATTTCGCATGGAGGCATAGAATTCCATTTTGTATATATGCCACATTTTCTTGATCCATTCATCTACTGAGGGGCATCTCGGTTGGTTCCATATATTACCATTTTTAAATAAATCTGCGATAAACATGGTTGTGCTTACAGCTTTGTTTGTGAACATTTGGGTAAATGCCCAAAAGTGGGATTGCTGGGTCATAGGGGAGCTCTATGTGGAGTCTTTTGAGGAACCTCCATACTAGTTTCCAAAGTGGTTGAACCTGTTTACACTCCCACCAACAGTGCAGTAAGGTTCCCTTCTCTACACATCCCCTGAAGCATCTGTTCTTAATAGAGTTCTTGATTATACCCATTCTAACTGGGTGAGGTGGTATCTAAATGTTGTGTTGGTTTGCATTTCTTTTATGGCTAGGGAGGTTGAGTATTTCTTCATGTGTCTATTGGCCATTCTTCTTTCCTCTTCAGAGAAGTTTCTCTTTAAGACTTTAGCACCATTTGTTTTTGTCCTTCCCCTCCACAAATTATACCAACATCAAATACAGTGAAAGCAGGGGTTATACTGTGGGGAAGAGACATTAATGGTTATGTCGAAAAACGAACTTTACAACTTTGGCGGGGGGAGGGGGTAAAGATCAGATTGGAGGAGGTAGGGGGACTATGGGAATGGATGGGGAGGGGAAACAAAGAGGAGGCAATAATGCTGGATAAGAAATGTACCGTTATCTTGCCCATGTAATTGTAATTCCTCTGTATGGTTTTCTCACAGTAAATAAAAAGAAAGAAAATAATAACAAATCATAACCCTAGGAGACCTCCTAGGGTAGCTCTTATTCTGTCCTGTAATGTTTTCAGAGTTTCTGCTTTGACCCCGAGGTCTTTGATCCATTTGTAGTTGATTCTGCTGCAGGGTGATATATAATGATCTGGCTTTAGTTTTCTACAAGTAGTTAATCAATTTTTTCAGCACCATTTACTGAAGAGGCCGTCTTTCTTCCACTCTAGTTTTTTAGTTCCCTTATCGAGGATTAAGTGGCTATAGGTCTGTGAGTTCATTTCTGAGTTTTCAATTCTATTCCATTGGTCCTGAGGTCTGTTCTTGTGTCAGTACCAAGCTGTTTTGATTACTATGGCTTTGTAGTAGAGTTTGAAATTTGGTATTGATATTCCTCCTGCGGTGATCTTTCTGTTGAGGATCGTTTTAGCTATTCGGGGTCTTTTATTGTTCCATATGAATTTTTGGAGTGCCTTTTCTATTTCGTTGAAGAATGAGGTTGGAATATTGATAGGTATCGCATTGAATTTGTAGCTAGCCTTGGCAGGGAGTGCCATTTTCACGATGTTGATCCTTCCAATCCAGGAGCAAGGAAGGTTTTTCCACTTCCTAAGTTCTGTTTTGATTTCCTTTTTCAGGTTTTTAAAGTTTTCATCATAAAGGTCGTTCACTTCTTTAAGTAAATTTCTACATATTTTATTTTTTGTGCACTATTATGAATGGATTTGCCTTCCTGATTTCACCCACGCTTTACTCATTGTTGTCATACACATAAGCCATTGATTTTTGAGGGTTAATTTTATACCCTGCTTCTTTGCCAAAGTTTTGAATCAGCTTCAGGAAGTTGGAAGTGGAGTCCGTGCGATTCTTTAAAATTATGTCATCTGCAAAGAGTTTTATTTCATCTTTCCCGATTTGGAACCCCTTTATGTTTGCATCTTGTCATTGCGGTAGCTAAGCATTCTAATACTAAGTTGAAGAGAAGTAGAGAGTGGACATCCTTGTCTCATTCCTAAGTTAAGAGGAAATGGTTTTATTCTTCCACCATTAAGTATAATGCTGGCCGTAGGTTTGTCATATACAGCCTTTATTGTATTGAGTAATGTTTCCTGGATTCCTAATTTTTTCAGACCCATCATCATAAAGGGTTTGATGGATCTTGTCAAATGCTTTTTCTGCATCTGTTGAGATAACCATGTGGTTCTTATCTTTGCTCTGTTGATGTGATGAGTTATATTAATTGATTTGTGTATATTGAACCAACTTTGCATCCCTGAAATGAAACATGTTAGATCGTGATGCGTTATTTTTTGGATGAATTTTTGAAGTAGATTGGCCAAAATTTTGTGAAGAAGTTTTGCGTAAAATTCATCAAAGAAATGGGTCTATAGTTCTTGTTATTTGATGAGTCCCTGTCTGTTTTTGGAATAAGGGTTATTATAACTTCATAGAATGAGTTCGGTAGTGAATTTTCCCTTTCAATTTCATTGAAGATTTGGAGGACTATTGGTTTGAGCTCTTCTTTGAAGGACTTGTAGAATTCCGCTGTAAATCCATCTGTTCCTGGGCTTTTCTTAGATAGGAGGTCTCTTATTGCTGCTTCTATTTCAATCTTTGATATGGGGCTGTTAAGATGGTTTATCTCATCTTGGTTCCTTTTTGGCATGTCCATATTTGCTAGGAAAAGGTCCATTTATGCCAAGTTCTCAAACTTATTAATATAAAGGTTTGAGAAGCATTCCCTTATAATGTTCTGAATCTTGTTTCTGTGGTGATGTTTCCATTCTCATCTCTGAATTTATTTATTTGGGTGTGTTTTCTTTTTTGATAAGATTTGCTAACGGTCTTTCAGTTTAGTTAATTTTTTCGAAGAAACAACTCTTTGTTTTGGGGATTCTTTCTATGGATTTTTAAAAAATTCTAATTCATTTAATTCCTATTTAATTTTAAGTATTTCTTTCCATCTACTGGGTTGGGGTTTATCTTGTTCTATTTCAAGGAGGTTCAGATATCTCATAAAATTGTTGGTTTAAGATGTCTCCAATTTGTTGATGTAGGAACTCAGAGCTATAAACTTCCTTCTGAGTACTTCCTTTGCTTTGTCCCAGAAGAGCTGGTCATTTGTGTGTTCATTTTTGTTGAATATCATGAATATTTGAATTTACTTACTAATCTCTTCCATGACACACTGGGGATTCAACAGTATGTTGTTCAGCCTCCATGTGTTACAGGACTTTCTTTGGTGGCTTTTGGTTTTGAGTTCTAATTTTATTCCCTTGTGGTGTGAGAGAATGCACAGCAAAACTTCAATGTTTCTGAATTTGGACAAGATTGCTTCATGAACTAAAATGGGGTCTATTTTGAAAACTGTTCCTTGTGATGCTGAGAAAAACGTGTATTCTGATGCTGCTGGGTGAAATATGAGGTAGATGTCTGTTATATCTAGTTGATCCATGCAGTTGTTTAGATCTGCAGTTTCTCTGTTGAATTTTTGCTGATTTGATCTATCTCGTGGGTATAGTGGTGACTTAAATTCTTCAACAATTTATGTCTTTGGATCTATGTGAGATTTGAAGGAAAGTAGTGTTTCTTGGATAAATCTGGGTGATCCGTTTGCCAAATAGAGATTTTGAATTGTAATATCCTCCTGAAGGGGAGATCCCTTAATTAGTATGTAGTGACCTTCTTTATGTCTTCTCACTAATTGTAATTTGAAGTCTATTTTATCTGATATCAGGATTACCATTCAAGCCTCTTTATGGGGACCATTTGCTTGGTAGAATTTGTTCCAGCCTTTCACTTTCAAAATGTGTTTGTTTGTATGAGCAAGGTGTGAGTCCTGAAAACAGCAGATAGTAGGATCTTGCTTTTTAATCCAACTAGACAGTCTCTCACTTAATTGGAGAGTTAAGTCCATTAATGTTGAGAGTTAGGACTGAGAAGTATTTGGGAGTTCCTGCAATGCTATCCAACTTCTTGGGGGTTGGAGTAACTGGATTCTTCCTATAGTTCTTGGATTCTCCATTTGGGCGCGGTTTCTTGGTCTTTATTGTGGTCTTGTTGGTTTTCCATGTGTAGCACATCGTTAAGTATTTTTTATTGGGCTGGTTTGTTGGAGATATATTGTTTCAGTTTTTCTTTGCTATGGAACGTTTTTATTTTATCTTCAGTTATGAAGGAGAGCTTAGCTGGGTACAGTATGCTTGATTGATAGTTGTTTTTCCTTAGGACATGGCCTACATCATTCCAGGCTCTTCTTGATTTGTCTCCACTGAGAAATCTGAGCTGATTCTAATTGGTTTCCCTTTGTAAGTAGTTGATCTTTTCTACTTGATAGATTTAAGGATTTTTTCCTTGGAATTGATCCTGTGTGGATTATAATGTAATGGTGAGATATCCTGCCCTAGTCTGGTCTATTTGGGGTTCTAAAAGTTTCTTGTATCTGAATAGGCCTATCTTTTTGCATGCTTGGGAAGTTCTGTGCTAGGATCATGTTAACCAAATTTTCTAGACCATTGAATTCTGTCTCTAGGTGCTCCTCTACACCCATTATCCTCAGATTAAGCCTTCAGAGATTGTCTTCCAAATGTTGAATAGATCTGTCATATTTCTTGGATTTGTCTTGGATAGTTGTATGTTCTTTCTCTGTAATAAACTGGCTGTCCTCAATCCCTCAAATTTGCTCCTCTGCATGGTGTAACCTACTGTCGAGACTTTCTACTTTGTTTTTTATTTCTTTCCTTCAAATTCGTCAGCTCTGATGGCTTCAAATTCTTTGTTGGAGCTTTGCTCTAGATCTTGTATGAACTTCTTTACCTCCTTAATTTGGTGTTGTATTTATTCTCAAATCATGTACTGGATTGGTTATGGTTTCCTTGTACTCCCATTCCTTCTATTAGGCTCCATTCAGCTTTCCCTTTGTGGTCTCCCTGAATTCTTTCAGCTTTCTGTTTATGGATTCAATGAATGCCACCTGTTCATCTTTGTCTATTGTCATCCTGCTCTCCCATGTCCTGTATTACTCTTTGATTAGCTTCCTCATGTTCATGCATTTCCTGTAGTTCTCTTTGACTGTTCTCAGCCTGCTCATGCAATTCCTGTATTTCTCTTTGACTGTTCTCATCCTGCTCATGCAATTCCTGTATCAATCTTTGAGGAGCTTCCTCACTCTCATGAGATTCCAGTATTAATCTTTGGTTTGTCTCTCTCTCTCTCTCCCTATCACACTCACATTGAATCCTTTGCAGGTTTTCAACCTTTTCATTCACCATGTTTACCAGTAGCGTTTGTAGAGATTTTTGGGAACTCTCTTCTAGATTATATATTAACTATGCTGTCAAATGATTTTCCTGAGTGGGAGTTCAGATAACTGGACTTGCAATTTTCCTTGTGTTTTTCCGGTTTGTTCTGCCCAGCTGGTATGAAAGTAAAACCAATTTTTTGCTAGAAAAAAATTTTAAGGCAAGTATCATCAAAGATCTGTAGTTGCACAGACAAAAGCCTGCAGATAAAATCTTTTTCAACAGATACAATTTATTCAACATCAAACAACTATGGCTTAATGGGCTAAGAACAGCAAAGAATAATTTGGCAAACCACAATTTATTAATTTTAGGGAGAAATGTGGGCAAAAATAGGATTAAAGGGATGTGGAGAGGTAAAAGGAGAGTGAATTTAACCAAGTCCTAATCTTAGAGAGCCTTGGCAAGAAAGTTTGTGAGACACATCTCAATTAATCACACACACACATTACAACACACACACACAAACACACACACACACACACACACACACACACACACACACAGAAGAAAAACCAGAAATAGAATTGTGGCTCAAATGATAGAGCAATACCCTTGAGGAAAATAACAACTAAGGGATAGGTCTTGAGTTAAAATCACAAGAACAAAACACACACACACACACACACACACACAATATTATGTCTAAATGCTTATTTTAGTTTGAAGAAATGAACAATATCATGAAAAGTAATATTTGTTACATATCTTGGAACATTTGAAAAGTTGTTTTTAGTATAATTTGTCTTAAGATATAACATAGATTATTAAAATCAATATTAATCTACTTAATATTTATAATTACTCATAACACCTTAGAGTACAACAGTTGGGATTTTTTCTATTGCCATAAGAAATATTCTGAGTAAAAGGAAGAGAAGAATATAAGACGAAAGAAGAAAGAAAGAAAGAAAGAAGAAAGAAAGAAAGAAAAAGAAAGAAAGAAAGAAAGGAAGGAAGGAAGGAAGGAAGGAAGGAAGGAAGGAAGAAAGGAAGGAAGGAAGGAAGGAAGTAGAGAAAGAGAGAGGTAGGGATGGAGGGAAGGAAGGAGGAAGCAAAGAAGAAAGGAAGGAAGGAAGGAAGGGAGGGAGAAAGGAAGAAAGGGAGGAAGGAAGGAAGGACGGAAGGAAGGAAGGAAGGAAGTAGAGAAAGAGAGAGGTAGGGATGGAGGGAAGGAAGGAGGAAGCAAAGAAGAAAGGAAGGAAGGAAGGAAGGGAGGGAGAAAGGATGGGACAAAACAATTTAATTTATAAAATCTATTTAGCCCAACATAAACTCCATGTAATGAATAATTTAATAAAGTCAAGTTTGCAATTTTCACTTCTTTGCATGTTATCCATGCATGAATGAACCAACAAATGAAGGATCATAAATAACTAGGTGAATCTGTTTGCATTTGTAGTAATATGTATGCAACTCTTTTTCTTATTTTTTATACATCATCAAATAACTATTTATAAACACTTTACATTTAGTTATAAATATTTTAAAAATTGATGAAACTAAAGGATTTCAATATATTATATAATGTGAATACAAGTATTTTTAATGTTATTAATATTAAAATCTTCATGTTATATTAATTATAAAAATTTATTATGCATTTTATCAGATTAATTAGCATCCTCTGATTTTGGTGTCTGTGGGAGTCCTAATAGCAGACTGTAATTAAAATCAAATGAAATATTGATTTGAGATTTCCCCAATTGCTTGATGTAGGTATTCAAAGCTGTAAATTTTCCACTAAGTATTGCATTTAATATGTCCCAGAGTAGCTGGTATTTTGTGTGTTCATTTTTGTTAAATTCCAGAAACTTTCAGATTTCTATTCTAATCTCTTCAGTGTGCTACTGGTCATACAGCAGTGTGTTGTTCACTCTTCATGGGTTTGACCTTTTTTTTTTTTTTGCTTTAGCTGTTTAATTTTAAGTTTATTCTGTTGTGGTCTGAAAAGATATGTGAATTCAATTAATTTTTCTTTCAATTTGGACAAAATTTCTGTGTGACATAGTATAGGTTCTATTTTGGAGAATCTTCCACGACCTGCTGTGAAGAATGTATATACTGATACTGAATGTATATTCTGTAGGTGTCTGTTAGGGGTAGGTGGTCAGTGTAGCTATTTAGTTCAGTTTCTTGGTTGAGTTTTTCCAGTATAACCAATCGATGGATGACAATGATGGGTTGAGATGTGTTTTTAGGTTGTGTAGTATTTGGTTGATGATGTAGGGTGGTCCAGGTTCAGGGCATTGATATTTACACTTGTTATATCCTCTTAATTGAGAGTTGCCTTTATCAACATGTAATGACTCTTCCTAATAATTTTAATTTGAATTCTATTTTATCTTAAATTATTAATTCTACTGTGGCCTGTTTATGGTGTCCATTTACTTGAAAATTTTCCCTCAGCCTTTCAGTTTGAGTATGTTTGTTTTTGTCAATAAAATGTATCTCTTGTGGACACTGGATGGATGTCTTGTTTTTTGATACTACTATCTGATCTGTTTTCTAATTGGAAATTTAATTCCATTGATAATGAAAGTTAAGACTGAGAAATATCCGATAAGCCCTGCTATGTTATACCCCTGCTGTTAGGAGCTGTGCCTCATCTACGGTTAATATATTTACCTTGTTCTCTGGTAGGGAGCATTTTATATAACCAATTCCTGTTCTTCTTGATCTTTTCTATATAGGGTATATTTAATTAACTTCTACCCTGCTGATTTGGTGGAGATACGTTCTTTTAAGTTTTCTTTGTCATGAAATATTTTTATATATCCTTTAAATGTAAAGGAGAGTTTGGCTTGGAACCGTATTCACAATTGGTAGTTGTTTACCCTTAATGTTTGTCATATATTATGCCAGGCTCTCCTTTTTATGGCTAGAAAAGTTGAGCATTTCTTCATGAGTCTAATGGCCATTTTTATTTCCTCTTCAGAGAAGTCTCTCTTTAAGTCTTTAGCCCACTTAGTTATCGAGTAGTTGTTTCTTTGAGGATTTGTTTTCAGGTGATTTAATTTTTTGAGTCCTAAGTATATTTTAGATATAAGACCTCGTCTGTTTTATGACTCGTGAAGATCTTCTCCCAGAACGTGTGCTTTCTATTGATCTTGCTAGCTATGACCTTTGCCTTGCAGAAGCTCTGATGTTTCATGCAATCCCAATTGTCCGAACTTTCTTTGATTTTTTTTGTTTCCTCTTCTCTATTAAGAAAATTTCGGCTTGTGCTAAAAAGTCCTAGAGTTTCTCCTATTCTTTCATGTAATGTATTCATGGTGTCTTTTTATTTTGAGGTCTTTGATCTATTTGGAGTTGATTCTCATTCAGGGTGATATATACAGATCTAGCTTTAAAAGGTGTTGAAGCAATTTTGTCAATACCATTTAATCAAAAGGCTGTCTTTCTTCCATTCTATTTTTTAGCTCCCTTGTCAAAGATTAGGTGGCTATAGGTCAGTGGGTTTATTTCTTAGTCTTCAGTCTTATTCCATTGATTCTCAGGTCTATTCTTGTGCCAGTACTAAGCTGTCCTTTTACTATGGCTTTTTAGTAGAGTTTGAAATTTGGAACTGATAGTGCTCCAGTGCTGTTCTTTCTGCTATGGATTGGCAAACTCACAGCTAGCATTATACTTAATGGTGAAAAATTAAAGCCATTTCTTATAAATTCAGGAATGAGATAAATATGTCTGCTCTCTCCACTACTCTTCAACTTAGTATTAGAATGCTAGCTGGGGCAATAATACAAGATGCAAACTTAAAGGGATCCAAATAGGGAAAGATGAAGGAAAACTCTCCCTCTTTGCAGATGATATGATCCTGTATTTAAAGAACCTCATGGACTCCACTCCCAAATTATTGAGCTGATCAGAAACTTTGGCATACTAGCCAAGTATAAAATTCACCCTCAGAAATCAATGGCTTTCCTGTATTCCAATATCAATAAGAATGCGGTGATATTAGGAAAGCTACCCCTTTTTAAAAGCCACACAAGGAATAAAATATCTAGGAGTTAAGAGGTGAAGGACCTCTATGACGGAAATTTTAAAAATCTGAAAAAGAAAATGAAAGCAGAACTAAGGAACTGGGAAACCACCCATGCTCATGGATTGGGAGGAAAAACATCATGAAAATGGCAATACTGCCAAAGGCTATATCCAAATTCAATGTGATACCTATCAATATCCCAATCTCACTCTTCAATGAAATCGAAGTAATCCAAAAATTCATATGGAACAATAGAAAACCCAAATAGCAAAGAGGTTTTTTTAGTGATTCTCATTTTGTATTACCACTTTGATTCTACAAAGTAATCTATGGATTTTTACTTTCTTCCCTCCCTTTGGATAAAGCTCAAAAACTCTGCCTCTAACTCCCAAGACACTTAACTCTTAGGTCTGGACAATTGTTCCTAGATAGTGAATTACTTAATTGTATTTTGAACGCATAAAACATGCATATAAAAATCTCACATTGTGATCTCATGAGAAAACAGCCTTTTTCCACTCTCAAATTTATTTCCTGAAAGGCATTTTTAGAGAGAATCTGTTTTCATTTTTAGATGAAAGGCTTGTAGGAAACTATTTTCATAATCTGGCTCCTCCTCCCGCACCTCAACAACTAAAACACAAATTTCAAAACGCATTTACAAGAAACAATACAAAAACCAAACACTGGGAATGCTTAGATGCAGAACATTTTACAAAACCCAGAATATAACTCTGCTGTCTGAGGGAGGGGCTCTCTGAATAAATTAACAAACAAACCCAAAAGAGCATCCAGGAGTATTGGATGTGAGTGTCCCTGGCTGCTATTCCATGGACAAGGAGCATGGAATGGCTTCCTAAGCCTGCTGGAGAATGCGTGGAGGAAAGTTTCCTTGCCAGTCTGAGTACAAAAGTTGGCATCACCCCGCTTGGGCCTGCTTTTTTTCTTTTCCCCACAGCGGAGCAGAATCAACCCCTCCTCCAAGGCTGATAAATACTGTACAAACTGATCCACAGAGTGGTATCTGTTCACTCTGCACTCCTTCCTAGGTGGGTGGACTCTGTCCCATAGTGTGCGTATGCTCCCAGAGGCTGATCCTCATGGACCCGGCCCAAGGGGCAGGGAGTGCTAGATGTGAGTCAGTGGCAATGTGTCATTCATGCAGCAGCCGCCAGGTTGCTGCCCTAGGTTGCTGCCCTAGCCCAACAGCAGGTGCACCCTGATCTTCTCCCACAGTCCCAGGTGAGGGGTGCTCACAAGGGCCCGAGGTGGGCAGGCTTCCACTAGGATCCTACTTCACCAGAGGGACCAGCATGCCAGATGAAGTGGCTGCTGCCTGAATTAATTATTAATTATTTAATTAATTGTTTAATGGAGCAGGTTTTTTTTGTTTTTTTTTTTTACCAGTTGTGGGGCTTGAACTCTGGGCTTGGGCACTGTCCCTAAGCTCTTCAGCTCAAGACCAGTGCTCTACCACTTGAGCCATAATGCCACTTCCAGCTTTTTCTGCTTATGTAGTGCTGAGGAATTGAACCCAGAGCCTCATGTATGCAAGGCAAGCACTCTATCTCTGAGCCACTTTCTCAGCCCTGGAGCAGTTTTAAAGAAAATGATTCACATTACTGTATGATATTATTGGAGAGTAATTTTTCTTCCATATGTGCCCAAAGCACAATGAAATGTATACAGATTTGAACTCACGGTTGGAAGATTGTCCTATATACCACTATAAGTATTGTGGCATTTGTCTGAATTGACAGAATAGCTTTCTAGGACATCTAATCTGCTATGTCATAGACCTTTTGTAGCCACCTTGTTTCCCCATACAGGCATGGCCTAGCTTCCTTGCTGCCCCCTGTGCATTTAACAGTTCTGTTAATATGCAGTAGTCTCTTTTGTACAGCCCCCTGTCACTCTATGTTTCCCCCCCACAAAACACATATGCACAATGCTTCAGATCTAGGCTTAAAAAGAAACATATTTAGGATTCATGAATTCTAGAATATATCAAAATCACTAACATTTTAATAAATTTAGAAAAATAAATAGAATGAGCATTTTATAACTATCAGGACAAAAAAAAAAATACAGGTTTTCCCAGGAATGGGGGAAGGAATCTCTAAATCTAGATTGGCTTCTAAGTTGCCTTCAGAAAGAAATTCTGCCTCAGAGTCCTAAAAGGGATTTACTTCCTCATTAAAGACAGGGTTTTCTTCCTGAGTCCAAGGAAGGACAGATTCTAATTTCTCAATTGGAAATTGGATCCCCTGCAGGAGGACAGATTGGTCAGGATATTCTGTGAGGAAAGATTCCCTTTTCTCAACTGAATCTAGATTTTGGACCTCACTTATTGGTTTTCCTGAAGATACACTGGGGTCATTTTCCATTAGCACACATTTACCCTGCATACCAAGACATGTCTTTTTTACTTGTTTGGAGCTAATCTAGGTGGATTATGAACATCAGTGGAAGACATTCTGGATCATCTTCTTCCTTGGTGGTAAGTGCAGGTACACCTGCTTCACATGTGGGGTTCAGAACCAGTGGGATGTCCACAGGACTCAAAACCTGCTTAGCCCTTTCTATATGTTAAAAAATACCCTGTATGTCCACATGCTTTCTGGAGATCAGTAATGGCTTCTGATCTCCATGAGTCATCATAAACGACATCACTGATGAGTTCTTTATCTGGAGATCTGCAGGAGATGCTGTGATGCAAACCTAAGCATAGAAATAGGTACAGGAGTCTTAGAACTCAAGTTAAGGTGTGACTAAACTTTCATGAGAATCTAATGGGGGGAGCTGTAGAACTTGAGTTTGGACTGAACACTGATGAGAAGTTAGGATGTTTCTAACGAGTGGCTACTTCCAAGTTCTTTCAAAGGAGAACAGATATTACCTGGCAAAGAATATCCATAAAAGGATATTTTGCCAACCTGGGGAGTACTAAGGGCTCTATGCCCATACGGCCCATGCCTAGAGACCCAGGTTCCATCCATACTCACCAGCTCTGAGGTATCTAAACAAGGACTTCTTCCACTTTTTCCTGGTCTCATGGGCCATGTGTTCCTCTAGCTGGTCCAGAAGAATATGTAAGCAGAAGAGCAAGTCTGAAGAGGGCATGTTGAGCTTGACATACTGTGTAAGTTCTTTCAGGGTGTCATGGTTCTTGTTCTCATAGAAATCTTCAAGGTAGAAGTCCATCCACATAGGGAAGATGGAACAAACTATGCTATGGGCAGACTGGTGATAAGGAAAATGAGAGCCTTTCCTCCCCATCCTGAGCTTTGTACTATAGCCTCTTTCTGGTGGGACTTGCATGTTGTAGGAAGAGACTCCTGCAAGCAGGATGGTCCTCACAACCCACTTGTAGAAATTTCTTAACTATAATCATCCAAAATTCTCCCTATGATAGGAGGAGAAGGTTGTTTCTCCACTTGATCTGACTTGCTATACATAGCCCTCCTTGTCATCCATGAGAGTCCAAAACCACAACCACATCCACATTGTGTAATCTGCTATCCACTGAAGTGCCAAGCCTCAACGCCCTGGTAAAAATCATAACTGGTGTGCAAAGAAGGAAGTTGACTTTGATTCAGAAATCTCAAAGATACCTAGTTTTCAAAGACAGAATGTCTCTTTGTGCCAACGTCCACTTACTTCTTCATCTTGTTCATCTTCCTCCCAGCTATGGTGGAAGGATCTGTACCAATGGGAGGAGAGAAGGAAGCTAACTCTATGCTTCTCCTTTTCTGAACTAACAGGACACACATGGTACTGGTTAAGTCACATATGGTAATGTAAACATAACAGACAAAAAGTGGAGATATGTCTATACAATTTCATGGAAATTCTGTGAGAATGCTTATTAGCATCTGTCCAAATAAACGTCCCATGGCTCATCCCTCTAATCCTACTAATCAGGAGGGTGAGATCTAAGGATCACAGTTTGAACCCAGTCTAGTTTGTAAAATTCTAAAGACACTTATCTTCAATTAACCAGCCAAAGGCCAGACCTGGACTTGGGGCTTAAATGGCAGAGTGATACGAACGGAATAGCATTCAGGCCACAAGTTCAAGTTCCATTCTTTCTTCCATCTATATTCCTTCAAAGACCTCCAAGATAGTGATTTCCTAGGTGAGGGTGGAGGTTGGGTGACACTGGCTCATTCCTTTAATCCTAGTTTCTCAGCAAGCAAACTGTTAAGGCTCCACTAGCTTCTGAGGAAAATGAAATGTTCTGGCAAGCCACTCCTAAGGAGTTATCCAGGGAGTGCACTTCTTTGTCTCAAGCAAAGCTCCTGTGATAAAACCCCACTGAAACAGTCTCAGAGAGGTCCTGGGTTTGAATGAGGAACACTCACTTTTTAAACAATATCCAGCAACTGCTCCATTGTTCCCCACTCTCTTTAGTGGTGGTGGAAGTTTCCAACATAGAAGAGATCACCTTTCTGGTAGGCCGGGACCAGGTCCATTACCAGCATTTCCAATAAACCTGAGTCCAAGCTCCATATATTATAAGGCACATTCAGGGTTTGGGAAGACTCATTGTCACACTGAGGTAGTAAAAAGAATGCATCTTTGAAACATGGAAATGTGAGTACACTTCAAAATGAGTAATAGAGTGGATTGAAAAGTACACAGTAAATATTTTCTCAGTATACACATATAAAAGCACACAAGAAGAAGCCTGTACTGTGGGCTAGAATGAGATCAAATAGGTTTCCTGTCATAGTTACACCTGGCCTGAGTTGCCTTGTGATTCCCTTGGTTTCTTCTTATAAAAAGGCCTGAGACATTGGATTTGTGGTTTGGCACTTATCCAATGTCTGCAGCATCGAGTAAGACACTCACACCACTCATGCCTGAGACCTGACCCTCTTGAACTTTGAAAACAACACAGGAACATCTTTCTTGTTCCTGAGCTACAGGCCACCTGAGCTGGCTTGAGCTGACTGTAGTTAACAGTTGCCTGGTGCTCAGAGTTCCATATTCTATTCCATTGTGAGGGAAGTAGTGTCATCTCTCAGAACCCAATGATCTAAGCTGCTTACTCACATAAGACCATCCCAAAGACAAACTGGAGGCTGAAATTTCCTCTCCCACATCACTCTATACAAATGTGGACATTGTCAAATCCCAACATCCTCAGCTAGGCCCAGGAACCAGCACAGTCTCAGCCTCAAGGAAGCTTTCCTAGGTGAGATCCATGCCTTATTTGTCACTATTCCTCTCATCCTGCAAAAATCATTTTGCCTCTCAGGGCCCTCTCAGCTTGCCATGTGCTTCTTGCATCTATTTCTGACATCTACTTCCTAGGACACTGTTTGGTTTATGTTTCCTAATCTTCTGTTTGATCTTGAGGCCCCTGTGTGCTGTAATCTGCCAAAAAGGCAAGTACTTAGAGGTGGGAAAAATCATAAAAATATTGAAAAAACCTTACACATATAGTCAGACATTTTTACACGTGTACATTCTTTTAAGATAAAAGACTATTTTTGATACTTTTGTCATATTTTATGACAGAGGGGAAGGGGAGAAGAGAAGAGGTGCTGCATTGTCTTCTCATAATTCAATGATTATTATTTTTTGGGGGGGTGTCCAGGTGTGGGGCCTGAACTCTGGGCCTGGGCACTGTCTCTCACCTCTTCAGCTCAAGTCTAGTGATCTACCACTTGAGCCACAGCACCACTTCTGGCTTTTTTTTTTTTTTTGCTTATGTGGTGCTGAGGAATCGAACCCAGGGCCTCATGCATGCAAGACAAGCGTTCTACCACTGAGCCACCTTCCCAGCCCCTCAATGATTATTATTTAAAATTATAGTTGAAGGAATGTAAGATTTAAAGATAAAAACCGTGCTCCTGTTCTTTTTATAAGCTAGTCGTTTATAAAGTATTCCTCACTAAAGTCTTGTCACCTGTGTCTCATGAACTATCCTCCTCCTTCAAAATAATCAAGAAAAACCTTCACAAATAAGTGAGCTGTTGTCCAATCTCTGGATAAGAATTTAAGATACAATATTGCCTGTGACTCTGTGTGTGTACAACTGTGTGTGAGTGTGTGTGTGTGTGTATGTGTGCAAATGTGTGTCAGTGCATATGTGTGTTTTAGGACTTGAACTCCAAGTCTATATGACAATCACAAGTATCTTTCCCTTAACTGTAGTGCTACCAGTTGTGCCACAGTTCTGCTGCAAGCTTTTTGTAGTGAACTGGAGAGGAAAGACACACAATTTCCTGCTCAGGCTATCTGAACTAAATCTCAGGTCTCAACCTCCTGATTAGCTATTGTTATAATTAAGAGCCTCCAGAACCTGGTGATAAAGCATTGTTACTGGAGGCAGTGGGGTTGAAAGTTTCAGTTGAGCCTCACAACACTCTACACCATAATACAGCAACAGCAGCCGGGTGCTGGTGGCTCAAGCCTGTAATCTTAGCTATTTAGGAGGCTGAGATCTGAGGATCGTGGTTCAAAGCCAGCCCGTGCATGAAAGCCCATGAGACTTCTATCTCCAATAAACCACTAGAAAACCAGAAGTGGCACTCTGGCTCAAGTGGTGGAGTGCTCGCCTTGAACTGAACAGTGCAGAGACAGCGTTCAGGCCCTGAGTACAAGCCCCATGACCAAAACAACAAACAAAAAACAAAAACAGCAACAGCAAAGCCATATATCAAAATAAAATAATAAGATGTAATTAGAATATAAGTTAGTGATATAGTCTGCTAGCATAACTTTCAAGAAACCTTGGTCTTAATACTTTAGCATCCCAAAAGCAAACAAAATGAGATAATTTTAGTAGACTCCACAAATTTTTAATTCCATGATATAATAATTTCAAAACATTATAAAAACAGGAAAACATTCATACTTATAAGGAGAATGTAAAAAAGATGAAAGATGGCAGGTTGTGAAATGGAAAATTCTTGTCATGGTGGATATATGGTGGTATTGTCATGGTGAATATGCGATAAAGTTCTTCGGAACTGCAATAGATAAATGTATATTTATTACACTTAGTCTAAATTGTCTCTAACTCTATTAACTTCCCATTTTTAATGCACATTATCAATGTATTCATGTTTTTGAATATTCCAAAATAACTAGCAGAGTCAGGAGGTTACCAAAATACATTAGCTTCAATGTTTTAGGAGATAAACGTGCTAAATATATTGACTATTCTATATATTAAACATGTAGTGTGTTATCATTGTACTCTCTAAGTATGTACGTACACTACTTCAAAGTGAAATGGAATAAAATATGGTTTCCTGTAAAGCTAGCTATTTGGTATATCAATTCAAGACCAGTGTAGTTTTACCTGCAGTGCTCCCCAGCTTCTGGCTATGTGTGATGGAATACGTCTATCATCCCAGGTCCATGGGAGCTGAGAGCAGGAGGATTTCAATTCCTTGCCATTCTAGGCAAGAACTGGCACATGGCTCTTTCTCAGCCAAATAAGGTTCAACACTGGTTAGCACCTATCACCCTCACCTAGGTGAAAATAAAAATAAGAGCATTGTAGTATAACAAACAATATTAAAACATGCCAATAAAACCCAACATGAACCACACACACCTAGTGTTAGTTTCTCATACCTGTAATCCTATTAGCTAGGATTATATATGTGTCAGAGGCACCAAGCAGTTCATCATTTTAAAAATGAGTATTTGAAACCAGATGCCAGTGTCTCATGCCTGAAATCCCAACTACTCATGAGGCTGAGATCTGAGGATCACAGTTCAAAGCCAGCCGAGGAAGAAAAGTCCCCATAAGACTCTTATCTCCAATTAACAACTAAAAAAACAAAAGTGGGTCTGTGGCTCAATTAGTAGAGTGCTCACTAACTTGAGTACAGTCTCAGGGACAGTGTCCAGACCCTGAGTTCAAGCCCCACCACTGCCAAAAATATAAACATTTTGATATCTTAATTTCTTGTGAATTAAAATGCCTGTGGTGGTATAAAATTCTGGAGTCTACTGCAGATTTCACTATATTTGTAGTCAGAAAAAGGACATTTTTTCATAAACTAAGGCAGATTGGTCTTTAATTAGAAGAAATTGCTGGACTCATACATAATATTCTCTTCCAATAGTGCCTATGGGAGGGAGAAAATGAAGGATCATCTTGTTACGTTGGGAGCTTCTGTTATTAATCACTGCAATAAATATTATGAAAATGACACTCTGAAATTATTTAGAGATGACTTGAATGTTACCTTTCTACACACTCATGCTACTCCCTCAACTAAATCACAGAACTTAAAATAAGTAACATTTTAGCTGGGAGCCAGTGGCACATGCCTGTAATTCTAGCTAATCAGAAGCTGAGATTTGAGGATGGTAGTACAAACCTGGCAGGAAATCCATGACACACTTACCTCCAATTAGCCACCAGAAAACCTGAAGTGGCACTGTGGCTAAAGTGGCAAAGTGCTAGCCTTGATCTGAACAGCCTAGGGGCAGCGCCCAGGCATGGAGTTAAGCCCCAGGATCAAGAAAAAGAAAAAAAGAAAAAAAAGAGGAGAAAAGCCACATTTTAAAGCTAATGTGCACATATACACAAAAATTGTACAGAAATAAAGTTATAAGAGCCCCTGGACTGTCAAAAAAAAGATTAAACTGAAATTGTCTTCAACCATTCATTTAGACAATCTATACTGGTGGCAGGCTATTGGAGCTCACATCACTAACTAGAGGTAGAATTTGAGAGGATCACAGTTCAGAATGACTGTGCAAGGAAAGTAATAAGATTCTCATATCATCCTTAATCCTGGCATGTTGGAATGCATTTATGAACCTAGCTACTTGTCAGACAGAGGTGAGGAACTTAGCCTCTGTTCGGCCCTCAGCAAAACTGATAACTTATGAGCAAAGTAACTAAATTGAAAAAGGATTGTTCTAATGGTAGAATACTTGTTCAGCAAACAAAATATCTCAATTCATACTCATCTCCTAAAAGAGGGAAGAAAGAAAGAAAGAAAGAAAGAAAGAAAGAAAGAAAGAAAGAAAGAAAGAAAGAAAGAAAGAAAGAAAGAAAGAAAGAAAGAAAGAAAGAAAGGGAAGAGAAAGAAAAGAAAGTAGAGAAGGAGGGGGAGAGAAGGAAGGAAGGAAGGAAGGAAGAAAGAAAGAAAGAGAAAGAAAGAAAGAAAGAAAGAAAGAAAGAAAGAAAGAAAGAAAGAAAGAAAGAAAGAAAGAAAGAAAGAAAGAAAGAAAAAGACATAGAAAGAAAGAAAGAAAGAAAGAAAGAGAGAAAGAAGGGAAGAAAGAAAGAAAGAAAGAAAAAAGAAAGAGAGGAAGGAAGGAAGGAAGGAAAAGAAAAGAAAGAAAGGGAGGAAGAAAGAAAGGGAGAAAGAGAGGTATAAATAAAAACGTCATCATGTGTTAGATGTTAATAATGACCCTAAATCATGTTAGCCATAAATGCCATCATTTAATTCTCTGGGAAGAGACATTTTGTATCAAGCCCTGTTGTATGAACTTGGAACTCCGGAAAACCACCAGAGTCCATGAAAAAATGCTAACAGCAAGCGTCGTTTATTTGCAATCTCAAGCTTGGTCCTCCGTGCACTTGGTAAATGGTGATGCTAAGAGTCCCCGAGCACAAAATCAGCACAGCTTTTATAGTATTGAACAAAGAATTTAGGGAACTTCCACATAAGTAGTTACATGATTGGTTTGATTCCACCCTAACCGCACTGCACTTTTTCTGAACTATTGGTATGTTCTGTTCCTGGAACACTTGGGCAACTCTTTTCATTTCTTAAGGGTGGGCAGGGTTTTGGGCACCTGTGTTTTTTTCTCTCTCTTGGGGTTACTCTGAGGGAAGCCTAGCACAAGATGGTGGGGTCAATCTCAAATTGGAGTTACTTTGGCTCTTCATTCTCTTCTCTTCTAGAGCATCGGGGACCAATCATGGTCCCTAATTGGCACAGTCTTCTATATTTACAATTTGGTATTGAGATCTCAGAACTAATAGATGGACTGTGCTGATCCTCTTTTACAAAGGCCAACAGTCTACAATGTCCAAATGTGAGTAACAAAATTAACACTACCAAAGGGCCTTACATTTTCTTCCAGCAATCCTGACTTCATACCTCACAGCTAACTTAATTTTATACCAGATGTACTCATATGCTCCAGTTTTAAGACACATTCATACCATTTGCTACATACTTAAACTTTCTGAGGTTTGTCTTCTTTACAAACATTTTAAGACAATCCTTTCTTTTTAAATCCTTTCTTATCCAGAGGATACCAATTTTTCCCCAACTCCTTTCCTAATGCTTTCTGTACTACCCTCCTCTTCTTTACAATTCCTTGACCTTCTTTGTGGCTAGAGATTAAAACTGCCCATTTTTCCTTTGACTTGTGGAACCATGTTATCTCAGAAAGCCTCAAGGCACCAGTAGGATGAAAAGCTTGATAGATTTTAAGGCTAAAATTAAGGCTGGGTCTCATTCCTCTTACTATCTCCATTGATTTAAAAAAAATCCTCCTTTATCTTTAAAACACACCCAGGAAGAAGCAGGTTATTACCATACCAGAATGAAAAGAGGCTTTGACCTGAAGTGCCTAAGGCAATTCAACAATAACCTTGCCACTTATATCCACTGTGGAAGTAGAGAGGGATATTAGATATCACCAAAATAATGTCCCACAAGATCTTATTTTGTAGCAGATTTCAACAGGGAAACATTCTCAGGTAATGGAATCAAGCAGGAGTTCAGTCTATTTTACTGCGGTGGAGGTGGTCTGGGTGATGATGTAGATTTCCTCCAGGTGACTATCAGGCTGTCGTTGAACTTTACCCATTAGTGTGTGCAGCAGCAACAGCAGCAGCAGCAGGGTCTCTCAGTGGCTCAGAGGGATAGTCACACCTCCTGCTGAGCTGCAAATTCCTACACAACCTGGTTAAGGACACAAGGCATAGGCTTGGCAGGCTGTGACCCCACTAGATTTTAAAACTATTTAGACAATAGCTCGGGACAATTTACCAAGATGATAACTTTTTTTTTTTAATTTTATTTCTGAACATACTGTACAGAGGGGTTACAATTACATGGGCAAGATAATGCATACATTTCTTACCAAGCATTGTAGCCTCCTCCTTTGTTTATCCTTCACCTCCCTTCCCAGCCTCCCCCCTCCCCCCCACCCAATCCTTCCCCCCTCCCCCCCCCATGGACATTGTAAAGCTCGTTTTTAACATGACAATTTGTACTTCTCATTGTTGCAACAGGTCCACCTGTATCCTTAAACGACTTGTTTTTCCCCATCTCCTCCACAAGTTATACTGACATCAAATATATTGAAAGCGGGGGTTATACTGTGGGGGAGGGACATACAAAGCAACAAAGAAATAATCTTATAAATGCGTTAGAAACACATGCATGAAAGAAAAAAAAATTAAAATATCTATCTAAGGATTCATTTTCCTAACATCACATTATCTGACTTTTTCCGCTTTACTCATACATATACTAGATATTGCAAATAAGGGAAACCATGGGACCTGTGTTTCTTTGTGCCTTAAATTAGATAGTTCTTTTAATAAGGATAAGATTTTCTAGGCAGATATAGAGGGCTCAGGCCTGTACTATTATTTCCCATGTCTTTTCCTTCTGTCTGTTTTGTCACATTTTTAATAAAGTGAATCTGGTCCCTTGTTCTTAAAAGGGGATGACGGGCAAAGATTCATCTTCTGTCACTTCTTCAAGCTGAATCAGGGATGTTGATTCTAGTTAGCCAGGAACCTATAACCATAGCCTATTTTACAAAGAGGTTATCAGGGTTAAATGTCATTAAGAACAATATTTTAACTTTTAACAAATGCACAGACCTTTTTTCTGGCTACAGCAGTGGAGCTTATTTAGACTTCTGGTTTGCAAAAGGATCTTTCTAGATGGCATAGGAATGTGATCTCTAGAAATCCTAACAATGCCTCATTTACCTATGTAGGCCTTTAGACAGATATCAATAGAAACACACTCTCAGGTTTACAAAGTTTTTTTCCTGAGCAGATGAATTTCATGTAGGTGGCATCAGCTCAAAATTTACTGCCAATTAGAGCTTTTGGCACATACAGGGGTTGGGATCTAAACTATCTTCCACATTTTAAAACCTTATCTTTATAGTACTATCACAGATGACTGACAAGTTCCTGTCCCTTACAAGGTAGATAGGCATAAACAGTAGGCATGCTTACAAACTATGTTCTCATGACCTCCTGGCTCTGACCAATTTTTGAAAGGCCACGCACAAATTACTCTAGGATCTGACATTATTTCTGCCATCCAAGCAGTGGCTTATGGTCTCTGGATGCTCCTCCATTATTTTCATCCCAGGAGTGTCTTCTCCACACTGGGAAAAATGCCTCATTGGCATTTCCCTTAGTTAGTTGCTGAAGTTGAACTCGGGGCCTGAGTGCTGACCCTCAGCTCTACAGCTCAAGGCTATCACTCTGCCACTTTGAGTCCTAAAGTAACTCTGCTTGCTCTTTCAGCCATCTTTTGGCTGAGTAGAGGTGACAGTTTCACAAGGACCCTTTTCTGCCTGGGCTGGAGTGGAACCAGTTTGCAAATCAACAATTCTCATAAAAGGCCACTTTCATCCACTTAAAAGCAACAAGGTGGTCAACATAGAAGTGTCTTTTAAGCATGTGCTTACCTGAAAATTACTAAGAGCCAAAGTTACATCTGATAAACTTACAAGAATCCTCACTCTGTTTTGTGGGCCTGCTAGGACCTGTTGCAAAAAAAAAAAAAAACCTATGAGAGCAGAAGGAAATAGGAATTAAGCAATTATTTTGGTAATCCTAATTTTTCCCTTTAGCATTTTGAGGCAAATGATTAGAACATTTTTACTTTTAAACCTTATATACAGAAATCAATTCCTAATTTGTAATCTCCATTTTAATACTCTATACTTTAGTTTTTAGTTGCATTTTGAAAAATCCCTTGACCTCTCAAGGCTAGGTGTCACTCATTTCCTTTTGGCTGCTTGTTTTAAAACAGATACACATTAAAACTTTTAAACTCAAATAACATTTTTTTCTTATTGCAAAAATTACAATCACCATCACTGTACCAAGAAGCTAGACTTAACACCATTATGCCTTAAAAAATATCCAATAGCAGAATATCATTGAGAACAAATCACATTATATAAATAAACTTTTTAACCCTTTTTGAAGGCCTTCTTAATTTTAATTTTAACACATCCAAGGGACAGTTTTAGCAATGCTAATCAGATTATTACATCATTCAGTTTTACCATCATGTTTCCAGTGTCTATCTGAAGGTAAGGTACAGAATAAAGATGAGCCCCTTAGCCCTTCCTGTGTAATGGGCACGCACCCAGTCTGACTCTTTAGGGTTAGATGAACTGCATTTGTTCCAGCTTGCCCTCTTTCACCATGCATGGTTCCACTGTGCATGACCAGCTGAACTGCACTTCTGCATGTTCACCCTTCACTCCTAAAGATAGTTCTTCTCTTGTCTTATAAGTTTCTCCTTGTTGTTAAGCCAGAAATCTTGATTACAGTGTAAAGAGACTTATGCATTCTAAAATACATTTTCAAGTTAATGAATCCTTAAAAAGCCATTTAAAACAAAGTGAAAAATTTTTTAAATTTTTGGTAATGTCCAAACTTCATAACCTTTTGAATTTTAAATTTAAACTCACCTAATTGTTACAGAATGTTGAAAATGTCTATCTTCAACATATTGCCAAACATATACAAAAAATACTCTCACAGAACTTTGAGCATGCAAAAATAAACACAACTTGTACATACATTTTCAAAAATTTTCAAACAAAAATTTAAGACAATATTTCTTTTAAACTAAGTGTCTTTGTTGAGCTTAATTTTTCCAGGGCTTGCTTGTTTACAAAGGCATTTCACCAATTAATCTTTTGAATCCCTTCTGTTGGATGAATGCTGGGGGAAGGGTCACCTGAAACTAAACTGGCCTGATTTTTATCCAATTTTAGACAAGAGCACTTTACATTGTCAATACTAGCTGAAAAGTGAAACCCAGCCACACAGCCTTCTCTGTGACTGAGCTCAGCTGGAGGCTGGAGCTTTCATTTCCCCAGAGATGTTCAAATAAATAACAAAAACACAAAAACCAAAAACCCACATTAAAGCTCGTACCAATTCTAAAACAGAACTAGACAACTCAGCACCCAAAGGCTGAGTTTATCCCTACCAGAACTCTGTGCCGTTCTCACTCAGCAAGCTGAATCCAGAGTCTGCTGAATGAGCCTGCCACTCTCACCCAGAACTTCCCTACCTCAGGAAACATAGAACAGAGAACAATCAGGTCTCAGTGAATGGGGTAATGTCTCACCAACCTTTGTTGACCCAGGGGCCTTCCAAAATGGAAGAGAAGTACCAGTCATTTTGGGGCAAGGGAAATAAGTCCCTAGCGGCCATCCCTTCAGACGGACAGATTCTCCCCCATATTCAGACCCTCCTGGGCCAAGGACAAAGGCTAAGATAAACTCCAAATGACAAACAGAACACTCAACACAAAGACAGAACTTACAAAGACACACTACATCATTGTAAATTGTAAACCAGAAAGTGCCAAACTACAAATGGAGAGTTTTCCCCAAAATGGAAAACTTCCCAATACAGATGGAAAACTTCCCAAAAAATGTCTGCATGAAAGTGCCAGACTACAGACAGAAAATTTCCCAAAAATGTCCATACTAAACAGCAATCTACCAAGAGGGGTCTGGGGACATCTTCTCACAGACCCCGTTGGCAGTCTTATAGAGCGTCTACCAAGAGGCCTTGCCAACCAGAATAGAGACCCTGTGGGAAACCAGAATTACAGATACAGAAATTGCAGGCAACCAAATATACAGAACAGCAGTGCCTTCACTTAACAGCTGTTATTTTTTTTTTGAGTCTCTGTGGTGGGGCGTCTGGATGGTTTTGAGGGGGATTCCACATGAACCCCCAGAAATGTTGTACAGACTTGAGACCCCCGAAAGACCCCCAGAGACCACGACCAATATGAACAGCATAAGAGTCCTTTATTTGCAAGCTCAAGCTGGTCCTCTGTGCACTCACTAACTGGTGATGCTAAGAATCCCTGAGCACAAAATTAGCACAGTTTTATAGTACTGAACAAACAAATTTAAGGAATTTCCACACAAGCAATTACATGATTGGTCTGAGTCCACCCGAACCGCACTGCCCTTTCTCTGAACTTTTGGTATGTATTGTTCCTGGAAAACTTGGGCAACTGTTTTGATTTCTTAAGGGTGGGCAGGGTTGGTGGCAACCTGTGGGGTTTTTTTTCTCTCTCTTGGGATTACTCTGAGGGAATCCTAGCACAAAATGGTGGGGTTAATCTCAAATTGGAGTTACTTTGGCTCATCAGCCTGAATAAACCATAGCATACCACATACAAGGCTTTGGTAAAACACAGGTCTGGCTTACACTGTTGGACTAATAGGAGTGTATGTCTACTGCTGTTGCAGGTGTGTCTTAAGGTGTGTGGAGTTTTTCATCCTGATGTTCTTGCAATGATGAAATTGACTAAATACACAATTACCTGGGCAGATGCCTGCTGAGACTTTTAATATTAAGTCACAGGGTAACAAAGAACAATATTTACAATGAAATATATTGAACAATCAGACATGGTGACCAAAATAATTTTTACTTGATTCAGTGTATTTTTTACATGCTATATCATATGTACAAGTTCTTCATTCCCTTCTGTGTCATTATGTTGTCTTTCCTTATTTTGGTTTTGTTTTCAGAACCATGGTATAACAGGGCATTTCTTATATTGTTATATTCTAGTCTTCAGAAAGTCTACAGTTAAATGGGCTTAAGTTCCTTTTGCTGGAAAATTAAAAGCACATTGGGTGGGGTCTTTATCATAATTTTGTTATGATCTAAAATATGTTTTTATTTCTGGCATTTTACCTGTATAATCTCACTTCAATCTTTTCCAAAGGACACTTTAGTGGAAGGAGGAAATTCAAAGTGGAATCTGTCAGAGAATTACTGTTTTCTTTTTTTTTTGGGGGGGGGGTCCAGTCATGGGGCCTGAATTCTGGGCCTGGGCGTTGTACCTCAGCTCTTCAGCTCAAGGCTAGTGCTCTACCACTTGAGCCACAGCGCCATTTCCGGCTTTTTCTTTTTTGCTTATGCGGTGCTGAGGAATCGAACCCAGGGCCTCATGCATGCAAGGCAAGCACTGTACCACTGAGCCACCTTCCCAGCCCCCTGGTAGAGAATTTCTGTTTCTAAAAACTCTGGTACATAGTAAGGTAAGCAACTCCAAAATTATTTATTATAGAGATGAGTTGAAAGTCATCTAATACTCTTTCCTCAATGAAAACAGAGGATTTAAAATAACTAATATTTTTTAAAGTTAATGCGCACAAATATGCACGAATTTTCTAGAAATAAAATAATCATTCATGAAACCTTACTGATACTTCAAAGAATGGTTTCCAATAAGAGGAATCACCTTCATACATTTTCACACAATGTGTATCTGCCTGGTAACAGAACCCCAAACTAGAATAAGGCATCTAATAGCTGTCTAATTTTTGTTGCCTTTTTGCATTACTGCTTTCTTATCATATTGATTAGTATGAATTCTATGGCCAGTACAAAATCACATTTGTAATAACAGTTACTAGATTGGACCTTCATGGATGAGATGGTGTGGGTTTCTGGTGGAGCCCTCTCTGGTTAAAAGGGGGAATTGGTATTGGCACAGTCTCTGTAGTGGAGCAGGGTGAGACTGGTCTGTGTAGGGCTTTGAGACCGCAGGGAGGAGACAGGAAGTACTAGACTTGTTAGGGGCCTGGTCTCTTGTAGAGTAGGCGGTACTTTAGTAAGAAGGCTGGGTCACAGGGCTGGAGGCTGATTGGGGCAGAGCTTTGAGAAGGAAGAACAAAGCTACAAAGGAGGAGGTTACTTACAGGAAGGGTTCTGGGGGAGAATTGTGAGCCCTTGTGGGATATGTAGGATGAGGTTTCCCATAAGGCAGGGCAGTGAATGTAGCCAAGAGGCTGACAGAAGGTGGGGATTCTGGTGCAGGAATGCAGAGCTATGAGGGAGAGGCTTTTCAGGGTCTGGCTTTGAGAGGTCAGGGTGGTAAAAGGAAGACATGGACTAGTAAGGGGCGGGGTTTCTGGTGGACAATGGCAGGCCTTTGGGGAGTATGTTAGGGTGGAAGTGAGGTTTCCTGCAGAGAAGGGTGTAGTCACAATGTATGGAGGAGATTTTCAGAACCAGAGCTTAGTGAGAGCAGGGATAGGATCCAGTGGGCTAGACAAGTTAGGACAGGGTTTCTGGTGTAGCCAGTCACCACTTCGAAAAGAGGATTAAGGTTGGGTGGGGATTTTAGTGTTTCAAGGCAGGACATTAGACTTTGGACAGGGTTTCCAGTGGGGCAAGGCAACCTTCAAAAAGGGACTATGAAGGGACAGGGATTTACATTTGAGCCTGGTGAGGCTTCCAGAAGGAGGCCAACAGATGCAGTGGTTTGCAGTGGAGCAATGTGGGTGTCGAGAGATGGGATAGTGTGGTGGAGTTGTCTAGTGGGGGTTTTCTAGAGTAGGTCAGGGCTTGGAGCGATGGGGTTAATTGGAAGAGGGACTTTGAGAAGGAGTGGAAGGTCTACAGAGGTGTAGGGTAATTATGGGCAGGGTAACTGGTTGAGTAGAACTAGTAAGGGCTGAGTAGTAGTCAGTGTTCACTTGTTGCCAGTGGTATTGCTCTGAGGAATTTCTGTCAATGTTGCCCACAGTATATAGTACAAGGCCTCTCAGAAAGGCTCCAGACCCAAACTACTTGAGTCTCTGTGTTAGCTAATCATCATTGAGCAACTATGTTCCATGGTTCATGAGATATTCACTTCTCTGAGCATATGCATATGAGGGCACAAGAAGAGAATTATCTGGAAGGAAGGTCCTAGAAGGCAAAACGTCTAATAGGATAATGGAAACCCATGGTTGGCATGTTAATGTTTTAACCTGTGCACTGATCTAACAGGACAAAATGACACACTAAGAAACCTACCAATTATGCCAAATAAAGAGATATGGTGAAGGTCAGAGAAAGGACATTGATTTAATGGTAATCATGACAAGACAACAGCTTAGCACACCTTCAGAATACTAATCCATACTCAACTATTTTCTATTCAACCTTGTCATTAGGTCTGTGTTGTATGTAGGAGTCCTCAGGCCTTCAGATCAGGAAGATCTAGGGGAGAGCCTAAGATTGGTCTACCAATTGGGACATAAAATAACTAGTTTGATGAAAGCCCTTAGTAGTATCCTATAAATATGTGGATTTATCCTTCTACATTTGATAAGTATCCCTTCACTAAATTATCTTTGGTTGGGTCACTTGCTGACATAGCAGCTGTCTAGTATTTCCATTGTGACTTCACTTTATTCTACTTAACAAGAAATGGAGAAGGAGAGACTGACCACAACACATTTGCATCTTTCTCAATGAGCAGTGAATTGCATGGGAGTATTTAAGGTGCTCCCCATGTTCTCAGTTAGCTAGTACCACGTGGGATTCCAGCTCAAATCTTGATAAACAGATAAAAAAAGGTACATGTAGCTTGTTGTGCCAGATTCACAGCTAGAGAGATAGATGAGAAAGTGGAAGGGCTTGGTGTGATAGCCACAGGTTGACATGAAGCACAATTCAAAGGAAGTGGAGATGAAGCGAGCTACCTGGAGGGAAAAGGAGAGGCAGCTGAAGATGATGAGCACCTAGAGAGAGAAGATAGAGCTAGTCTAAGGCCTCCTAGACATCCAAGTATCCCATCTGAGGTAGAACAGTCTGGCTGTCCAGAGCCACAGAGAAAAGTTGGAAGAGCATCAGCAAGTGCTCTTGCCCATTTCTAGGGATCTCCCAGAATGCCAGGGTAAGAATTGGCAGATTCTCAGAACACTGCTGTTGAGCACATCTCAGATCCCTTTCTATCATGATAATTGACACTGGAGAGGACCAGCAAGAGTTATTTGAGGTGATTGCAACTCACTATGTGGAGCCTGTTCTGCAGCATTGTGGAGTATGGTCTCTCAGGATGCTTAGGGCAAAGATAATATAGCTGGTGCCAAAGAATGCAATCTACTTGGAGTAGGTATTTATAGATGGCAAGTTCCTGAACACAACAAGCTGATAATGAGCTGCTAGAGGTAGTTCCCTAAAGATCTAACAGCCAAAACTGGAGAGGTAAACCCAGAGCTTTGAACCACATCAGCCCACCATTCCAATTGCTTTTACCATAGTACTGGCTACTCATTTTCACACCCATGACCTTGTTACCCTGATTGTGCCCCACAATCCCTCACAACTTTTACTCTTTCACTTTTTCGATGCTTTCTTGTCCTTGCTAAACAATTTTGTATGCCTGTATTAGCTGTTGCTGCTACCTAATTTCCTGCCACTGCAACTCAGCAATTACAGTCACAATTACCATTTCCCTGGTATCCTAGTCTCTACTACTCTTTTCTGCTACCCATAATTCATAATACCATGGTTCCAGCCACCTGATCCCTGAAACCCCTGTCTCTGATACCCCATCCCCAAGCAAAGTAAGTGATGAGTGGTTACAGACAGTCGACTTGGATACTCCTCTTGCAGGCACATTGGGACAAGTAATTCCTCAGGTATTTAACATGAGGGACTAACTGGCAGTGGAAAGAAAAGACGTTACTCAGAGATGACTAAAATCCAAGGACATATATCTATATCTATATCTATAGATATATAGATATAGATATATGTATATAGATATACATATATATGTATATACATATATGTATATAGATATACATCTATATGTATAGTTGCATATATATATATATATATATATATATATATATATATATATCACATTTTCTTGATCCCTTCATCTACTGAGGAGCATTGAGGTTGGTTCCATATCATAGCTATGGTGAATAATAATGCTACAATAAACATGGTTGTTCTGGCAGCTTTGGTATGATCTAATTTGTGATCATTTGGGTAAATACACAAAAGTGGGATTGCTGGGTCATAGGGCAGCTCTATGTGGAGTCTTTTGAAGAACTACCATACTGCTTTCCAATAAGGTTAAAGAAGTTTGCACTCCCATCAACAATGCAGTAGGGTTCCCTTTTAGGCACATCCACTCCAACAACTATTGTTATTATATTTCTTGATTATACTCATTCAAACTAGAATGAGGTGCAACCTCAATGTTGTCTTGATTTGCATTTCTTTTACAGCTAGAAAAGTTGAGCATTTCTTCATGTGTCTAATGGCAATTTTTATTTCCTTTTCTGAGAAATCTCTCTTTAAGTCTTTAGCCCAATTTGTTATCGAGCAGTTGTTTCTTTGAGGATTTGTTGATGCGGGGATTTAATTTCTTGAGTCCTAAGTATATTTTAGATATAAGACCTGGTCCATTTTATGACTTGTGAAGATCTTCTCCCAGAACATAGGCTTTCTATTATCTTGCTAGCTATGTCCTTTGCCTTGCAGAAGCTCTGATGTTTCATGCAATGTCATGTGTCCAATATTTCTTTGATTTCTTTTGTTTCTGTTTCTCTATTAAGAAAATTTCTGCCTTTGCTAAAAAGCCCTAGAGTTTCTCCTACTCCTTCATGTAATGTTCTCTTGGTGTCTTCTTTTATTTTGAGGTCTTGATCCATTTGGAGTTGACTCTCGTGCAGGGAGATAGCTTTAGTTTTCTAGTGGAGTTTAACCACTTTTGCCCACACAATTTACTCAAAAGGCTGTCTTTCTTCCATTCTATTTTTTAGCTCCCTTGTGAAAGACTAGGTGGCCATAGGTCAGTAGGTTCATTTCTGAGTCTTCATTCCTATTGCATTGGTCCTCAGGTCTGTTTTTGTGTCATGCTGTTCTTTTACTATAGTTTTTTAGTAGAGTTTGAAATTTGGAAATGATATTGCTCCAGTGCTGTTTTTTCTGCTAAGGATTGACAAACATACAGCTAGCATATAGTTAATGGTGAAAAGTTAAAGCCATTTCTTATAAATTCAGGATTGATATAAAAATGTCTGCTCTCTCCACTACTCTTCAACTTAGTATTAGAATGATAGTTGGGACAATAAGACCAGATGCAAACTTAAAGGAAATCCAAATAGGGAAAGATGAAGTAAAACTCTCCCTCTTTGCAGATGACATGATCTTGTATTTAAAGAACTGCATGGACTCCACTCCCAAATTACTTGAGCTGATCAGAAACTTTGGCAAACTAGCATAGTATAAAATTAACCCACAGAATTCAATGCCTTTACCGTATTCCAAAAACGATGAGTGCAGCTGAAATTAGGAAAGCAATTCCTCTTTAATAGCCGCACAAAAAATAAAATACCTAAGAGTTAACTTAAGAGATGAAGGACTTCTACGATGGAAATTTTTAAAACCTGAAAAAGAAAATAAAAGCAAAATTAAGGAAGTGGGAAACCTCCAACGCTCCTGGATTGGGAAGATTAACCTCATGTAAATGGCAATATTCACAAAGGTATATACAAATTCAATGTGATACCTATCAATATCCCAATCTCACTCTTCAATGAAATAGAAGTAATCCAAAAATTCATATGGAACAATAAAAGACCTTGAATAGCAATGAAGTTTATTGTGATTCTCATTTTGTATTACCACTTTGAGTCTACAGAGTAAGCTATGGATTTTAACTTTCTTCCCTCCCTTTGGATAAAACTAAAAAAAAAAAAAAATCCTGCCTCTAGCTCCCAAGACACTTAAGTCTTAGGTCTGGAAAACTGTTACTAGATAGTAAATTAATTAATTGTATTTTGAACCATAAAATATGCATATAAAAATAGCACAGTTTGATCTCATGAGAAAACAACCTTTATCCCCACCTCAAATTTCTTTCCTGAAAGGCATTTTTAGAGATTATCTGTTTTCTTTTGTAGATGAAAGGCTTGTAGGAAACTATGTTCATAATCTGTCTCCTCCTCCCACACCTCAACACATAAAACACAAATTTCACAACACATTTATAAGAAACAATACAAAAAATCCAAACACTGGTTATGCTCAGATGCAGAATGTTTAACAAAACCCAGAATATAACTCTGCTGTCTGAGGGAGGGGTTCTCTGTATAAATTAACATACAAACCCAAAAGAACAGCCAGGAATACTGGATGTGTGTGTCCCTGGCTGCTACTCCATGGACAAGGAGCATAAAGGGCTTCCTGAGCATGCTGTAGAGTTGGCATCACCCCTCCTGGGCCTGTCTTTTTTGTCTGTGCCCACAGTGGATCAGAATCATCCCCTGCTCCACGAAGGATAAATACTGTACAAGCTGATCCATAGAGTGGCTTCTCTTCGGTCTTCAATTCTTCCAAGGTTGGCCACGCTGTGTGTGTGCTCCCAGGGGCTGATCCTCAGGACCCAAGCCCATGGGGCAGGTGGGTGCTAGATGTGAGTCAGTGGCACTGTGTCATTCATTCAGCAGCCTCAATGTTGCTTCCCTAGCCCAACAGCAGGTGCATCCTGATCTTCCCCCACTGTCCCAGGCGAGGTGCCAACAAGGGCCCGAGTTGGGCAGGCTCCCACTGGGATCCTACTTCACCAGAGGGACCAGCATGCCAGATGAAGTGGCTGCTGCCTGAATTACTTATTATTTTATGGGGCAGTTTTAAACAAAGTGATACACATTACTGTATGATGCATAATGATATATCCTTGAGTCTCTATTCTAAAATCATTAAACTTGATACTAGCAAGAATAGATTTTATTATTTGTATTTATAAGGCTATAATGGCAAATGGAAATAAAAGTACAACAAAACTCTTATCCAAAAAACACATGATTAAATCTCAGAATTTGAAAAAAATTTGTATGTAAGTAGTGCAAATGAAGTTATACTACAATACTAAAATACACACAAAATATATTAGTTACATTCAAAATTAAAATAAGTAATTACAGACAGAATTCCTACTGAATAAAAAATATTACAATGTTTTAACAGGTTGAAGTGATATAGGTTATATATGTTGTTTTTATATAACTTATTTATATTTCACAGTTCTGTTTATCTCAGTGAAGGAAAATGTTAGAAAGTAGAAATTATATGTGGCACCTCTTGCTTACAGTACCATGAAGGGGAGTAGCACTTCCTAATGAAGTCCTTGGATGAAACACACACCCAGCCCATGTAGACCTATCAGATGTCCATGTGGTGTCCCTGAGGGGGTCCAAGACACCGCATTGGTGCTGAAGCAAGTGCAGCACTTGTTGCAGTAGGCTGTAGCCAACAAGGCTCCATCATTGACCAAACCAAGCAATCCAGACTCAGGTGCCAAAGTCATGGGGATAAGCAGGGCAGACTCCAAGTCCTGTTTTCCACCTGTGCAGTCTACATTGCCAAGGCCAAATCCATTCCCCTTCTTTGGAGACCAACGATGGTAGGGGGTGAGCCCATTGCCTCCAAAAAGAGGGCCCTCGGAATGGCATCCAGAGCTGGGCCCATGTGGACCAGAAGGACGACAGAGGAGGCTACACAGCAAAGCCAAAGGGGTTTCGTGCTCCCGGTGCTGCAGCTGATACTCTGCAAATCCAGGTCCCTCTGGCAGTGATGGGCATATGCAGGGATGACCCTTTACCCGAGTCCACAGGGACCAGAAAATGGAGGTCCGTAGAGACACTGAAGGGGATCCAGGTTGCTGAGCTTCTGCAGCTTTCACAAGCCCACTGGCAGAGGGGCTAGCACATGGCTCCAGTCCCCATATGAACTTAAAGACTGATGAGGTGAAACAAGGTTGCGCTGCCTTGCCCCAATGTGGCTGGCTACACACCCAACCTTCCTTCTAACATGGACTGTGCAGTGTACAAACATAGTGTCCCCCCACCCCACACCCATGGGTGCAGGCAGTGACCCCATAACAGAGTCTCCCTGGGATGGCACTTGCACCCAGGACCACTGCAGAGCAGTACCAGCACAACTGGAGGGGAGGGCATCAGTGGACTCAATTCCAGCCCCATGGCTGCCAGCTCCTGGGTGAAATGGAAAAACTGAGATTGGAAGTTAGATGGGCAAGGTGGGCAGGGTTCATCTGACAATGGTGGGGAGTATGCACACACATACACTCACTGCACATCCACTGCAAGGGAAGGGGCCACACTTCTCAACGGGTGATCTGAGGAGGCACCCACAACCACAGAGACGACAGGAATGGATGCTCACATGGGGACTTGGAAAGGGCTCCAGGGCACAGCCTTGGAGCACTGAACAACTGGCAAAAAAGAAAAAAAGAAAAGACAAAAAAAACGAAAAGCATCCACTAAAACTTTCTTTCTTAATTAAGGGAGGTTGCATTTAGTTCTTTCCCATGTTTGATTCATTGAAAAGAAATCCTGAAGTGTTCTGTAAAACACCAAACTCAGGATTTCATCTGAATTCCTCACTGAAGAATGAATAAAACAACCGAGCAACAGGTAACACGCATATTGTCACTGTGCTATCTCTCTCTGATTAGAAATTAATCCTGCCATGCACATGCAGATCACTTATGCAAAATGTTTTCCAACAATTCTTGTTTTTATATTGCATTTATCTTCCTCCTCCTGCCTCCTCTCCTGCTCCTCTTCCCCAGGGTAATGTACCCTCTTGCTTCTCTCCTCCCCTCTACATTTTCCCTCTCCCTTCCTTTTCTCCCTCCTGCTATGCCCTTCCTTCTTTCTTACCACTTCCTTCTCCTTTCCTTTCCTCTTTCTCCTATACTTTCACTCTCTTCTACTTCTTTATGGTCCTGGGGGTTGGACACACACTAAGCAGGTGCTCTGCTGCTCACTACAGGCCTCCAGTCTGTACTTCATTTCAATGACTATTTCTTTGCTGCAAACCCAGCAAAGACTTTTGATTCAGGATTTAATTCATTGTACATATTCTACATCATAAATATATGCTACTTCATACATTGTGGCTAATAGGTTTTGATTATGTTTTGGTCTTCAGTTAAACTCATTAGAAACAATGTGTTTGAAGGCAATCTAATGTGATCCTGTTAGTCCCACATTAATGAACTGGTTACTTTGTATCTAGTAAAAGTACTACATATTGCTCCCAGTTTAATGAACTGTCACTTTGTGGTAGCACCCATAGAAACACTAACACAATGATTGCTGGGGATCAGAGATTAAGTCCTGACAGGAAAATCCATATGTATCTCAAATTAACTACTAAAAAGCCAGAAGAAAACTTATGGCTACGAGGTTTAGTGCCATACTTGCACAGAATAAGCTGATGACAAGACCCAGGCCTAAGTTGAAGACCTGTGGTGGGTGCACACACACACACACACACAAACACACACACACACACACAAACACACACACACACACTCACACACACACACACACACACAAACAATTTCCCAGCTAGAGCAAGTAGAATATCTGTTTTCCCAATAACATGTCTCAGTTTTTATCCCATGTGTTTGGATATTTATGAAAGCTTTATCATCAACTTACCTAATTTTAATAAACGACACCCTGCTCACTATTCTTTGATTCTAGTTGGAAAATATTTTAAGACACATTTTCAGGTAGAAAATTGAATTTATTTTCAAAATCGTGACTATCTTGGTTTGTAAGAATGAAAGAATTGTGCCTTTAATTCATTAGTTCATAAATTAGAAAAGTAATCCTAACCCTAGAACCAATTGCATTTGGATTCTAAAAGCCACACAAATATATTAGATTTATTAATCCCTTCTTTGATTCAACTCATCTTTCTTAAAATAGGTTGTAGTTTTGCTCAATATTTTGTTATTTTTCTCATCTGAACCCTAACTGGAACATTCAGGAAAAGCTGTGATAATGGAAGTACAATGTATTTCTAATATCTTTTCCTAAATTCCTAGAACCTAAAATAAGTTCAGATTTACTAAACATTTATCCCATTCTTTTTTTTCTTTTTGTTGGTAGTGGGGCATCATTTCTGGGCCTGGGTACTATCCCTGAGTTCTAGGCATGGGCACAATCCCTGAGTTCTTTAACTCAAGGTGTGTACTTTACCTCTTGAGACACAGCAACCCTTTATTGTTTTCTGGTGGTTAATTGGAGATAAAATTCTCACAGACTTTCCTGCCTTGGATGGCTTTGAACTGTGATCCTCAGAAATGAGCTTCCTGAGTAGCTAGGATAATAGGCGTGAGCCACAAGTTTAATCCATTTCTTTACTCTATCCTCAACCCCCTTTAACCAGAAACCAAATCCTAATCACAATCTGAGTTGACAACAAATGGTTAATGTAAGTAAAATTGTTTGGATTTTATTGAATCACTAATATTTACTTTTCTTCTACTTATTAGTGCAAAAGTAAATTTTACCTTAAAGCTTATTCTTCCCTAATCCTAACAAGAACTAAAACAGTAACTCACAGTTTAAACCAAATTATATCTGAATGTTTAAAATTACACCGACACTGGTTTTCATTCATTTTAACTTTGATGCCATTCATTCTTCTTAAAATATGTTGCAGTTTTACACAATATCTTACATCTTTTTTCTTATCCTAACCCCAGCTCTAACTGGAAAGCCTTGCCTAATCCTAAGTCTACATATAACTGAATCATAATGATAATAGCAATCCTCTATTTCACAAATATCATATCTCTTGCTCAGCGTGTAGGTCTAAATTTTACTTGCATTTTGAATCTAAATTTTTAAAGTTTTAAAGTGTTTTTCTATTTCATTTTTCTATTTCATTTTCTATTTTTACTTTCCTTTTACATTTCTATGTCTGGTTTTATTTTTCATTAATTTTTAAACCTTATTATATTGTAAAGAGGCTTACAAAGGGATTACAATTACATGTGTAAGGTAATTCATTCTTTTCTTGTAGAGCATTGTTACCCCCTTCTTTGTAGTTGTCCCACTATCCTTTCCCTCTCCCACCTCCCTCAATCTTCCCTCCCAATGGTGTAAAGTTCATTTTCAATAGAGTGTGTTGTCAGTATCATTGTTTCAATGGGTCATCCTTTGTTGAACCTAAATTTTCTGTTACTCTAACCCTAATTCTAATTCTGTCTGGGATCCTAACCCTAACCAAAATAATAATGATAACTCAATTCAGAAGTTAACTGAAAATACTCAAGGTTTTGTTCATCCTGTTCATCCACTGTACATCTTGAATTAAGTTGCAGTTCACATTAAATTTTCCAAATTAGATTATATGTGCATATAAAAAGATGTAATTTGATGTGAAATGCAGAAGATCTTTGGAGAATAAAATAATAAAAAGGAAATAGAGGGAATATAATCAAAAGTTTTAAATATATTATGGAAAGAGCATAATGCAAATGCCACTTCTGAAAATTAATAACCATTAACAAAATAACTAAAAATTAATAGATACATAACACTGTCTTCCAGTGTTCTTTTATTTTGGGGGGGGGGGTCTGGTGGTGGGGCCTGAACTCTGGGCCTGGGCGCTGTCCCTCAGCTCTTCAGCTCAAGGTTAGCACTCTACCACTTGAACCACAGCGCCACATCGGGCTTTTTTCTTTTTGCTCATGTGGTGCTGAGGAATTGAACCCAGGGCCTCAAGCATGCAAGGCAAGCGCTCTACCACTGAGCCACCTTCCCAGTCCCCTTCCAGTGTTCTTTAAGAGTGCCATTTGTCTTTTGAAAGAAATACATATGCTAGATAAACTTTGTTCATGCATAATTTATATTGTTATTGGGTAATTATTTAACTTAATGAATAAAAATCAAATAAGATTCCATGACAAAAATATAAACAATTACTTAGAAATTGCTTGAGAAAAAGTTATAGTAATGAGTTTTAGGAAACTAAATTTCTATTTCCCTACTAAGCAATGATTTAGGGTTACTAATCTAGTATTTCTAGTAAGTTTAGAGAACATAATTGGCATGAAAACCAACGAACTGTACATCTTTTGTCTTGCATGAGTGATATTTTAAACATTGTCATTTATTCAAATGTATACTTAGGTTTACTGTTAAAAATAAATGCAATTTTATCTCCTTTCAGAACAAGTACTTACACTGCAATTCAATGTATTACTATATTCAGATATTTGAATGCTAAGTGTTCTGTTTAATATATGATTTAAATATTCAGAATGACATGATTTTTGTATTTGTAAATGTCTAAGTGCTAGGATTTTTGCTTCATCAATATAAATTATCTCATAAGGGTGTTGTGAAGGCTCCAGTAACCAGTGTGTTCAAAAACATTTCTTAAATTCTAAATTCAAAAACTAATCATTTTTAGCCTTTTATTATATCAGTTCTTGTCTCTTCAAAGTAATTAAATTAAAATAAATACTATTTTTAAACATTTCACTCACATTGTAAATAATGTTAACATAGTTCAAAAAGAGACTAATCATTTCAAAGTCACCATATTTGATGATCTTAGTGTGATGAATGTAGAGAGTATAAGAACCTTATACTCAATAATAGTTTCGGTTAAATTAAATTAAATCATATATCTGGATTTCTAATTTGGAGGTAAATCACATGGAAATAGGAAAATAATAAGAAAAACTGTTACTTTGGGATTGTTTCCTTCTTAAAATTATTTTCTTTTTTTTTTTATTGTGAAAATACCGTACAGAGGGGTTCCAATTACATGGGCAAGGTAATGAGTACATTTCTTATCAAGCATTGTTGTCTCCTCTTTTGTTTCCCTTCCCATACCTTCCCATCTCCACCCCCCTACCCAAAGTTGTAAAGTTCGTTTTTCGACATATGACTTGTCCATCTCATTGTTGCAATGGGTTCACCTGTACACCTAAAATTATGAAGCAAAAATATCTCCAAGAAATATATTTTTCAATAAAATGTTTCAATCCTTAGGTAAAGGGAATTACGCTTTAATATAAAATGTATCTCAAATTAGAAATTCTGCAACTAATCTAATGTATATTTTCCTGCACAAAATGCTGTGACTTCTAGTCTGGTCATGTGATTTTAATTATATTTTTTGTTTGTGGCATGTTCCCTACTTACATTTATTACAAACTTCTATAATTTTACAAATCATGCCTGTACCCACTAATTTATGTAATTTAGTATTCAAACAAAATTATCTTTTTTCCTGTCTCCCACAGGGAAAGATGAGGTGCTGCAGTATATTAAATGAAAGCACTCTAAAAGAGAGTCTGTATGGAATGGAAATTTGTAACATGAGGATGGGATCATGAGCATTTTTTACTTGGCTGAACAGTACAGTATTTTCCTACAGTACTTTCCTACCATTTAATCACACAGGGAAAGCCACAAAATTTGAAGTTCATATGAACGAATTACATTCCCAAAATATGTAGCAACCTGCTCAAAAGTTTGCTCTTATCACTAGTACTTTGTGCTTGCTGGCTGATCTATTTCTCCATCATATGTTTCCTATTATTAAGCATATTAATAATTCAGCTGTCAGTACATTGCAAGAGACTCCTGAAATCACATCTATTGCTGTGTAATATTTAGAAGAGAGGAAAAAGTTTAAACTAATCTCCAATTTCTCCCTTTGGCCTTCAATATACTAATTAATTATCAAAACAATCGCGTTAGATGTTAGTTTATTTTCCCTATTTAATTAGAGATTAAGCAAGTGTTTTTCGCAGTAAAAAGTGATGACAATGGTATCAGAGCTCTGATATGAGCACCTCCTCCCTAATAAGTAATGCTCTATGGACTATAACTTTGGAAGCCATACTAAAATCCTCTCTCTCACTCTCTCTCTCTCTACACACACACACACACACACACACACACACACACACACACATGCAAACACACACAGCTGCCACCCAGAAACATCACAGATCAGTTCCATTCTTTTGTAATTATAGTTGATTGGTGTTTGCTCCATTGATTTTTCTTTGCTTCAGGATCTTGCCTGGACCTGTATGTTTCCCTGAGATCAAGTCCCTTCTTTTTAGTATACTGTGTGTCTTTGTATGCTTCAGGCCAATTAACAGTAACCTGAATACAATATCTACAATCTTGACATTCAAGTCAAACTCCATGAATTCATACTAATCCAAAATACTCAAATGTATTGGATCTAGAGACCAAAAAAAAATCCACCTTGTTATTTTAGTAGGAATTGACATCATGAAATAGAAGAATATTGATCAGGAACTGAGGTAAGAGAACGGGAATATGTGGGAAAATGCAGAATATTGTATGTGAGTTAGAAATACAGAATCACTTTATATAAGCCCATTTATCGAAAACTTGCCATCTTATATTGAAAGCTCAATTTATATATACAGTTTTCCAGTTACTTTGCTTACCTATCATTTCTGATCATAAATCCTCTTATGAATTTTTATAGTATCTTTGAATATATCACATGGTTTGCAGGTACTTATCATGTTAAGGAAAGACAGTCTACTTCTACATCTTACATTCTGTGTCAAACCCTTATTTTTATTTCCCTGTTTGCTGAAAAAATGTATTCCTGGAAACAGGATATTGACAGCAAATCTGGGTGTAATTTTCATTTTGTAAACTTCAAATATAATATAAACTTTGTATTGAGTATTCATTTTTTAATAATAGTGATATTCATGAACACAATGTTTTGGTGCCTTTAAGTCAATTGAAAATTGATGTGGAGTCCTTGTGTCTTATTGTCTTAACCATTATATTATTTATATATATAAATATGTGCATGGCACTTTTATATTTTTATATGTAAAATAGTCTCCAGGGGTTTACGTTAAAGTGATAATGGGGGGGGGGGTGGCTTCCAATTCCAAACCTTATATTTCATTAAAAGTACTAGACACATGATGTTTATTGGAGCAATATAAAAGATGAGAACATATTTCTAAAGAGAATGCATTTATTGATTAAAACATACAATAAGTAAAATAGGTTTCGTGCTTGAGACTGCATAAATTACATATGAATGTAGCTCAAGATGAGGCTCAGAGATAAATTCGTATTAATATTACTGAGATTTATAACACAATATAAGAAATGTAGGTATTTTAAGGAATTGGTCATTCAAAGATATGTAATGGATGAAGAATGGAATTGAAAATAGCAGAGGAAAACAATTCAACATGCAGGTATTATGATTTTATAATATTAATATGAAAGAAATGGAGCTTTTGCCTTTCTGAAGAAGAATGTTTAGCCAGTAATTTCAATATAAGGTATCAATTGTAATGAGTCTAAAGTCTTTTCCTCCAAGATATTCGCGAGTACTATACTCGTCCTCTGTAGAGTAAGAAGTGATTATTTTCATTAGCTTTGCTTAATATTAATTTAATTGTAGCAAATAGGTTAAAATGTCTTCTTTATTTCTCTCAATGTAATAACAAATATTTCTGTCTCTTTGTGTCTCTTCATAGAAGCCTGAAATAACTACTTCAAAATAACACAAGCACAAAAACAAAAATAACCTGATATGAGGAAAAACAATGGCAGAATAACAACAGAAAATTTCCCTAGCTCTCTCTAATGAAACAGAGATTTAGAGTCCTGGCCAGTACTCCATTTCTAGAGGGTCACACCAAGACAACTATAATTATAGATATACAGATGTAATTATAGATATAATTATAGACATAAAATTCATAAGAACATTTTATACTATCTTCACTGGAAAACAGAAATCTATGAAAACGTGCCCAGGCAGGCAGGTGACTGCTGTGTCTGTATTGGCCAACATATTCAAAAGACATCTGCACTGTAGAATTAAAAGGGCCACATGGAAAAAAGTAGAAACAGAAGTGTACATCAGAGAAAGCCACATCCATACACAGAGACAATTCAACATACCATTGGACAGTCCGAACTGTCACTGGAACCATAAGTATTAACGTCACAACATCTCACCATAATTGATTTATATTGCTACACTTAATTGTATAGACATAAACCTAATTCCAGAAAAACAAATCAAAACAGAAGACCAAACCAACACCTGGCAAATCAACCAAGAACATAGAGAGTCAATTATTAACATCATAGTTTCCTCAAGAGAAAACCTCCAAATGGACACAACCAATCAGAAAAAAATACAAGAAAAATTATGTCAAGGTACTTCAATTCACACAGCAAATAACCAGGCATTAGAATAGCAAATCAAGGACTTAGAAGATATATCAAAATACATTACAAATGCTGCTGAAAGTGTGATTAATGAAAAGATAGAAAACCTATACAAGGAAATTTGTGAACAAGATGAGACCAAACAAAGATTAGCAAAATAATTCGTGGAGATAAGAAACAAAGATAAATAAATTCTGAGAAGTAAAGGGAGTCCAAAATAAAAATGGATGCCTAGTTAAAAGATATCAGAGAAGGCACAGCTAAGAAAACAACCTTTGCAACCCCCTCACCCAAAGAAAAAATGTACAGAAATGCCATACAAGACCTAAAACAAATCTTTAATAAAGAGATAGAAATCCTAAAAAAGGACCAATTTGAAGACAGGGAAATCGAAAAAAAAAATAGAAAGTCTCCACAGCAAATAAATGACATAGAAGATAATCTCAGGGGCAAAGACAGAATAAGTTTAACAGGAAAGAGGAAATTATCATTTAGAACAAATACAAGAAATAAGAAATGATATTGCCAGAAGTACAAGAATCATATAGAAATCAAATTTCGAGTAGATAGGTATCAAGAAGGAGAAGAGCAGGAAACTAAATGGATGGGAAACATGTTACAGAAATATAGCAGAGAACATGCCAAATATCCAAAGAGATAGGCTCATTCAGAAAAGAGAAAACTTTAGAACACCAAACAGAGAATTCTAGAACTGAACAATCAACCACTACATCATAATCCATTAGAGGATCATTAAGGATCAAGGAAAGGATTCTTAAGGCTGCTACAGAGAAAAGACTGATTATTTATAAAGAATATACAGTCAGATTAAATACAGATTTTTTAGCTGATATGGCAAAAAGGAGAGCCTGGCATGATATATGACAAACATTAAAGGTAAACAACTACCAATCATTAATACGGTCCCAAGCCAAACTCCTTTACATTTAAAGGAAATGTAAAAATATTTCATTACAAAGCAACTTAAAACAATGTATCTCCACCAAATCAGCAGGATAGAAGTTAATCAAATATATCCTACATAGAGAATATAAAGAAGAACAGGAACTGATTATGTAAAATGCTCCCTATCAGAGAACAAAGTAAATATATTAAGAGTAGATGAGGCACAGCTCCTAACAGCAGATGTATAACATAGCAGGACTTATCAGGCAATTCTCAGTCTTAACTCTCTACATCAATGGACTTAAACTTCCAAATAGAAGACATAGATTAAATAGTAGTATCAAAAAACAAGTCGCATCCATCTAGCATCTACAAGAGAAATATTTTATTGACAAAAACAAACACATACTCAAACTGAAAGGCTGGAAGGAAAATTTTCAAGCAAATGGACGCCATAAACAGGCTGCAGTAGAATTACTAACATAAGATAAAATAGAATTAAATAAAAATTAGTACAAAGAGACATTAGATATTGATAAAGACAACGCTTAATTAGGAGGATATAACAAGTCTAAATATCAATGCCCTGAATCCTGGAGCATTCCACATCATCAACCAAATACTACTTAACCTAAAAACACATCTCAACACATCATTGTCATCCATGAATGACCTATCCAGGAAAAACTCAACCAAGAAACAGCAGACCTAAATAACTACATTGACCACCTAGCCCTAACAGACATCTACAGAATATACATTCATCGTCAGAATATACATTCTTCACAGCAGTTCATGGAAGATTCTCCACAATAGAACATATCCTATGTCATTCAGAAATTCTGTCCAAATTGAAAGAAAAATTAATTGAATTCCCATATCTTGTCAGACTGAAACATAATAAACAGAATTAAACAGCTAAAGCAAAAAAAATTGTCAAACCCATGAAGACTGAATAACACGTTGCTGAATGACCAGTGGGACACGGAGAGGATTAGAAAACAACTGAAAGTTTCTGGAATTTAACAAAAATGAACACACAAAATACTAGCTTCTCTGGGACACAGGAAATGCAGTACTTAGAGGAAAACTTATAGCTCTGAGTGCCTATATCACGCATTTGGGGAAATCTCAAATAAATATTTTAATTATGTACCGCAAACTCCTTGAAAACAGGAGCAAGCCCTAACCCAAAGCAGGAGACGGAAACAAATTTTTAAAAATCAGAAATAAATAAATAAAGACAAAATAAACATAGAAAGAATAAAAAAAACAGAGCTGGTTTTTTAAATAAATTAACAGACTTGACACAACCTTACCAAATCTGACTAAGAAGAGAACTTATATAAATAAGTAAATAAAAAAGCCAGCAGATTGGGAGACCTTTACTTGCTCTGCAACACACTATGGCCTCATATCTCAAATATATTTAGAGCCCCAAAAGTTAACTCCCCCCCAATAAAAACAAATCCTCAAAGAAATAACAACTCTCTTAATAAGTAGGATAAAGATTTAAAGAGAGATTCTCTGAAGAAGAAATATGCATGGCCAATAGACGCATGAAGAAATATGCAACATTTCTGGCCATAAAAGAAGTGCGAATCAAAGCAACATTGAGCTTCCACTTCACCCCAGTTACAGTGACCATTATGAAGAAAACTAAAAATAACAGATGCTGGGGTAGTGGGGATGTAGGCAAAAAGGAACATTACTACAGTATTGGTGGAAATGTAAACTTGTTCAAATACCCTGTAAAGAAGTATGGAGGTTCCTCAATAGAGCTCCCTTATGAGCCCGCAATGAGGGATCAAGAAAATGATATATACGTTCACAACAAAACTCTATGCTTCCATCAGAATGAATGGCATTGCCCCATTTGTAAGGAAATGCAATCACTTTGAAAATATAATAAGTCAAACAAGCAAGACCCAAAGAATCATAGGCCACCGATTTTCACTCCTTTGGAAACACTAGAATATGTCTACAATATTCACAATAGCTCAAAAGCAATATGCATATCACATATAAAATGATGCTTATTGAAATGAGCTCCAAGAAATGGGTACAAGATGATCATATAGTGAGCTGTTTTTGGTTATTTCTATTTAGTTTATACCCTTTGGATTATTCCTTGTACTCACTGTTTTTTTATTTCTGTACCCTTTGTCTTAAACATGTTTATCTGATTTGGGGAAGGGGAGAGAAATCACAGAAATGGTGGGACAAAGATTAGCCAAAGCAATAGTGATGTACACTAGACACTATGTTAGAAATGAACTTTACAACTTTGGGGGAGTGGGATGTGAGGGTTGGGGGAAGCAGGAAAAAATAGGGAAGGGTTAACACAAAAAAATGTACTCATTACTTATGTAACTGTAACGACCCCTCTGTATATCACTTTCATAATAAAAAAATAAGAGGACTCACTCAAATAGAGAAAATTAGAGACAAAAATGAGACAGCACAACAGATATAAGCAAAATTGAGAATGTTATAAGAGAGTACTTGGAAAACCTTATGCCAATAATCTGGAGAATCCTGGAGAAATTGATGCTTTCCTATACTGAATCTGAGGCAAGAAGTTACACATAAGAAGTAATGAAAATTAAATGTCAATAAACCACTTCCAGAAAAAGCTAGGACTCAATGAATTTACAATGAAATTAAGGCCTATAAAAAACTTACAATATGCAGGTCTAACTCTTCAATGGAATGGAAAGGGAAATGGAATTATCAAACACATTCTATGAAGATAGAATTAGACACTTCCCCAAATCACATAGGGACTCACCAAAGAAAGAAAACTCTTTGATAAGCATGAATACAGAACTTCTTAATAAAATTCTCACCAGCCAATTTCAGTAACTAACAAAAAAGCCATATGGTATGATCAAATAAGATTCATCCTAGGATACAATTTGATTCAATATTCTTGTCAATAACCATAGCACAAACTATCAGCAGAAGCAGGGGTGAGAAACACATGATCATCTATATGGATATAGAAATAGCTTTTAAAAACCTCCAATACCCCTTTAGGATTAAAAAAGTCTGAGAATGCATGGAACACTCCTCAATATAATACAGTGTATGGTTATGATAGAGATAATTAGCATTTACCTAATGGTGGAAGCATTAAGACATTAAAATCATGAATGAGACAAGGATGTCCACTCTCTACTACTCTTCAAAATGGTAGCGGACTTTCTAGCAAGAGCAATTGGAAAGAGAAAAAAAAGGGGGATACAAATAGGGAAGAAGTAAAACTATCCCTTTTTACAGATGAAATGATCCTGTATTTAAAAGTCCTTATAGCTTCCTCCTTCAAGTTAGTAAAGGTGATGCTCACCTTCAGCTATGTAGCACGGTATAAAACCCACAAGAAATCAGTAGTTTTTCTGTGTTACCAACAATGGGAAGAAGCAACCTGAAATCCAAGTAACAACCTCATATGTATTAGCCTCAAAATCAAATCTAATCTAAACAAAACAAAACAACAACTAAACTAGGAATTAATTAATTTAACTAAAAATGTGAAGGAACTCTACTGTGAAAACATCAAAATCTAAAAAGGGAAGTTAAAGGCGATTCAAGGATATGGAAAATCTTTCAATGTTCCTGGTTGGAAGAATTAAAGTGGCAAAAACTGCAATACTGCCCCAAACAATTGACCATGCAATACTCATCTAAATCTTAACAATATTTTTCAATGCAGTAAAGAAAGCAATCCAAATTCAATATGGAATTACAAAAGTACACATGAAACAGAAGACATAGAAATGAACTCATGGGCCTATAATCATCACACACACACACACACACACACACACACACACACACACACACACACACACACACACACTGGAATTCTATTCACCCATCAGAAAGGATGACTTTTCACCAGTATTAAGGAAAATGAAAGGCTTGGGAAAATTATACTAAGAGAAAAGAGAAAGGAATGCAGACTCTGAGCAACATAGATTTCATGGATTCATTCATGATAGCTAGAAGGTGCTCACAAATCTACAACTAAACAAGACAGATTCTACCTCATCCCAATTAGAATGGCCATTATCAAGAAAACTAGCAATAGAAAATGCTGGCATGGATATAACCAGTTGGGAACTCTATTACACTGTTGGTGGGAAACTAAACTTGTTCAACCACTGTGGAATGCAGTACGGAGTTTCTTGAAAATACTAAACATAGATCTCCATTTAGACCCAGTAATTACCCTCATTGGCAGTAATCCAATAAATAACAAACAAGCTCACATGAAAGCTACCAGTATAACCATGTTCAGGGTCCAGGCCCAGAGTTACCACTGCTGGTATTTTTTTCCACAAATATGAACCTTTTGTCATAGGATACCAAATCATTCTATTTGCAGTAGCTAGAATAGGACTTAAATGTAGTGCTTGATAAAATGGCTTCTTTGTTGAATGTTAGGAAAAGATGTAGTCAGTCAAAGAAAAGAGAGATTTTTGTTGTTGGTTGACGGGCTTGAAGTATGGGCTTGGACACTGTCCCTCTCTTCAAGTCAAGGTGAGTGCTCCACCTCTTGAGCCACAGTGCCACTTCTGTTTTTCTGGTGGTTAAATGGAGATAAGGGTCTCAGGAACTTTCCTGCCCAGGTTGGCTTTGAACCGCCGTCCTCAGATCTTAGCTTCCTGAGTAGATAGGATTACAGCTGTGAGCCACTGGCACCAGGCTAAAAATGGGGGACTTTTAGAATAGAAAATCCACCTCATCACCTGTTTCTAAACTTCAGATATCATTATTAGAACACTTCACCCTCTATTCATTTCATCAGACATTTGTAAATTTTCTCTTTTTCTTCATGTGGGAATACTGTGGTCAGTATTAACTCAGCTGTGGGACTGGATCAATTGTATGGTAATTGCTAGCACCTAAATCAAGAACTTTTAGATCAAAACGAAGCCCTCATTTGCAATAATTATTTACTCTTTTTATTACAAATCTGTGCTTGATTACTTCCTAATGTGATGCTGGACTTCCTAACAGAGTGATGGCATTTTCTTTCTCTTCAGCCTTCTTACACATGTGATCAAATATTTAAGAATTCACATATTTCCATTGCTAATTCATTAAGCTGACCTCTAAGAAAATGTGCATTTCTGGAATTTGGTTTACTGTCTTGTTCTTATATGCGCAGGCTTACTGTGATTTATTTCTTCTGCGAGGAATTTTATTTTCCAATCTTTGTGTGACCAATTTTAGTCTCTCTGATCAGTCTTCGTGACCCTCTCTCTGGGGTCTCATTTCAGTCAGCCTCATAAAAAATATATTGGTTATCAGCTAAATAACTCTCAGCTTCTCTTTTTTTGCCTGACTTCAAGTAGGCTGTGATAGCAGCCCTGACTGGCTGTACTAACTGGAATTTTTTGTTTCTTTGATTGTTTGATTTGTGTGTGTGTGTGTGTGTGTGTGTGTGTGTATGTGTGTGCGTGTGTGTGTTTTGTTTTAGAGGTCTAGGATTACTATTCAAGGTATTAGCTTCTCTGGGTCCCAGTGATTCCCTGGCCTAGCGTCAATTGGTTTTTCACTGAAAGATTCAAAAACAGGTGACTAAATTCCTGTTAAATTGTCTCAAAATGAGGCAATCTGCCACCTTACAAAGCCATGAACAACTCTGTAGTAATCCACTTACAGAAATGGTCTATCAAGATGGCTTTTCAAAGTTGACTTTGAAAAATGTTCATTTTCAAGTAACTACCATAAAGCAGATCACATCTCTGGGAGCAGACTTTTGGAAGGGATGTTGCCCATCCTTCCTTCTCTTATGATAGATCAAACCATAATATTCTGCACTTGTGACCAGCCTGGAGCACATTTTCCCAAGAATATTCTGTAGTGTAAAAGAGGACCAGCTATCAAAATAAAGGTGAAAATACTTTTCTACTTCAGACTGATTTATCTTGCTTATATATGTTGTTATTTCAATTACTTCTAACACATGGATAAATTATATTAGTATTAGACAACTGGCAAAGGATTAATGGCAAAGAATTACTTTCATATATCCAATATAATACACAACCCAGTTATGAAAAATTAAATCTAACTGTAGAAACAATATCAGGAACATAAAATAAGCCTCAATATGCATAATCTGGCCCACATATACCATCATCTACTCAGAAATTCAGTCTCTCTATAAATATTTATTTGGTACAAAATAATAAAAATTTAATTAATGAATATAAATTTTAAGTATCATCTGAAGTACTCCTCATGCATATAATTCTATACACTTGTATAGATGTCACCTAGACAGGAATTTAACATTCATGTAGAAATCAAATTTCCACAACTTAAACTAGATGAGAGGGTTCATTCCCTCGTGTATTGTGTGGTGTCAATTTTACCACAGTGCTGAATCGTTCCACCTAAAACTGAGTCACGTGCAATAATTTATAATTTGATGTTAAGATGAGTGTTAAGTGTAGAATAAACTTTGAATTATTACATTAATTCACAGAAATAAAACCATAATAATAAATTATTTGTTTAAATTCTAATGTTTCTCAATTTTACAATACATGAAATATATCATTAAATATTGTCTTATTGCTGTAGCTAGGCATTCTAATACTAGATTGAAGAGAAGTGGAGAGAGTGGACATCCTTGTCTTGTTCATGAGTTAAGAGGGAATGGCTTTAGTTTTTCACCATTAAGTATAATGCTGGCTGTAGGTTTGTCATATACAGCCTTTATTGTATTGAGGAATGTTCCATGGATTCCTAATTTTTCCAAAACCTTCATCATAAAGGGGTGTTGGATCTTGTCGAATGCTTTTTCTGCATCTATTGAGATAACCATGTGGTTCTTATTCTTGCTCCTGTTGATGTGATGAATAATATTAATTGATTTGTGTATATTAAAACAGCTTTGCATCCCTGAAATGAATCCTGTTTGATCATGGTGTGTGATTTTTTGGATGAATTGTTGAAGTCGATTGGCCAAAATCTTGTTGAGAAGTTTTGCATCAATGTTAATAAAAGAAATAGGTCTATAGTTCTCTTTCTTTGATGAGTCCCTGCCTGGTTTTGGGATGAGGGTTATTATGGCTTCATAGAATGTGTTCGGTAGTAAACTTTCTCTTTCAATTTCGTTGAAGAGTTGGTGTAGTATTGCTGTGAGCTCTGCTTTTAATGGTCTTGTAGAATTCTGCTGTAAACCATCTGGACCTGGACTTTTCTTATATGGGAGGTCTCTTATTGCTGTTTCTATTTCAATGCTTGATATGGGCCTGTTAAGATGGTTTAACTCATCTTGGTTTAGTTTTGGCATGTCAATATTTGCTAGGAAAAGGTCCATTTCTGTCAAGTTCTCAAACCTATTAGCACAAAATTTTGAGAAGTATTCCCTTATAATGTTCTGAATCTTGGTTGTTTCCATGGTGATGTTTCCATTCTCATCTCTGAGTTTATTAATTTGGGTGTGTTCTCTTCTTTTTCTGATAAGATTTGCTAAGGGTCTGTCAATTTTGTTAATTTTTTCGAAGAACCAACTCTTTGTTTTGTTGATTCTTTCTATAGTTTTTTTTGGATTCTAATTCATTTAATTCTGATATAATTTTAATTATTTCTTTCCGTATGGAATCAACCCAGATGCCCCTCAGTAGATGAATGGATCAAGAAAATGTGGTATATATATACAATGGAATTCTATGCCTCAATCAGAAAGAATGACATTTCCCCATTTGTTAGGAAATGGAAAGGCTTGGAAAAAATTATATTAAGTGAAGTAAGCCAGGCCCAAAGAAACATAGGTCCCATGGTTTCCCTTATTTGCAATATCTAGTATATGTATGAGTCAAGAGGAAAAGGTCAGATAAGGTGATGTTAGAAAAATGAACACTTAGATATGTATTTAAAGGTATTTTTCTTTCATGCATTTGTTTCTAACGCATTTATAAGATTATTTCTTTGTTGTTTGTATGTCCCTCCCCCACAATATAACCCCTGCTTTCACTATATTTGATGTCGGTATAATTTGTGGAGGAGATGGGGAAAAATAAGTCGTTTAAGGATACAGGTGGACCCATTGCAACAATGAGAAGTAAAGTTGTCATGTCGAAAACGAACTTAAAACTTTGGTGTCACAGGGATGGGGGGGAGGGTTTTAGGGGGCGGGAGGAGGCTGGGAAGGGATGTAAAGGGTAAACAAAGAGGAGGCTGCAATGCTTGATAAGAATTGTACTCATTATCTTGCCCATGTAATTGTAACCCCTCTGTACAGTATGTTCACAAAAAATAAAAAAGTAAAATAAAAAAATAAAACAAAAAATATATTAAAAAATGAAATAAGCAGTGACAAAAGAATCACTGAGACTGACTATAGAAATTGTACAAAGTTACAAACTAAGCTATGCAAACGGGGAAATATAAAATAGATCTCCCCTCACACAAAAAAATATATATCATTAAAATTAATTTCACTTTCTTCTTTGCTATAGCTGCTAAAATTAAAATTATGTATTAAACATTCAATATTAAGAAATCAAAAATAAATAACATTATAAAAATGATATATTATTTAACTGTGATTTGTATTATAGTGCTAACATATTGTGATGTAAACAACATTTATTTGAATTATGGGTAATATTTTTTTAAACTTACCAGCTTGTTATTTGTTACCTAATTGTGTCATTTGTTATTCTTGGTCCAAGTCATCCATTCAACTTGCTTAGTTTTCTATTTTATCTCTATTGGTTTGCTGATTGTGCATTTGTTTTCCCTTTTTAATGACTGGCATGAGGCTGAAAATCTGTGTGCTAGTTTATTACTTCTTATGTAAAAGTAAAATTTCTGGACTCCACAGCTGTTTTACTGCACTATACTACAGTATTTCCCCCCTCTCCTATCTCCTGTATTGCTGGTCTCATATATCTTATTTTTTATTTAAATTCTATTTTTAAGGTAAAGTACAGAGTGGTTATACTTACACAAGTAAGGTAAGGAATTCATTTCTTTTCTAACTTGTTACCCCTTCTCCAATTTTTTTTTCCCTCTTCCCTCTCAACACCCTCCCCCCAAGATTATTTCCAACATATTGTCTTGTGAGTATCACAGTTGCATAGGTTACTCTTTTGGCCTTTGTCTCACCATTTTGTTTTTTCTCTTTCCATTCCCAAGTTCAGATCAACATATTTACAATACCCAGGGCATCAGATTAAAATACAGTGTCTTCAGGCAATAAACCATAGGTGGGGAAAACACAAAAGGATAAAAACAAATCACGTAGTATATTAAGAACAACAAAACGTTAAATCAACAAATGTTCATTTAACTTTGAATCACCTTATAGAGTCATATGTACATAGCTATTGAGCTATTCTGCTCAACTATTAATATTATCCTTGATGTACACAATAATGTTCCCCTATTACCTAGTAATCCCACTTCTGGGCATTTACCCTAGTGACCACAAACAAGGCCACACTAAAGCTACCAGCCCAATTATGTTTTATCACAGTAGTATTTATCCTAGTTAAGATATGGAATCAACCAAGGTGCCCCTGAGTAGATGAATAGATCAAGAAAGTGAAACACACACACACACACACACAAACACACACACACACAACAGAGAGATATATGTACATGCAATACTATGCTTTCATCAGAAAGAAAGGTACCATCTCATTTTTAAGGAAATGGAAGATCTTGGAAAAATATCATATTAAGTGAAGTAAACTAGACAAAGAAACAAAGGTCCTATGGTTTCCTTTATTTGCAATAATTAGTTTACACCAAGGATAATATCATGTATTTTAATTTGACATTTTGTTCTATATTGAGCATGCAACATTATTGGTATCTTGTTTGTTATTATTTCTGCAAACAGGCAGGTATATTTAAAGAATTATGTTCATCTTATCCATTACCGAAGGAAGCACAACACAAAGAGCAACCCCTACTCGGAAGAACAACTCCTACTTACTTAGCTTCATTCCTTTTTTTTATTGTGAAAATAATGTACAGAGGGGTTACAATTAAATGGGCAAGATAATGAGTACATTTCTTATCAAGCATTGTAGCCTCCTCCTTTGTTTCCCCTTCCCATCCCTTCCCATCGTCCCCCCGCCCCCCCACCCAATCTTCCCTTCTTCCCCCCCACCAAATTATAAAGTTCATTTTCGACATAATGACTTGTACATTTCATTGTTGAAATGGGTCCACCTGTATCCCTATTTAAACGATTTGTTTTTCCCATTCCCCTCCACAAATGATACTGACATCAAATAGAGTGAAAGCAGGGGTTGTACTGTGGGGGAGGGACATACAATGCAACAAATAAATAGTCTTATAAATGTGTTAGAAACAATCGCATGAAAGAAAAAAAATTGAATACATATCTTAGGGTTCATTTCCCTAACATCATCTTATCTGACCTTTTCTGCTTGACTTAGACATATACTAGATATTGCAAATAAGGGAAACCATATAAGGCCAGTGTTGTCTCCTGTGTCCTCATGTTGTACATTACAACTCTATACCAGTTCTTCCTGTATATCTATTATCTTCTACATTGTGACCTTAATGCCCCAGCAATTCCACGTTGCTTTACTTTCTAAAAATTTCTCTCTTAATGTTTGATGTTGGTTTGTGTGTGTGTGTGTGTGTGTGTGTGTGTGTGTGTGTGTGTGTGTGTGTGTGTGTTTATAAAGATCAGAAGACAATATTTTTCTTCATTTAGAATACATCTTTCAGGTCATTGTAAGTTGTGGCTAATGGGAGAAGTCTCTTGCTATTTTAAGGATGAAACAGAAAAAGATATTTGTGCATGTACCACAGTTGATTTATTAGTCTGTAGTTGAACACTGAACTTCGATTTATATCTTGGCTGTTGTTGTGAATGATGAGTACAATGAACTGCAGATATATTTGAGTTACTCATAGAGAAATAATCACATGATTGGTGGGGCAGATGATATTTCAACTTTGGAGTTCTTTAGAAAGCTGCATATTACTTTCTACAAGGAGAATACTAACCTGCATTTTGTTGAAGAGTGCAGAAAATTTCCTTTTCTCCACACTCTCAGCATTATTACCTTTGTTAAAAGGTAATAAAGGGCAGGTTTTTTATTATCTTCAGTATTCCAGACTGGCCTTAGACTTAAATCCAACCTCCTAAATGCTTGGAATTAAAAGCCTTTACCATCACACCTGATTCCTTTAATTTTTTTGATAAAAGTTATAATAATTACGAAGTAGTATCATAGTAATTTTGAATTACATTTCTCTAATGACTTCTGCTCAAAAAGAATTAAATCAGCATAGAAGTGGTATTAAAGAACTTTGTAAACCCACTGGAAATTTTCAGGGCTTTAAGGAGAACATGTCTATTCAGAACTTTTCTCCACTTTTAATCAAGTTTCTTGTTAATCTCATCTTTAATCTTTCTATACAAAAATCAATAATTAACTCAAGGTCTTAGAAAGGAACAATATTAAGCAACTCTTAACATTTTCAATTTTAAATAACATGATATTGCTTAATCATTTTCTGTTTATGCTTGAGACTATATAACTCAGTTTAGTCAGACCTTTTACAAGGCTGTATGCATTTTATTCATTTCACATTGATTGTTCTTTCAAAAGAGTGAGTGTCTAATTTCCTTGTTTTCTTTCAGTCTCAAGTAGTTCAGATTTCAAATGAAGAATAAATGGACAGAAGCAAACAAAAAATAATATAGTTCCCCTCATCTGATGATGCCTTTACAATAATGAGGAAAGAGTTCATCCAAGGACCTATGATAGGACATCAAAAAGAGAATCCATTTTTCTAGGTCTTTCTTAACTTTGCAATGTAACTTAAATGATGTAAAACACAATATAATGCTCAGATACTTTTATGTTTTATCAGTTTTGCACATTTTCATATGGACTTCACCTGAGTCTACAACATTCCTTCATTATTTTGTCCTGATATTTTTACACTATCAAGACATAAGATAACAAGTTTGATTTACAGCATGAGAAATAATCCACCTGGCTTCCTTGGAAGAAGAGCATGGTCAATAGATAACATTACTTCTGTTTGCTCACTATATGCAATGGTTTCTGTAATACTTATCACATTCTTTTTAGTATTTAAAAAAAATTGCTGGCTAAACTCAAAACTCATTCATGGAAGTTTATGTTAAGTATTTCACAAGTTTTATTTTCCTTAATTCTTTAGATAGCATTTTCTAGCATGTTATTACCGTTTTAGTGTTGAGAAAAATTGTAATTAAAGGCAGTAAGTGCATGGCCCAAACACACACTGTGAGGAAGGAAATGAGTCAAAGTTTCCAAAAGTCTTTCAGCAATACACAAAAGGTAGGTAAAATCTCTCCATTCTCTTACACTCTCTATTCAATGTTCATATTGTCCAAGAAATAATACCATAGCAATTATTGCCCATGGTGATTGTTTTCTGTTACATTTTTTCTTCAACACAGACTGTGTTGGTGACATTGGGTTATCATGCACAGAGCTGAGCTTATAAGAGAGACAAATATATTCTGTCCCATTTTTCCAGGTTCCGTTTAAAATGTACTAAACTTTTAAATATCATCACTTACTTTCTTAAGAATCCAAAAAACGAAAAAAATACACAAATAATCACTACAAAATGCTTTAAAAGTAGGAGATGATAAAACAGGCCCCCGTGAAGTAAACTTTCTTCTACTTTTAAAATTATTCTGAAAGCCTTGTGCTGTTTGGTCACACCTGTAATCTTAACTACTCGGCATATTTACTCAGGAGCCAGAGACCTGTGTATAACAGTGGAAGCCAATCAGGGCAAAATAAATTCATGAGATTATTTTTCAAAAATTTCAATCAGAGGGGTTCCGGGAAGATGGCGGAGGAGAAGCTGGAATCTGAACAAGCTCTTGCATAGAAAACAGTTTCAGAGTTCCAGTGAACAGTCCCAAGCCAGAGAATCACACCAAGTGTGCCATCACAGGACAGAGAGTTAGCCAAGAGAGGGGAAGCCAAGCAGACACATCTGAGCGTCTGCCAGCAGCTGCTGCTGCGGCGGCAGGGTCGCAGCGGCGACCGCAGCCGCGGCCATACCTGAGCGCTCACACAGAGAGTCCGGGACAAAGGAGCCAGACGCAGCGGGCGAGCGGATTCTACTCAACACCAGCAAGAACCGACAAGGAGCGGACAACTTCATCCTGCACTTTGCAGACCAGAGACAACCCAGGATCCAAGACTCAGCGTGAGTAGCCCCACTTCCTCACTCCTTCCCAGGGAGCAGAGGAGGGAAGGCCACCCCTCCCCCCCCCCAGCACCGGTGATCTCCATCTTGGATACCGACAAAGCTCGGAGGAGCGGCTAGCTCCAGCTCAGGCCTTGGAATAAAACGAGTCATTTAGCAGGTCACAAGAACTTAACAGCGAAGTGACCTCACAGACTCAGTTCCATCCAGGGAAAAGTCACCCAGCTCAGGCGCCAGCCATTGGAGTGGCTCTCCTCACCGGGTAACCAGAGCCAGAGGCTGCCCCTCCCTCTAGCAGCCACCACAATCAATTGAAAAACAGAAACCCTGAGAATGGCTCCAGGCTGGGTGCTGTGAGTTTTTTTCACAAAATAGCCCCAGGGAAAAGCTACTGTTTGTTGAAAGGCCTCAACTCTACCCAGAACCTAGCCTCATCACTGCATCCCCCTCTTTTGTGATTCTCAAAGCAGATCACCCTCCCAGTAAACTAACCTGGGAGGGGGAATCTCAAAATCTTGGGTAAAGCAGAGCATTTTTCTGCCTGTTCCAACAAACTGACTTAAGAAACCAATCAAGCCACAGGACCTCAAGCTGACCAGAGACTCCAACCACACTCTGGTTACAGACAAAAGGGAGATACAGGACTCTTCCCACCCCTCCCCCCCCCCCAAAAAAAAAAAATCAAAGACCTTTTTTTTTTTTTCTTCTTCTTCTTTTTTTCCTTTTTTTTGTTTTGTTTTTTTTTCTTCGTTTTTTGTTACCTTATATATATAAAAAAATTTTTTTTGCTTTTCTAAAACTTTTATTAATCTTTAATTTTTGCCTCTTCTGAAAAAATAATTGTTTTCCATTAACTTTTTTTTTTTTCTTTTCTCCTCATAACTTTTATTTTAGGAATACGTGAATGTGTGTTTTCCTTTCTTTTCTTGTCTTCTTTCTCTTTTTCTTTCATTCTTAATTATCTTTTTGTTTTTTGTCTAGCTCTACTGAACTTCTGATCTTTTCTTCTCTTTCCTATCCTTTCCATCTTTTCCTCTTTGTTCTTCTTTATGTGACTTAACTCTTGTCCTGCACATCCTCAGATAAACCCATAGTAAACCAGTAGACCCTACCCCCCATTGTGTACACACTTAACCCACAAACTTATTACTCAATTCAAAACCTCTGAGACTTAAATTCATTAATAGCAGTACTACCTCTTTATACCTATATAATATTTTAAGCATTTTTTAAAAGTTTTCCACATCTCCTCTATGTCCCTCCCTTTCTCTCAACCTATTCATATTCCTCTATAAATAGATGGTCTTTTAATCTCTAAAATAACATTAATTTTTACGTTTCTATTTTTTTTTCTGGTCTCTTTTCATTCCCCTTTCCCTTTCTCCTTTCTCTCTCTCTCTCTACTTGCATCCTACCCAACCTATTTCCTGCACTGTGATTAGGACATAGTTAACTCTCCCTGTGCCTCCCCACACCAATCTATTCCTATTTTTTACCCACATCTCTCCCTAACCCTAATAATTTCTGGTTTTCCAAATTCTTCTCTGCGGTTCGAAGTCCTTTAACATATAGTTGTTTGATGTCGAATAGATGTATCTGTTGAACTAGATTGTATCTGTAGACTATTGACTGTACAAATGCAAACTTTGGTTGATGGTTGCCTTAAGATAGTGTTCTAGCACAAAACTGGTGCTATCTTCATCTCAAATGGGCAGAGTAAGCCGGAAAAACACAAGAAAAATGGCAAATTCGGGTATCTCAATTCCCAATCTTGATAATCAGGGGTTAGAACAGATAATGAATAATCCAGAGGAGAGTTCCCAAACAGCTCTACAAACACTGCTGGCAAACATGATAAATGAAAAGTTTGACAATGTGCAAAGGACTCTGTACGAGCGTGACAGGGAGAGAGAGGAGGCATCCCAGAAGTTTATACAGGAATATCATAAGCGTGAGGAAGCTACTCAAAAACTGATACAGGATTTGCGTGAACAACTTGAGAATACTCAAAGAGAAAGGGAGGAATGGCGTGAGCAAGCTGAGAACACTCAAAGAGATCTGCAGGAATCCCACGAACGGGAGGAAGCTAATCAAAGAGTAATACAGGAATTGAGAGACCAGGTAGAGAACACACAAAAATCACTAAAGGCATTCATGGAATCCATTAACAAAGAGCTGAAGGAAGTCAGGGAGACCACAAAGGGAATGCTGAATGGAACCCAACAGAAGGAATGGGAGCCCAAAGAAACCATAACCAATCAACTAAGTGATTTGAGGACAAACACTGAACACCAAATTAAGGAAGTAAAGAAATTCATACAAGACCTAAAACAGAGCTTCAACAAAGAACTTGAAGCCATCAAAGCTGACCAACTAAAAGGAAAAGAGATAAAAAACAAAGCAGAGAGTCTTGACAGCAGGTTAGACCATGCAGAAGATCGAATCTCAGGGATTGAAGACAGCCTAGATATTATAGAGAAAGAACATACAACCATCCAAGACAAGTCCAAGAAATATGATAGATCTATCCAACACCTGGAAGACACCATCAGAAGGGGTAATCTAAGGATAATGGGTGTAGAGGAGCACCTAGAAACAGAAGTTAATGGTCTAGGAAATTTGTTTAACAGGATCCTAGCAGAGAACTTCCCAAGCATGCAAAAAGATAGGCCTGTCCAGATACAAGAAGCCTTTAGAACCCCAAATAGACCAGACCAGAATAGGACATCCCACCGCCACATTATAATCCACACAGGATCAACTCAGAACAAGGAAAAGATCCTTAAAGCTGTCAGAGAGAAAAGGGTAATCACTTATAAAGGGAAACCAATTAGAATCACCTCAGATTTCTCAGCAGAGACAATCAAAGCAAGAAGAGCCTGGAACGATGTATGCCATGCCCTAAAAACAAACAACTATCAACCAAGAATACTGTACCCAGCTAAACTCTCCTTCATAACCGAAGGCCAAATAAAAACCTTCCATAGCAAAGAAAAATTGAAACAATACATCTCCACCAAACTTGCCCTACAAAAGATTCTTAAAGATGTCCTACACATAGAAAACCAACAAGACCTCAATAAAGGCCAAGAAACTGCACCCAAACTGAGAATCCAAGAACCATAGGAAGAACCCAGTTTTCGCAGCCCCCAAAAAGGTAGATAACATGGCAAGAACTCCCAAATACCTCTCAGTCCTATCTCTTAATGTTAACGGACTGAACTCTCCAATTAAGCGACATAGACTGTCTAGTTGGATTAAAAAACAAGACCCTTCTATCTGCTGCCTGCAGGAGTCACATCTTGCCCGTAAAAACAAACACATTTTCAATGTTAAAGGCTGGAACAAAATCTACCAAGCAAACGGACCGCATAAACAGGCAGGAGTTGCAATCCTAATATCAGATAAAATAGACTTCAAATTAAAATTCGTGAAAAGAGATAAAGAAGGTCACTACATACTAATTAAAGGATCTCTCCTTCAGGAGGATATTACAATTCTAAATATCTATTCACCAAACAATGGAGCACCCAAATTTATCAAAGAAACACTACTTTCCCTCAAATCCCATATAGATCCAAAGACATTAATTGTAGGAGATTTTAACACACCACTCTCCCCACTAGATAGATCAACTCGGCAAAAACTCAACAGAGAAACCGCAGATCTAAACAGCTGCATAGATCAACTAGACTTAACAGACATCTTCCGAACATTTCACCCAGCAGCATCAGAATACACGTTTTTCTCAGCAGCACATGGAACGTTTTCTAAAATAGACCACATTTTAGGCCACAAAGCAAACTTGTCTAAATTCAGAAACATTGAAGTTATACCTTGCATTCTCTCTGACCACAAGAGAATAAAATTAGAACTCAACACCAAAAGCCACCAAAGAAAGTCCGGTATTACATGGAGGCTGAACAACACACTGCTGAATCATGAGTGGGTCATGGAAGAGATTAGAAAGGAAATTCAAATGTTCATGCTATTCAACAAAAATGAACACAGAAATTACCAGCTCCTCTGGGAAACAGCAAAGGCAGTACTCAGAGGCAAGTTTATAGCTCTGAGCTCCTACATCCACAAATTGGAGAGATCTGAAACTAACAATTTAATGACACATCTAAACCTCCTTGAAAATGAGCAGCAAGATAAACCCCAATCCAGTAGACGGAAAGAAATAATCAAAATTAAATTAGAATTAAATGAATTAGAATCCAAAAATCTATAGAAAGAATCAACACAACAAAGAGTTGGTTCTTCGAAAAACTTAACAAAATTGACAGACCCTTAGCAAATCTTATCAGAAAAAGAGAACACACCCAAATTAATAAACTCAGAGATGAGAATGGAAACATCACCACGGAAACAACCAAGATTCAGAACATTATAAGGGAATACTTCTCAATACTTTATGCTAATAAGTTTGACAACTTGACAGAAATGGACCTCTTCCTAGCAAATATTGACATGCCAAAACTAAACCAAGATGAGTTAAACTATCTTAACAGGCCCATATCAAGCATTGAAATAGAAACAGCAATAAGAGACCTCCCACCTAAGAAAAGTTCAGGACCAGATGGTTTTACAGCGGAATTTTACAAGGCCTTCAAAGCAGAGCTTATACCAATACTCCTCCAACTCTTCAATGAAATTGAAAGAGAAAGCTTACTACCGAACACATTCTATGAAGCCATCATAACCCTCATCCCAAAACCAGGCAGGGACTCATCAAAGAAAGAGAACTATAGACCCATTTCTTTGATGAACATTGATGCAAAACTTCTCAACAAAATTTTGGCCAAACGCCTTCAACAATTCATCCAAAAAATCATACACCACAATCAAACAGGATTCATTTCAGGGATGCAAAGCTGGTTCAATATATGCAAATCAATTAATATTATTCATTACATCAACAGGAGCAAGAATAAGAACCACATGGTTATCTCAATAGACGCAGAAAAAACATTCGACAAGATCCAACACCCCTTTATGATGAAGGTTTTGGAAAAATTAGGAATCCATGGAACATTTCTCAATACAATAAAGGCTGTCTATGACAAACCTACAGCCAGCATTATACTCAATGGTGAAAAACTAAAGCCATTTCCTCTTAACTCAGGAACAAGACAAGGATGCCCACTCTCTCCACTTCTCTTCAATCTAGTATTAGAATGCCTAGCTACAGTAATAAGACAAGATGCAGACATAAAGGGGATCCAAAGAGGGAAAGAAGAAATAAAACTCTCCCTCTTTGCAGATGACATGATCTTGTATTTAAAGAATCCCATAGACTCCACTCCCAAATTACTCAAGCTGATTCAAAACTTTGGCAAAGTAGCAGGTTATAAAATTAACCCCCCAAAATCAATGGCTTTTCTCTATGCCAACAATGAGAAAAGTGTGGCTGAAATTAGGAAAGCAACTCCATTTGTAATAGCCCCACAAAAAATAAAATACCTAGGGATTAACTTAACTAAAGAAGTGAAGGACCTCTATGATGAAAACTTTAAAATCTTGAAAAAGGAAATCAACACAGAACTTAAAAAATGGCAAAACCTCCCATGCTCCTGGATTGGAAAGATTAACATTGTGAAAATGGCAATACTTCCCAAGGCTATCTACAAATTCATCGCAATACCTATCAAAATTCCACCCTCATTCTTCAAGGAAATAGAAGAGGCAATCCAAAAATTCATATGGAACAATAAAAGACCCCGAATAGCAAAAACGCTCCTCAACGGAAAGAACACTGCTGGAGGAATATCAATACCAAATTTCAAACTCTACTATAAAGCCATAGTAATCAAAACAGCTTGGTATTGGCATAAGAACAGACCTCAGGACCAATGGAATAGAATTGAAAACCCAGAAATGAACCTACAGACCTATAGCCATCTAATCTTTGATAAGGGAGCTAAAACAATAGAATGGAAGAAAGACAGCCTCTTCAGTAAATGGTGCTGGCAAAATTGGTTAACTACATGTAGAAAACTAAAGCTAGATCCTTATATATCACCCTGCACCAGAATCAACTCCAAATGTATCATAGACCTTGAAATCAAAGCAGACACTCTGAAAACATTACAGGATGAAATAGGAGAAACCCTAGGTCTCCTTGTCTCCGGCCGAAATTTTCTGAATAGAGAACCGGAAACACAACAAATCAAAGAAAGGTTGGACAAATGGGATTGCATAAAGTTGCAGAGCTTCTGCAGGGCAATTGACATAGCTAGCAAGATCAAAAGAAAGCCCAAGGATTGGGAGAAGATCTTTACTAGCCATACAACGGACAAGGGTCTCATATCTAAAATATACTTGGAACTCAAAAAATTAAACCACCCAACAACAAATCCCCAAAGAAACAACTGCCCAATAAATAAGTGGGCAAAAGACTTAAAGAGAAGCTTCTCTGAAGAAGAAAGAAGGATGGCCAATAGACACATAAAGAAATCTTCAACATCCCTAGCCATAAAAGAAATGCAAATCAAAACAACATTGAGGTATCACCTCACTCCAGTTAGAACAGCAAAAATCAAGAACTCTAACAACAACAGATGCTGTAGGGGATGTGGACAGAAAGGAACCTTACTTGATTGTTGGTGGGAATGTAAACTTGTTCAACCACTTTGGAAAGCAGTATGGAGGATCCTCGAAAGACTTCACATAGAACTCCCCTATGACCCAGCAATTCCACTTTTGGGCATTTACCCTAATGTTTACAAAAAAGACCACACTAAAGCTACCAGCACAACTATGTTTATTGCAGCATTATTTACCATAGCTAAGATATGGAACCAACCCAGATGCCTCTCAGTAGATGAATGGATCAAGAAAATGTGGTATATATACACAATGGAATTCTATGCCTCCATCAGAAAGAATGACATTTCCCCATTTGTTAGGAAATGGAAAGGCTTGGAAAAAATTATATTAAGTGAAGTAAGCCAGGCCCAAAGAAACATAGGTCCCATGGTTTCCCTTATTGGCAATATCTAGTATAGGTATGAGTCAAGCGGAAAATGTCAGATAATGTGATGTTAGGAAAACGAACCCTTAAATATGTATTTTAATGTTTTTGTTTCTTGCATGCATGTGTTTCTAATGCATTTATAAGATTATTTCTTTGTTGCTTTGTATGTCCCTCCCCACAGTGTAACCCCCGCTTTCACTATATTTGATGTCAGTATAACATGTGGAGGAGATGGGGACAAACAAGTAGTTTAAGGATTCAGGTGGACCTGTTGCAACAATGAGAAGTACAAAATGTCATGTCAAAAGCGGCTTTACAATGTCGGTGTGTGGGGGGGAAGGGGGGGTATGATTGGGTGGGGGGAGGGGGGAGGCTGGAAAGGGAGGTGTAGGGTATACAAAGGAGGAGGCTGCAATGCTTGGTAAGAAATGTATGCATTATCCTGCCCATGTAATTGTAACCCCTCTGTATAGTATGTTCTCAAATAAAATAAAATAAAATTTACAAAAAGAAAAGAAAAAAAAAAAAGAATGTTTTGTAGGGCTGGTTTGGTGGAGACATATTGTTTCAATTTTTCTTTGCTATGGAATGCTTTTATTTGACCTTCTGTTATGAAGTACAGTTTAGCTAGGTACAGTATCCTTGGTTGATTGTTGTTTTTTTTTTAAGGCATTGCATACATTATTCAAGGCTTTTCTTGCTTTGATTGTCTCTACTGAGAAATCTTAGATGATTCTAATTGGTTTCCCTTTATAGGTGATTGATCTTTTCTCCTTGACTTAAGGATATTTTTCTTGATCTGAATTGATCCTGTGTGGATTTTAATGTGACGGTGGGATATCCTGTACTGGTCTGGTCTATTTTGAGTTCTAAAAGCTTCTTGTATCTGAATAGGCCTATCTTTTTGCATGTTTGGGAAGTTCTCTGCTAGACCCTGTTAAACAAATTACCTAGACCATTAAATTCTGTCTCTAGGTGCTCCTCTACAACCATTATCCTCAGATTAGGCCTTCTGATGGTGTATTCCAAGTGTTGAATAGATCTATCATATTTCTTCGATTTGTCCTGGATGGTTGTATATTCTTTTTCTATAGTATCTAGGCTGTCTTCAATCCCAGAGATTCGATCTTCTGCATGGTCTAACCTGCTGTCAAGACTTTCTACTTTGTTTTTTATTTCTTTTCCTTCTAGTTGGTTGGCTTTGATTGCTTCAAATTATTTGTTGGAGCTTTGTTTAGATCTTGTATGAACTTCTTTACTTCCTTAATTTGGTGTTCAGTGTTTATTCTCAAATCACTTATTTGATTGGTTATGGTTTCCTTGGAATCCCATTCCCTTTGTTGGGTTCCAGTCAGCATTCTCTTTGTGGACCCCCCTGAGTTCTTTCAGCTCTATGTTTATAATTCCATGAATGCCTTTAGTGATCTTTGTGTATTCTCATCATGCTCAATCAATTCCGGTATTACAATTTGATTAGCTTCCTCACGTTCATGCAATTGCTGTAGTTCTCTTTGAGTTTTCTCAGCCTGCTCACACCATTCCTGACTTTCTCTTTGTCTATTCTTGGCAAACTCCTGCAATTCCTGTCTATCTCTTTGATTGATCTCAGCAGGCTCACTCCTTTCCTTCATTTCTCTGAGTGTTCTCAAGCCGCTCCTGCAATTCCTGTATCAATCTTTGAGTGACTTCCTCACGTTCCTGTATTAACCTATGGTTTGCCTCCTCTCTCTCCTTCTCTTGCTTGCACTGAATCCTTTTCGGGTTTTCAATCTTTTCATTTACCAAGTTTACCAGTATTGTTTTTAGAGGTTTTGGGGAACTCTCCTCTGGATTACTCATTATCTGTTCTGTCCCCTCATTATCATGATTAGGAGTTGATATACACGGACTTGCCATTTTTCTTGTGTTTTTTCGGCTTGTTCTGCCCATTTGGGATGAAAGTAACACCACTTTAGTGCTAGAACACTATCTTAAAGCAAGCATCAACCAAAGTCTGTAGTTGCACAGTGAAAAGTCTGCAGATACAATCTAGTTCAACAGATATATCTAGTCAATAACAAACAACTATTAATGTGCTATGAACCGCAAAGAAGAATTTGGCAAACCAGAAATTATTAGGTGTAGGAACAGATGTGGGTAAAATTGTCATAGACGGATGTGGATAATTAGAGGGAGAGTTAACTAAGTCCTAATCTCCAAGCAGGAAATAGGTTGTATAGAATGTTAGTAGAGAGAGAGAAAAAAAGAAGAAAGAGAAAGAAAAAAGAGACAAGAATAAATAGAAAAACAAAAATTAAATAGTGTCACAATAAAAAGTATGCTAATTTAACAATGTAATATACAGAGAAGAACTGGGATAGCATAAGAGAAGGAGAGGGATAGAAAGGAGACATGAAAAACTAAAAACTGAAAATGCTTAGAATTTTATATACGTAAAAAGAGATAATACCGCTATTAAGAAATTTAAGTCTAAGATGTTTTGAATTGAGTAATAAATTTCTGGAAAAAGTGTGTACAAAATGGGGGATAAGGTCTAATAATCGACTACGGGTATATCTGAGCATGAGCAGAACAGCAATTAAGTTACATAAAGAAGGAAAGAGAAGAAAAATTGAAAAGAATGAGAAAGAAAGAAAAAAAGGATCAAAAGATCAGTAGAGCTAAACAAAAAAGAAAAAGAAAAAAAGGAAAAAAATCATCCACAAATATATCCCTAATATAAAAGGTGTAGGAGGAAGAAAAAAATTTAATAGAAAACAATTGTTCTAAAGTTAAAAATTAAAAAAAGTTTAAAATTTTTTTATAAAAGGTACAAAAAAAGAGTTCTTTTATTTTTTTGGAGGGGATGGGAAGATCCTGTATCTCTCTTGTGTCCTTAACTAGTCTCTATTCTCTGGTCTCCTTGTGGTGTTTGATTGTCTTGTGGCTTGGTTGGTTTCTTAACTCAGTTTGTTTGAGCAGGCAGAAAAATGCTCTGCTTTACCCAGGATTTTGTGATTCTCCTCCCAGGCTAGTTCAATGGGAAGGAGATATGCTTTGAGTTTCACAAAAGAGAGAGATGGCTGTTTCTTCTAGTTTGGAGATGCTGTGTTAAGGCTAGGTTCTGGGTAGAATTGAGGCCTTTCAGCAAACATTAGCTTTTCCCTGAGGGGCTAGCTTCTGAGACACTCACAGAGCCCAGCCTGGAGCCATTCTCAGGGTTTAGGTTTACTGAATTTCAAATGATTGTCATGGCTGCTGTAGGGAGGGGCAGCCTCTGGCTCTGTTTACCTAGTGAAGAAAGCCATTCCTGCTCTGCCTGGGCTGGGTGACATTTCCCTGGGTGGAGCTGAGCCTGGCAGGTCAGAATAGGTTCCTTTGATCTGCTAAATGCCTCTAGTTTTCTTCCAAGGCCTGAGTTGGAGCTAGCTACTCAGCCAGGCCTTTGTCAGTATCGAAGATGGAGATCTCCAGTAGTGCAGGGGGAGGATTGGCCTTCCCTCCTCTGCTCCCAGAGAAGGAGTGAGGATGTCAGTCTTCTGCTCACACTGGAGTCTTGGTTCCTGGGTCCTTTCTGGTCTGCGGTCTGCAAGGTGAAATGTCTGCTCCTTGTCAGTTCTTACTGGTGTTGAGTAGAATCTGCTTGGAGCTGCGTCTGGTGCCTTTTTCACAGACTGTGTTGCAGGTATGGCAGTTACGGCCAGTGCCACCACCATCGCCGCAGCCGCGGCTGCTGGCAAGTGCTCAGATCTGTCTCCTTGTCTGGATTTTCCCTTTCTGGCCTAACTCTCTTTACTGTGATGTTACACTTGGTGTGATTCTCTGGCTTAGGACTTTTCACTGGAGCACTAAAACTGCTTTCTATGCGAGAGCTTGTTTAGCCTCCAGCTTCTCCTCCGCCATCTTACCGGAACTTCCACTTATTCATAATTTATTTTATAATAATACAAATTCTCACAACTTACATTAACTTATTTACTCAGTCTTCTGTGATATTATCACATTTTCCTTTATTTGTCTCTTTAACAGAAAAACCAAAAGAACACTCTCAAATGTTGATTTCAAACTTTCCCTGGGGACTATGGTGCAAGGAAACAAGAAGTTAGTCTCTATCTTAAAAGAGCTTAATATAAATACCCAAATCAGTATTAACTACTTACTTTTTGGGGATAAAAATAATGTGTCATTATAGTTTAGGTGAAAAAGTTTATCCTAATGCTCTGTACTTTATTCTTACTCCCTGACTTTTTCCTAATACTCCCTGATTTTATCCTAATACTCTGACAGTCGGGGAATAACAAAAAGAAATTTTCACTAAAATGAGAAAATGACTTAAAAGATGAGAGAGTTCAAGGATCAGAAAGACAGGACAGGTGTAGCAAAAGATCTGCTGAACAGATATTTTATTTTCAGTTGAACATATGAGTTACCATTTAACCAAGCAATTTCTGAAGACAATTCATCTTAATCACTGTTACTCAGCATTCTCACTCACCCCTCCTGACCTTTTCTTAGTTGTTCTTCCTTTTCATAGTTGTTTGAAATATACATGGAATTTTTTATTTTATTCTCCTTTCTACTCTTCATTTGTCTTCTGCTTTCTCCTTGGCCACAATCAAGTACTGTTTCTTGGTGCTTATTCTTTTGGGCTATCACTACTTTTCTAAGTAATTTTGAGTCTTTGTGTATTCCTTTTAATCTGCCACTTGCCTATTACTCGGTGTTTACTTACAGTTGTCATTGTGTATATACACCACATTTTCTTGACTCATTTGTACATTGAAAACCACCTGGGCTGATTACATTCCATACTGGATATCCTTACTATATTTTTGCTATGCCTTAGGTTGAATAGCTTTTTTGGTTAAACTCACAGAATCCAGCCAGATGTCATATATCTACAATCAGCGTATGTTACTTTCAATGATTTGTTTGTTCTTCAGTTTTCTCCTCTGCAAAATGGGGTAATTGGACATACCCATCTTTCCAATGCTGGTAAAATTAGAAATTAAACGTCAATTAATAAGAAAATAATTGAAAAAGTACCCCACACATGATAGTCAATGTTATGTGAATCCATACCATAATTTGCTTGTGTTTAAAATGAAGGTAAGAAGAAGATGACAATTCTGACCTCTTAAGATTAAGTGAAATATTGAAGTACCTAACACATAATAAATGTTCCCTTAGTACTTTCATAAAATGTACTTTTACAGTTTGAAATAACATGCATATACACACATACTTGATTAAGGATTACTATGGCAAACTCTCAGAAGGCAGTATTAGAAATCTTTGAAGTTGCTAGTAAAAGCATTGGTTCAAGTTTTTCAGGGCAATGTATTATTTATGCCTAAGGTCAAAAAGTTGTCAACTTGCAACAACTGACAGAAATTTACATGACATACTTGATGAAGCTTCTGAAGAGGCTAATTTATGTCATTTTAGAATTAAGCAAACGTCAATATCAATGTCAATAAAGCTTTGCAGCATTCATTTCTTTCACCCACCCGAATAATTTTAAAGTCTGTAAGCTTGTCAAGAAGCTATTGCTTTCCATTTCACTTCAGAACTGTCCATGATAATAAATGAGAAGTCCTACATTAAAGGGCAGTTATAATAACAGTAATAAAACATTCATACACTTGAAGATAATCTAGCTTTAAAAATGAGTTTTGCCTGTAAACTTATTCTTTCTCATTAACATATTTTGAACAAAGCCATGCAAATATTTGAGTGTGGGAAGTTGTAATTTTCATAAATAATGATTTTTTTTGTTTTATATTTCACAGCAAAAAAATATTGAGTAGAAGATACAGAGATTTCTCCCTACATATCCATGGCCTCCCACACTATCAGTATCCTCTGAGTGGTACATTGTTCCAAATGACACCTCATTATCAACTGGTGTCCTCCACAGTTTCCATCAGGATTCACTCTTGGTATAAATTTATTCACATTCATGGAATGAATATGACCATGGATCTACAAATGTAGCATCAATCTATTTCTCTTTATCCTTCCTCTCATTTCTCCAATGTGTCCCTTGGCCCTTAGGAACTACTGACCTTTCTACTCTCTCCATGGCTTTGCCTTTTTATGCCATGTAGTTAGAAACTAGTACATACATACATACTATTCCGATTGTTTTCTTTTAACTAGTGATTGCTTAACTTTCCTCCATGTCTATGGCTGGATGCTCATTTACATTTTAGCACAAATTACTACATTGGATGGGCCACAGCTTATCGATTCAGTTAGGTATTGAAGGACATTTTGGTTCTTTCCAAGTTTAGACAACTATGGATAAACTTGTTGTGAATGCTCACACTGTAATTTTGTTTTAAACTTGAGTTTTTAGCATTTTTGTGTAAACAGTAAGGAACATGATTTCTAACAAAACTAAATATTTTCACCATATAACCTTGCCATCATGTTCCTTACCCCCAGCATAACTGTATAATTGCATTCTCACTGGCAATGAGTGAGTTTCTGTTCACGGCCTTCAGCATTTGGTGGAGTAAATGCTTTGGATTTGGGCCATTCCAATAGGCTTATAGTACTACTTTATGGTTTAATGTGTTCCCTTGGAGCAGTATACAGGCATATTTGCCATCCTTGCATATTTTTATAATATACAGGTTGGAATTTTTCACGTTTTTTCTTGGGTTGTTTATTAATAGTGTGTTTATCAGGATATTCAGACTTTTCTTGTCCCTTAGATAGATTTTATATAATTGCTGTTAATTATTGAATTTCTTACCTTATAAATGTCCTGTGTTTGGAGAGAGTTTCATGGAAATCAGTTGCACCAATAGCTCAATCTGCAGTAATAACTTTAAATTTTGATACAGTTTACACCAGTAAACTTTTTTTTGTTTTTGTGTTTGCCCAACCTGGACCTTAAACTCATGGCCTGCGCATTGTCCTTGAGCCGTTTTGTGCTCAAGGTTAGCACTCTACCACTTGAGCCACAGCGCCACTTTCAGCTTTTTCTGTTTATGTGGTACTGAGGATTCGAACCCAGGGCTTCATGCATGCTAGGCAAGCACTCTACCACTGAGCCACATTTCCAGCCCATACACCAGTAAACTTTAAAATGTCCTGGTACACATCAGTTGAAAAGTGTAAGTTGATTGTTCTTAAATCAAACTAGTTCTATTAAAAATAGCATTTAAACAAAAGATCTGAGAATCATGGTTTCATGGCTTCACTGTTTGAAGCCATTCTGGTTAAGAATGTCTGTCAGAGTGTCATCTCCAATAAACAAAAACAGGCTGGATGTGGAGCTATGGCTCAAGTGGTAGAGGACTAGCCTTGAGAAAAACTCCGGGTCAGTGCCCAGGCCTTGAGTTAAGCCCCAGGACTAGCACACACAAAAAGAGGTTTTTAATAGGATGGGATTTGTGCATTTAAAACTATGACATTAAGTAATTCAAAGAAAAGGAAAATGAATGAAAGTATATGCTATGTAATAGACTTAATAAGAATTGCTTAAAATCTCCATACAATAAGAAATAATACATAGATTCATTTCAATCTCTTAAATTGCCAGTGTCACTATTCATAGAAAGAGTAAAAAAAAATAGAATACACAAATGGAACCACATAAGACCTTCTATAGCCGAAGAAATCATGATGAAGATGAGCTGGATTATCACCCTAGCTACTTCAGAGGCTGATATCTGAGGAACACGGTTCAAAGCCATCCTAGATAGGTAGTCCTCTTATACAATTCCCCTTAGAGAATGAGGTCCATTAATACACTTAGTACACTCCTTCCCCTCTCCATGTTTTAGCATGCTTCCTTCCTAGGCAGGATGAGGCCCATTTAGTAAAGGCAGTAAATAATCCCCCTCCAACCTCCTTTACTTTTAGATGTCACTTCTCTGGGGCAACTACACCATATAAGGCAGCAAGAGCCCCTTTGAGTGACTTCAAGTCTGGTCAGTTGCAAGACCCCTTATCTATGATTTGGACAGCAGCCATAAATCCTAGTTCACCATAATGAAACCCCTGGCCCACATATCCACACCTCCTATCCCCTTCTAGTCCCTGCTAAACCTCCCAGGTTATATAGGTTACATAAGACAATAGCTGGTGCTTCTTTTCACTTCTCCCTTGTGAGAAGGGGTCTTGTTGGCCCATTTCCTGGTAATAAACTTTTCTTTGTTCTGTGTAGCTGCATGTCTGCATGGTTTTCTGGCAAAATGTAATTTAATCTAACAATTCATTTATAGAATCATTTTGAAAAATGTATTTTTGCCTAGCACTCTGGAATGTCACAAGTATTATATTGGGATGACATGGTTAAAATCGAGTTTATGACCTTATTTGATTTCCCTTATTTGCAATAACTAGTATATGTCTAAGACAAGCAAAAATGGTCAGATAAGTTCATGTTAGGTGAGATGAACCTCAAGATAAGGATTCAAATGTTTTTCTTTCTTGTGATTTTTTCTAACATATTTATAAGATGATCTCTTTTTTGCTTAGTATTCCCCCTCCCCAAGGTATAACCCCTGTTTTCACTGTATTTGATGTTCGTATACTTTGTGGCCTGGAAGGGAAAAATAAAATTGTTTAAATACGGTTACAGGTGGACCCAGTGCAACAATGAGATCTACAAGACGTTATGTCAAAAAACGAACTTTACAAGTTAGGCGGGGTTTGGGAGAAGGGCAGGGTGCGGGAGGAGAGTGTAGAGTGTGACAGGGGTGGAGATCAGAAGGGATGGGAAGGGGAAACAAAGGAGGAGGCAACAATGCTTGATAAGAAATGTACTCATTACCTTGCCATGTAATTGTAACCCTTCTGTACGTAATTATCACAATTTAAAAAAAATCGAGTTTATGCTGGGCACAAGTGGCTCATGCCTATAATCCTAATGACCCAGGAGGCTAAGATCTGAGGGTTGTAGCTCAATGCCAGCTCAGACAGAAAAGTCCATGCTTATCTCTAATAAAATACTCAGAAAAAACCAGAAGTGGCACTCTGGTGCAAGTGGTAGAGTTCTAGCTTTTATCACAAAATGACTCAGGGACAGTGCCCATGCCTTCACTTCATGCCCCAGGATTGGAATAAAAAAATCTGGTTTATTATCTTATCACAGATCCAAGGAAGTCTCCCTACTTTTGGAAAATTCTGACAATGCAAAGCACTTTATTTTAAATTTCAAAATCAACCCGAAGTTTTCCAGAGCTAGCTATCTTTAGGATTACACAAAACAATTAATTCTTGCTGGGTCATTATGGTAGGTCGAACAATGGTCTCCCAAGAAATAGTTACATTCTAATCCCTAGTACCTGTGGCTGTTGATGGTAAAGAAAGACAGAGAAGGATCTTGAGACTGGATAATTCAAATAGCTCTGTCAGGGATATAATCGGGACTTTCCTTAAACTAACCACAGAGAAATATAGTTTCATTATTTCCTTCATTTGTTGTAACTACAATGTGCCTATAACTTTCTGGAAGGTAAGCAGTGTGTGAGAAAGGGGTTGCAAATGAATTAGTTGAAGTGTAATAGACTTTATGATTGAGAGCACAAATAGAATAATTCTTTTTAAAAAACTTTGTAAAGATTTTTAAAAACTCAAAGTCCAACCAAATAAATACCAGGAAATGGGTTCTTGTAAGAGGGGCGATTGGAGCCAAGTGGAGGGGTAGAAGAATGAAGAGGCAAGGGCTAGAATAGAGGCAAGTATTAATTGTATATACCACAGAATTGAGAACTCTAAGGCAAGGAGTGGGTGAAAGGTGTTGATGATGTTGAAGTGATGACACAGATTAAGATGCATTGTACAAATAAATTGCTGTGTTAAATGACAAACAATTTCATAAATAACCTAAAATTAAGATAAATGAGGGAATGGGTGTGTTGTGAGGGATAAGATATTATCTTGAAGTATTTTTACAAAAGAGTTTTCATTCACCAAAGCAGAGGTAGATTTCATTTGAGAGGGGGTGATGTAATGAAAGCAGGTGATGTGATGAAAGCAGAGTTAGGGTGATATGCTTTGGTGATGGAAGAAGATACCACAGAGAAAACAATACACTAATAGTCACTAGAAGCTGGAAAATAAATAATCTAACAATTTTCATTCAGCCTCCATACAGAATCTATTTCAAGTTTTCTAGTTATTTTGGCGATGGAATCTCATAGATGTTTCTGCTCAAACTGGCTTCAAACTGCCATCCTCTAAATCCTGCATAGGTAGGATTACAGATATGTGCTACTGACACATGGTTTACCAGTGTTTTTGTTTTGTTTTGTTTTGTTTTCACATCAACTTGCTACCTGGCCTTTTATTTAGGGACTCCTTCACCTTTGATCATTTTCCATCATTTTTGTTTTATGTCACTGGTACAAGACCATATGTCTCAATTTTAGAGCTCTTCAACTAAAAGTTACTACTTTTCTAAGAAATTCCATAAGCTTTATTATACTGCTTTCTGTTGAAGGGCTTTATATAATCCTTGCCCAATACTATTTTTGATATCCATGTAATAGCTTATTAAAGGCAAAAGAAAAATCCTGGACAGTACTCAAAAAAACAGGGCATTTTACTTTGAAATAAATTATCTATTATTTGGTCTCAGGGTATATTGCATGGGCTATAAGAAATCTCTAGGTAGGAAGTTAAAAAGAGAACTTAAGAGTGTTTTTGAGCAGCAATATTGTTTTGTTTACTTATTCTTTCAGTATGGTCAGTTTCCTACTCTACAGCTTACCTAAGTATTGTCAATTTCCAGTGTCCATTTTTTACTATTCTGTAGTTTCCCAAGTTCCCCAGTAATTGACTATATTGGCTATTTCATTTTAGCACTCTTAAATTCAGTTTATTTCTTTATTTTGGGATTTGCCTTTTAGACTTTGCATTATATTCACAAACTGCATTGTTGAAAGGGCAATTCCTTTGTACAACTAAAAGATTAAAATAAAATAAAATCACAAAGTTCTGTGAGTTTCTAAGTTGTTGAACACTTGATTGGCAGAAAAGTGAGTTATGTCTTTTATAATCCTTAATGTAGGAGTAAACTTTTTCTGAGGATTGTGAACCATTCTAGCAAATGATCTAACAAAGAAGGGATAATGATTGACATCTGATGGGGGGGCAATCTTGTAAGGTTCTGCCCTTAAGTGGATGAACCTGATGATTTACCAATGCGTACCTGAGAACTGAATTATCTATTTTTGAGAAAAATTCCCATAGATGTCCAAAAGAGTTAAGTTTGAGAATAAAGTTTATTTTCCCCTGTAGTTGGGCACAAAAATGTAATGGGGAACAGTATTTAAGAAGTTTAGGAAGGGGCTGGGAAGGTGGCTCAGTGGTAGAGCGTTTGCTATGCATGCATGAGGCCCTGGGTTTGATTCCTCAGCACCACATAAGCAAAAAGAAAAAAGCCGGAAGTGGCCCTGTGGCTCAAGTGGTAGAGCACTAGCCTTGAGCTGAAGAGCTGAGGGAAAAAAGAACCTGAGGAGGTACAAATGTGAAGCACAATGACCAGTAAATAGTTAACTCCAAACTGAACTTTAGTGTTGATTCCTAACAAAATTCACTTTCTTTTTAGTTGGCTTTTTTTTTCTAAAATTTAGTAGCAGTTTCTGTATATAGTGAAGTTTGTTGACCATATATAAGGTAAAATTCCCCATGTTCCTTCTCTTCTTCAAGGACCTGACCTGGAAACTGTCAAGAAGAGGAGACCATCTGTCCCAACTTAAGGGCTCCCCTTCCATGGAAGTTTCCCCAAATCTGTACACTGTTATTTGATTGGGGATAGTGTAACAACGTTACTCTTTGGAGGCCATGTGAATCATGATATCTCCCATCCAGGTTTTTCAGCTAAATTTATTTTTGCAGCAAGAAATTAGCTTGACAAATGCTTGATTATTAAGGGTGACATTGTTTCTCAGATCCAAGTTGGAGAGTGGATATCATTGTTAAAGACATAGACAATCTGATTCTCAGTATAGACCTTTAGGGGATCTCTTGAAGTTTGGTTCACCATTCTTTTTGATGACATCTGAAAACAGCTACCAAATTTGATGACAGGTCAGATTTACAGCTAATAACACTGAACATTTTGCAACTCCACAGGTTACAAGTGACAATTTCTGAAAGGGTATTTATGATCTGGGTGGCACGGATTATGATGACGAGTCACTCTATTATGTCAAAATTATCATGGATGACAAATAACTAAGAAGTGTAAGTATTTGTTGAGGCTAGAGTCATTTGTTGTTGACATTGTTGAAGTTATAATTCTCAGGGATCACATTCATGACAAACATTGAAATATCAGAAAAAGGACACAAATGATGATCTTTTTTACTTCCTTCTTTAAGCCCAGCCTCCTCCTAGTGAAGACATCAGAGAACTCCACAAATAATTCCAAGCTCACCCCTTTGATGTTGGTGGAAGATGAGGAGGGGTTTTACATTGATGACAAGCTTCTCTGTGTCAGATATGATTGTGCCACTCATGGGCTCACAGTGGAACATATACACTATTCAGTTGTTCAAAAAGATCACATTAATGACTATGGTACGCACTTTGTCAGAGCTAAGGTATCTCTGTTTACCAGGTACCCAATAATAGCCATATACATTTGCTTTGACATTTACTGTTATGTCTTGAAGACTTAATGGAAATTTATGCAGAGGAGTAGAGAACCTACCAATTCTGTAATTCCATTAGGAATTAATTTCTTTGCACAAAATGGGTCCTTTTTTCTACAGAAATCCTGTTAGCCTGTATCTTTTCATTTGATGAAATAAATCAAATGTCATCACTCTCCAGAATTGTGACACTGAGGAAATGACTAAATCTCCCTTATTTCTAAAGTGACTCAGATCTGTTCCAAGTTCATATAAATTTCTTCTTACCAACAACTTTTTGAATACGATACTTCTGCTTTGTTGACCAAGTTAAGCACCTTTGGATACAAAGAACTTAATGGAGAGTACATACAAGGGTCAGCACCACTTTTGAGAGGACAAAGGAATCTGGCAATGAAGGAGCAATCATCACAGCTCAACATTGAAGGAATCATTACCCCATAAATTTCTTTTGGTACATCATACAACATGAGGGAGGGAATTGTAGTTTTAGACTACTTTATCATAAAAATGATAATCTCCCCTTTATTAAAGGAAGGGAAGAATCAGGCTTGAATTTTTACTGGGAAAACTCATTTAGCTAGTTATATATTTTAAAAGATGCTCTGTTTTGTATATGAAATTTTAACTTATTCGAATCCCCTGAATTACAAATAAGTGTTCAAAGTAAAGACCTAGTCATGCAGTCTCCTCTACGAACCTCTCTAAAATCACAGGCTCTTACTTTTTTTATATCTCTAAAAATTTCTTTGGTGTCAGTAAGCTGTTCTGCTGAAATTCAGGTGACACCTGTTTTTACTGTATTCAGGCCACTGTTTCTGCAGATGTCTTCATTGGGTTGTCAACATGCATTTCAACCATCCAACCTGTGTAAAATAAACTCAACTGAAATATACATGTTAATAATTGAGACAAGTTTATTAATGAAAAACATAAGTTTAAATGATTTTGTAGTAAGAAGTTCTGCTCATCCCGTCTTAACTTTAACCTAGTTAAATTCAGATGATTTATTATCTAATATCTGTAGGGGCAATGGCTAGAGTTAAATGAAAATATAGTCAGTTGATTGAATTAAGGTTGATTAAATGCCAATTATTTACCAGTCACTATGTTTAACATTGAAAAAGTAAGGTAAATTAAATATATTAATAGCTTTAATTTATGTTAGCTTTTAATTCATGACATTAGTTTTACAATATACCTCTAAATTTTATAAATCAAGTAAGGTTTCGAGAGTTAGGTAATATATCCAATGGCATAAAATAGTCAGGCCTCAAGTTTAAATATGCCGAAGATTAATCTTTATGTTCTTCATGCTACCTAATTTTACCTCTCAGAATCTCGAAATCTAAACCCTTACAACTTCAGCAAATATATTCACGTATTATTTGCAGTATTCTAAGTTGGTATTTTTTTATAACATTACACATAGCCATGTCACAAAACTGAATGAAAGGTAAATAGTTTGGAGTATTCACACTTCTTTTAATCCTAGATATTAAAAATTGCAAAAGAAGTTGGTTTTAAAGAATTTTAGATGGTTTGGAAGGTTCTCAAGGCAGGTAAATGGAGATACATTAAAAAAAAGATGAGAAGAGAAAAATTAAGAAATGATAGACTCTTGATTAGAGGAGGGTATATATGGCTAGCAGCGGGAGAAGAAAAGAAAGGTTGACTAGACCTTTAAATGAAGTTGACTCACAAGAGATCTTAAATAGGAGGACTATGTGAAGAACTGTGCTTTAAGATCCACCTGAAAATAATTTACAGGTTGAATCAAGAGGTAGAGGAATAGAAGAGTGAGGAAACTATGTCTGAGGACATGTAAATAACTTCATGGTCGTGAAGGCATGGACTGAGTGGCAGTTATGGAGCCAAAAACACTTCCAACTACTCACTAACTGTCCTGAGATTATAGATCTGCAGAGCTGCCAGGCACTGGCTTACACTCTAGAAAAAAGATGACAACACAGAGTTGGGGAGATGAGCATAAGACATGCCCCAATGTAGGAACACCAAAGGAAATAATCTAATGCATTAGGGCAAGTGAGATACCAATAGTAGTACCTCAAGGAACTACCAGGAAGGACAGAGGAAAACCATCAGAATCAGATAAGACCCTATAAGCTAACATAGGTATACTTCGGAAAAACAGGGAATATTCTGTTTTTCTGAAGATCTTGATGAAACTGAGACTATAGAAAAAATATTTCACACCTTTGAAATACTACTTCTACAAGATGAGGTGAGGTAGATCAGGGAAAGTGAAGCATGGGAAACAGCAACATGGAATTGAGAGACACTGTATTAGTAATTCTATTAAAAGCACAGAAGCATTATCTTTAAGGTCTATATTCCATCAAAAGCTTCATTATTAGTTAAAAGAAAAAGAATAAAGTAAAAGAATAGATCTCTTCCTCTGACTTAGCCTGCTTGTCCAAAATAAAGTGTGATCTGAAAACTGAACACGATATCTTAAAGAGACTCATCCTGGAAAAACAAACAGTTGGGAAAAATAACTTTTCTTGATAAAATGTGTTTAAAATTTTTGTTTATCTCACGAATGGACAACTGTCTTTAGTATGTTGCAAAATCCATCCTTTCTTTTAAGGACTTACCAGACATCAATGACCAAAATTTAACAAATAGGTCAGTCTAGAAGTCTCTGAGCCTAATTGATGAAAGTGTACCTGATGTGTTTATCTTTGTTCTCACACTTTGTACATTTAATCACTCTTAATAAATATGAGTTAATCCCTCAACCTCCCTTTGAGCACAGGCATCTTGAATGCTTTAACAGCATGAGGAATTTATGGTTAGATATGCCCATACCCATTTCTGGGTTGTGCACTACCTTTTTGTCTTTCCTTCACTCTGCTTTACTAATAAACTTTCTTGACCTTTACTTTGTATCCTCAAATTCTTTTCTGAGTCAACTTCAGAAACTCAGTATGCAAGGGCCAGGCAGATGACTTCTCCCTTTTGGAGACCTCCTCGCTGGGGCATCAGCGATCAGCAATCCTGTACCAGTGGTATTATCTTCAGTGTAGTCTTGCTGTCGGTTGCCTGCTGGAACGTTACTGTGTAAGTTGAAAATGGCTGTCTAAGCAGGTTTTGGTGGCTCAGATTTGTATTCCCAGCTACTCAGGAGGCTAAGATCTAAGGATTGCAGTTTGTAACCAGCCTGAAGAAGCAAACTCTGTGAGATTCTTATCTCCAATTAACCACCAAAACCCCCAGAATCCCCAGTGCTCAAGTGTTAGAATGCTAACCTTGAGTAAATAAATTCAGGGACAGAGTCCAAGCCCTGAGTTCAAGCCCTAAAACGGGCACAGAAAAGGCTTCTTGTTTTGACATGTAATTTCTAAATTCTAATTTACAGTCCTGTATATTTTCTATTTTCCCAATTTGACTGTGCGTTTATGAAACATAGCTATACATGTGGTAGATTCCTTCATGTGACTGATTACCCTTGGCACAAACTGTACAGTTGCATGAGTTTCTTAAATAAAAATAGAATAATGATCTTTCCATCTGGCAAAGTCGCATAATTAAAGTCATCAGCAGTGCATAGAATTAGCACTTCATGTTTTTTTTCACAGGTTTGGACAGCATGCATCATCTGTTTGACAGATGGAATTGCTTTTTTAAAAAATATTGTTCAATTTTGTTCTAATTTCTATAGCTACACAATCCCTTTCGAGGGCCCCATGGAAGATAAAGAGTCATGGGCCCAGGATAATTGTCCTTAGGAATAATCTGTTAGCTTACTTCATTATTTATCACCAGAAACTCTTAACTATGTGCCATTAAAGGCCAATCTGTCCAATATGACATAGGAGAGAACTTTACAGAGCACAGAAGGATATTTTGTATTCTCTAGCTGGAAATAGAAAAAAATGACATCTTTGCTTGGTGGAAACATTTTCTTAGAACCTCTATGTACTTAGTTCTAGGTGTTTTTATAAGAGTTACAGATGGTTTGTGCTTGCATCTGCAAATTCTAGCTTTAGTTATCCCTTCAATAGTAATTACTAGAGTTGTTGACATGTCACAGACTCTGTCCTCTCATGTTAAACCTGAATAAACTTGAGAGCTAAAGTCACATGCTTAGTAACAGAACAACCTATATAAAGTAGATACATGTAGCTTAGTAGTAGGCAGAATGATTTATTTTGGTTTCAGATATGTAAGAATGTCCATAAGGAAGATAAAGCAGAAAAATAATCTCTTATTCAATTATAGGTAGAAGTATAGACAATATTCAAATCAGAGGGACAGGTTTTAAAACTATCTGCTATTAGGCATTTGTCCAAGTAATGGTATGATAATATAGCCATTGTATTTTGTGGGTTGTGGGGCCTGAACTCTGGGCCCCGGCTTGGTCCCTCAGCTCTTCAGCTCAAGGTTAGCATTCTAGCAGCCCTATGAGTTCTATTAGTCCTGCAAGTCTTAAAACTGTACTTCCTTAATGATGGGATAGGAATTTCAGCCTTACTGGACTTAGTATTGTTTTCTACGTCTTTTTCTATCACCTGGCCAAAATTATGATACATAGTTACGGAATTAAAACTTAAGAAAGTCATTTAGGGCTCTGGGAATGGGGCTTCATGATACAGTGATTGCCTAGCATGCATAAACCCTGGGTTCAATTCCTTGGTACCCAAGAGAAACACTGGAAGTGGTGCTGTGCCTCAAGTGGTAGAGGGCTAGCCTGGAGAAAAAAAAAAAAAAAAGCTCAGAAATAATTCCCTAGACCTGATTTTATTCCCCAGGACTGCCAAAACAAAAAACAAACAAACAAAAAACAAAAAAATTATTTACTTAGTAAATGCAAAATAAAGAACCCATACTTGGAATATATACATGTTCCTTCCATATTGACACCTGGCAATAGTCCCTAATTCATGTACCTATATTAAGATACTGTGTTGAAAAAAAAGTTTGTTCATTATGTCACAACAATTAATGCCAGGAATGTGCTTAGATGTCAGGTGAAGTTTAATTTTGGAAATTCAAACATTCCAGGCTTTTAATTGGTCATTGCTAATCACAATTAGAAGGGTAGTCTAAGTGAGATTTGGAAACCTTTTTGATCATTCATGGCACCAAAATATCAGAGGCTAATTAACAGTTGTGGCAGAACAGAAGGAATAACTCCAGAGGGAAGGAATAAATGATAGTAACAAAGGTATACCAGAAAATGTTCTGGGGAACTATCTTTGGTTATTGAAAAACTAGTTATCAACTAAGCGTATTCCTCATTGCCTTTAGCATACTAAATCTCTTAGGTTAGTTTTTAATCTCTGTGTGATAAATGTATCTCCTTCTACGCTGTTCTTTCATACCTGATCTTTGCTTTCTAAAAATCTCAGTCTTTCTATATTTCACACTGAGCATTTCCTGACAATATATACACCAGCACAGATGGCAGAGGATGCTAATATAAGGGTCCCATAGCTCAGGAGTAATTAATGTAACAACATGGAAAAGGAAGACATATTTATTGCTACCTCAATTTTTCTGAAAAAGCTGCAATGTCATCATTTGATTCAAATTTTTATTCTTTGTCTACATAGTGTCATTAAGTGCACATAAATGCAATTCTGAGCCCGGTGCTTGTGGCTCATGCTTGTAATCCTAGCCACCCAGGAGGTTGAGACCAGAAGACTGCAGTTCAAAGTCAGCCTGGTCAGGAAAGTCCATGAGACTCTTATCTTCAATTAACCACCAGAAACCCAGAAGTGGTGCTGTAGCTAGTGTGGTAAAGCGCTCAACTTGAGCTGAAGAGCTGAGGGACAGCACCTAGGATCATATTTAAAGCTCCATGACCAACAAAAAAAGCGCAAATATGACTTTAAGTTTCTCCAAAAAGAAAGATGAAGTCAATAGTATCCTTCCCAAGCAGAAAAAAAATAATTCCAAAATGATTCAGTGCAACTACATTTGCTGAATTATTTAAGTCATCACTTCTTTGCTGGACATAATCTCTTCTTTTAAAAATTGTCAAATATTAGCTGTATAATGAACTTCATCTAGTATTTCTTGGTTCAAAACAGAAATCTTGATACAGTTGGTGTCACTTGGCTCTCTTACTATCTCAGTTCAAATCCAACCCAAGCAGGAGAGTCTGTCAAAATCTTATCTGTAATTAAACACCAAAAGAGCTGGAAGTGGAGTTTTGGCTCAAAGAGTAGAGTACTAGCATAGGGGGCAAGTGGGTGGGAAAGACAACGATTCAGGGACAGGGTCCAGCCTCTGGGTTCAAGCCCCAGAACCAGCACAAACTAAACAAACAAGCAAACAAAAAAATCCAGGTATTTATTTGGGACCCTCCTTAAAGGAGTACTGGTCTGAGAAGAGGCTGTTTTTGCTGATCATATTCACTGGATCCTGCTTTTGTGGAATCCTTATTGCTATGGAAAACTCAGGACTAGACTACAGGAATTGATAACTGACTCCTGCAACAACAGAATCATCTCAGTAGTGAAATATCCATCCATAAGACACTTTAAAACATCCATATCTTTGTTTCTATGCAGTAGAACACTTTTAAAACAAAGTTATTTCCTTTTGTTCTATGCTGGCCTTCAAATGGCACATTGTTTCCTCTTGTAATACTTTCAACTAGAAGATTAGAGACAAGTTTCATATGAGTAAAGAACACACTCGCAAAAGTAAGGGACAGAGTTTCCTTCAAGCTTCGGTTTCTTTTCTTGCACAGTAAAAAGGAAAGCATAAGTTAATTTGAACTTTGTCATTCCTCTATGTTCAATTCCTCTCCGAGGATCAGTTTCCACATACAGTAACAGTTACCTCCAATTACAATCTATGGTGCTGCTTGAGGTATAGTGAATGTTTTCTTTCTTCATTGAAATAGCACAAGAACATCTTTGGACATGAGGTAACACGTGTTTCAGAGACAATTTAGTAAAGAGAAAATATGAAATTTAAATTGCTTATAAATACATTATCCATGAGTACATTGAGTTTAAACTACATAAGTTCTCTGTAAATCAAGGTAAATTTTAATGGGAAGAAGGTTCTCAGATCATTTTTTGGGTATATGTGCTGCGCATTATTTCCCAAGTGTACATGAGTTAACAGTAAGAGAAACAATAGCAATAATTGGAGAAACAGATGTTCTGTCTTTAAATATAAGACAATATAGAAGACTATACAAATAAGACAACATTGAAACAATGAAGCCAAGTCCAGTATGTAGATTTATGGGAGTAATATAGGGATAGCATTACTCTTAAGTGGAACATGAATTATGAGGCCAGTCCCTTTCTAAATCACGCTTGCTAATCATGCAAATTTGTGAAAAGTACAAAGGAGGAATAAATAATTCTGGTTCCAATGCAAGTCAGATATAAGAGCATGAACTTAACTGGAAAAAAGTCTATCTTGAGAGAGCAGGGATTATACTAGCAATGAACTGGTGGCTAAGATCACATTTCTTTTTCTTTTCTTTACATATCTATCTATCTATCGATCGATCAAGTTGTTGGGGGTGGTCTTGGCACTTGAACTCTGGGCCTGCGCACTGTCCCTCTGCTACTCAGCTCAAGGCTAGCTAGTGCTGTACCACTTGAACCATAGAGGCCTTTCAGTTTTCTGGTAGTTAATTGGAGAAAAGAATCTCCGGGACCTTCCTAGCTGGGCTGGCTTTGAACCCCAATCCTCAGAACTCACTGTCACCCATGCTTAAGATCACATTTCTAACAGTACACACTCAGGATATGTAATGTCTATGTTCATCTATCTTTATATGAATTCTTGAGTTAAAAATCTGGGCTACAGCTTAGACTTTATACTCACAAAAATGTTTGTAGTTTAAAAATTGATAGTACTGGAAAAATAAAACCTAAGAATATAAAGGAGTCTGCGAAGTTCAGTTTGCATCCAGCCTGGGCAGAACAGTCTTTGAGACACTACCTATAATTCATCAGACAATAGCTGAATTGGATGAATGGCTCAAGTAATGGAATACAAGTCATGAGCAAGATTGCTGAATAAGAGCTTGAGACTTTTGCATATATACGTACAAACATACACATACACACAGAGACACTTATATGTGCACACACAAACACACAAATGAAACAACTCTCATAATATGTAGAAAAGTTAGTAAACAATAGAAAATATGTTCTGAGAAAGACTAGAATCAAGTGATAATTTTTAATATTAGAAAATATTCAAGTGAACTTTCTTCAAAAAAGTTTGAGACTATGACATAGGTAGGGACTAGAGATATTAAGAGAGTCAAGTAATCATTATTAAAGGGATAAGATCCATGGAGGAATGAATCAGAGACCTCTGCAGGTGCATCTGAAAATGTTCATATCCTGTCAAATGTTAGAACATCTTTGAAAATTGTACATAAACAGTGTGAGCAGACAGTCTAGTGGATAAGAAAATAGGATAAGTTCAGAATTGCTAGTCTGTATCTAGATTAAATAAACCAAGAAACTATGGCAGGGTAATTTGATACAAGCCTGGAATTCTAGCACTCAGACTAAGACATAAGATTAGAGATTGGAATTACATAGTGATACCTTCCCTGGATCAGGTAGTATAATTTTGTCTCAATAAAACAAACCAAACTACAAGAAAGGAATTCACAGTTGGAAGTTTGGGCTAATTTTGTCATTATGTTTTGAGAAGTCAATTTTCCTATTGAAATGCAACGCATATTTAAATCTCAGTTGTGTTTAAATGCTCTCTTCAATACAAAACATTCCTAGATGCAAAATGGCTCAAGATTCCCATTCAAAAATTTGAAAAAAGTAAGTAAGCATCATTCTGTTGGACTCCAAAGAACTGATGAAGGATTACAAAAGCTTAAGCCTGCAGAAATATCAAAGTTCGTCTAATGTAGGACTTTGTAGACCTTGCTAAATTAGTATTTAGATATGAAATAAATATTTTGGTTTTGTTTGTAATTTCATATTCTATAGGATAAAACAAAATTATTTTTAAGTAGAAGGTTTAATTGACAAATTCATAAATAATTCTGGCATTCTATTTTCCTAGAATACTATTTCAAGAGAGATATTATTAGAATTTAGTTAATAGATAACTCCTACAGTTCATGTATAGCATGATAATGTGAATAATCTAGAGAGAGTTGCCAACAAATGGATAATATTAATTTATAAATTTAGAAAAAGAGCAATTTTTAAGAGTTTGGTATTAGATGCTATGAAGAGAATAATTGTATGATATCTTTCTTCTACCTCTGTGTAACACAGGAAGAAATTTCCTTAACTATTTGCCTCTTTATGCAAGAAGAAAAATGCTAGGTTTAGGGTTTGTTTTTATTTTATTGGTTTGACCTAGGGCTTGAACTCTGGGCCTAGACACTGTCTCTGAGCCTGTTTATGCTCAAGGCACATGCCCCATCACTTCAACCTCAGTGCCACTTGTGACTGGCTTTTCCTAAGAAGTTTATTAGCGATAAGAATCTAAGTATCCCTCCTGCCTGCATGGGCTTTGAACCCTAATCTTCTGATCTTAGCATCCTGAACATCTATAATAGTTAAAAAAGTATTGTTTACTCTTGAAGAATTAGTTATTTCAGATGCTTCATAGTTTTATCCTCTACCCGAATGTTGCTATTTTTCTGTTGACTTCTCAATCTGTAATACCCCATTGGGAACTTTATCTATTGCAGAATTTCATAACATGCAAGTAGGTACTGTTTTGAATCTCTCAGGTATGAAATGTTCAGAATTTGAAAATGAGTAGTTATTAGTCATAGGAATTTTAAAGAACACATATATTCTGTCCTCCTTACAACTTACTTACTTTGAAAAGTTATGCGTTTCCATAAAATTAAACTGTTTTTGGTTTTAGTATGAGAAAGTACCAAATTTTTTTTTTTGAAAATATTGGCAGGTATATTGTGAAAATATTGTCTAGTTGGATGACATTCAAGTTGATGACCCTCTGATAAAGAAGGGGTAATTAAATCAAATTAGATCCCAAATAGTATTAATTTTAAAACAGTTTCTACCTAAAGAATAATATTTACCTTACCATTGTAGTAAAATTATATTTTATGCAGCTTATTTTTTAAATTTTATTAACAAATTGATGTACAGTGCGGTTACGGTAATTGTAAGGTAGTGTATACATAACTTTTCAAACTTGTTACCCCCTTCCTCATTTTTCTCACAGTTTTCCTTCATGCTAATACCTCACAAGCTGTAATGTCTATTTCCAACATATTGTCTTGTGAGTATTGCCCTTTGTCCTTTGTCTCACCATTTTGTGGTTCCTCTTCTCTTGCCAAATTAAGATGAATGCATATACAATACACAGGGTAACAAAATCAAATACAGCAGGGGTAAACCATAGGGAAAAACCCAAAAGAAAATAGAAATCACAAAGTACATTAAAAACAAAAACCATAAATAAAAATCTCTTTTTCCATATCTTGGAGCTCATTCTGCTCAACATCAGCTTATATGGTCATATATACACATAAAAAGCCACTGGAAAATAAGAGTTGCATGGAAAGTATTTCAAGAAAACAACCTGTTAACTGTTTTTGATGGTAAAGGTGGAATTAGGATTGGTGAATTCGCAGTTCTGATAAAGGCATTTCAAAAGAGTTTTAAAATTATGACAAGTAAAGTTGAATTGTTCAAACTTTTTAATAACTTATCCCATGAGGACAATTTTAAATTGCCTGGGAAAATAGGCTTTTATGCACAGAAATCCATGGAGACTTAGTGGAGAGGGAGCAATGTGGGTGAAGATGGCTCTTTTTCACACTAAACAAACAAACCTCAGAAGCCTTGCTGTAAATCTTGTAGGTTCCTTTGAGAATTGTCCTTACCCAGGAAATGTACTCTCATTGTGTGAAACAAGGTTGTAGTGGAATTTAAATTCAAAGTTCTTTAAAAAATAAGACATCAAAATTTGTGAATTGACCTTTAATTACCAAACAGTAATTTCCTGAAAAAGATAATTTGGGTCAAAATATTTAAGAAGAAAGTGCCCTTCACAATGAATGAAGGTATTGGGATTACACTTATGTTTGTAATACTTTCCACAATGTCTTTGCACATGAGGCATTGAAATACAGAAAAAAAAACCAAACATCTGATTGGATACTTCATACCAATGATTTCACATTTCTAAGTGGCTCACAGAATATAAGATCCTTATTTATATGAAATAGTGAAGATTTCTCTAATGGGCTGTGGGTCTGAAGATTGTGATTCAAAGCCAGCTGGAACGGGAATGTCTATGAGACTCTTATCTCCAATTAACCACCAGAAAACCAGAAGTGACACAGTTGCTCAATGGGTAGAAGACTCACTTTGAGCTGAAGAGCTGAGGGACAGTGCCCAGGCCACATTTCAAGCTTCATGAATGACCAAAAAAAACGGTGTGGGGGACAATTATTGTATTTGCTCAATTATATCCTCCAATCCACAAAAATTATATGTCTCCATTTATTTAGCTGTTTGCTTTTTATTCAGCATTGTATAATTGTCAGTGATAGTGGGTGAACAACACTGAAATACATTTTGACAATGTGTGAAGATAGCACAAAGAAATTCACAGAAAACAGTTGAAAACTAAGGGGCAATGGGAATGGAGAACGACAGAAACAGGTTAATCAGGCCCTTGATCAATATGTGAGTGTGTTAAGTATTTCAGTAAGATATCTTCTTACAAATAATACACACCAACTAATAAATATCTTCCAAAGGCATTGGTATTCATGTATGACAGAAAGGATAAATACGAATTCTGTGGTGAAATGAAAGAAAGATAGATGAGAAAACATACTTATAGTAATTGTGTAAATAAGAAATTTGGTCAACATTCTGAGGGCTCATGGCTCATTGGACAAAAAGGCTGTTGGTATCTAAGATAATACTAGAATATTAGACATGAGCCTATCTTTAAGACTGTTTAAAGCTATTGCTTTTCGAGTCAGTATTCTTTATGTTGTTGTTAGTGGTGGTGGTGGTCGTCGTGGGCCTTGATCTCTGGGTCTGGGCGCTGTCCGTTAGTTCTGCAGCTCAAGGCTAGACCTCTACCATTTGAGCCATAGAGTCACTTCCATTTTCTGGTGGTTTATTGGAGGTAAGAGTCTCATGGACTTTTTCTGCCCAGGCTTGCTTTGAACAGCGATCCTCAGATCTCACCTTCCTGAGTAACTAGGATTATAGGTGTAAGCCAGCAGCACCGGGCTTAGATCAGTATTCTTATTTCAAGGAAAAAATACAAGTGTTTGGAACCAAGCTGTAGAAGACTGCTTTTTGGCTTTAGAAGAGAGATGGCAGGTATCTTAGGAGTAGATAGATTTAGAAAAAAATGAACATATTAGTGCATATGGAAAGCTATAAAACATTTTAGCAAAGTTCCAAAAATGGTAAGGACATGAACTGAAATAACTACCTTGACAATAAAGGACATGTTTGGGAGTTCTGTCTCTATTGTTACTGTTGTAAATGTGCAATGCAATTTTATTCATTTTTGTTGTTGTTGTTTCCTTTGTATCTTTCTCCTATGGCATATCCCCTCTTATCACTACTCAGTTTTGATACCCTGCGTCTTGTAATTACATGTCTAATCTAGGGAGGGGAACGGGAATTACAAAACGCTGAAACATGGACACAAGTTAACCCATTGCACTAAAGATACCCACAAGACAGTATAATGCAAAGGAACTTTACCACTTCATGCTGCAAAGGGTGGGTAAATAAGAATGTGGGATCTGGGGGAGGGAAGTGATAGTGGGACAACAACAAGGAAGGGAAAGGGTAACAATGATCAACAAGTAATGTACTCATTGCCTTACTCATGTAACTGTAACCCCTCTGTACAACATCTTAACCATAAAATTAAATAAAGTAAAATCAATAAAGGACATGTTTGGCAAATAAAATAAAATGATAACTTACTGACAAATGAAAGTAATAATATACATGATGTGTATATATACATGTATATACACATCTGTATATTCATATATATACAGGTATTTGTATATATTTACATATAAATATGAATATATGCATATGTACACAGTGTGTATACATATACATTTATTTAAAGAGACAAATAAGTAATATATTAAGAGCATATTAATGACAATGAAAAACTTTAACCATCCTGAATAAGTTATCAAAAAATCAAAATACATATCTCTATAATAATATACCAACAACCAAAGAACATATGGAAAATTCATAAGAAAAGTTAATACCTAGACATTGCATACATATAAAGGTTAGTAGAAATAGAAACAACAATATGATACTGCACAACCACTATGTAGAAATTGGAAACATGGAAAGTTCATAAGAAAAGTTCAGTCCTAGACATTGCATACATATAAAGGTTAGTAGAAATAGAAACAACAATAAGATAGCACTGCACAACCACTATGTAGAAATTGGAATCCTTATACATTGGTGCTTGGCACTTAAAGTGATATAGTCAGTTTTTAAACATACTGACGATCTTTTAGATATTACACAGAGTTGCCTCTATGATTCACCATTTTGAATCATAATTTTATATACAAAATAGATTTCAACATACGTCCAATGAGACACATGTACAAGAATATACGTAGCAAAACCTTTTATAATAACATACAATAAAATATTGAAATTCCCATTGAGGACGTTACACCCGTATACACATGCATACAAAACAATATGCTCTATCCATTAGAAAATTTAAATGGACTTACTTTGGAAACACTAATTTTACATGGGGGAAATTAATAAAATAGACTACATTTTCTATTTATGTGAGTTCTTTTAATTGCCACATCTGTAGAGGTAGTATATGAAATAATAGCTGCTCAAGGGGAGGGTGGGTTGAAATGATGACAAGAAGTGAGTACTAATAAATATTGGAGCATTTTGAGAGGGTAGTGATGATAAAATGTTCTAAAAGTGAAGGTGATATTCAGAGTCCAACTCTTTAACATTCCAAGTATTATTGTACTTTATTGAAGAATTACAGATTGCATTTGCATTAACCTTAGAAAAATTTTAGAATAGTAGTGGGTGAATCTTTGTGAAAATTTAGAATTTAAAATTACAGAATTCTTAAAGGCAAAAATTTATTATGTTGATGAATAAGACTATCAATAAAATCTGATGTGATATATCCTCTGAGTGACATATGACATTGTGAGTCAGTGAATATTCTACAAAATTATGTAAATTGAAGGATGAGATAGGATTGAGAGGGATGAGGGATGATGATCATCAAGATGCATTGTATTGGGCTGGGAATGTGGCTTAGTGTAGACTTAGTTGTAGTGTGAAGCCCTGGGTTTAATTCCTAAGTTCTACATAAACAAAAAAAAAGCTGGAATTTGCACTGTGACACAAGTCGTAGAGTGCTAGCTTGAGGAAAAGAAGCTCAAGTACATTGCCAATCTCTGAGTTCAAGCCCCAGGCTGGCCAAAAAAAAAGATGCATTGTATTAAGATATACACTACCAGCTCATGCCTGTACACTTAGATACTCAGGAGGCTGAGGACTGAGGTTTGAAACCTGCCCAGGTAGGAAAGCCTGTGAGATTCTTATCTCCAATTAGATCTCAGAAAAATCTGAAGGTGCTGCAGTGCCTCAAGTGATAGAGTTCAAATCTTCATCCATAGGAGATCAGGGACAGCGCCCACACCCACAGTTCAAACCTCAGGAGAGAAAGAAGAAAAAAAATCTCAGTAAATAGTATTCGTAAACTGCTTTGCCAAACAGCAACACCCATACAACTACTTAAAGTTAATTAAAATATGATTAGAATAAAATGAAAGTCATTTTGTGGACCAAACATAAGTAGAATAAAAAAGTTTCTTACATGGGCAAAGTAAATTTTATATCACACAGTTTGAGTTGAAATTTGTTCTTCAGTCTTCTTAAATCATTTATGCAATTTACAATACTGCCAGTCATAGGTCAATTTCCGTGAGGAACAGATTGAATTCTGCTTTCTCTTCATAACAATCCATAAAGGAGAATTTTTGTGCTCTTTTTGACGTATATCTGATATTTTAAAGTAGATTTGTCATAATATAATATTAATTTAATCAATCATTTCACTAGGGCGATGTTGGTCAGTTTTTTCCAGTAAATCTTATCCTTTATAATAAATGAGAGCATGCTGTGTCACTCTCCTATTAAAATGACAAAATACTTTATAAGATGAGCTTGAAAGGAGGAAACATTAATCTTAGCTTCTAGTTTTATACATTTCAGTTTATGTTTCTTATCCTCATTACTTTGGGTTGGTGGTAGCACAGTGTCCCATGTCAGGAACATGTGATAGATTATGTGTATTCATGGGATCCAGGAAGTAAAGAAGAGGAGGAATAGGAGTGGGAGAGGGAGAAAAAGGAGGAGGGGGAGAGAGAGAGGGAGAGGGAGAAGAAGGAGACAGAGAAGAAAAAGAAGGAAGAGGAGGAAATGACTTTGATCTTAACGTCCTCTTTGATCACAAGTTCTCAGTGACCAAATCTCTACAAATGTACCCACTTGAAAAGGTTCACCACAACTTTATGGCAACATAGTGAATATTAATTATTAATCCCAATCCTTTATGATTTCAGATTCAATTTCTAGAGTGGTGGGTAGATATTTCTATACAATTGTGATGACAGTCACATAATTTACACGACATAGGTTTGTCCTGAAGTTATTATTTTCTATGAAATAATATCCAAATGATACACTACACTAAGAGTTAAAGGAAAATTTGCAAGGTGTATGGGACGATGTAATTCCCTCCAGATACACATGTTGAAATTCTCTTTCCCTGTCTGGTCACATTTGACTCAACCTTTCAGAGATGACCCTGCAATAATGATCCTGATAAAAGAAGCCTAATATAACTACTCTGCCAGGTGAATGTCCAGCAAATAGATTATAATGAACTAGAAAATGGACCCCTATAAGACAAGAAATTGCTTTGAATAATCATTTTTATAATCAATGTTCAAGTATGGGTATTATACTCCTGATGTTTTTAAGCAATTTACTTTGAAGTATTCTCTTATAACAGCCCAAAGGCTGACAAAAAGCAAAGGAGTTTTAATTTAAATTTTAAATTTTCTGAAATAAAGATTCATAGTATTTTATTATTTGAATTTTATTCTCCAAACCTTCAGGTTAAAAATATTTTTAAATGTGAATTGAATTGAGGTTCAATTCTCTATTCAAATGTCATAATTAATTTTTTGAATATTTTTTATTATCTTTTCTGTAGTTGTACAAAGGAGTTGTCATTAACTGAAACAGTTTATGGATACCATGCATCTTGATCAATGTCACCCGTTCCAACATTCTCATCCACCCTTCACAATCAACCCCACTCATTCATATCTCAATATTATATTATGTACAGAATTACATGTCATTTAACAAAGCAATTTATGTGTACAATGAACCTGGAATTCTGTTACCATTTCAACATCTTCATACCCATTAAACACTACCCCTTGCTTTGTGTATTTTAATTCTGGGAAGTATGCAATGGATTCTTGCCTGTATTCTATCCTTTTCCCCCTCAATTTCCTACCCCTCTCAAATTGCCCCCCACTGTACTCTTTTCTAGTACACATTTACTGGTATTTATTTTGTTGGACTTTGACTTAATATTTTAAGAGAATTATAGTATTTTCACTCTCCATGGACTCTGACACTTCAGATAATTCATTTGTACCTCCTTGCATACCATGCAGTGTGTTTACTTTTACAATTATAGGCACCTTCTATCTACCAAAAATGAGGAAACTCATGCAACCTAAGTTTCTCTGGGTCCAGTTAATTTCACTTGACATGATGATTTCTAAGTCTTTCATTTTCCTTTAGAATAGTGCAATATTATTCTTTCTGATGGATGAATAGAATTTGATTATGTATGTATACATATATATTCATACATACATGCATAATTGTAAATAGGGATCAATAAAATTATACATATAATTCATATACACACACAATTCTTGATCCCTTTTTACAATGGGAAGCATCTGGGCTAATTCCATGTGTTGGCTTCAGAAAATAATGCAACAATGAACATGATTGTGCTGGCAGCTTCAGTGTGGCCTTGTTGTTGCTCTATTGGATGAACACCCGTAAGTGGAATTGCTGGATCATAGGGAGCTCTCTATTCAGTTTTGTGAGCAACCTCAATAGTGTTTTCCAAAGAGCTTGAAGAAGATCGCATTTACAGCAACGGTGTAATACAGTTTCCTTTGGGACACATTCCTATCAGTATCTGTGATTGTTTTTTCAAAAGATATTGTAACAGGGTTTAGATGAATCTCAGTGTTGTTTGTATTTGCCTTTCTTTTATGAAGAGAGATATGTCTACTTGTCATTTTATTTCTTCTAAGAAGTTCTCTTTGTCTTTATCCCATATATTAATTAGGTTGTTGTTTATTTGAGGGTTTATTTTTGTTGAGTTTAAATTTTTGATCTCTTAATATGGGTTAGTTATAAAAATCCTTGTCTGATGCTTAGCTAGTAAAAATTTTCATCCATTCTGTTCTCTTTCTATATATCTTGCTAACATTTTCCTTTGCCATGAATAAACTCTTCAGTTTCATACAATTCTATGGATCCAGAAAGAATGATATTACACCATTATTCATAAGGAAATGGAAAAACTTGGAATAAACTTACATTAAGAGATATGGAGGGAAGTTCCAACATTTATGGAATTCAGTGGACGTGAACACATAAAATACTACCTTCTCTGGGAAACAAGAGCACAGGCAATACTCGGAGGAAAATTTATATCTTTGAGTATGTACATCAACAAATTAGAACAATCTTAAATCAGCAGTAATGATGAACCACTATGTCCTTGAAAAACAGGAACAAGCCAAACCAAAAACCGGTAGACAGAAATAATACAAATTAGATTAATGAAATAAATGAATCAGCATCTCAAAATCATACAAACAATCATAATTGACTTTTATCTACTAGTAGTTCACAAATTTGCCCAATGAATGTTAATGTAGCTATTTCCAGAGATAGACTCACCCAGCTCAAACCAGTGAATGAAAGAAACTTCTAGGATTCTAGGAAACAGTGTTTTGCTTTTTTAAAATAAATTTACTCTGTTGTTATTATTAAGGTGATTTTTACAGGGATTACAGTTATATGAATCAGGTAATGAGGACATTTCCTTTTATGAAATGTCTTCAGTTCCTTCACTTGTTCCCAGTCCCCCCCTCCTGCCCCCACCCATGAGTTAAATAGTTCACTTTCATCAACGTTCAATGAACTCCACTGCTTCATTTTTTCACCCTTTTCTCTAAAGCTCTGTGCCCACCCCCCACCTTCCTGAAGATATAAATGGATGTAACATGCATAAGGTCAGGAAGACAGACCCATCACAGACTATAAACAACAATAACAAACCCAAAACAAAAAGAAGGAATCTTCTGTTTCCATATCTCAGTTTGTTACAGTATATACATATAATTGTATTTAATCATAAAGTCAATTCTGGGAATAAGGTGTGATAACTTTTAATTTTGTATATATAATTGTATTTAATCATAAAGTCAATTCTGGGAATAAGGTGTGATAACTTTTAATTTTGTATATATAATTGTATTTAATCATAAAGTCAATTCTGGGAATAAGGTGTGATAACTTTTAATTTTGTTTTGTATTTAATAATGCATTTGATTTTAACATTAAGGGTGTAAGTAACACAATTCAAGTCCTAGTGAAATTTGAAGGTTCAGATTTAAAGTTAAATTTTCAAAATGTCTAATAGTTCCATTTTGGAAACAAAAATGAAAAACAGGCATGTCTTATCCTCAAGAATGTCATTATTTCATATGACAAAAATAAAATTAATATAATATTAATTCAGTGGAAATAAGAAATCAAATACTTATACAATGCATCAATTCCATAGATTGTGAGATCTATTGATAAAATTAATAAAACTTGTTTTAAGTAGATTACTTAAGACATGAAGCAAGTGATAATTTTCTTTTCTAGGTGAAGTTGATGTGGAAATCAAAGCCCAAATATTCCAGAGTTCTGTGTGCTTGATAGGGTCATTTTACGTGCATGCTTGGCTCATCTCAATGTTATTTGAAGATAACTAAAAACAGGACTAGAATAAAAAAGACTCAAATGTTTAGTTTTATTTTGTGACTAGATATGTCTTTTTTAATATCTCTTTATTTTATTGGAAAAATCTGGTAAATTTATTTAAGTAACATCAACAATAATAAGAAATCAACAATCCCTAGCTCCTTAAAAGACAATCAATAAGAAAAAAAGGAAACAACAAAGAAAGAAATTGAGTCTCATTTTGCACGTGGTCTTTATATATTGTGGTGCTTTGTAATTGTGGATTATGTGACTATCCCATGAATCTAAGCGCAAATCACCAGGGCTACTGGCAGAAAATTACAAAATTTAGAGCAGCTACCACAGCTATGCAGTTGTATGTGGGTTTCAATACAGTAGCAGCAGGGCATAAACTGTACAAAGGAAAAAATTCTAGTGATTTGCAAGCAAGAATGTGATGAAAAGCATACTTTTATCTTCTTAAATGAAATCAGAAGACCACACTTTGAAACTTACTAGATGATCAGCCCTTTAAGTAATAGTGCCATTTTTAAGGCACTAGATAATTCAAGTCCTTCATCTCCCCTCAAACATTACTGCCATTCACAAATTATTGCAAAGGTGAATTTCCAGTGTGTTTTGATATTTCAAAAGGCTTAGGAGTAACATAAAAAATATTTTAAGTTGTTGAGAAAAATTAATTTATAATAAGCAAACAAATTAGAGTCAACTCTATAGCATAACCTTTAGGAAAAATGAATTTAGGAATATGGTATGTCCTTTGTAATTTAATATTAGACATTAGGGCAAAATGCTGGAAACAGACTCTGCAAGAAGGAACAGAAAGGGCTGGGAAGGTGGCTCAGTGGTAGAGCGCTTGCCTTGCATGCATGAGGCCCTGGGTTTGATTCCTCAGCACCACATATGAAAAAAGAAAAAAGCCAGAAGTGGCTTGTGCCTCAAGTGGTAGAGCGCTAGCCTTGAGCTGAAGAGCTGAGGGACAGAGGTCAGGTCCCACAACCGGACCCCCAAAAACAAGAAAATAAAAGGAGGAAACAGAAGTCTTTGATAAGATATATTAAAGATTACCTAGGGACAAGTAATTTCACCTACATTTTCTAATATATGATAACATACTTTTGTCTGCTAATCAGACAGACTCAAAAAGACTTTTAATTATGATATGAAAAATGGATCATCATGAATGAATGAAATCAGGGAGTAGATGGCTCAGGAGCTTGATGGTTCTGTTAAATATTCTCATCATTTTAAATGATCTGGTGTTTTTATATGTGCAGAATTATGAATGTACTTTATGTCTTTGTAAGAAAGTTTGATTAATAGATCATTGTGTGATACACAATGTCAGGAACCTAACCTGAGTCACAGTGGTAAATATGTGTGTGTATCTGTATGTGTGTGTGTGTGTGTGTGTGTGTGTGTGTGCAAGTCTGTATATAGAAGGAAGTATCTTATTTTCGTCAGGGTATATATTTAATTTTATTAGGTATACTACATTAAGGACAGCAGATAAAGGTAATTAACCTTTAGTGCCATATGTTCCTATAATTTCATGAACAAACTAAGAGTTATGTTTGGGGTGTGAGTTTTGTGGAAAATCAGCTGAAAGTATAAACATTTGGAATCTTGAGAAAGATATCAATGGCAATCATTTCAGTGTAGATCAATTTTAGACAACACTTGAAAGGATACATAATCTTATATGAAAACAGTTTTTATTGATTTTCCATAGCTACACTATTCTATAAATTTGTAGGAAAACAAGTTAATTTATGGAAACATAATATTAATGTAATTATTTATTGCATACAGTTTTACTTTAGTTTCATCAAGTCGAAATACCATTTATTTCTACTATACAGGAAGGAAAACCCTAAATATTGGAGTTTGTGCCATATTTCACATTGGGAAACTTTGTATCAATAAGTTTATTTCTTTTGCTTCTGCTTTCCTATTCATATTTCTGTTTCTCATAGTTTTCTATTAAGGACTTTTTCTTTCTCCCAATTTGGGGCTTGAACAAAACTCATGCTCTCAGTTTGTTTGCTAACAATAGTCAGTCTACCTTTTGAAACATGCCTACAGCCCAGAAATTTTTATAGTTAATTGGAGACAGAACCTCATGAACTTTCCTACCACTCGGAAAAACATTATTCCCAAAATCTCATCCTTCTTAATCACTAGGATTATAAAGATGAGTCATAGACCCCAAGAGTCAATTACTTTTCATGTCTTATAGATTCCACATGTTTGCTAGTAATTGTAATAATAAACTACCACAGATTAAGTCGCGTTAACACTGTAAATATATTGCCTCTGAAGTGGTGGATCTAGCACTCCAAGATCAGGTTTGGCTTCTTCTGAGTCCTCTTTCCTTGGCATATTCAAGACCTTCTGATTCTTTTGGAGGAGACTTCAACTTAAATGCTACCTTTGAGATTCTGTTTCCCAATGCAGTCATTTTCTAAGGCAATGGGTTATCGATCTTTTTTTTTTTGGGGGGGGGGGGGGCCTGGTCGTGGGGCCTGAACTCTAGGCCTGGGCACTGTCCCTCAGCTCTTCAGCTCAAGGCTAGCACTCTACCACTTAAGCCACAGCGCCACTTCCGGCTTTTTTTTTTCTTTTTGCTTATGTGGTGCTGAGGAATCGAACCCAGGGCCTCGAGCATGCACGGCAAGCGCTCTACCACTGAGCCACCTTCCCAGCCCGTGGGTTATCGATCTTTAGTATGATTTCAGTGGACAGTATCCAACACATAACATTTTACTTAATGGATAGAAGAAAATCTCTAATAAGAAATTATTTGGTTTGTGCAAGGAAGTTATGGTTATTCTTTAAAAAATTAGTAAAAGAAATAAAATTTTTATTAAAACTTGCTAAACCAGTATGAACTGTTGACATTAGACATGCCAAATTCTTACTCTGGCACACACTTAAATTCCTAGTGGTGCTGGAGGATTGAACTCCAAACCCCATTCGTAAGTTAAACAGCATCTCTACTATAGCCATACCTGCAGATTGTAATTGGATTTTTATTTTGAGGTAGTATTACTGTGCCTGGGTCTGCTTGGACTGTGGTCCTTCTAACACAAGCCCAACACATTGCACGCAGCAAATAGTTAGAGTTTCTGAAACCTCTTTTTTTGTCTGGGCTTTCCTGGAACTGGAATTCTTTAATCTCTGTTTTCCAAGTAGATAATATTAAAGGTTTGAGCCACCTTATACAGTAAAAGTATACAATCTCAAAATATCTTGATATTGCCTATATTTGTGCTTAACATATATAGCTAACTTTAATTTTCTCACTCTTTTGTTTAGTACTCTGATTTGAAAACATTGGCTTTCTTGATATACATGGCTTTGTTTGGATGGAATCCTATAACAAAAACATTTCCCAAATGTTTATGTCAAAAGGCTTCAGGTTGGAAAAAAACCCATTGATCCTTAAGCTATAATTGCATCATATTTATAGGGTTAGTCAATGCTTTCTGAAGTATGAAAAGAGAAGGAAGGCAGAAATGTGAAAGATGTCAGGTCTTTGTAGAAATTCTGTACATGTCACTTCATGTTATCTTCCTTCCTTAAATCTTTAATTATTAAAACCTCCTGGGTGGATATTGGTTGGACTGATTGGTAACCATCTCCGGGAAATGAAGCTGATTTTAGGAGGCTGGTGGTGTGGTAAATAAAGAATGATGAGAATGAGCACAGATATTGTCATAGAATGAGCCGACCAGATTCAACCGCTGAACAGCAAAATAAAGCAAAGTTTCAAGTCTCATGATTCACATTGGATCATTTATAGATAGATACATATACATATACATGTACATATACATTTACATATACATATACATAGATACATGAAATAGTAAATCTGCAGTAGAATATGGAGAAAGTTGGCTTGAAAAGTATTAAACTATTTCAAACGATTTGCAGGAAACGTAGAGTAAAATATAAATAGTTTAGGATAGATTTTGCAGAGTTTTTGTAAAGGATGAAAATACTTCCTTCATTATATACTTTACAAATATCCTTAGTATGTTTTAAATTTTTTTATATTGTAGTAGTAGCATCTATACAATGCTGAGAATAGGAATTACACAGAATATGCAACATGGCTAGGCACTGGTGGTTCAAGGGTGTAATCATTTGGGTAAATGCCCAAAAGTTGGATTGCTGAGTCATAGGGGAACTCTATGTGGAGTCTTTTGAGGAACCTCCATACTACTTTCTCAAGTAGTTGAACAGTTTACACTTCTACCATCAATGCAGTAAGGTTCTCTTCTGTCAACATCCCCTCCAGAATCTGTTGTTATTAGAGTTCTTGATTATAGCCATTATAACTGGCATGAGGTGGTATCTCAAAGTTGTTTTGATTTGCATTTCTTTTAAGGCTAGTGAGGTTGAGCATTTCTTCATGTATCTATTGGCCATCCTACTTTCCTCTTCAGAGAGATTCTCTTTAAGTTTTTAGTCCACTTATCTATTGAGCAATTGTTTCTTTGAGGATTTGTTGTTGAGGGATTTAATTTTTTGAATTCCAGGTATATTTTAGATATGAGACCCTTGTCCGTTTTGGCTAGTGAAAGTTATGTCGAAAAATGATCTTTCCAACTTTGGCGGGTGGTGGGGGGAGGAGAGGGGAAGGGATGTTAAGGGGAAACAAAGAAGGATGTAATAATGCATGTACCTCCCCCCCCAGTATAACCCCTCCTTTCACTGTATTTGATGTTGGCATAATTTGTGGAGGGGAAGGACAAAAATAAATTGTTTAAATAGGGATACAGGTGGACCCATTGCAACAATGAGATATACAAGAAGTTAGGTCGAAAATGAACTTTACAAGTTTGGCTGAGGTGGGAATGAGAGGGAGGGGAGAGATAGAGGGGATGGGAGATGGGGAGGGATGGGAAGAGGAATCAAAGAAGGAGGCAACTATGCTTAATGTGAAATATAATCATTACCTTGTCCATGTAATTGTACCCTCTCCGAATGGTATTTTCACAATAAAAAAAATTATCTGAAAAAAATGGTATCAGTTGATAGTGCATATGATTTTATTGTTCATTACAAAGATAATGTAGTAAAAAATTTCATAGCAATTACATTGCACTAGGTTGTGGGCAGATTGTAATGTAAATAATATATTGTGTTCATGTAGACAGTTTGAGTATCCAAAGTTTTTATATGCCTGTGGCCCTTAAACCACTGATATTGAGTGACAAATGCAATTTCCTATCAGTAAAGAAGTTTTCCTTGTATCTTTTCAATATATATTTTTATTGTAAAGATCCTGTGCAGAGGGGTTACAGTTACATAAGTAAGGTAATGAGTACATTTCTTATTCACCATTGTTACCATCTCCTTTGTTTTCCACTACCATCTCTTCCATTCATACCTCCCCAATTCTTCCCTTCATCCACCCCCTTTAATAGAGTGTCTTGTACATCTCATTGTTACAATGGGTCAACCTGTATTCTTTCCTTGTATCTTAAATGCAGAAATGCTGGCTTGTTTCATGCTGATTCTACTTGTGTAGACACACCTAAAGTCACTTGCCAAGTCCAAGAGTACATAAATAAAATGCACAACATTTATTTTAATTTCTTTTTTTATTGTGAGAATACCGTACAGAGGACTTACAATTACATGATAACGAGTATATTAATTATCAAGCATTGTTGCCTCCTCTTTGTTTCCCCTTTCCATCCCTTCCTATACTCTCCCCCTCTCCCCACCTGATCCTCCCCCCAGCCCTCACCAAAATTGTAAAGTTTGTTTTTCAACATAAAAACTTGAACATCTCATTGTTGCAATGGGTCCACCTGTATCACTATTTAAACAATTTGTTTTTTCCCTTCCCCTCCACAAATTATACCAACATCAAGTACAGTGAAAACATGGGTTATACCGTGGTGGAGGGACATACAAAGCAACAAAGAAATCATCTTAAAAATATGTTAGAAACAATTGCATGAAAGAAAAAAAACAAAAAATTTAAATCTTTATCTTGGGGTTCATTCCCATAACATCAACTTATCTGAACTTTTCTGCTTTACTCAGACATATACTAGTTATTGCAAATAAGGGAAAACATTGGACCTATGTTTCTTTGGGCCTGGCTTACTTGACTTAATATAATTTTTTTCCAAGTCTTTCCATTTCCTAACAAATGGGGCAATGTCATTCTTTCTGATGGAGGCATAGAATTCCATTGTATATATATATACTACATTTTCTTGATCTATTCATCTAGTGAGGGGCATCTGGGTTGGTTCCCTATCTTAGCTATCTTAAATAATGCTGCAATAAACATAGTCGTGCAGGTAGCTTTAGTATGGTCTTGTTTGTGATCATTTGGGTAAATTCCCAAAAGTGGGATAGCTGGGTCATAGGGTAGCTCTATGTGGAGTCTTTTGAGGAACCTCCATATTGCTTTCCAAAGTGGTTGAACAAGTTTACATTCCCACCAACAATGCAGTAAGTTTCCCACATCATTTTTTTGAGTTGATATAATAGTGTTCTACACATTTATAGACAGGTTACAAATTATTCTCAAATTTTAATATATTAAAAATACTTTCTTATTTTCTTGGCCAGGAAATCAGCAAGACCTCAGTCAGCATTTCTCACATAGGACTTTTTACATGGGTTGGTTAAATGTTGACTTAAGCTCCAAACTTCTGAGGACTCACTCATCTGCTTAAGAATTGATGTTGGCTGTTGGATGCCATTTAAGTCCATAGAACTTTATTCTTTTCCAGGGTATTCTCCATCTACTTTGGTTGTTGAGAAGGTCTACAAGAGCAACCATTCTGTTGGGAGCAGGGAGACACCATATGATGTTTACTTACTGAGATTTCTGAGTGACTTGCTGTCACTTGTATTGCATTTTACAAGTTGAATCTAGCAAAACCTACCAGTTTTAAGAGCTAAGAGGAGTGGTAAAAGAACTTTTGGAGACAAACGTATCTTCAACATTATTTTGTTCCAAGCATTCCCTCTAAGGCATATTCAACAAGTAGTGAAACTAGTGTTGGCTGTATCTATGTCTTTCTCCTTGTGTGCATGTGTACATGTGTATATGTATGTGTGTATTTGTGTGTATAATAACATGCATTGTACATGTATAAGGGCATATACAGACATATATGCTGCATATATAAATAAATATACATATATAAATATATGTGTATATATATATATATATATATATATATCAGTTGTTCAGTGATTTAATTTATACATCCCAGCACATTTCATTCTCACAAAGTGTACATGATAAACTGCTCTGAGGATCTGTGCTCTATGACGGGCATCCTTTGTGCTCACTTCCCCCCATCCCTGTGAACAACTTCGGCCTACTTTTCATAGGATAGCTTTGTTTTCATTACATGTAGTTACTTACTGATAATAAAAAAGGTTTGTTTGTAAAAGAAAAAGAACTTATAGGTCAGAGGTTAAAAGTATTCTATCCGTCCCAATGATTCCTATGAGATAAAATTTATAATAGTATAAAAGTGAAAAGGAATTCCTAGATCTGGTGTTTTGCCATTTAGAATAGAAAAGAATAATATCATGTCACTGTTATAATTCTTAAGAAATGTAAGGGTAACTGATGGTCCCTCTCATGTTCCCACAAAACCAGTTGATTCTGTAGGATTATAGTAGACCAGCAGAAATTCTAAGTAGCAGACATGGAGCATGAAAGAGAAAGAGAGGAAATGAGAGAGAGTTAAAGAGAGAGAAATATCATAATGCTGAAAGTGCATAACAGCTAAACAAGAGCTGTATGAGAATATTCATTTTGTGATCTTCAGACTCTACATGTACATTTAAAGGTATTTGATGTATGATAAACCATCAACATGAAATATAAAGTCATTTTGACAAAAAATAAAAATGATTCAGAAGAAATTATAAATGCAAAAACAATCTTCACAGAAGCAAACTCTCAGAGATATTTCATGACTTTGAAAAGGATAAAGTGGCTGAAGTGAGTATAAATTTAGAAGTACGACAATTCACAAAAACATCAAAAGATATTCATATATTTCATTATACAACCCAAAGCAGAAAGCAAATGTTGTTTAGATGATTTTTTTTAAACACAGTTATCTCAGGTGCAGGGAAGATGGCTCAGTTGTAGAGTGTTTTTCTTGCATGCATGAGGCCGTGGGTTTGAGTCCTCAGCAGCACCACATAAGCACAAAAAGATGGAGTGGTGCTTTGTCTCAAGTGGTAATGCTAGCTTTAAGCTGAGGGACAGCACCCAGGCCCCAGTGTTCAAGCCCCATGACCAACAAAATCAAAATAAAAAAAAACACAGTCTCACTTTTGTGGCCTCAACTCTGTAATACTGCTGCTTCATCCTAGGGCTAAGATTTTAGGTATGGACATTTTTCAACACTCCTGATTCAGACTCTACTTCATCATTTTTTTAAATAAATATTTTGTTCTTAATTTTCCTCTTTGTAAATTCACATGCTCCTATAAAAATGATTTGGCCATCCCTGTAACCTTCTCAAAGTACCTCCTAATGAGGACTTACAAAAAATAGTATTATAGTACAACAAGGAAAACAATACTACAAATAAGAAAAACCAGTAATTAAATATTAATGATTAATAAAGTAAAAAACAAAACAATTACCAGTGTTTTCAGTATTTGAAGGGTACTACCTATTAGATTTTACTATTTTCTCATATTCCTGTACATTTAAAACTGACTAAGATTATGATGCTCAACATGAGTTTTATAGACTATGTGCAGTCTTTAAAGTTACCCACTAAGATTACTATTTATGGCTCATCTCATCATTTGTACATGGCTTATATCATCATTTGTTCCTCGCTAACATATAAAGTAAGGAAGCCCTATTGTTTTAACAGAAACTGTAGTTAACAAAGTCTTAACTCTTTATTCTGTTCCTTTACACAAGGACTTTGCAACTTCTCATTAGTAAAGTTTCTATAAACTCTGAAATGTACATAATTAGTAGTATATGTCTGCTACCATAAATCTTAAATACTTTATAGAAAAGTATTATGACCTGACAAACAGTCCTAGTTTTTGTATATGTAAGTAAATTCCAAAAATTAAATATGTTTAAAACATTAAAAGTTTTATCAAACCTTAACACTTGCTGCTGTGTTCATTAGGACAGTTGCCTTGTATCGAATAATTGCATTCCTTCTCCTACACATATCTTGAACAACAAATATCTGGGATTATTTTGTTTTTGACATGTCAATCTTGAGTTTATTCTTAAATGTGTGCTTATGTAAGGAATACATGTTTCTAAAAGTTCATGACGATTCTTTTAAACTTACTTTTTGTTGAATTATATAGTTTAATAAAATCAATTACACTTTATATATAAAAAGTTTTCTGTGCTCAATTCAGCATCACGTACACTAATATTGGAAAAATACAAAAAAGATTAGCATGCCCCTGCATAAGGATGACAGGCAAATTCCTGAAGCATTCCAACAGATGCTGGAGGGGATGTGATCACAAGGGAACAGTACTGCATGGTTGGTGGGAGTGTAAACTTGTTCAGCCACTTTGGAAAGCAGTATGGAGGTTCCTCAAAAGACTCCACATAGAGCTTCCCTATGACCCAGCAATCCCACTTTTGGACATTTACCCAAATGATCACAAACAAGACCATACTAAAGCTACCAGCATAACTATGTTCATTGCAGCATTATTTAAGATAGCTAAGATATGGAACCAACCCCGATGCCCCTCAGCAGATGAATGGATATGTGGTATATATACACAATGGAATTCTATGCCTCCATCAGAAAGAATAGCATTGTCCAATTTGTTAAGAAATCAAAAGACTTGGAAAAAATTAAGTGAACTAACTAGGCCCAAAGAAACATAGGTCCCATTGTTTCCCTAATTTTCAATAACTAATATATGTCTGGGATAAGCAGAAAAGGTCAAAAGCTATCTGCATATGACCAAATAAGATGATGTTAAGGAAAATGAACCTCAAGATAGGAACACAAGTGTTTTTTTTTTTCTTTATTGCTATTGTTTCTAACGTACTTATAATGTGTGATGTGATTTTTTTTGTTTCTTTATATGTTCCTCCCCTATGCTATAACCCTTGTTTTCACTGTATTTGAAGTTGGTGCACCTACACCTTGTATATACGCTCCTCTAATTTGGAGAGGGGAAGGAAAAAAACAAAATGTTTAAATAGGGATACAGGTTGACCCATTGAAACAATGAGATGCACAAGACACTATGTTAAAAAAAAATGAACAATTTAGGCTGGGGAAGGGAAGAAGGGAGTGCACTTGCGGAGGTGCGAGGGAAGTGATGGTAGGGGAAAAATAAAGGAGGAGCTAACAATGCTTGTTAGGAAATGTACTCATTACCTTGCTCATGTAAATGTGACTCCTCTGTACAGTATTTTTACATAAAAAACGTACAAAAATATTCGGAGAGGGAAGAGTTTATTTCCTTTATTTTACTCATAAAATATTTTTAACAAAGAAATTAATGCGAAACACTGATATGAAGGATTTTGAATAAATGTGTGTGTGTGTGTGCACGCGCATGCATGCACACAAACTTGCATGTGTGTTAGTATGCTCAGAATTTGAAATCAGAGCTTCAAGGTCTTGCCAGGCCTATCCTTTCTAGATTGCTGATCTAATATATGAGCTACATCTCCATTCCTGGGCCTTTGCTGGTTCATTACAATTTTTGAAAAATAATCTCATGAATTTATTTTGCCCTGATTGGTTTCCAACTGTTATCCACAGATCTCAGTTAGGATTACAGATGTGACCAATCAAGACATGGCTTACAGAATTACTTTAAAAGTAGAAGAAAATTTACTTCACAAGGCCTGCTTCATTATCTCCTACTTTTAAAGCAATTTGGAGTGATTATGTGTGAATTTTTTCGGTTTTGGATTCTTAAAAAAGTAAGTGATTATATTTAAATGTTTTAGTACTTTTAAAAAAGGAAACTGGAACTGTGGGACAAAAGAAATTTGCCCAGGGCTGGGAAGGTGGCTCAGTGGTAGAGCGCTTACCTTGCATGCATGATGCCCTGGGTTCAATTCCTCAGCACCACATAAGTAGAAAAAGAAAGCCAGAAGTGGCACTGTGGCTCAAGTGTTAGAGTGCTAGTCTTGACGTAAAGAGCTGAGGGACAGTGCTCAGGTCCAGAGTTTAGGCCCCACGACCGGACGCCCTCCCCCCAAAAAATTGCCTCTCTTGTAAGCTCAGCTTTGTGCATGATAACCCAATATCACCAACACAGTCTGTGTTGAAGACAAAATGTAACAGAAAATAATAACCATGGGCAATAATTGCTATGCTACTATTTCTTGGACAATATGAATATTGAATTGAGAGTGTAAGAGAATGGAGAGATTTTACCCACATTTTTTGTATTGCTGAAAGACTTTTGGAAACTTTGACTCATTTCCTTCCTCACAGTGTGTCTTTGGGCCATGCTCTCACTGTCTTTAATTACAATTTTTCCCAACACTAAAATGGTAATAACATTAGCATTATAGCAAATGTTATCTTAAGAATTAAGGGGTCTGGGAAGGTGGATCAGTGCTAGAGTGCTTGCCTTGCATGCCTGAGGCCCTGGGTTCGATTCCTCAGCACCACATAAGCAAAAAGAAAAAACCGGAAGTGGTGCTGTGGCTCAAGTGGTAGAGCGCTAGCCTTGAGCTGAAGAGCTGAGGGACAGCACCCAGGCCCAGACTTCAGACCCCACGACCGGACCCCCCCAAAAAAACAAAAGAATTAAGGGAAATAAAACTTGTGAAATACTTAACATAAACTTCTATGAATGAGCTTTGAGTTTAGCCAGCTGTTTTATTTTTAAATAATAATAAATAGAATACGATAAGTATTACAGAAACCATTACATGTAGTGAACAACCAGAAGTAATGTTATCTATTGACCATGCTCTGATTCCAAGGAAGCCAGATGGATAACTTCCTATGCTGTAAATCAAACTAGTTATCTTAGGTCTTGATAGTGTAAAAATATTAGGGACAGAATAATCAAGGAATGTTGTAGACTGAGGTGAAGTCCATATGAAAATGTGCAAAACTGATAAAACAAAATTATCTGAGCAATAATATTGTGGTTTAGATCATTTAAGTTACATCACAAAGATAAGAAAGTCCTAGAAGAATGAATTCTTTTTGATGTCTTATCATAGGACCTTAGAACTCTTTCCTCATTCTTGTAGAGGCATCATCAGTTGAGGGGAACTGTATATTTTTTTGTTTGCTTCCTTCCATTTATTCTTCAGTTTAAAATCTGAACTTCTTGAAACTGAAAGAAACCAAGGGAAATTAGACATGCAGGCTTTGGAAAGAACAATCAAGGTAAAATAAATAAAATACATACAACCTTGTAAAAGCTCTAAATTGAGTTATATATTCTCAAGCATAAACAGAAAATAATTAAGCAATATCATGTTATTGAAAATTGAAAAGTGGTAGGAGTTGCTTAATTTTTTTTCTTTCTACTACCTTGAATTAATTATTGACTTTGTATAGAGAGATTAAAGATGAGATTGACAAAAAACTTGATAGACATGTTCTCCATAAAGCCCTGAAAATCGACACTGGGTTTACAAAGTTGTGTTTAATACAACTTCTATGCTGGCTTAATGCTTTGTGAGTAGAAGTCATTAGAGAAATCTAATTCAAAATTACTCTGATACTACATCAAAACTATTATAACTCTTACCAAAAACACTCAAAGGAACCAGGTGTGGTGGTAAAGGCTTGTAATTTCAATCATTTAAAGGTTGGATTTAAGTCTAAGGCCAGTCTTGGGTACTGCAGATAGTAAAAACCTGCCCTTTATTACCTTTTGAATAAAAGGTAATATTGTTAGTGAGAGTGTGGATAAAAGGAAATTTTCTACAGTCTTGGTCAAAATACAGGTTAGTATTCTGGTTGTAGAAAGTAGTATGCAGATTTCTAAAGAAATCCAAAGTTGAAATATCATCTGACCCACCAATCATGTGATTATTTTTCTCTGGGTAACTCGTAAATCTATCTGTAGTTCATTGTTATTCATATTATTCACAACAGCCAAGATATAAATCAAAGTTCAGTGTTCAAGTACAGAGAAATAAAGCATCTGTGGTACCAGCAAAAATATCTTTTTCTGTTTCATCCTTAAAATAGCAAGAGACTTCTCCCTTTAGCCACAACTTACAATGACCTGGAAGATGTATTCTACATGAACAAAAATGTTGTCTTCTGATTTTTGTAAACACACACACACACACACACACAAACCAACATCAAACATTAAGACAGAAATTCTGAAAAAAAATAAACCAGAGTGTAACTCTTGGGGCATTCAGGTCACAATGTAGAAGATAGTAGATATACAGGATGAACAGGTATAGAGTTGTAATGTACAACATAAGGATACAGGGGACAACACTGGCCTTACATAGGAATGAAGCTAATTAAGTAGGAGTTGTTCTTCCTAGTAGGGGTTGTTATTTTAGTTGTTCTTTCTTAAGTAATGTATAAGATGAATTTAATTCTTTAAATAAACCTGCCTGTTTGCAGAAATAATAGCAAACAATATAGCAAGTATGTTGCATGCTCACCATAGAAGAAAATGTTGAAATAAAATACATGAGATTATCCTTGATGTAAATTGATTATTACAAATAAAGGAAACCATGAGACCTATGTTTCTTTAAATCTGGCTTACTTCAATTAATATGATTTTTTCCAAGTTCTTCCAGTTCCTTAAAAATGAGGTGTTACCTTTCTTTCTGATGAAAGCATAGTATCCCATGTATGTGTAACTGTGTGTGTGTGTGTGTGTGTGTGTGTGTGTGTGTGTGTGTGTGTGTGTGTGTGTGTGTGTCATTTTCTTGATCCATTAATTCACTGAGGGGTATCTGTGTTGATTCCCTATCTTAGATATGGTAAGTTCTACTGTGATAAACGTAATTGTGCTGGTGGCTTTAGTGTGGCTTTTTTTGTGGTCACCTGGTTAAATGCCCAGTAGTGGGATTACTGGATAATAGAGGAGCATTATTGTGTATATCAAGGATAATCTTAGTAGATGAGCAGAATAGCTCAATAGCTATGTATATATGACCGCATAACGTGATTCCAAGTGAAATGAACTCCAAGACATGTTCTTTGTTGTTGTTGTTCTTAATGTACTACGTGATTTCTTTTTATCCTTTTGTATCTGCCCCCCCCCATGGTTGCCTGAAGTCACTGTAGTTGATTTTGATACTCTGGGTATTGTAAATATGTTGGTCTGAACTGGGGAAGGGAAAGGGGCAAAAACAAAATGGTGAGACAAAAGACAAAGGGGAAACCTATGCAACAGTGATACTCACAAGATAATATGTTGGAAATAATCTTGGGGTGGGCTTTGGGATTGAAGAGGGAGAAAATTGGGAAAGGGGAAACAAGTTAGAAAAGAAATGAATTCATTACCTTACTTATGTAACTATAAACCCTCTGTATATTACCTTGACCATAAAATTTAAATAAAAAATAAAATAAAATATATGAGAGCCTCAATACAGGAGATAGGAGTGAGCGAAATACTGTAGTATAGTTTAGTGAAACAGCTGTGGAGAGCAGTAATTTTACTTTTACATAGGAAGTAATAAACTAGCATACATATTTTGAGCCTCATGTCAGTCACTAAAAAGGGAAAACAAAATGCATAATTAGCAAACCAATAAAAATAAAATAGAAAACTAAACCATTGAGATGAAGAAATGACTAAGACTAAGAATAACAAATGACACAATTAGGTAACAAATAACAATATGGTAAGTTTAAAAAATACTACTCATAGTTCTATTAAATGTTGTTTACATCATAGTTTGTTAGAACTATAATTCAAATCACAGTTTAATAGTATATCATTTGAATAATAGGTTACTTATTGTTGATTTTTTAATATTGAATGTTTAATACATAATTTTAATTTCCGCAGCTATAGAAAGAAAAAGTGAAACTAATTTTAATATTATATTTCATGAATTGTAAAATTGAGAAGACCCAGCAATCCCACTTTTGGGCATTTACCCAAATGTTTACAAACAAGACCATACTAAAGCTGCCAGCACAACTATGTTTATTGCAGCGTTATTTACCATAGCTAAGATATGGAACCAGCCCAGATGCCCCTCAGTAGATGAGTGTATCAAGAAAATGTAGTATATATACACAATGGAATTCTATGCCTCTATCAGAAAGAATGTCATTGCCCCATTTGTTAGGAAATGGAAAGACTTGGAAAAAATTATATTAAGTGAAGGAAGCCAGGCCCAAAGAAACAGAGGTCCCATGGTTTCCCTTATTTGCAATAACTAATATATGTCTGAGACAAGCAGAAATGTTCAGATAAGTTGATGCTAGGGGAAATGAACCCCAAGATAAGGATTCAAATGTTTTTCCTTTCTTGTGATTGTTTCCAACATATTTATAAGAGGATTTCTTTGTTGGTTTGTATGTCCCTCCCCCATAGTATAACCCCTTCTTTCACTGTATTTGATGTTGGCATAATTTGTGGAGGGGAAGGGAAAAACAAATTGTTTAAATAGGGATACAGGTGGACCCATTGCAACAATGAGATGTACAAGAGTTTATGTCGAAAAATGAACTTTACAAGTTTGGCTGGGGGGAGTAATAGGTAGGAGGGGAGAGCAGGGGGGATGGGAGATGGGAAGGGATGGGAATAGGAAACAAAGGAGGAGGCAACAATGCTTGATAAGAAATATACTCATTACCTTGCCCATGTACCCTTTGTGTATGGTATTTTCACAATAGAATAATAATCTGAAAAAATTGTATCATTTGATAGTGCATATGATTTTATTGTTCATTACAAACGTAATGTAGTAAAAGTTTCATAGCAATCACACTGCACTAGGTTGTGGGCAGATTCTAATGTAAATAATATACTGTGTTCATGTAGAGAATTTGAGTATCCAAAGTTTTAATATACCTGTGGTCCTTAAACCAATACGTTACTGATATTGAGTGACAAATACAACTTCCTTTCAGTACAGAAGCTTTCCTTGTATCTTTTTAATACACATTTTTATTGTAAAGATCCTGTGCAGAGGGGTTACAGTTACATAAGTAAGGTAATGAGTACATTTCTTATTGAGCATTGTTACCCCCACCTTTGTTTTCCCCCTACCATCCCTTCCCAGACTTCAAGCCCCCTGAACAACAACAAAAAGTCTCAATTTTCTTGGACTGTCTAACTCTTCCTAACATTCAACAAAGAAGCATTTTATCACCCGCTACATTTAAGTCCTATCCTAGCTACTGCAAATAGAATGATTTGGTATCTTTTGTCAAAAGTTTCATATTTGCAGAAACAAATACCAGCAGCGGTAACTTTTTTCCAGTCAATGAATTCTGGGCCTGGGCCCTGAACATGGTTTTGCTGGTAGCTTAAATGTGACCTTGTTTGTTATTTATTGGATTAGTGCCGAAGAGGGAAATTACTGGGTCTTAAGAGAGATCTATGTTTAGTCTTTTCAGGAAACTCCATACTGCATTCCACAGCGGTTGAACAAGTTTAATTTCACACCAAGAGTGTAATAGAGTTCCCATTTGGCTACATCCCTGCCAGCATTTACTATTGTTACTTTTCTAGATAATGGCTGTTTTAATTGGGACGAGGTAGAATCTGTCTTGTTTACTTGTAGGTTTGTGGATACCTTCTAGTTACCATGAATGAATCCATGAAACCTATATTGCTCTGAGTCTGCATTCCTTTCTCTTTTCTCTTAGTACAAATTTCCCAAGCCTTTCTTTTTCCATAAGACTGGTGAAAAGTCATCCTTTCTGATGGTTGAATAGAATTCCAGTGTGTGTGTGTGTGTGTGTGTGTGTGTGTGTGTGTGTGTGTGTGTGTGTGTGTGTGTGTGTGTATGACTGTGTATTCCTTTCTTGTCTAGTTTGTTTTATTAAGACAAAATTATACTACCTGGTCCAGGGAAGGTATCACTATGTAATTCCACTCTCTAATCTCCTGTCTTAGTCTGAATGCTAGAAGGCATGTATCCCATTGCCCTGCCATAGTTTCTTGGTTTATTTAATCTAGATACAGATTAGCAATTCTGAACTTCTCCAGAGATATTATCCACTAAACTGCTCATACTGTTCATGTACTATTTTCAAATATGTTCTAAAATTTGACACAGTATATGAGCATTTTCAGATGCACCTGCAGGGGTTTCTGATTCTTTCTTCCATGGATCTGATCCCTTTAATAATGATTACTTGACTCTCTTACTATCTCTGGCCCCTACCTATGTAATATTCTCAAACAATTTTGAAGAAAGTTAACTTGAGACTTTCTAATATTAAAAATTATCACTTGATTCTAGTATTACCCAGGACATATTTTCTATTGTTTTCTAATTTTTCTACATATTCTGAGAGTTGTTTCATTTGTGTATTTGGTTGTGCACATGTAAGTGTCTCTGTGTGTATGTGTACATTTGTAAGTATGTATCCAAAAGTCTCAAGCAATCTTGATCATGACTGGTATTCCATCACCTGAGTCATTGTTCCAATCCAAGTTTTGGCTGCTTAATTATAGTTACTGTTGCAAAGACTGTTCTGCCCCAGCTGGATGCAAACTGAACTTCCCAGACTCCTTTACATTCTTAGGTTTTATTTCTTCAGGAGTATCTACTTTTAAACTACAAATATTTTTGTGAGTGTAAAGTCTAAACTGTAGCCCAGACTTTTAACTCAAGAATTCATATAAAGATAGATGAACATAGACATTACACATCCTGAGTGTACACTGTTAGAAATGTGATCTTATGCTGGGTGGTGGTGAGATCTGAGAATTGGGGATCAAAGCCAGCCCAAGTAGGAAGTCTCAGAGATTCTTTTCACAAATTAACTACAAGAAAACTGGAAGTGGCACTGTGGCTCAAGTGGTAGAGCATTAACCTTGAGCTGAATAGCAGAGGGACAGTGCCCAGGCCCAGAGTTCAAGTGCCAAGAACATCACCAACCAAAAAAAAAGTGAAAAAAAAAAGAAAAAGAAATAACACCTTAGCCAACAGTTCATTTCTTGTATAATCCTTGCTCTCTCAAGATGGACTTTTTATCCAGTTAAGTCCATGCTCTTATGCCTGACTTGCATTGGAACCAGAATTATTCTTCCATTCTACTTTCTATAAAGTTGTGTGATTAGCAAGCATGATTTAGAAAAAGAATGGCCTCATACTTCGTGTTCCACTTAGGAGTAATGTTTTCTCTATATCACTCCCATAAATCTACATACTGGACTTGGCTTTATTGTATCAATGTCATTTTATTTGTAGAGTCTTCTATTGTACATTGAACCCTTATACTTAAACACAGAACTTCTCTTTCCCCTTTTATTACTATTGTTTGTCTTACTGTTAATTCATGTACACTTTGGAAATAATGTGCAACACATACCCTCACAGAAAGAATGATCTGAGAACCTTCTTCCCATTTAAAATTTACCTTAATTTACAGAGAACTTAAAAGTTTGAACTCAATGTACTCATGGATAATGTATTTACAAGCAATATAAATTTCATATTTTCTCTTTATTAAATAGTCTCTGAAACACTTGTTACCTCAGGTCCAAAATTGTCCTTGTGTTATTTCAGTGTAGCCAGAAAACATTCATTATACCTCAAGCAGAACCATTGCTTGCTACTGGAAGTAACTGTTACTGGATGTGGAAACTGATCCCAGGAGAAGAATGGAGCATAGAGGAATGGCAAAGTTCCAGTCAACTTCAGCTTTCCTTTTCACTATACAAGAAAAGAATCCCAAGGCTTGATGGAAACTGTCCCTGACTTTTTCAAGTGTGTTCTTTACTCATATAAAACTGTTCTGTAAACTTCAAGTTGAGAGTATTACAAAAAGAAATAAAGTGCCATAGAGCAAAAGGAAATAACATTGTTTTAAAAATGTTCTATTGCAAAGAAACAAAGACATGGAGGTTTTAAAGTGTCTTATGGATGGATATTTCACCCCTGAGATGATTCTCTTGTTGCAGGAGTCAGTTATCAATTCCTTTAGTCTGGCCCTGAGTTCTCCAGAGTAATAAGGATTCCAAACAAGCAGAATCCAGTGAGTATGATCAGCAAAAGGATCATCTTCTCAGACCAGTACTCCTTTAAGGAGTGTCCCAAAGAAATACCTGGTTTTTTTTGTTGTTTGCTTGTTTGTTTAATGTGTGCTGGTTCTGGGGCTGGAACCCAGAGGCTGGACCCTGTGTCAGAACAACGTGTGCCAACCTGCCCCCAAAGCTAGTACTCTACTGCTTGAACTAGTACTCCACTCCTGGTTTTTTGGTGTTTAATTAGAGATAAGAATTTTACAGACTGTCCTGCCTGGGTTGGCTTTGAACCAAGATAGTAAGAAACCCAAGTGACATCAACTGTATGGACTTCTCTTTTGAAAAGAGAAATATTAGATGAAGTTTATTATAAAGCTAATATTTGACAATTTTTAAAAGAAGAGTATATGTCCAGCAAAAAGCTATAACTTAACTCAGCAAAAGTAGGTGCACTCAATCTTTTTGGAATTATTTTTTCAGTTTAGGAAGATTATTGATCTTGTCTTTCTTTTTGGGGAAACTTAAAGTCATATTTCACTTTTTTGTTGGTCGTGGGGTTTGAACTCTGATCCTGGATGTTGTCCCTTAGCTCTTCAGCTCAAGTTGAGTGCTCTACCACTTTAGTTATAGCACCACTTCCAGGTTTCTGGTGGTTAATTGAAGATAAGTGTCACATGGACTTTTCTGAGCAGGCTGGCTTTGAACCACAATCCTCTGGTCTCAACCTCCTGAGTAGGTAGGATTACAGTCATGAACCACCAGCACCCAGCTCATACTTGCATTTAGCTGCACTGAATGATACCATGTAAACAAAAAATGGAAAATTTAACCAAATGATGACATTGCAGCTTTTCAGAAAAATTGAGGTAATAATAAATATGTCCTCCTTTTCCATGTTGTTACATTAATGACTCATGAGCTATGGGACCTTTACATTAGCATCCTCTGCCATCTGTATAGGTGTATTTAGTAACAGAAAATGTTCATAGAAAAATAGAGAAATACTGAGATTTTTAGAAAGCAAAGGAGATAATCAAGTATGAAAGAACAACATAGAATGAAATGCATTTATCACACAGATATTAAGAACTAGCCTAAGAGATTTCGAATGCTAAAGGCAATGAGGAATAAGCCTAGTTGATAACTAGTTCTTCAATAACCAAAAATGGTTCTCTAGACCAGTTTCTGGTATACCTTATTTACTATTATTTATTCCTTCCATCTGGAGTTATTCCTTCTCTTCTGTCACAAATGTTAATTAGCATCTGAATTTTTGGTGCCATGACTGGCCACAAAGATCTCCAAATCTCACTTAGATTACCTTTTCCTTTCTGATTAGCACAGACCACACAAAATCCTGGAATCTTTGAATTTCCAGAATTAAACTTCACCTGACATCCAAGCACATTCCTGGCATTAATTGCTGTGACCTAATGAACAAAACATTTTTTTTCAACACAGTATCCTAATATAAGTAAAGTACATGAATTAAGGACTATTGTCAGTTGTCAATATGGAAGAAGCAATAATATATTCCAAGTATGGGTTCTTTATTTTGCATTTACTAACTAAATTTGTTTGTTTGTTTTTTGCCAATACAGGGCTTAAATTCAGGGATAGGGAATTATTCCTGAGCTTTTTAATTTTTTTTCTCTTTTCTCGAGGCTAGCACTCTACCACTTGAAGCACAGCACCACTTCCAGTGTTTTCTGTTTATGTGTTACTGAAGAATTGAACCTAAGGTTTCAGGCATGCTAGAAAATCACCATACCATAATGCCACCAGAGCCCTAAATGATTTTCTTAGAATGGCATTACATTTTCATTCCATAATTATGTATCATAATTTTGGCCAAGTACTAGAAAATGATGTAGACAAAAATACAATAAAATAAGTCCAGTAAGACTGGATGGACAATGAATAACTGTCACAGTCTAGCCAGGGCACAGGGGGGCTTACCTCATGGAATTGTTTCAACAGGCTGAGCGAGACAGCTCCTGACACACAGCCTAACTCCTGAATGAGAGGGCCACGTTGGGTTCCAGCCACATGGGGACGCTGGGCCACCTCTTCCAGCACCCATTCAACCAGTTCCTGTGAGAGAGAGAGAAAGTCAGAATTACACTTAAGCCGGCTGCCGGTGGCTCAGAACTCTAATCTTAACTATAAAGGAGGCTGAGATATGAGGATCGTGGTTCATAGCCAGCCCGGGCAGGAATGTCTGTGAGACTCTTATCTCCAAAGAACCACCAGAAAACTGGCTGTGGTGCTTTGGGCTCAACTGGTAGAGTGCTAGCTTTGTGCTGAGGAGCTTGAGAACAGCGCCCAGGCCTAGAGTTCACGAAGTGGACTGACAAGAAGTGGACTTTCCACCACAAGAAGTGGACTGAATAGCACCCATTGTCCTAGGGAGGATGGTAGAGAAGTCATGCCAAGCTTCCTGTGAACTTGAATTCAAAAGTATGTCACCTGGCTTCTCTGTGCCTCGGTTTCCCTAGTTGCAAAACTCAACACAGTGAAGGATTCCCTTCCTCATTGGGATAGGGTAATGATGAAACAGAGCCATGTTTTGTCTCATAATCCCACAGTTGTTGCATGATTAATAACAGGCCTCACCTGAGCATTTGCCGGGTATCTTCCTATTATATGCTCACAGAACTGCCAAGAACCTTATCTGTAGGCCATTCCCTCTGTGCCTAGCCATGTTCCAGAGAGCCCTCTATATACATCTCTTGTTTCCTCACGACTGTCCTGTGAGGAGATGGTTGAGGATCTACCCAAAGCTTACCTGTCAAGAATCAGCTGCTGTGGACTAAGAGTTTGGGATAATCTATCTAAACCTATGACTGACCATGGAGTGGCATGTCTACATCCCAACTACAGAGGACTAGGCCTAGTGGGCATACTTGTCAAGATAGGAGGACCACAATCCAGCCCAGCCTGAGCATATATTGAGTCTCTATCTCAGAAATGCCCAATGTGGCTCCTCAGAGCCAGGGAGAGGAAACAAAAAGGGGGTCATTGTGTCCCCAGAGGGGTGTTTGACCCTGGGTGGGGGTGGTGTTGGGGCGGCCACTCACCTGTGCTGCTGGGAGAAGCTATTGGCGGCTGCTCCACATAGGGTGAACTGCGATGATGGTTGCATTGCAGACACATGGGCTCAGAGCAGAGGGCCAGGGCAGGGACCAGGTCAGGGCCTTAGGCCGGCTGGCAGAGTGCAATTGCCTGTGGTTTAAAACCCGGCACCGTGGGAAGGGGTGTAGGGTTCAGGGAGGGGTCAGGCGCATCAATTTCCTAATATACTAAGAAGTCGCCTCGACCCTCTTGCCCACCACTCAGCCAACTCTAATTTCCTCAACATTCTTGTATCCCATTGGTCAGAAAGAACCATGTAAGAATGGGGGTGTGGACGGAATCCTCTGATGCAAGCAGCATGGGAGGAGTCAAGATGACAGCAGCTCCCCCAGTCCTTTTCCCAGAGAACTCTGTCCAATTCAGTTGGGGACAAGAGGGTAACCTGCTTTAGCTGGATGGCTGCACAGATTGTTGTGTATGTCTGTTTGTTTCCAGTCCCGGACCTTGAACTCAGGATCTGGGCACAGTCTGTGACCTGCTTTTGCTCAAGACTGGCACTCTACACTAGAGCCACAGGGCCTCTGGCATTGTTGGCACTGAAGTTAGACAGGGGTCTCAAGGACTTACCTGCCTAGGGTGACTTTGACCATGATCCTCCCATCACAACCTTGTAAGTATCAAGGAGAACTGTTGAGAGCCATTGGTGCCTCCCTAATCATTGGTCTTGCTGATGTTCTTGCACAGACCTGTGAGTTCCCTATCCTTGGATTGAAGTGGTGGGATCTGGTGCTCACAGTTTGAATCCTGGTTCTGCCATGTTCAAATGGCAGGAGATCCTAAGAAACTCATTCCTATCTATATGATTACCAATGGAATGTGATGTATGTCATGATTGAATGGGCAATTCTTGAATGATTCTAGGATAAAATTATACACAATTATAGTTTAGGACACTGATCCACTTTAGTTGATACTTTATTAATCATTTATACAATCACATTCATAAAATGGATGCATAATGAAATACCTAAGAATTGGGCCTCAGATACTATCAAGGTGTCCTTTTTTCTGCCAGGACTGGGATTTGAACTCATGGTTTGGGTAACTGTGATGCACTGTGTGGGAAAGGAAATCTTGCCTCCTTAAAGTCAATAAATTCAAGTCTGTTCCTTAGGCCTGAAATCGATCCCCACCACTAGAAAACATCCTATTCATGTACAATTTACATATATGATTTATATTTATATACAAATGATGATTCCATATTGCATTCACTATAGTTATTTTATTTTTTGTTGTATTCATGTATTGACTTTTTATTTTATTGACTATTATGGCACATAGAGCATTGACTACATTGATTACATAGGATGTAGGTCTGCATATGTATTTCACTTCATACCTGACACCCAGGACATTCACAGAAAAGTAAAACGTGTCACCATCAGCTTCTTACTCTAAGATTCATTGTTTGGGAATGCTGGCATCTGAACTCATGGCCTATAACCTCAAATTCATGAATGGATGAATGTCAACATGCCATCCTGGGGCAAACTGAGCTGACAGGCTGTTCCCAGGAGATGAAATTGAGCCACAGGGGTTAACAAAATAAGAACAGATTGACATGCATATGGCAGTACGCTAATAAATATATATCTTTATAGAGTGCCAGAGATGTTTATACATTATTTAGTTATATAGACTACATTCCTACCAATTCCTGGGTATTTATTATGTGTCTATGTAATTAATGTTATTGTTTAAATCCTTAATTAATGAAATCAATCAGTGTCCTGAAATTATTTCATTCCTGAAAGTAATAATATTCTTTTAATGGTTCATAAATAATAAAATCAATCAGCCTTCTGAAATGATGCTGTCTAATTACATAGGAGCTTCATTCACCATTAGTTCATTCAACCATGACCTTGGTACATTCCATTTTTATTCCTATGGTTGGGAACCAGTTTCTTATTGTCTCCTGCCATTGGTTGGTGTCAGGAGGTAGATTCAAAATAAGGGCCTATGTTGCCAGGTGGGCCTATGGCTTCCCTGATAGTCTGCCAGCCTTCAGCAATGCAAGGTGAAGTACCCTTTGCAATAGAGTCATTCAGACACAGGAGGGTCTCCATGCAAAGGAAGAAAATGTAAAAAGGGCTCTTTTATCTGTGCATTGCTTTCCCTGCAAGGCCTGGGGATATAGGATCCCAGGAGCAGCTGTAGGTCCAGTGGCTGCACCGCAGCCTAGGGTAATCAAAGCTGCGGCAGAGATGCAATGACCTGAGTTCAAGCTCCATGCGGAGAAAAAAAAATAGCTCCCTGGCTTGCAATTCATACTGTTTATTCTTCCAAGCTTTGGATTTGAACTCAGGATTTGGGTAAATCTGCAACAATGTGGATGAAGGGGAAGCTCACCGTACTTGAAGATAAGAAATACAGACCTGTTCACTAGTCCTGAATTCAAGCCCCAGCCCTGGAAAACATACTATTTAAATACATTGTAAAGATAGGATTTGAACTTACCTATAGATGTTCAGGCCATACATGTTTGGTGTGGTTGTTCCTTGTATTTTTTGTTTTATTCATTTATTTACTGTTGATTTTACTATGATGAAACCGATTCTGTTTATAACGTTGATGATATCCTATCACACAGCATCTATATTTGTAGAAATATTCTCCATCATGACTGACACCCAGGATTCTCAGGGAAAAGGAAAACAAGTTTCACACTTGGCTTCTTACTCCAGGATCCACTTTTTAGTGCTGGGATGTGAACTCAGGGCCTAGCAGGACCAATTGGCCAATAAATCAAGGTGCACACACCAACCTGTGAGCAATGTAGGAGCTAGTCCATTCCCAGGATCTGACATTGATCCCCAGGGGGGTCACTATAGTCATAAATTCATAATTTAAACATAGGATCTATATTGACATACATGTGTGGACACCATCGTGTGTTCGGTGCATTTCTTCTTATTTTGTCTCTAATTCATGGAAATATTATATATGTTATTCAGAATGGTTACAGATATAGCTGTGCTGACATGGATAACAACCTGTTCCCATGGTTATAGGGTTGCCTATGCATTCTTCATCCTAGTTGAGATACAGGACATTCACAGGAGAGGAAAACATGTGCAACAACTGGCTTCTGACATCAGGATGAATCTTTTGTCAGTGCTAGGATTTGAACTCAGGTCTGGACAGCTCTGTTGCACTGTGGGGGAAAGGGAAAGTCACCATCCTTGAAGATTAGAATGTCAGGCCTGGCCCAGGGCTTGATTTGAAGCCCCAGCATTGGACAAAAGAGCAAGCACACCTGTAAACATAGGATCTATCTTTACCTACAGGTGTGGTATGCATCTTGAGTTCAGTGTATTCTTTTTATTTTGTGTCTCTTTCATGGATGTATTGTGTATTTTATTGTTATGGTGACAGATATAACTGTGCTGACATGCATGACAACCTATTCCCATGGCTATAGTGTTGCCTATAAAGCATTCTCCAGTCTCAATAAGACCTAGGACATTCACAAGACAGGAAAACATGTGCAACCATAGGCCTCTCACATCAAAATAAATCTTTTGGTAGTGCTGGAATTTGAACTCAAGGCCTCACAGGCCCAATTGGTGACTGGGTCATGGTGAGCACACCAGCCTGTGAGCCACTAAGGAGTTAGGCCATTCCTGGATCTTGAGATGGAGCCCTGGTTGGGGCCAATGTAGTCATGAATTCATAATTAAACAGAGGATCTATATTTCCAAACATGGGTGTGCGGCATCTTGCATTCGGTGTAGTCATTCTCTTTATTTTCTGTCTTATTCATTGATGTATTGTGTATTTTCTTGAGTATAGGATGACAGATATAACTCTGTTGAACTGGATGACAACCTATTCCCATGAGTATAAGGTTGCCTATACATTCTTCAACCTAGCTGAGACCCAGAACTTGAACAGCACAGGAAAACAGGCACAATGACTGTCTTCTTACATCAAGGTGAATTTTTGGCAATGCTGGGATTTGAACTCAGAACCTAGGAGGCCCACCTGCCCAATGGCTCCATGTGATCACACCAGACTGTGAGAGACTAAGGATCTAGGCCGTTCCCAGGAAGTGAGATTAAGCCGCAGGGGGGCCAAAATAGTCCTCAATGCATCATTGAAACATGGGATGTATATTCACATCTGTGTGTGGACTACATCGTGCATTGAGTGTAGTTATTCTCTTTATTTTGTATGCTCTTCATGGATGTATTGTGTATTTTCTTGAGTATATGATGACAGGTATAACTGGGTTGACATGGATAGCAACTTATTCCCCTGGCCACAGGGTGGCTCGTGCATTCTTCATCCTAGCTGAGATCCAGTACTTGCAAAGGAAAGCAAAACAGGTGCAATGATTGGCTTCTGACATCAAAATGAATCTTTTGGCAGGGCTGGGATCTGAACTCGGAGACTAGCAGGCCCAATTGGAGAATTGGTCCACATGAGCACACTAGCCTGTGAGCCACAAAAGAGCTCAGCCATTCCCAGGACCTGAGATTGAGCCCCCCTGGGGGGAGAGTTGGGAGCACAATAATCATCCATTCATAAGCTGAAGGAAGTATGCAAATAAGTACATATTTGTATAGAGTAGGAGAGATGGTGATCTGTGATGGAATCCAATCTGTGTGACTACCTATTCTTGGATCTTTCCTGATGCCTCCATTTCATGACTGTGATGTTTATTGTCACGCTTCATCAACTCTTCTTTACAAATAATCGGTACCTCATGAGTCTTGACTATCATTTCCTACTCACATCATGCATGCACTACTCATTCAAGGATGAGATCGATCGCATTCCATGACTCTTCCTAGGTCCAGAAACGAGTATCTCAAGATCTCCCGCCATTCTCTCCTCCTAGGGGGACTGAATTCAAGCCTAAGACCTGGAAAAGATACTCCTTATATACATTTTAAAGATAGGATTTATATTTCCGTACAGATGTTCAGTCCATATTGTGTTTGGTGTGGTTATTTATTTTATTTCTTGTTTTATTCATTTATTTACCATTTATTTTATTGACTCTGATGACACCTCTACCATATATTACACTGTTTACATCCTATCACATAGCATCTAGATTTTAGCTGTGTTCTCCATCATGCCTGGCAGTGCTAGGATATGAACTCAGTGCCTAGCAGGCCCAATTCATGGATAAGTGAGTGTGATCACAGCAGCCTCTACCCAATGAAGCTGTCAGGTGGATCCCAGGCACTGAGATCGAACCCTAGGTTAGGCCAGAACAGTGATACATGGATAGACAGACGGTGGTATACAAATAAATATATATTGGTAAAGAGTGCCAGAGCCATCTATCTATGATTCAATGACACCTACTACATTCCTACCAACTCTTAGGCATTTATTATGCCACCATTGAAGGAATATTATTCTTTTCATGCTTATAAAATTATAAGTTAAGATCAATCAACATTCTAGATCTACTGCATCCAATTTTAGACTAGACGTATGCATGAACTACTCATTCAATCAGTACTCCTATACATAGGAATGAGTCTCTTGTGATCTTCTGCCATTGGTGTCAGGACTGGGATTTGAACCCAGGGCCTATGTTCAGAGGTTGGCCTATGGCTTCACTGATAGCCCACAAGCCATCAGCAATGGCAAGTCAGATCTAATTTGTAACCATGTCATTCAGACCCAGGATGGTGCAAAGAAAAAAATAATAAAATCCCAGCCCCCTGAAGCTCACCACTTTTTCTGATTTCCAGTTTTTTTTTTCTTCCAGAAAGCCCCCTGGGCCTAGGATCTTAGGATCAGCTATGGGGCCAGAGGCTGCACCCGAGCCTAGGGATTTCCAAGCTGAGGCAAAGTTTCCATGACCTGAGTACAAGCCCCATGTTTGGCCAAAAAAAAAAAAAAAGAAAAGAAAAGAAAAGAAAAAGAACAAAGAAAAATAATTATTTAACTAAATATTTTAAAAATAAAATCCCTAGTTTGGAATTTCTGCTAATTTTCTTTCCTAGCCTGGGATTTGAACTCAGGGTCTTGGTAAATATGAAACAATGTGAGGGAAGAGTTGCTACTACTTGAGTTCACACCTTGTGCCATCCAAAAATGGAAAACTAAGTCACTGACCTAAGCAGGAGGAGGTAGTTGTGGAGATGGGAGTGAAGGGATGGTAGGGGGAAAACAAAGGAGGCGGTAACAATGCTCAATAAGAAATGCACTCATTACTTTGCTCCTGTAAACTTAACCCCTCTGTACAATATGTTTACAATAAAAAACGAACAAAGACAAACAATGTAGTTCTCAGAGAACCACTTTGTAGGTAAGGGAAGGATTTCTGAGTGAATAGCTGTACAAAATTCTACATTTTTTAAAATGTTCAGTATGGAACTAAATAAACATAACTGCTTCCAGTAAAAAATTATGTCAGTGTCTTGGAACTGGGGCCAGTATTTCTGCCATTGCTAGGATTTGAGCTCACCGTCCAGGTAACTATTTTGCATCATGGGTGAAGGCGAAGCTCACTGTCCATGAAGAAAGAAATTCAGGCTAGAGTTCCCAGGGCCTGAATGAAGGCCCTGCAATGGAAAAAATATTTCAATACATGTGTAATATATTATCTATATACTTACATATGTATGTTAATTTCATATTATGATGAAGGTGGATCAGTGGTAGAGATCTTGCCTTGCATGCATGAGGCCCTGGGGTCAATTCCTCAGCACCACATAAGCAAAAAGAAAAAATCAGGAACTGTCGCTGTTCCTCAAATGGTAGAGTGCTAGCCTTGAACTGAAGAGCTGAGGGACAGCACCCAGGCCCAGAGTTCAGGCCCCACAACTGGACCCTTCCAAAAAATGATTTTGTATTTTATTTTTCTTTGATTTATTTATTTCTTGATTACTGTATTTAGTATTTTTATACACATAATATTTATTACATTTTGCACATCTATTATAAAATTAAACCCACTAATTTAGGACATTGACTCATTTTCATTAATAGTTTATTAAGTATTGAAACATAAAACATAATTAAATGGAAGCATTTGTCACAGTCTTCACATGATTAGACTCTCTCAAAATCATGAGCTTTTTCTTATTTATCTTTGGAACCTTCCTATCAGGTTTTCTTTAGATGATTTATACTCAGAAGCCTTTTCTTGAGGATAGGCAAGTGAGGGATAAAATTGTGAGGGTGGGGCGAGAAATGTGGCTTAGTGGTAAAGTGCTTGCTCAGCATGCATGAATGCCAGCGTTTGAATCCTCAGTGCCACATACTCAGAAAAAGCCAGAAGCGGTGGAGTAGTTCAAGTGGCTAGGTTTGAGAAAAAGAAGCTTAGAGACAGTACCCAGGCCCTAAAATCAAGCCACAGGACTGTCAAAAACAATAGGCCAGATGCCAGTGGCTCATTAGTGGAACCGTAATTCTTGGGAGGCTGAGTGCTGACGACCACAGTCCAAACACAGCTTAAGCAAGGAAAGCCTGTTAGATTCTTATCTCCAGTGAACCACCAAAAGACCCCATCTGGCATTTTGGATTAAGTGATAGTGTGTTCTCCTTGAGCTGAAGGGCTCAGGGTCAGTGCCCAGGCTAGAGTTCGAGACACACAACTGGAAAAAAGTGAGGGTTAATTAAAATACTTTTCCTATTTGCTAATTATGAGAACATTCTATGGAAGATGAACACTGATGTACACCAGAATTGGAGTCAGAGCTCAAGGTTCAAGTGTAGGACATACATATGCCCATCATCTCAGAGTGTAGCATTGTAATATTGTGTCCTACAGGGTTCTTAAAGGTCCAAGGTTGAAAGGCTTAATATGCTCCACAAGCCCTTTGTGATAAGCTGTTGACTTGTATTGCCAATGTCACTACAGTTCTGAACCTAGCAGAGCACAAGTAGCTCATGCCCATCACCCTAGTTCAGCAGGCTGAGGTCTCAGGATCACAGGGTGAAGCCAGCCAGGGCAGGAAATCTATGACAAAATGACTTCCACTACTGAAAAGTCAGGTGTTCAAGAGCTTCCTGTATTTCCCTTGGTGATGAGAAGTTACTTGCACATTAAATGTTCTTAGATTTCTCAAGCTATAGAAGAAGTAAAGTAACATTATTGACCTATCCTGGATTCAAATGAAGTTCTCAGGATCCAAGCCCTAGCCCTGGTAGCAGGAAGAACTCCAGTGTAACTCTGTAATTGAAGGACAGAAAACAGTTTCAAAAGCCAGGCTAGGTGCAGAGACCAGGCCTACAGGATTAGGAGGCAGAATGTATACACTCAACAGGGAAGTGAGCTGCAAAACCACTTCATTTATTCCAGGCAGAGCCAGCAATGGGGGAAAACCTGTAACATTTGTTAAAGTTACACCAGGGTCAGGCTTTACTCAGCCTCTTCAAACAATGACTAATTAACCTTCCTCCCTCAAGTGAAGGGAGCCTCAGGCTACCTTTAGGTTACCAATAGAGAGCCAGTTTAGTGGGGGAGAGGGGAGGAACAGAGTAGAAAAACGCTGCACTCTGGTCTTAGGGAGTGGGTTTTTGACTCTCCATCTATCAGATTTGAAGACCCTTTTACCTCTGCCAGTCCATTCTCCTTCCTTCATTCTCCACATAATTAATGCAAATCCCCAGACTAACTAGAGGCAGGACTGTTTCTATTTTGTCTCCAAGCACATGAGATAGAACCTAGCTCTGCCCTCTTGGCTCTGGGGCTCTTGGTTGCCTGAGAAGTGGGAAAGAGACAGTCTTCCTACTCTGTGGTTATGTGAAGGCACACTGCAGAAGGCCTCATGACTAGGGAGTGTTCCCTTCATTCCTCTTGACGTCCAAGACCAGATTAATCTATCATCTTTCTTTCTTTCTTTCTTTCTTTCTTTCTTTCTTTCTTTCTTTCTTTCTTTCTTTCTTTCTTTCTTTCTTTCTTTCTTTCTTTCTTTCTTTCTTTCTTTCTTTCTTTCTTTCTTTCTATGTATCTATGTATCTATCTGTCAGTCAGTCTGTCTGTCTGTCTGTCTATCTACCTACCTACCTACCTACCTACCTATCTAGGTATCTCTTTGCCAGGTCTTGGGTTGAACTTAAGGCCTGGGCACTGTCTGTAGCACTCTACTACTTGAGCCACAACACCAATTCTGGCCTTTTCTGTGTATGTGCTACCAAGGAATCATACCCAGGGCTTCTTGCATGCTAGGCAAGCACTCTCTCACTAATCCACATTCCCAGCCCCCTCATATTTTTCTTAATGGTAGTTTTTACATATGTTTGCTTCCATTTTATGTCCCCAAGTTTAATTTTCTGAAGACTGGTTACTTCTAAGAAACCCTATCTTCTGTTGCCCTGCCTGAATTGTGACTGTTCCTGCATTGTCCTCATAATAAAATGTAAATAAAGACTGTTGAGAGCTTCAGTGTGCATCATGTAAGGACACAGGCCTGGAAACCTGGAAGAGAAAGCAATGGGCCTGAAATGAAGAGAATGATGCAGGATGCGTAAGGATCATATCTGAAAAATAAATAAATAACTAAATAAAAGAAGCAGTATTGCATACAGTGTGTTTGCAATCAGGCAGGTAATATACACACATAAGTAGGTAGGGCACTGATACATAAATGTGGCTTTCTCTTTTTGAAAAATTTTTTGAGGCTATCCCTTGGCTTAAACTCAGGGCCCGATGAGTTCCTCAGCTGTTTTTCCCAAGGCTGAGGCTTTACCACTGCCACAGCTCCACTTCCAGCCATCTGGTCGTTAATTGGACATAAGTGCATGCTAGGCTTTCCTGCCTGGTCTAGCCTGTTTATCCTGCTCAGCTTTCTCTCTCAAAACTCGATCTCTACCTTCTGGGCCACTGCTCCACTTCTGGTTTTCTGGTGGTTTATTGGAGTTAAGAGTCTCACAGACTTCCTGCTCAGGCTGACTTTGAAGGGTGATCTCCCAAAGAGGTTTCAAGAGACTTTCCTCAGGGATTCACCAAGGAGTCCCTCCACACAAACCTGTAGTCTAAATCTCGAGAGGCACTAGAGAAAAGTGATGCATGAAGATGCTTCTAGTGTATTCTAGATACTTAAGGTTAGAGACACACAATACTCATAATTATTAGATCATTTTATGGCAAAAGAAGCAATGCAGACAGTATAAGGATCGCTCTAGCTTTTGGTCCTTTCATCTTGAGACAGTAAATTGCTGTAGCTCAATGCTAACTGATAGAGCTGGCAGGTCCTGTGGACATTTGCTCCCAAATCCTGTGACACTCATTTCTCACTTTTGGTTTCAAACCTATGAACAGATGGTAAGATGAGGAGAGAAATTCCTTCTCAGAGAAAGGAGCTATAAAGAACATTGGGTAGTTAACTTATAAATTCATAACACTGGTATTACCCTGTTAAGAAGTCAGATATTCTAGATTAAAAAATGAAGAAGAAAAGAAAGAAAGTGCCAGTGGCTTCTCATTGTAATCCCAGCTCCTCAGGTGGCTGTGATGTAGAGAATCTGAGTTTGAATCCAGCCAGCATAGGAAAGTCTATGACACTGTTATTTCTAAGAGATCACAGAAAAACCCAGAAATGGGGTTTTGATTCAAGGTTAATGCACTACCCTTGAGCAAAAGGATCTTAGGAACAATGCCTAGGCTCATAGTTCAACATCAGGATCTGCCCCCTCAAAAAGAGCCAGTACCTCAATGTCTTTGGGTATTTATGTATGTATTCCTATAGGTGAAGCTCCAGAGTAGGTGTGATGAATGGCACCAAGCTAAAAAATTTGTATCCAATAAAATGATTTCATAACAGAGACTGATTTCATGATAGTGCATGTTCTGGGGCTCCCCTCACTGTTCCTAGTATAGCCTGAGGGTTTCTCTGCATCCCAGGCCTGCTGGAAGAAGTCTCTCTCATTGTCTGGACAGGCAGACAAAAGGCCTCACTTCTGTACAGCTATGTAACAAACAACTCCATCTGTGTCAGATTGTGAGAATGAGTGTGGGTGGGCTCTGAAGGTCAGGAGAAAAGGTCTATTTTTAGCCCAATCTATTTCTTTCCCCAGTGTTCTGGTTTGACAGGAAGCCTTCATTTGTGCCACCTCCCGTGGCTGGCCAAGTCCTGTGCACTTAACCTGCCATTGTGAGACTATATTCTGGTGTTCAATATAATTCAGGAGTCCTTCTGGCAGACAACTAGGGCACTGAAACTCATGAAATGTTTCATTGAGGACGATGATGGGTCTATGATATCTCTCCTAGGTTTTTGGAAGCATGGGAAATCCAAGCACATATCTGATATCACAAAGCTTCCTTTCATCTAGGGCTGGTGAAGCTCTTCAGGTTTTGAAACATTTGACCTCTCCTAGTTGGGCCCTGTCTGGCTAGGTTTTGGGGTTGAAAGCAGGGATGGGGTGCTGACCATGAGCTCAGTGTAGAAGCCTGAGCACTGTCCCTATTTTCTCTTGTATAAGGATACCCCTCTCCCACTTGAGACCCAGAGACACTTCAAGCTTCTTTTTAGTGATATGGTCCTGAGAAATCAAACCCAGGGTTTCATATATGCAAAGCACTCTACACTCTACACATTCCCAGCCCTCTACTTCAGGTTTGTTAGTTTGTTTCTGTCTTTTCTTTATTGTTGTAGGAGTTGAAATCTGGGCTTGGGTACTGTCCTTGAGCTCTTCTGCTCAAGTCTTGTGCTCTACCACTTGAGCCAAACACCACTTCAGCTTTTTTTGGGGTCCATCAGACCTAAGTGTCTCAAGGGCTTTCCTGCCCAGGCTAGCTTTGAACCATGATCCTCAGATCTCATACTCCTGGGTAGCTAGGATGACAGACATGAGCAACAAGCACCCAGATTCCACTTCGGGTTTCTTAGTGGTAAATTGGAACTAATAGGCTCATGGAGATAATTGGAGATAATAGGCTTTTGTGTCTGGGATAGTTTGGTACCCAGATCCTCAGATCTCAGATCCTGAGAAGGCAGGATGACAGACCTCAGCTATAGACCCTTAGGCTGTGGCCTCTGCTACAAGGGGATCCTGTCTCCACGTGGTGGAGTGCTAGTCATAATCCCAAGAGGTAAGGGCCAGCACCTAGACCCTGAGTTCAAGGTTCATGACTGAGAGAAAACAAAACAAAACAATTGTCTGCAGGAGACAAATTACTAGTCTTCAATAATACATCTTTGTCCCTGCCATGGGGACATAAATGAGCCTCAATATTCTTGTCTGCATAATCATCTCAGTTGTGGAGATCTTACAAGGACCTAAAGAAAGAATGCACCTTGTGAAGGACACAGCATATTGCACTCTTTGCATGACTCAGCACACAGCATCCTTCGAAAGACTCAGCACAGAGCACCCAATGCAGGATGCAACAAACTGCACCCTGTGAAGGACTCAGCACCTAGTTCTATTCCACAAGCTTTCATTAGAATTAGGGTGCTTTTATCAGTATCACCATTCTTTGAGGAACATTTCACAAACCACACAAGTTCACATCTAATGGTTTAGTGTGGTGTTTTTTGGGGGGCGGGGGGTTAGCCATGGGGCTTGAACTCAAAACATGAGGATACTATTCTAATAACATTTGCTCAAGGCTAGAGCTCTACCACTTCAAGCCATATTTCAAAAATTCTAGCAGACTTCCTGCCAGGTTTTAAAGGCCCTGAGCACCCAGGATGTGGGGATAAGCCAGGGTAACCAGGATGACGGGGATAACCCATGGATCTGGGTCGCAGCAGTTTACATCTGGCTAAGTCAGGTTAGGTGGCAACTGTCAGCACCAGACTCCTAGATTGCCCTGTGATAAGGTGTTTGAAGTCCTGTCCTTCTTGTCCTTCTATAGTTGCAGTTAGAACATTCTACCTTATTTTGGCGGTAGTCCTGGGGCTTGAGTATGGGCTTTGACCCTGTCCCTAAGCGTATGTGCTCAAGGCTAGCACAAAATTGAATGAAAGACAGCAGAACTTCTGGGTTTTCTGTTTATGTGACACTGAGGAATCAAACCAAGTGCTTCGTGCTTCCTCGGTGAGCATTCAACGACTGAGCCCCTGCAGTGAACGAGATATAAATAGATAGAGATTGCTGTATATAAATATTATATACACAAAAAGAGAAATGTCTGCATATTATTAAATTATAGATAGTATTACTACCAATTATTAGGTATTAAATTATGTCTCCATTTAATGATGTGTCCCAGTTAACAATTAATAAAGCATTAATTAAAATTACTCAATATCCTGTTACTGTTTATCACATATGTACATACATTCCTACATATAATTATGTATTTTATAGAATGAGACAAATTCCTATGTATTATTAAATTATGCATCGTGTGTTACTACCAATTATTAGGTATTTATGTTTCCATGAAATTTTTATTCTGTTAATGCTTAATAAAATATTAAACTTAATCCACGTCCTATAATTTTTGTGTCTAATTTTATCCTAGAATGATTCCATACTAATTCAATCTGTTTTTCATTTATTGTAATGACAATTCTTCCACCTATGAAATTTTTTACATTTATTACATCCTATTACATAGCATATAGTTTTGCATCTGAATTATACATCCTACCTGTCACCGAGCACTTTCAAAGAAAAAGAAAACATGTGTCATGCTCGGCTTCTCACTCCACAATTACATGTTTGGCAGTTCTGGGATCTAAACTCAGGTCCTAGAAGGCTCAGTTCATGAATGAGTGACTGTCAGCACAGCAGCCTCTAGCCCATTCAGCTGCCAGGCAGTTCCTAGGCCCTGAGATTGAGCCCCGTATGTTGAGTAACTACACCAAGTGTAGTTACTCATTTTATTTTTTGTTATATTCATTTATTTACCACTTACTTTATTGACTGTTATTACACATAAAATATTTATTACATTTATTACTTAGGATATAGTTTTGCCTATGTATGAAACTTCACACCTGACACTCAGGACTTTCACAGAAAAGGAAAACATCTCACCATGGGCTTCTTACTTTACGATTCAAATTTGTGAGTGCTGGCATCTGAACTCACAGTCTACAAGGCCCAATTCATTAATGGGTAAGTGTCAGCATGCCAGCCTGGAGCATAATGAGCTGACTAGCATTTCCAGCACCTGAGATTGAGCCCCAGGAGTTGACAAAATACGAACACATTGACATGAAGATGGTAAAACACACAAAAAAATAGATCATTATAGAGTGCCAGAGATGTCTACATATTATTCAACTATATAGGCTACATTCCTACCAATTCTTGGGCATTTATTATGCCTCCATGTAATTAATATTATTGTTTGCATCCTTAATGAAGTATTAATTAAATCAACCACTGTCCCGAACCTATTACATACATGTAATTAATAGTATTCTTTGAATGTGTCAAAAAATATTCATTAAAATCAATTGGGCTCCTAAAATCACTCTAATTGTATAGTAGTATTCAGAAATAACTAATTCACCCTTGCTATTTATAATCTTCCATCGGTATTCCTATGAATAGGAACGAGACTCAGGATCTCTTAGGGGTCAGGACCGGGCTTCAAACACAGGAACTATGTTGCTGTATAGGCCTATGGCTTCCCTGGTAGCCTGCCAGCTTTCAGCAATGCCAGGTTACCAACATTTTTCAACCATGTCATTCAGACCCAGGATGGTCACCTAACAAAGATAAAATGTGTAAAATTTGCAGCCATCTGCAAATTGCCAGCTTTTTTCTGTTTTGCATTAATTATTTTTTTCTTGTCAGCCACTGGGGCCCAGGAACCCAGGTTCGGCTGTGGGTCCAGTGGCTGCACCCCAGCCTAGAGTTATCAATCCTGAGGCAGAGTTGCCACGACCTGAGTTCAAGCCCCGTGGTTGGCAAAATAAAAATACATACAGGAGTTGTGTCAATATGCCAGAGGAGAAGCTGGAGGCTAAACAAGCTAACACATAGAAAGCAGTATTAGTGCTCCAGTGAACAGACCTAAGCCAGAGAATCACACCAAGTGTGCCATCACAGTACAGAGAGTTAGGCCAGAGAGGGAAAATCCAGGCAAGGAAACAGATCTGCGAGCTTGTCAGCAGCCACGGCTGTGGCAGCGGTGGCCGCAGCAGCCATAACTGCAACACAGAAAGTCCAGGACAACGACGCCATACGCAGCAGGTGAGTGGATTCTACTCAACACCAGCAAGAACTGACAAGGGGCAGACATCTTCATCCTGCAGATTACAGACCAGAGATGACCCAAGAACCAAGACTCTGGCATGAGTAGAAGCCTGACATCCTCACTCCTTCTCAGGGAGCAGAGGAGGTAAGGCCACCCCTCCCCACCCCAATACCAGAGATCTCCATCTTTGATACTGACAAAGGCCTGGCTGAGCAGCTAGCTCCAACTCAGGCCTTGGAAGAAAACAAGAGTCATTTAGCAGGTCACAGGAACCTATTTGACTTGTCAGGCTCAGCCCCACCCAACAAAAAGTCACCCAGCACAGCTGAGCAAGCTCCACCAGCCCCAGGAGTGGCTTTCTTCACTGGGTAAACAGAGCCAGAGGCTGCCCCTCCCTATAGTAGCCTTAACAATCAATTGACATTCAGTAAACATAAACCCTGAGAATGGCTCCAGGCTGGGCTCTGCTAGTGTCTCAGAAGCTAGCCCCTCAGGGAAAAGCAACTGTTTGCTAAAAGGCCTCCACCTTACCCAGAACCTAGCCTCATCACAGCATTTCCAAACTTGAGGAAAAAGCCATCTCCCGCTTTTGTGATACTCAAAGCCGATTTCCCTCCCATTGAACTAACCTGGGAGGAGGATCGCAAAATCCTGGGTAAAGCAGAGCATTTTTCTGCCTACTCAATCAGACTGACTTAAGAAAACAACCAAGCCACTGGAAAATCAAACACCACAAGCAGACCAGAGACTCCAATAAGAGACCAGTTACAGACACAAAGGAGATACAGGATCAATCCATCCTCCCCCAAAAATATCAAAGAACTTTTTTGTACATTTTATAAAATTTTCTTTAAACTTTTTAAAATTTTTAATTTTTATCTTTAAAAAAAATTTGAATTAACTTTTTCTTTCTTCCTCTTATACTTTTTATTTTAGAGATATATGTGTGTGTGTAATTTTTTTTAATTTAATTTTTTGTTTAGCTCTACAGACTTTTGATCCTTTTCTTTCTTTCTTTTTTCTTTCTTTCTTTCTATCTTTCTTTCTCATTCTTTTCACTTTTTCTTCTTACGTTCTTCTTTGTGTGACTTAATTGCTGTTCTGCTAATCCTCAGACATACCCGTAGTTGATTATAAGACCTTATCCCCCATTTTGTACACAATTATCCAGAAATTTATTACTCAGTTCAAAACCTCTTAGACTTAAATTCAATTAATAGCAGCATTTCCTCTATTCTATATACCTATATATTTTCAGCATTTTTATTTTTAAGTTTTTCACATCTCATTCTATCCCTCCCCTTCTCTTATCCTATCCCTGTTCTTCTCTGAATATTACATAGTTGATTTGCATAATTTATAATTGTTTCACTTTTTAATTTTTAATTTTTGTTTCTATTTTTTCTTGCCCTTTTTTATTTTTCTCTTTCTTTTTTTTCTCTCTCTACTATTGTTCTATCCAACCTATTTCCCCCATTGAGATTAGGGTTTAGTCAAGTTAACTCTCCCTCTACTTTTCAACATCCCTCTATTCCTATTTTTACCCACATATCTCCCTAAACCTAATAATGTCTGCTTTGCCAAATTCTTCTTTGCAGTTCGCAGCACACTAATACATAGTTGTTTTATGTTGAATAGATATATCTGTTGAACTAGATTGTATCTGCAGATTTTACTGTGCAAATACAGACTTTGGTTGATGCTTGCCTTAAGATAGTGTTCTAGCACAAAACTGGTGTTTCATTCATCCCAAATGGGCAGAACAAACCTGAAAAACACAAGAAAAATGGAAAGTCCAGGTATCTCACTTTCCACTCATGGTAATCAGGGGACAGAACAGAAAATGAATAATCCGGAGGAGAGTTCCCAAAAAGCTCTACAAACACTACTGGTAAACATGGTGAATGAAAAGGCTGAAAACCTGCAAAGATTCTGTGTGAACGTGATAGGGAGAGAGAGAAGACAAACCAAAGGTCAATACAGGAATAACATGAGCATGAAGAACCTACTCAAAGATTGATACAGGAATTGTATGAGCAGCTTGAGAACACTCAAATAGAAATAAGGAATGGTGTGAGCAGGCTGAGATTAGTCAAAGAGATAGACAGGAATTGTGGGAGCTGGCATAGAAGAGACAAAGAGAAAGTCAGGAATGGTGTGGTGAGGCTGAGAACACTCAAAGAGAACTAGAGGAATTGCGTGACCATAAGGAAGCTAATCAAAGAGTGATACAGGAATTGAGAGAGCAGGATGAGATTACAAAAAGATCACTAAAGGCATCCATGGAATCCACAAACAGAGAGCTGAAAGAAGTCAGGGAGTCCACAAAGGGAATGCTGAATCCAACCCTACAGAAGGAATGGGAGTCCAAGGAAACCATAACCAATCAACTAAGTGATTTGAGAATAAACACTGAACAACAAATTAAGGTAGTAAAGAAGTTCACACAAGATCTAAAACAAAGCTCCAACAAAGAATTTGAAGGCATCAAAGCTGACCAATTAGAAGGAAAAGAGATAAAAAAAACAAAGTAGAAAGTCTTGACAGCAGGTTAGACCATGCAGAAGATCGAATCTCGGGGATTGAAGACAGCCTAGATATTATAGAGAAAGAACATACAACCATTCAAGAAAAATCCAAGAAATACGATAGATCTACTCAAAATGTGGAAGATACCATCAGAAGGCCTAATCTGAGGATAATGGGTGTTGAGGAACACCTAGAAACAGAAGTTAAAGGTCTAGGAAATTTGTTTAACAGGATCCTAGCAGAGAACTTCACAAACATGCAAAAAGATAGGCCTATTAAGATACAAGAAGCTTTTAGAAATACGAATAGACCTGGCCAAAACAGGACATCCCACTCTTACAGTATAATCCTGGCAGGATCAATTCAGACCGAGGAAAAGATCCTTAAAGCTGTCAAGGAGAAAAGATTAATCACCTATGAAGGGAAACCAATGAGAATCACCTCAGATTTCTCAGCAGAGACAATTAAAGCAAAAGAGCTTGGAATGATGTATGTCATGCCTTAATGACAAAAAAATATCAACCAAGAATACCATACCCAGCTAAATTCTCGTTCATAACCCAAGGTCAAAGAAAATCCTTCCATAGCAAAGAAAAATTGAGACAATTTATCTCCACAAACCAGCCCTACAAAAGATTCTTAAAGATATTCTACACATAGAAAACCAACAAGACCACAATAAAGGCCAGGAAACTGAACCCAAACTGAGAATCCAAGAAGCATAGCAAGCACCCAGTTGCCGCAGCCCCCAAGAAGGTGGATAAGATGGCAGGAAATCCCAAATACCTCTCAGTCCTTTCTCTCAACATTAATGAACTTAACTCTCCAATTAAGCAACATAGACTGTCTAGTTTGATTAAAAAGCAAGATCCGTCTATCTGCTGCCTTCAGGATTCACGTCTTGCTCATAAAAACAAAAACATTTTCAATATGAAAGTCTCGAACAAAATCTACCAAGCAAATGGCCCCCATTATCAAGTGGGAGTTGCAATACTAATATGAGATAAAAATAGACTTCAAATTAAAACTAGTGAGAAGAGATAAAGAAGGTCACTACACACTAATTAAGGGTATCTCCTTCTGGAGGAAATTACAATCTAAATATCTTTTTGCCAAACAACGGAACACCCAAATTTATCCTAGAAAAACTATTTTCCCTCATATCCCACATAGACCCAAGGACATTAATTGTTGGGGACTTTAATACACCACTCTCCCACTAGATAGATCAACTCGGCAAAAACTCAAAAAAGAAACTGCAGACCTAAACAAAAACATAGCTCAACTATATTTAACAGACCCCTACCAAATATTTCAACCAGCAGCATCAGAATACATGGTTTTCTCAGCAGCACATGGAACATTTTCACAAATAGACCACACTGTAGGCCACAAAACAAACTTGTCCAAATTCAGAAACATTGAATTTATACATTGCATTATCTCAGAACACAAGGGAATAAAATTAGAATTCAACACTAAAAACCACCAAAGAGGTTCCTGTAACAATGCAAGGATCCTGAACAACATACTGCTGAATCACGAGTGGGTCATGGAGGAGATTAGAAAGGAAATTCAAATGTTCATGATATTCAACAAAAATGAGCACACAAACTTCCAGCTCCTCTGTGAAATATCAAAGGCAGTACTCAGAGGCAAGTTTATAGCTCTCAGTTCTTAAATCAACAAATTGGAGAGATCTGAAACCAACAATTTAATGAGACATCTGAGCCTCCTTGCAGTAAAATAAACTTAAATCCAGTAGACAGAAACAAATAATTAAAATTAATTCAGAATTAAATGAATTAGAATAAAAAAAAACATAGAAAGAGTCAACAAAACAAAGAGTTGGTTCTTCGAAAAAATCAACAAAATTGACAGACCCTTAGCAAATCTTATCAGAAAAAGAAGAGAAAACACCCAAATAAATAAACTCAGCTATGAGAATGGAAACATCACCACAGAAACAACCAAGATTCAGAACATAATAACGGAATACTTCTCAAAACATTATGCTAATAAGTTTGAGAACTTGGCAGAAATGGACCTTTTCCTAGCAAATATTGACATGCAGAAACTAAACCAAGATGAGTTAAACCATCTTAACAGGCACATATCAAGAATTGAAATAGAAATAGCAATAAGACACCTCCCATCTAAGAAAAGCCCAGGACCAGGTGGCTTTAGAGCAGAATTCTACAAGGCCTTCAAAGCAGAGCTCACACCAGTACTCCTCCAACTATTCAATGAAATTGAAAGAGAAAGTTCACTGCCGAACTCATTCTATGAAGCCATCATAACCCTTATCCCAAAACCAGGCAGGAACTCATCAAAGAAAGGGAACAATATATCCATTTCTTTGATGAACATTGATGCAAAACTTCTCAACAAAATTTTGGCCAATCGACTTCAACAATTCATTCAAAATATCACACACCATGATCAAACAGGACTCATTTCATGGATGCAAAGCTGGTTCAATATACACAAATCAATTAATATAATTCATCACATCAACAGGAGCAAGGATAAGCACCACATGGTTATCTCAATAGATGCACAAAAAGCATTTGACAAGATCCAACACCCCTTTATGATGAAGGTTCTGGAAAAATTAGGAATCCATGGAACATTCCTCAATACAATAAAGGCTCTATATGACAAACCTACAATATCCATTATACTTAATGGTGAAAACTACAGCCATTCCCTGTTAACTCAGGAACAATACAAGGATGTCCTCTCTCTCTCTCCACTTTTCTTCAATCTAATATTAAAATGCCTAGCTACAGCAATAAGACAAGATACAATAAATGGGATCCAAATAGGGAAAGAAGAAGTAAAACTCTCCTTCTTTGCAGATGACACGGTCTTGTATTTAAAGAATCCCACAGACTCCACTCCCAAATTACTCAAGCAGATTCAAAATTTTGACAAAGTAGCACGGTATAAAATTAATTCTAAAAATCTATGGCTATTCTGTATGCCAACAATGAGAAAAGTGTGGGTGAAATTAGGAAAGCAACTCCATTTGTAATAGCCCCACAAAAAATAAAATACCTAGGAATTAACTTAACCAAAGAAGTGAAGGACCTCTATGATGAAAACTTTAAAAACTTGAAAAAGGAATTCAAAACAGAACTTAGAAATTGGCATAAACTCCAATGCTCCTGGATTGGAAAGATCAACATTGTGAAAATGGCAATACTTCCCAAGGGTATCTGCAAATTCAATGCGATACCTATAAATATTCCAACCTCATTATTCAAGATAATAGAAGAGGCAATCCATAAATTCATATGGAACAATAAAAGACCCCAGATAGCAAAAACGATCCTTAACAGAAGGAGGAATATCAATAACAAATTCCAAACTCTACTACAAAGCCATAATAAGCACAACAGCTTGGTACTGGCACCAGAACAGACCTCAGGACCAATGGACCAGAATTGAAAACCCAGAAATGAACCTATAGACCTAGAGCAATATAATCTTCGATAAGGGAGCTAAAAAAATAGAATGGAAGACAGACAGCCTCTTCAGTAAATTGTACTGGCAAAATTAGTTACTTGTGGAAAACTAAAGCTAGATCCTTATATATCAACCTGCACCAGAATCAACTCAAATGGCTCAAAGACCTTGGAGTCAAACCAGACATTCTGAAAACATTACAGGATGGAATAGTAGAAACTCTAAGTCTCCTTGGCACAGGCAGAAATTTTCTTAATAGAGACCCAGAAACACAACAAATTAAAGAAAGTTTGGACAAACGGGATGGCATGAAATTGCAGAGCTTCTGCATGGCAAATGATATAGCTAGCAAGATCATTAGAAATCCCATGGATTGGGAGAATATTTTCACTAGCCATACAATGGACAAGTGTCTCATATCTAAAATATACCTGGAACTCAAAAAATTAAACCCCCCAACAACAAATCTTCAAAGAAACAACTGCCCAATAAATAAGTTGGCTAAAGACTTAGAAACTGCTCTGAAGAAGAAAGAAGGATGGCCAATAGACACATGAAGAAATGCTCAACCTTCCTAGCCATAAAAGAAATGCAAATCAAAACAGCATTGAGATACCACCTCACCCCAGTTAGAATGGCTATAATCAAGAACTCTGATAACAACTCATGCTGGAGGCTATGTAGAGAGAAGGGAACCTTATTGCATTGTTGGTGGGAGTGAAACCTTGTTCAACCACTTTGGAAAGCAGTATGGAGGTTCCTCAAAACACTTCTCATAGAGCTCCCCTATTACCCAGCAATCCCACTTTTGGGCATTTACCCAAATGTTCACATACAAGACCACACTACCAGCACAACTATGTTTATTGCAGCATTATTTACCATAGCTAAGATATGGAACCAACCCAGATGCCACTCTGGAGATGAATGAATCAAGAAAATGTGGTTTATGTATACACAATGGAATTCTATGCCTCCATCAGAAAGAATGACATTGCCCCATTTATTAGGAAATAGAAAGACTTGGAAAAAAATATATTAAGTGAAATAATCCAGACCAAAGAAACATAGGTCTCATACTTTCCCTTATTTGCAATAACTTGTATATGTCTGAGTCAAGCAGAAAAGTTCAGATAAGTTGATGTTAGGTAAATGATCCCTAAGATATGTATTCAAATGTTTTTTTTTCTTTCATGTGATAGTTTCTAACACATTTATAACTGATTTCTTTTTTGCTTTGTATGTACCACCCCGATGGTATAACCCCTGCTTTCATTGTATTTCATGTTGGTATAATTTTTGGAGGGGAAGGGAAAAAACACATCATTTAAATAGAGATACAGGAGGACCTATGGCAACAATGAGATGTACAAGTAGTTATGTCGAAAAGGAACTTTCCAACTTTGGTGGGGGTGGAGGAGATTTGGGTGGTAAGGCGTGGGAGTATGGGAAAGGATGGGATGGGGAAAAAAAGCAGGAGGCTAAAATACTTGATAAGAAATATACTCATTATCTTGCCCATGTACTTGTAACCCCTCTGTATAGTATTTTCACAATAAAAAAATATATATACATACATACATATATCAAAAATATTTAAAATATTATGAGGCTCCTTTGCTTGAAATTCATGCCGTTTTTTCTGCCAGGCCTGGGATTTCAACTCAGGGTCTGGGTAAATCTACCACTGTGTGGGAAGGGGAACCTCACCGTGCTGGAATACAAGAAAGTCAGGCCTGTTCCTATAGCCTGAATTCAAGTCCTAGCACACAAAAAGGTATATTCGTGGGCTGGGAAGGTGGCTCAGTGGTAGAGCGCTTGCCTTGCATGCCTGAGGCCCTGGATTCGATTCCTCAGCACCACATAAGCAACAAAAAAGCCAGAAGGGGCACTGTGGCTCAAGTGGTAGAGCGCTAGCCTTGAGCTGAAGAGCTGAGGGACAGCGTCCAGGCCGAGAGTTCAGGCCCCACGACGGGACCTCTCCCCCCCACCCCAAAACAAAAACAAAAAAAACCCAAAATGTTATATTCGTATACATTTTAAATACATGATTTATATTTACACACACATGTTTATTTCATATTGCGGTTAGTATATTCATTTTATTTGTTTTTTTATTTTTTCTTATGTATTTTAGTATGATTACACATATAATATTATTTGCATCTTGTTACATAAGACATAGATTTGTCTATGTATTCTACATCATTCCTGAGACCCAGGACTTTCACAGATAAGGTAAACAAGTGGGACTATTGGCTTTTCCACCAGAATTAAGGTTTTGTCAGGTCTGTGACTTGAACTCAGGGCCTAGCAGGCCCACTTCATGAATGGGTAAATATTAGCACAGCAGTCTGATGCAAGTGAAGTTGGCTGGAAAATTTGAGGACCTGAGATCAAGCCCTAGGAATGGCCAATATATAAACATATAGATGTTTATATCGCAGTGTGTCTGTGTGTGTGCATGTGTGTGTATTTACATATGTATAAGCATCTATAAATGTATACAGAGACACAAATAGACATTTTTGTAGCTTCTAGTGTATAGCCCTATATAAAGTGTGATGTCTATATCTTATTTTTATATATTCTATTTCTACCAATTATTTGGTCTAAAATTATGCCTCCATTAATTAATCACAGTAGAAGATTTAGTAAAGTATTAATTAATCAATGACCTATGTTTATTGCATAGAATCTTATCCTGGAATGACTAGGTAATATGTAATTCAATTAGTACATTTCAAACATTCTATTAATGTTTGAACAGATAGGAATGATTTTCCTATGATATTCAGCCGTGTGTAGGTGACAATTTCAGGATAGAACTCAGGGCCTAAGTGTCTGGTTTGGACTCAGGCTTCACTGACAGCCCCCCAGCCTTTGTCCATGCAAGGTCACATACAATTTTCAAGCCAAGTCATTGAGACCCAGGAGGGTCACAGTGCTAAGGAAACAAAGATAAAACTGTTGTGTAAAACTTCCTGGTGTTTTGCTCTTTCATTTTTTTGGTTTGATGTATTTTTGCCAGTGCTGGGAGTTGAATTCAGGTCCTAGGATCCCTGGATCATCTGTGCGTGTAAAATCTGCACCCCTTACTAGGGTAATCATGGTTTAAGACACAACAAAATACTTCCTGAGCAAAAGGAGCTCAAGTAAAATGTCTAGGCTCACAGTTCAAGCCTCAGGACCTGCCATAAAAAAAGAGCCAGTAACTCCATGTGTCTGTATATGTACGTATGTATTTGTACCAGTAAACATCCAGAGTCTCCATGAAGAAAGGCACCCAGCTAGGAAATTTGATTTGGATAGAATGATTTCATAACACAGAGAGTGCTTTCAAGGCAGTGCATGTTCCAGGGCTCCCCTGTTCCCAGTGTAGCCTAAGGGGTTCTCTATACCCCAGTCTGCTGGAGGAAGTCTGCCTTATTGTTGGAATAGGCAGACAAAAATCCCCACTCCTGTACAGCTGTGTAACAAACAATTCATCTGGGCCAACCAGTGAAGATAAGTGTGGGCAGGCTCTGAAGGTCAGGAGAAAAATGCTTCTTTGTACTCCAAGCTCTCTCTCTCCCCAATGTTCTGTTTTGACCGGAAGCCTTCATTTGTGCCACCTCCTGTGGCAGGCTAAGTTCCTGCACTCATCCTGTCTTTGTTAGACTAGGTTTCAGTGTTGAAACAAACTGCTACAATTAATTCAAGAGTCCTTCTGCCAGACAATTAGGGAGCTGAACCTAATGAAATGATATTGGCAATGGTGCCTCCGTGTGTGTGTGTGTGTGTGAGTGTGTGCATACACCAGTCCTGGTGCTTGAACTGAGGACCTAACTACTGTACCTGAGTTTCTCCTGTACAAGGACAGCACTCTACCACGTGAGCCACAGAGCCACTTCAGAATTTTTTTTCTAGGCATGTGGTACTGAGGGTTTAAACCCAGGGTTTCACACATGCAAAGCAGTCTACCCCTAAGAAACAATCCCAGAACTCCACTTCAGGTTTCTTTCTTTCTTTTCTTGTAAGTTGGAGGAATTGAAATCTGGGACTGGCTGCCGTCTCTGAGCAATTCAGCTCAAGTCTAGCACTATACCACTTGAGCTACAGTGCCCCTTCAAGCTTTCTGGTGGTTTATTGGAGATGACAATCTCAAGGAATTTCCTGCCCAGACTGTCTTTGGACTGTGATCTGGGATAATTTTGAACTGAGATCCTCAGCTTCCTGAGCAGGCAGGATGATAGACCTCAGCTAACGACACCTAAGCCATGACACTTTGTTACAAGGGTGTCCTTGGCTCCACATTGTAGAATGTTAGCATGAGGCCAAGAAGAATGTCAGCAAATAGGCTCTGAGTTCAAGGTTCATGATGGAGAAAAATAAACCAAAACAATTGTCTGCAGAAGACAAGGCATTAGAGCTCAGTATATACATAAATTTGGCCCTGCCTTGGGGACAGTGTCTGATCTCATATCTGAGCCTCAACTTTCTCATCTTCAAAATCATCTTACTTGTGTAGCTCTTATAAGGACCAGATGAAAGAATACAACTCATGAAGGACTCAGAACATAGCCCTCTGTGAAGGACTCAGCACACAGTACTCCATGAATGACTTATCACCCTGTAAAGGACTCAAAACCCAGCACCCCAGGAAGAACTCTTCACATAGCTGTTTCCCACATACTGTCATTAGAATTAGGGTGCTATCATCAGTATCACCATTCTTTCAGATACATGTCACAAAATGCACAAGTTCACATCCAATGATTTAGAGTGGTGTTTCTTTTGTGGGGAGGGTCATCAGCTTCGGGGATTGCACTCCTAGGTTGGAGGTACTGTCCTAAGATCTTTTCCTCAAGGCTAGAGCACTACCACTTTGAGGCACAGCTCAGAGTCTCCCAGACTTCCTGCCAGGGCTGAGTTTTCAACCCAACAATTTCTGATCTGATCCCCTGAGCAGCTAGAGATGAGCCAGCAGCTTCTAGTTCCATGGTGTTGGGTTGCAGCTCTTGACCTCTGGCTAAGTCAGGTTAAATGGCAGCTGTCGGCTTCAGACTCCCAGCTTGCTCTGTGATGAGGTATTTGAAATCTTGGCCTTCTATGCTTGCAGTCAGAACATTCTAACTTGTTTTTGGTGCCAGTCCTGGGGCTTGAGTAAGGACCTAGCCACAGTCCCTAAGCTTTCATGCTCAAAACCAATGCTCAACTGCTTGCGTGACTGCACTACCTCCGGATTTTCTGTGCATGTGATAGTGTGGGATTGAACCCAGGGCTTCATACATAGGAGGCGAGCACTCTACCACTGAGTCCCAGGAATAACAAGCGTAGAAATAGATATGTAGATTGTTACAGATAGATAGATAGATAGATAGATAAAACAAGACAGAAATGTATCTATATTATTTAATTATATGTACTATATTAATATCAATTATTGATAAATTTTTCCTTCCTTTATTTAAGTATTATGGTTGAATACTTAACAAAGTGTTAATTGAAAATTAGTCAATGTACTATAATTATTGAGTATAATTTTATAATATAATCATACACTAACTACTAATGTGTTACTTTACAACATTCCATTCGTATGGATATATATCAGAATGCATTTCTTAGGATCTCCCGTGATTCATAGGTGGCAGTCCTGGGATTCACACCCTGGGCCTAGGTTGCTGGTTGGGGCTATGGCTTTCCCTGATAGCCCACCAAACTTCATCAGTACGAAGTCATGTAAAAACTTTCTGGCCATGTCATTTAGACATAGGATGGTTGCAATGCAAAGGAAAAAACAATGTAAAACTGCCTTTTGGACCTTCCAGTTTTATCTTTTTCCTTTTTATTCTACCTCTCTATCTTTCTTTCTTTTCGGTATTGGGGACAGAACTCTGGGTCTGGGTGCTGTCCCTCAACTCTTCAGCTCAAGGCTATTGTTCTACCACTTGAGCCATAGCCCTACTTCTGGCTTTTTTCTGCTTATGTGGTGGTGAGGAATCGAACCCAGGGTCTTATGCATGCAAGGCAAGCACTCTATTACTGAGCCACCTTCCCAGTACTTCTCCCTTATTTTTTTGCCAGTCCCAAGATTTGAACTCGGGTCCTAAGATCTCAGGATGGGCTGTGGGTCCAGAGGCTACAACCCAGCCTAGGATGATTGAAGCTGAAGCAAAGTTGCCATGAGCTGAGTTCAAGACCCAGGCTAGGCCAAAAAACATTAAGGCCCTGGCTTGTAATTTGCATCATTTTTCTGTCAGGCCTGGGATTTCAACTCAGGGACTGGGTAACACTGTGGCACTGTGGGGGAGAAGAAGCTCACCATCATTTAAGACAAGAATTTCAGCCCAGTATCCAGAGCCCAAATTCAAACTCCAGCAATGAAAAAATAATATTCATATATGAGCTTTATTTACATACATGGGTTTACTCCATATGACATTTATTATCCTTATTTTTTATTTTATGTACTGTTATTACATATATAACAGTTATTCCATTTATTACATCTTATCACATGGATTTATTTGCATATAGATTATACATCATACTGAGACCCAGAATGTAAAAATTAGCTTCTGACTCCACATATAAAATTTTGGCTATGTTGGGATTTGAACTCACAGCCCACAATGCCCAATTCATGAATGGGTCAGTTGTAGAACAAAAGCCTTTGCCAAACTGAGCTGCCAGCCAGTTCTGAAGACCTGAGAACAAGCCATAGTAGTGGCTGATATATAGATAGAGATATAGCTCTAGATACAGATATAGATATAGATAGATTGATAGATTGTAGTTTGCAATATATATTAGACAATGTGAGGATATTAAATTATATATTATGAATTATTGTTAAATTATGCCTCCATTTAATGAAGGACCATGATTGAATACTTACTAAAGCATTAATGTAAAAGTAGTCAGTATTTTTTAATTGGGAGAATCATACCATTGTGCTAGAATGGAAGACATCATCCACTACTTTTTGTGTAGCACTGTATAAGAGAATCATGAACTACCTGCAAATTTAATTGTTACTTTTTTAACATTCCTTTAAGCATTCACATGATAGGAAAGATTTTCTCAAGATCTCCCTCCATTTGTAGGTGGCAGTCCTGGAATTTGAACTCCAGGCCTGGGTAGTTTACTTCAAATGCAAACCATTAGCATGACACTGTGTAGTTTTCAGTTTGTCACAATGAAAAAAAGAACAAGAACAAAAGAAAGCCAGGTGTCATTTGCTCCTCCCTGTAATCCTAGCTCTTCAGGAGTCTGAGAGATAGAGAATGACAGTTTGAATTCAGCCAGTACAGGAAAGTCCACAAGCACTCTTATTTCTGAGGGATCAGAGGAATAAAAAATCACCATGAGTGGGGTTGTGCCTCAAGGGCAGAGCACTAACCTTGAGCAAAAGGAGCTCAGGAACAGTGCCTAGGCTCATAATACAAACCCCGGGCCTGCCAAAAAACCACAAAAAAACAAAAAACAAAAAAACCGAAAAACAGCTCCATGTCTCCCCATGTATGTATGCCTGCATTTCAATCAGTGAAGGTCTAGAGTCCCTATGATGAAAGGCACCCTGCTGGGAAATTTGCTTTAATAGAATGATTTCATAGCACAGAGAGTGCTTTCAAGACAGTGCAAGTTCCCAGGCTCCCCTCACTGTTACCAGTGTAGCCTGAGGTTTTCTCCACACCTCAGGCTGCTGGAGGAAGTCTGCCTCATTTTTGGAACAAGCAGACAAAAGGCCTCATTGATGTAAAACTGTGTAAAAGCAACTCCAACTGGCCCAATTAGTGAGGAGAGTGGGCGGGCTCTGAAAGCCAGGAGAAAAAGGCCTCTTCGTACCCCCAAGCTATCTCTCCCCCCCAGTGCTGTTTTGACAGGAAGCCTTCATTTGTGCCACCTCCCTTGGCAGGCCAAGTTCCCTGCACTTATCCTGTCTTTGTTATACTATGTTCCAGTGTTGAAATAACCTGCTAAAATTAATTCAAGGGTCCTTCTGGCAGACAACAAGGGAGCTGAACCTAATAAAATGATTCATTATTGTCAACAGTGCCTTCCTAGTTTTCTGGAAGCTAGCTAATTCTAAGCACATGTGTAATATCACAATGCTTCCTGTCATTTAGGGCTGGTGAAGCTTATCAGATCTTGAAACCTTTGACCTCTCCTAGTTGGGCCCTGAGTGACTAGGTTTTGGGGTTGAATACAAGGACTGGATGCTGAATATGAGCTCAGAGCACAAGCTCAGTGTTTTACCATTTGGTGTTACAGCTTCACTTCTGGCATCTGTGTGTGTGTGTGTGTGTGTGTGTGTGTGTGTGTGTGTGCATGCGTGGGTGTATGTATATGTGTGCATACACTTGTCCTCCTGGAGCTTGAACTCAGGACCTGAACACTGTACCTGAGTTTCTCCTGTACAAGGATAGCACTCTATTACTTGAGCCACACAGCTACTTCAGACTTTTTTCTAGTGATGTGGTACTGAGAAATCAAACCCAGGGATTCATACGTGCAAAGCACTCTACTCCTAAGACACATTCCCAGGACTACACTTCTTTCTTTCTTTTCTTGGAAGTTGGAGGAATTGAAGTCTAGGCCTGGGTGCTGTCCTTGAGCTCTTCAAA